>NC_083329.1:39864884-40464884 GCF_963455315.2 Globicephala melas | reverse complement strand
AATAGCACGACTTCCTGCTCTGCCCAGTTGCTTGTTCCCTCCACTGGACCAAAAAATACCTTCCTTTCTACAGCCCATCTCCTCCTCAGCAGGCCCAGTTCTAGCTTTTTTGTCATCGGATAATTCTGGATAGTTAATTTAACGCTTTCTGGGTAGTTACAGTCCCCAGAATTCTATATTTCTGTAGTTCCATAAAGGAATTCTCTAGCCTCAGCTCACCCTGAGGACCCTTTCAGAACAGTCATTTTACCCTCTGGAAGCTGGGGTAGGATGAAGTTATCTGCACTGAGAACTGAAGTCTGAATTATTATTATTATTGTTCTTGTTATTTTAATTCCAACCTTTCTTCTCATGCATGTCTATCTGTTATGGGGCACAATAATGTGCCTATTCAGGTCTTTAACTATTTATCTGTGGGTCAATTGTAGGACATATTGGTAATCACAGTCTTCCATTTCCCTTAAATCAAAGGAAGGCTCTGACACCAAAGAGTGGAATAGACTAGAGAGTTTGTCCCTAGGCCTCAATAAAAGTGGACATTAAAGCCTAATGTACATTTTTATGATTCCTGTGGGTCATGGGAAAGTACAAAAAAGAAATTACAAGCCCCTCAGAGCAATACTGAGGAACCAAATACTCCAAGGGCAGGGTAGAGACATTGTTAATGTAGGAAATATTATTTCTAAATATGAACTAAAAGCATATAATCTCTTAAAATATTCATGTGTGTCCTTGGAAAAGAGGTAAGTATTGAATAGGTCAGTATTTGTTATGTAAAAGACCAACAAGCTTCAGCTCCTACGGGAAGGAATATTGCAAGGAAACTTGAATTGAAAGAAAAGTATTTCTCTGGCCCATAGGAGTGGCACAGGAGCCCACTGACAGCACTTACCAATCCTCCCAGATACTTGCGAAACTAAGACCTAATGAACATTAGTGTAAGGTGTATCTTGTAAAGACGTCACCGACAGTGGAGGCTGGCACAGGGGGAAGATGGAAGAAACCAGGAAACACGCTCTCTCACTGTGGGAAAAGATCTGAGTTTTAGAGGGGCTTGATAAAAGGGTTTCCTAGAAAACCCATGTCAACTTGAAGTCAAGAAATCCAGGTCATGATGAGGGGCTTTCCACTGGAGACTCTTTTCCAGAGGTCGAAGAAAAGACCAAGTTAGGCGGAATTTTAACCTTTAACTTCTTACAATGTAATTTCCTTCATAAATTGCCCTAAGCCTTTGGCAAAGAAATGTACATATTAAAAACTGAACAAATAAACTCTTTGACTACCAGCTAGAGAGCTGTGTTAAAGTCACAATTAATCCCAAGCCAAGGCTGAAGCTGTATATCACTAGCATAGAATGAATATTTGAGATACACAAAAAAAGCTAAAACACATCCCAAAATTGCAGAATTGTATTATAACTCTATAATTTTTAAAAGAGTAGTGTTGAGAACTTTTTGGTTATTATTTTGACTTTACAGAAAAAAATAATGATCAGCACTACCTCTTGCTAATTCCTTCTACAGATACTACTAGACTGAATATTTTTAATACTAAATAGTTGCTTACTTGTAATTTAAATCACTGAAGGAGCAAGATATGTTTTGGTTCAGCTAAACCTCAATAGGTTATAATGAAGCATGATGCTGCCACAAATTCTTAAGTTTTCTTTTATCTATAATAGCCAATTAGAGACAACTCTTCTTTAGACATGAAGATTTAGTTGATGGAGATACTGCAATTTCATTCACTGAAGCAAGCCCCAAAAATGAAGTTTTGTACACAACTTGAGAAGATACTTTCTACTGGGTTGGCCAAAAAGTTCCCTTTTAAGTAAAAATAAAAGACACATTTTTCATTTTCACCAAGAACTTTATTGAACAACATATTCACCATCTTGTTCCTTGTACCTTCTGCCATTTTTCAGACAACTTCATAATTCTATCTTCCCAAAACTTTTTATCTTTTTAAGCAAAGAACTGTTCCAGCTGCCTTTTACAGTCTTCCAGGGAATTAAATTTTTTTCCATTAAGAGAATTTTATAAAGACCGAAATAAATGGAAATCCAAAGGTACAATGTCTGGTGAATATAGCGGATGAATCAGAACTTCCCTGCCAAGCTGTAACAGTTTTTGCCTGGTCATGGAAGAAACATGCAGTTTTGCGTTATCCTGATGGAAGATTATGCGTTTTCTGTTGAGCAATTCCGGACACTTTTCATCGAGTGCTGCTTTCAGTTGGTCTAACTGGAAGCAGTACTTGTTGGAATTAATCGTTTGGTTTTCCAGAAGGAGCTCATAATAGAGGACACCCTTCCAATCCCACCATATACACATCACCTTCTTTGGATGAAGACCGGCTTTTGTTATGGTTGGTGGTGGTTCATTTCACTTGCCCCACAATCTCTTCCATTCCACATTATTGTACAGTATCCACTTTTCATCACCCGTCACAAGTTGTTTTAAAAATGGAATGTTTTTGTTACGTTTCAGTAGAGAATCGCATGCGGAAATAGGTGAAGGTTTTTTTTCACTTAACTTATGTGGAACCCAAACATCAAAGCGATGAACATAACCAAGATGGTGCAAATGATTTTCAGCGCTTGATTTGGATATTTTGAGTATGTTGGCTATCTCCCATGTGGTATAACAATGATTGTTCTCAATTATTGTTTCAATTTGATCGCTATCAACTTCAACTGATCTACCCGACTGTGGAGCATCGTCCAGCGAGAAATCTCCAGCACGAAACTTTGCAAACCACTTTTGACACGTTCAATCAGCACCGTCTCAGTATACTGCACGAAATCTTTTTTTTTTTTTTGCGTTTTTACCTTTCTTGAAATAATAAAGCATAATACATCAAAAATGTTGCTTTTTTTCTTCCATCTTCAATATTAAAATGGCTACACAAAAATTCACCAATTTTGATAAGTTCTTTTTTTTTTTTTTTTTTTTTTTTTGCGGTACGCGGGCCTCTCACTGTTGTGGCCTCTCCCATTGCGGAGCACAGGCTCCGGACGCGCAGGCTCAGCGGCCATGGCTCACGGACCCAACCGCTCCGCAGCATGCGGGATCTTCCCGGAGCAGGGCACGAACCCGTATCCCTTGCATCGGCAGACGGACTCTCAACCACTGCGCCACCAGGGAAGCCCGATAAGTTCTTTTTTTAAAAAATGCACACTGATATGACAGCTGTCACAATACAATCTAACAAAATTGTTTCGATTGAAGTTAAAGACAACTAAGCACTACTAGAGCCATCTTTACAGAAAAAAAAACGAACTCTTTGGCCAACCCAATATTTACAGAAGTAGATATATTGTTCTTCACTCTAATTTTTACTTCTGAGTTTTTAAAATGTATCTAGGCTGCATAACACAATCATTAGAGGAAAATGCCCTTAAATCTCTCATGTATGAATGTCGCAATGGAGCTATATAATTGACTTTCATGATAATAAAACTGCTCCTGAATTCCCAACTGCATCTCAGATTTAATTGCATGTCTACAACTTTTAGCAATTTTTTTCCCAGGCAGAGGACACAATCATCACATAAGAAATACCTGAGGAGGACGAGGGGAAGATGGCGGAAGAGTAAGACGCAAAGATCACCTTCCTCCCCACAGATACACCAGAAATACATTGACACGTGGAACAACTCTTACAGAACACCTACTGAACGCTGGCAGAAGACCTCAGACCTCCCAAAGGGCAAGAAACTACCCACGTACCTGGGTAGAGCAAAAGAAAAAAGAATAAACAGAGACAAAAGGATAGGGACAGGACCTGCACCAGTGGGAGGGAGCTGTGAAGGAGGAAAGGTTTCTACACACTAGGAAGCCCCTTTGCGGGCGGAGACTGCGGGTGGCGGAGGGGGAAAGCTTCAGAGCCGCGAAGAAGAGCACAGCAACAGGGGTGCGGAGGGCAAAGCGGAGAGATTCCCGCACAGAGGATCAGTGCCAACCGGCACTCACCAGCCCGAGAGGCTTGTCTGCTCACCCGCTGGGGCGGGTGGGGCTGGGAGCTGAGGCTCGGGCTTCGGTCAGAGTGCAAGGAGAGGACTGGGGTTGGCAGCGTGAACACAGTTCAGACTCGGAAGGTTGTGCTTTTCTAAGAATCTGTCCATTTCTTCCAGGTTGTCCATTTTATTGGCATATAGTTGCTTGTAGTAATCTCTCATGATCCTTTGTATTTCTGCAGAGTCAGTTGTTACTTCTCCTTTTTCAGTCCTAATTCTATTGATTTGTGTTTTCTCCCTTTTATTCTTGATGAGTCTGGCTAATGGCTTATCAATTTTATGTTCTCAAAGAACGAGCTTTTAGTTTTATTCATCTTTGCTATCGATTCCTTCATTTCTTTTTCATTTATTTCTGATTTGATCTTTATGATTTCTTTCGTTCTGCTCACTTTGGGGTATTTTTGTTCTTCTTTCTCTAATTGCTTTAGGTGTAAGGTTAGGTCATTTATTTGAGATGTTTCTTGTTTCTTGGGGTAGGATTGTATTGCTATAAACTTCCCTCTTAGAACTGCTTTTGCTGCTTCCCGTAGGTTTTTTGTCATGGTGTTTTCATTGTCATTTGTCTCTAGGTATTTTTTGATTTCCTCTTTGATTTCTTCAGCGATCTCTTGGTTATTAAGTAGTGTATTGTTTAGCTTCCATGTGTTATTTTTTTTTTTTACAGTTTTCCTGTAATTGATATCTAGTCTCATAGCATTGTGGTCAGAAAATGTACTTGATATGATTTCAATTTTCTTAAATTTACTGAGGCTTGATTTGTGACCCAAGATATGATCTATCCTGGAGAATGTTCCATGAGCACTTGAGAAGAAAGTGTATTCTGTTGTTTTTGGATGGAGTGTCCTATAAATATCAATTAAGTCCATCTTGTTTAATGTATCATTTAAAGCTTATGTTTCCTTATTTTCATTTTGGATGATCTGTCCATTGGTGAAAGTGGGGTGTTAAAGTCCCCTACTATGATTGTGTTACTGTCGATTTCCCCTTTTATGGCTGTTAGCATTTGCCTTATGTATTGAGGTGCTCCTATGTTGGGTGCATAAATACTTAAAATTGTTATATTTTCTTCTTGGATTGATCCCTTCATCATTATGTAGTGTCCTTCTTTGTCTCTCATAATAGTCTTTATTTTAAAGTCTACTTTGTCTGATATGAGAATTGCTACTCCAGCTTTCTTTTGATTTCCATTTGCATGGAATATCTTTTTCCATCCCCTCACCTTCAGTCTGTATGTGTCCCTAGGTCTGAAGTGGGTCTCTTGTAGACAGCATATATATGGGTCTTGTTTTTGTATCCATTCAGCCAGTCTATGTCTTTTGGTGGGAGCATTTAATCCATTTACATTTCAGGTAATTATCAATATGTTTGTTCCTATTACCATTTTCTTAATTGTTTTGGGTTTGTTACTGTAGGTCTTTTCCTTCTCTTGTGTTTCCTGCCTAGAGAAGTTCCTTTAGCATTTGTTGTAAAGCTGGTTTAGTGGTGCTGAATTCTCTTAGCTTTTGTTTGTCTGTAAAGTTTTTAATTTCTCCATCGAATGTGAATGAGATCCTTGCTGGGTAGAGTAACCTTTGTTCGAGGTTTTTCCCTTTCATCACTTTAAGTATGTCTTGCCATCCTTTCTGGCTTGCAGAGTTTCTGCTGAAAGATCAGCTGTTAACCTTATGGGGATTCCCTTGTATCTTATTTGTTGTTTTTTCCTGGTTGCTTTTAATATTTTTTCTTTGTATTTAATTTTAATATGTGTCTTGGCATGTTCCTACTTGGATTTATCCTGTATGGGACTCTCTGTGCTTCCTGGAGTTGACTATTTCCTTTCCCATATTAGGGAAGTTTTCAACTATAATCTCTTCAAATATTTTCTCAGTCCCTTTCTTTTTCTCTTCTTCTTCTGGGACCCCTATAATTCGAATGTTGGTGCATTTAATGTTTTCCCAGAGGTCTCTGAGACTGTCCTCCATTCTTTTCATTCTTTTTACTTTATTCTGCTCTGCAGTAGTTATTTCCACTATTTTCTCTTCCAGGTCACTTATCCGTTCTTCTGCCTCAGTTATTCTGCTATTGATTCCTTCTAGAGAATTTTTAATTTCATCTCTTGTGCTGTTCATCAGTTTGTTTGCTCTTTAGATCGTCTAGGCCCTTGTTAAACGTTTCTTGTATTTTCTCCATTCTATTTCCAAGATTTTGGATCATCTTTACTATCATTACTCTGAATTATTTTTCAGGTAGCCTGCCTATTTCCTCTTCATTTGTTTTGTCTGGTAGGTTTTTACCTTGCTGCTTCATCTGCTGTGTGTTTCTCTGTCTTCTCATTTTGCTTAACTTACTGTGTTTGGGGTCTCCTTTTCACAGGCTGCAGGTTCGCAGTTCCTGTTGATTTTGGTGTCTGCCCCCAGTGGCTTAGGTTGGTTCCTTGGGTTGTGCAGGCTTCCTGGTGGAGGGGACTAGTGCCTGTGTTCTGGTGGATGAGGCTGGATCTTGTCTTTCTGGTGGGCAGGACCAGGTCTGGTGGTGTGTTCTGGGGTGTCTGTGACCATATTATGATTTTAGGCATCCTCTCTGCTAATAGGTGTGGTTGTGTTCCTGTCTTGTTAGTTGTTTGGCATAGGGTGTCCAGCACTGTAGCTTGCTGGTTGTTGAGTGGAGCTGGGTCTTAGAGTTGAGATGGAGATCTCTGGGAGAGCTTTTGCCATTTGATATTACGTAGAGCTGGGAGGTCTCTGGTGGACCAATGTCCTGAACTCGGCTCTCCCACCTCAGAAGCACAGGTCTGACACCCGGTTGGAGCCCCAAAACACTGTCAGCCACACGGCCAGGTATGTGGCGAATTTCTTGCTTTTTGGAAGTCTGAGGTCTTCTGCCAGTGTTCAGTAGGTGTTGTGTAGGAGTTGTTCCACATGTAGATGTATTTCTGATGCATTTGTGGGGAGGAACGTAATCTCCATGTCTTACCCCTCCGCCATCTTGAAGGTCTGCTCCTTCCTCTTTATATGACAGCAGTGTACAGTCCAAACATCAGCCCATTTGAGCATTATAGAGTTCATGCATTCTTACAGCTGAGGATTTATCTGATATCCTTTGATTTCAATCCTTATGGTCCAAAAGCTCCCAAAATGCACTAGTGTATTTTCTTAGTTTGCAATTAGGATCCTTAATTTGGGTCAACATTCTATCCAGTGTGTCATCACTTTCAAGAAGAAATATATTGCAATAACTCCAGGAACAATAATTTCAAATCTGCTAGTGTTGGAGGGTCTCCTGCAGAGGTGGGGCGGTGGCTGTGGCTCACTGCAGGGACAAGGACACTGGCAACAGAAGTTCTGGGAAGTACTCCTTAGCATGAGCCCTCCTGGAGTCCGCCATCAGGCCCACCAAAGAGCCCAAATTTTTTCTGACGCTACTAAAATATGACAAAACAAGGCAATACTCATCCTCTATCCAATAGAAACCCCTTGTACCCAGCTAATTTCTCAGCTCTATTATTGATGTCAGAGAATTTTTCACACCGTCATATGACTTTGTTACTCAAAGAAACTTTTCAATCATGGAGTTAACTTTCTGCTTTATATGAATGCAGAAATGAATGCTAGCGTAGTCAGAAAATTTGTCCAACATCACAAAGGTAACTTTTCACAAAACTAGGATCAGAATTCAGAAATCCTATTCCTAACTAATTATGCTTTCATTTTCCCTAAAATGTGAGTATGGAAAAGAGAAAGGAATTCTACTCCAACAATTCTAACCCTGAATTAATTACCTTTCCTATCATCTTTTATGTCTAACATATTCCAATGCATACAACTCATTCCATTCACCCAAGCTAAATTTTAACTGTTCATTCTTTCCACAAACATTTATTACACACCAAGAATACATCGATTACTGTGCCAAGTGCTAAGAATAAACGGTTAGCAGGATATAGTTCCTGTCCTAAAAGAGATCACAGTTGGTAAAAAGCCAATTTACAGATGTACTTTGTATGATAGGGATAAATATGGGGTGTTATGTACTTGGATGGTTCAAACGCCCTACAGAATCTTAAAGGTTAGAAGAGCTTCCTGGAAAAAAAAATGATATTAAAGGTAAAAGAGTCAAATAAAAGGGAATAGAGAGGATGGGGAAAATCATAACCTTCAGGTTTAATGAAACTTTGGAGAAATACTAGTCTTCAACCTGTCCGTAACTCCTCAGGCCCCCTGCCTAGTCTTAACCTTTCTCATATGCTCTTTCTCCTATTCCAATCCCTGTTCCAAGCAGGGATTATGATAATGCTTGTTTACAGCAACTGTAAACATTAAAATCTTATTCAAAGAAAATAACTCGATAAACCTTTGTTTTACCCTGCATTTACATCTCTGCTTTACCATAGCATTATTATTCTCTAAAAAATGTAATTGTATAACACTTAAAATATTTAGGCTTCGGGCTTCCCTGGTGGTGCACTGGTTGAGAGTCCGCCTGCCGATGCAGGGGACAAGGGTTCGTGCCCCGGTCCGGGAAGATCCCACATGCCGCGGAGCGGCTGGGCCCGTGAGCCACGGCTGCTGGGCCTGCGCATCCGGAGCCTGTGCTCCGCAGCGGGAGAGGCCGCAGCAGTGAGAGGCCCGCGTACCGCAAAAAAAAAAAAAAAAAAAAAAAAAAAAAAAAAATTTAGGCTTCTTGTGCATGAAGGACTATGATTTTAAAACATTCCTGGGTAAATTCTTAAAGATTAATAAGGCATTCGATAATTTGTATAAATTTGAGTATGAGAAAACTGAGGAAGCAAAGAGGCCCACAGTGTGGTCTCTAGGTCATGAATAATCTCTTCTAGTGTCAACAGTTAAATAAGGAATGTCTCTGATTGAGAGTATAAGGGCAAATTATTTCACATACTGCTACACTTTGGGGGAAAAATCTCTTAAATATAGGTGTTTAGGTCTATTGCATTTTATTAAACAAAACACACATATTTTATGTGCCTTAAAATAGTTCCATAAAATGTAAAATAATTTTCCATAAATTAGAAGCCAACATAGTATGCATATTTAAAATCTGTATATTATGAATATAAAATGATGATTTACAAAATACCTAATATGTTATAAAATGCAATCTTTCTTTAAAAGATATACAAGTATAATATTGAAACGTCACTAACCAAATGCACTATTTTTAATATATTTCAAAATGGCTTAACAAAGTTTCAACCAAAGATTATTAGGAACAAAATATGAACATATCTACTTATTTTCTGCCTAGTCTTACATTAAGAAAAAATTTATTATTAATGAAGTTAAAGGACTTGTGCTGTAAACAGATATGGAGCAAATTAGTTTAAAAAAAAAAGCTTTATTCTTATTGGGAGAAAATTCCTATTCTAAATAATTTAAAATTTAACATTAGATCAAGTGGTCATACTTAGGAAGTTCAGTTTTAGCATAAAAATTACAAAATGCCAAAGTCCCATTAAAAATGCTTTGAGCTTAAAAACCAATATGTAGTGAACACAATGAAATATATGCTAGTCTTTTAAATAGGACAATATTGATTTTCAGAGTAATGATGTATTTAAAGATGCAGTTATTAAAAAGACTTCTTAAACATTAAACTCATATGGAAGAAAAAGCACTAAAGATTTGCTGTTTCCACTGTTATAAAACATTAAAGCTTATGGTATTATACACAAGGGATAGTTTCAATTCTTCATTGGGCTTTGGTTTTCTGTCAGCTTTGTGTTACCAGCAGACTGGTAACTGGTATCTAGATTGATAAACTTAGTAAATATACAAATTTAAGTACAGAAAGTTAATCAAGAACAACATTCCTATTCTCAGTGTTTTTATATAATTTCATATAATATATGTAAAACAAAGTTATTAACTTTTAAATATAATATGGTAAAATAAAGAGTAAAGAAAAGAAAAATAAAAACTTCTGATTACAGATATGAACTGTAAAATGTCTGGACTGAAATAACTACTATAGAAAGCATTCTCAACTATTACAGAATTCAAATTCAAGTGTTCCAATTTAATATTAAAATTATGATACTTCTCTGAGATAAATGTATTCACTCAATTCCTAGCTCTGCCCAACTAAATCTCTCACCTTCATCCTAGTGATGTGTTTACAAGCATATACTGTCTCAGGAAATACTCCCAGGCATGTGAAGAGCTCAACTCCTATTTAGTCCACAAAGAAGTTCCTTATAAATACCAAAGTGGTGTTTCTACCTCATAAACTAAATTCAGAGAGTTCCAGAAACAAACAAGTCATATCTTTTGTCAGTATCAATTAATCCTTAATGGATTAGACTCTTAAAAGGCTGGGATATCCTGCCCCATAGTGATGTTTTTTGGTTGCACTTTGTATACCCTCTTTAAAAGTCATATTTGAGCCAAAAACCTTTCAATGATGTATTCTAACACACGAGAAACTATGCAATTTACTGTCAAGTAGGCTGCAACTACAGTGTGATTTATATCCTTTCCTTCTGAAACAATCCAGTACCTGTGCCCTTGCCTATACCAATATCAGCTCTTTTTTAACCTGCTCCCATCTCATCGATCCTGGTCAAGATCCCTGTCTGGATCCTTTCTCCTACTAGCCAGTCGGCACCTCTGGCCAGTCTGTTTATTCTGATTACCCTAGAACCATCCCCTCCTTTCCTGATTTTACTCAAATTTCTTATTCCAAGTGCTCAAACCAAATTTAACTGCACTCTT
This sequence comes from Globicephala melas, assembly GCF_963455315.2. Classification (NCBI taxonomy): domain Eukaryota; kingdom Metazoa; phylum Chordata; class Mammalia; order Artiodactyla; family Delphinidae; genus Globicephala; species Globicephala melas. The sequence continues at coordinate 40,454,159 of NC_083329.1, read as the reverse complement.
AGCTTAGGCACCTACCCAGATTCTTTTATTAGACCATTCAAGAATATGTGTATTCCTTACTGAAGAAGTCCTGTGCATCTAATCTGCTTGTTATGATCCCATTACATTTCGGCCATTTTACTTGGAGCTCAATAATATCACTGGATCCAAGTGACCTCTATAATATGACAGCATCTTGAGTTGTTAAAGGAATTACCATTATTTGCATATATTCAGATGTATGTTAAAGTTAATCCTTCAATTCTCAAAAAAATTTGGCACATGTTCTTTAGCTTTTGACACTAATCAAACATATCTAGGATTATCCAACAATGACCTAGAGATTAGATTCAGCATGTTTTTTCATTAATTCTGTTTGCTAAATACTTCTGGTTCTCTGCTTTCTGAGCACATAATGAGATTTCATGTCTCTGCAACTCTGAAGTTAGGCGTGGCCATGTGACCTTTCTTTGGCCAGTAAAATGTTAGCAAAAATGTCAATTCCAGGCAGTAGCTAAAGCAGCCAGTGCTAGACTAAATATTCTTTCTTCCTGCAGCCAGATGAGTATGAAAAGAAGGGCTAAGAATCCCTGTCAGATGATGTGGCACATATATACAATGGAATATTACTCAGCCATAAAAAGACACGAAATTGAGTTATTTGTAGTGAGGTGGATGGACCTAGAGACTTTCATACAGAGTGAAATAAGTCGGAAAGAGAAAAACAAATACCATATGCTCACACATATATGGAATCTAAAAAAAAAAAAAAGGTTCTGAAGAACCCAGGGGCAGGACAGGAATAAAAACGTAGACGTAGAGAATGGATCTGAGGATGTGGGGAGGGGGAAGGGTAAGCTGGGACAAAGTGAGAGAGTCGCATGGACATATATACACCACCAAATGTAAAATAGATAGCTAGTGGGAAGCAGCTGCAGAGCACAGGGAGACCAGCTCGGTGCTTTGTGACCACCTAGAGGGGTGGGATAGGGAGGGTGGGAGGGAGATGCAAGAGGGAGGAGATATGGGGATATATGTATATGTATAGCTGATTCACTTTGTCATAAAGCAGAAACTAACACACCATTGTAAAGCAATTATACTCCAATAAAGATGTTAAAAATATTATTAAATAAAATGACACTAAAATTTGAAAAAAAAAACAAAACGAAGAATCCCTTTTCAACCTGGGTAACATGTGAAAGGAGGCCCTGCTGACATGTTGGACATATAGCATTAATAAGAAATAGCCTTTCATTGAATTAAACTACTGAGATTTTAAGGATTTTTAATACTACAGCATTATGTAGCCTATTCTGACTAACACAACTACTAAAGAGAGCCTGAATGAATTAGTCACATATATACTTGGTAGGCTTTATAATCTAATTAGTACCTAGGGACTACTTTTAGCATGAGACAAAGTTCAAAGTTGCCACCTATTTAATTTCATATAGAAAAACAGGCATTCTCTCCTTATTTTTTCTGAAAGAAATTACGTAAACTTACTCTCCAAAATATTATTATCCTTCCTTCTAAACTAATAACATTATTATCCTTCCTTCTAAAGTCAAGGTCAGCCTTTTCATTTCATGACATCCATTAAAAACTGAAACTCTCTTTGGACAAAATTAAAAACATCACTTGATTTACACATCACACAAATCACATCATTTATTAATTATCTGTAAATTGATTCATCTGTAGATTAGGTATATGTTCATTTGAAGACTATTATAATTTATTATATTTTATTAACATATAAGCATTCTATCCTTACCTATATTCAAATAGCATGATATCCCAAGTGGCCATAATGATTACCAATAAAATGCCAACACATTTCATTTGTTCACATATTCTGTGGTAAACGACTGACAACTTCATGATTAAACCATCCAATGTTCAAATTTCTTATAACAACACATGTCATTTTTGACGAAAAACAGTTTTATGAAATCCCCTCCAAAGCAAATTTATGTTAAATCTGTACTCATGACTTGTTAATGGTTTTCTAAATTTCAACTTAGGAAACTATCATCTTTTGAAAATTAAAATCTTATCTGTCCAGAAGGAATAGAGGGACATAAATACAAGGAACATATTCAAATTAATGTCTGTGTTTGTAACTATAGCATTTTTTCTGGTACATTTTTCTAATTCATTTTAAAATTTTCATTTATATTTGAAGCTACATAAATTCATGAAGGAATTTCTTCTACAATGTCTGCCCCATTATACCTAATAATGTCCTATTACAACTGCAGGTAGAAAATTCAAGGAACATAAAATGTGAAAATCCCCAATTACAGCAAGATGGAAAATAAATAATTCAAATGCCTATAACAGAACTTCTTAGATCCCTGGATGAATTGCAGTGCATTATTTTAATTGTAAAGGCAGGATTCACAAACAAAACAAACTTTCTTGAGAATTTCTTGCTGAAATACATTTTATAATAGTAAGTATCCCGTAAATCTGATTACAAACACCTAAGTACAGAACTATTACAGAATACTGGCTTCTTATCCTTAAATATTTACAGAGATCCTATTTTCTCTTATTGATCTAAATGCAGTTTAAGTGTGTCTACTCCTAAACTAAGGGAGAAATTAACCATTTTAATTAAACATTAAATATTTGTATAAGTGTCAGGAAAACACAACTTTTTAAAAAAAAGTTTCTAGCATTCTGCCTAATTAGGTACATTTCAAATACTGTGTTTTTACTAAACAAAACAAAAAAAAGTTTAGTGAATCACAATCTGTAGAATCACAATTTAAATTGTGAGGTTCTTGCATTCTTTTCATTATTACCAAAATTGATCATCTAGTGCCCCCAATTTTTCTTATTATATCCTAATTCCCTTTAGAGTTTCTACCTACTTGCTGCTTTAAAACTATACATTTCAAACTTTCCCCCATTTATACTGCTGATCTTTTACTGCTTTTTAATTCTTCTTAGAGATCTTCAGTGCAGAGATAGCCCTCATTTATATTCTTGACTTTAAAAGTGCATGAAAGTATGCTTGACCTTGTGATCTGGGTCTGCAGCTTATAAACATTTATTCATTGTTTTATTTGTTTTCATTTGTGTTACTGTTCATCTTGTTGCTTCTAGAAACTTCTACCTTTAGTTGGTGTAGAGATAAAGTCAAAATATCTGAAAACTTTTGTGCTAGTAAACATTTTATTTTTATCTTTGTTGCTTGATATGTCAGAGGAAGGATCACATTTTCAAATGTGTTGAAAATACATGAAGTCAAGCTCCAATGAAACAATTCTACATCTAAGCAAAGATGAGAAGATGCAAGATTTATGGGTACCTAAACATCCCTTAAATCACAACTGTGGCCCATTAGACTATAAAGGAAAAAGAATTCTAACTCAGTGTCAAGTGAACTCTTAGTCTACAACAGGCTGTCATTAATCTCATACATCCTTGCATCCTTCCCTATAGCATGTACCATAATGCTAGGTGCTAGTCCACTTCTCTCCATTCTGTCTGCTACTGTCCCCTTCAGACCAGCATCATCTCTCACCTTGATTAATACAGAAGCCTCCAACTGCCTTCTGTGCAATGTAAACATTTCTATGTTCATCTTGCCTGATCATCTATCATTGCAGACACCTCCTCTGGCATTCCTTTAAAAGGTCTCAGCTTTGTTCACGTATCTCCAGGAAAAGGGATCTCAGTACTACACATTTGGCTGCATTTCTTTTTCACTCAACTAAACTTGTTTCAAAAATTAATGAAATCTGCCTCCCAGTAATTCTGTGTATTAGTTTTAGTTCTGCTCAGTGGAGTTACACAGATTAAAGTTATCTTTACCATTTTAAGTCTATGAAGACCCTGCTTCCTAGCATCTCTTCTGTATTTTAGTTCTCCGAGATACTGCTGATATGGCCTGATTTTCAGACCCATTCACAATCCTTTCTCTTTTTCTAAGCACACTTCACTTGCCAACATCTCTATTAACAAATGACAACTAAAGAGATACCTTTGGAATGACAGTGTGAGAAGCTCTCAGTGAAACAATCATAACTAGCGAAAAGTATTAAAACAACACATGCAACTAAAGTGCCTGTAAATTGTCCTAAGGGCACATAGACATATTTATTCAAGAAAATCCACTAAATCTCAGTAGAAATTGCAAAAGTCTGTGACATTTAACCCACAATCCACTCCCTCTCCCTCTCTCCAGCTTGGAATTATAAGAAACTCTGCCCCTAAGGGTGCAGCCAAGAACATGGTTCCTCCATCTCTAGCTCCCAGTCTACGGTTATGGTTCCTCCCTGGGAAGGTGAGGCCACAAACATTTATGACATAGACCCAGCTTTGTGTTGCAGAAATTCTACTCTGAACAAGAGCAGCTGAGAAGCCTGTGGCTCTCTCTCTTTACCTAGCTCCCTCTTGTAGGGCAGAAGGACTACACCAACTATGACAACCCAAGACTACTGGAGCCCTTAATGTCTTTGCCCAGGATCCTGCTTGTAAAGGTAAGGTGGTATTCTAAGAGAAGAGGGTAACTGTCCTTCTGTTACTTCCTTGAAATTTCATGGCTATTACTATTATCCTGGAATATGATTCATCTGAATCTGTTGATGCAAATTCATTTAACAGTTAAAATTAAAAATCAATCTCTTGTGCTTTAAGTTGCTCCTGAATATTTCTTTCTACTTTTCTAGTTTACACATTATATTTTACCCTAACCAAGTAACATTTTACTCTGCCTCTCCCATATTTTTCATGTATATTTAATCAACCTAAGTGATATTTCTCATCTGCGCCTCTCTCCTCTCCATTCTCAATGTAGGCATCATTGCTCAGATGCTCATTGTCTCTTACCAGGACAATTAAAATAAACTCCTAACTTCAGTTTATGGTCTAATAGATTGTAGATATCTTTGCCAAATTAATCTTGCAGAGTTCATAAGAAATCACTTTCCTACTAAGAAATCTTCAAAGATTCTTCACTGCCCACAGAACAAAATTCTTACCTTCACTTTCTTCCTCCTCATCCCGTGGCCTAAACTTTCTTCTCCGATCTAATTTCCCACTGCTTCCTGAATTATATCCTAGGAATTAACAAAGAACCACTTCAGGAAATGATGACTGACAAAACACACTTAAATGAGTTATAAAAGACTTTTTTAAAAAAGCCCAGCATGACATGGTTAAATGCTTAATCAATTAAAAGAAGTCACATAATTAGATTGTTATTATTTATCCAATTTATAGAAATTCCTGTTTAAACAAGTGCTAAGGAGAAAAATCCTTTTGTTTGTTTTTGCTTAATTCAACCCTTGTTACTAAAACCATTTATTTAATGTTGAGGACACTTAACAACATATTCCTAAAAAGCTTTCCTACATAGCAATGTTCTGTAAATCCTTTTTGTCACAGTGCATTTTGTTACAAATTGGAATGGGAGGGGGGACAAGAAAGGTTAATTGCAAAATGACTTAAATATTTTTAAACCTGAAGAAATTTTAAGACTCAAATGTTTAAGGGGAGAAAATTATAGCTTTCAGGTATAATAAAAATACTTTGAGTCATAAAAGATCACTACAAATGAACAGGGTTTTTTTAATACTGAGGACAGTATCTTAAACGTGTAAAAAAGAAAAAAATCATAGTTTAGCTCAACCAACCTGTGTTGAATATCCATCATCCCATTATTTCAGTAAATAGATAAACAATTAAGTCATAATTGTTAGGCAGGAAGTTAGCCATGAGTAACGAGAGGGGGCCCTGTAGGCTGAATGTCCAACAGCCGCCTAAACCTGCCAAGCTATTTGCCAACCCCGTCCCAAACACGCCCCCACCAGTACTCCAAAATGGTCAGGGGACCGGAAAAATCCCCCACTTGCCGACTGGACGGACTTTCCCCACTCTGGCATATGCACACACCTCAAGCTACCATGTCCATAGGTAACCTTTGGCGGCCATTAGGCTCATTAAAAGTTTATAAATATTCTATGTAGAATATACATCTGATTATAACAGACTGAATTATGGGTAGGACATGTGCAGCAGAGCCTCTTGTTATATAACCTACAGCTGTCAATCAAGACAGTCAATCAACGATCTTGCCTGAAAAACCCTACACTCCAGCACTCAAGGGACACTGCCTTCCTTGGCCTGGCCTACTTCTCTCTTGACGTGTTCTCTCTGTTCTCTCCTTAGCTTCAATAAACTCTCTTGCAACGGGTAAGACCTCAGATTCTTCTTTGCGTCCTTACCAAGAACCGAGGCCCACAGGAGGAGGGTTTTCCAGACTCTTCCACCAACAATAACCATACTGCTGCTGTAAATAAACAGAAGTTATAATAAGCTAATTTAATTTACAAAATAAAAGTAAAATATATTAAAAAAAACAACAGATCTTTGAGCTCATTCAATTTGATTTGGTGTAATTTCAGGGCCTTAATTTCTTCTGCTGTAACATGAAAGGTGTGGTCATGAAAACTTCAGCCATCCCTCAATCTGTCTATTACTCAAAGTAGTTGCATGATCAAATAAAATAATTAATATAACAATAATAGTATTATGAATAGCTAATATATATTGACTCCTAAAAATATGCCAAGGCCTATACTAAATGCTATGTGTGCTGCATCTAATTTAATCCTCCCAACAAATTTATGAGGTACTTTTATTTCCATTCATGATGTGAAGGGAGGAAAAAGCACAGGAATTTAAATAACTTTTCTTTAAAGGCCCTATCTCCAAACACAGTCACATTCTAAGGTACTGAGGGTGAGAGCTTCAAGTTCTGAATTTTGAGAGGGAGACAGAATTCAGCCCATTAATTTACCTTTTAGAGTTACAAGATTAAGAAATGTAATTGCTTGCCTGTAATTAAGAAACCTCTATTCTAATATCTCTGTTACACATCAGTAAAGCCAGTAATTCAGATAGCTATTACCTTTTCCTACATGTATAAATTGGTAGAAATATACATATATTCCAAAGTGCTGATGTGACAAAAAAGGGTTAACACGTGAAAAAGTTCTGATTCTTAGAAAAACCAGTACTATTTAAATTCAACAACTTAAAGTTACCTTTGTTAAAGGACATCTAAGGAAAGAAATAGAAAATAAACATCCTTACTGATGGTAAGTGCTTAATTCTACATACAATTCAAATCGCAGTATATGCAGCTCAATGGGACTTTAGAAACTGTTGCAAACACACTTACTTCACAGATGAGGAAGATGAACCTGACACTGGTAAAGTGACTTGTCCAAGGTCACGGATATAGTTAGTTCCTGCTAGAGCAAGTGCTGATTCCTAGTTCACTGTTCTTTTCCCTATTCTGTACTGTCTCCTGTGGTTTTCCCAGGATCACGGGCTTAACAGTTTCCTGGAGTGATTATTTGTTTTAGAAATAACACTTACTTCATGTCTGGAGAGATTCACAAGTAGTTGCCTTCTTTTTTCAACCTAAGTTCAATTTAAGCTAAAGCTGAATTTTTAAAAATCTGTGAATTCATCATGTAATTTTTAAGTCCTCATAAGACCTGCTGCAGACAAAAATCTCACCCTTCAAATAATATACATTTTCTTAATTGAAACATATATTAAAATATGTATTAACCTAATAACCAAAATTCATTATATCACAAACAATCTATTACATGCACACATTTTTCTACTACTGTGTGTTTCTCAAGTGTTGCCTGATCCAACAGCAGGTCTCAAATCACCTTCCAAAATGCTTCAAAATCATTTGCATATTTGTTCTTACAGTACTAAGCAAAATGAAAAGCAATTCAATTACAATTATTTAGGGCTACTTATATCTAAGGAAAATACCTTCAAAGAGTCATGCACTGTAATAAATGTCTTCCAAAGTTCTCCCAATAAGGAATTAACCCAGAAGTAATGCCATAATTCTGGAGAATTTATTAATACTATCCAGTCAATTTCCTCCCTTACAGGCTCTCCTCCAACAGAGTCAGGCCTTGAAATGGGAATGCAAGCATGAAACTTTGATCTAAGCTGACTTGGAGGAAGCAGGAGCACCAGGAGGAACAGACATTTTTGTGTTTTTTTAAATTAATTAATTTATTTTTATACAATTTTAAAAAGTTACACTCCATTTACAGTTATTACAAAATATTAGCTATATTCCCCATGTTGTATAATACATCCTTGTAGCCTATGTTACACCCAATAGTTTGTACCTCCCACTCCCCCACCTCTATACTGTCCTTCCCCTCCTCCCCACTGGTAACCACTAGTTTGTTCTCTTTATCTGTGAGTCTGCTTCTTTTTTTGTTGTATTCACTAGTTTCTTGTATTTTTTAGATTCCACATGTAAGTGATATTATACAGTATGTCTTTCTCTGTCTGACTTATTTCAATTAGCATAATGCCCTCCAAGTCCACCCATGTTGCTGCAAATGTCAAAATTCCATTCTTTTTTTATGGCTGAGTAGTATTCCATTGTGTATATGTACCACATATTCTTTATCCATTCATCTGTTGATAGACACTTAGGTTGTTTCAATATCTTGACAATGGTAAATAATGCTACTATGAACGCTGGGGTGCATGTGTCTTTTCAAATTAGTGTTTTTGGTTTTTTTTGGATGTATACCCAGGAGTGGAACTGCTAGGTCATACGGTAATTCTATTTTTAGTTTTTGAGAAACTTCCACATTGTTTTCCACCGTGGCTACACCAATTTACATTCCCACCATTAGTGTAAGAGGGTTCCCTTTTTTCCACATCCTCGCCAACATTTGTTATTTATGTTCTTTTTTGATGATAGCCATTCTGACAGTTGGATGGTATCTTACTGTGGTTCTGATTTGTATTTCCCTGATGATTAGCAATGTTGAGCATCTTTTCATGCAACTGTTAGCCATCTGCATTTCCTCTTTGGAAAAATGTATTTTCAGTTCTTCTGCCCATTTTTCATTTCGTTGTTTTTTGTTTTTTTGATGTTGAGTTGTATGAGCTCTTGATGTACGTGGGATATTAATCCCTTATCAGTCATATCATTTGCAAATATTTTCTCCCATTCAGTAGGTTGTTTTCATTTTGTCAATGGTTTCCTCTGCTCTGCGAAAGACTGGATTTAAAGAGAACAGCATTCAAATAGAGACTCTACCATAGACTCAATATACACAAGGAAACATAACTTCAAGGTAATATTGGGATTCATCAGCATGAATTTGTTTACACTTAACATCAAATGTTTTCTTCCTTTTTCTTTCTGAAGATAGAGTTTCAAAACCATGAGTTTATTATTATGAGTATAAAAAATTCAATGCCAGAAAACTCTAACAAAGTTATCCAATTTGGAATAAATTTTATCTTGAAATTACAAAGGAAATTCAAGGACTTCAATTCATTACAAACGGAAATTCTTCACATTTGTGAGGAAAAGCATGATTTTATTTCTATGTAGAGCCAAAGAATGAATAGTGGCAGAAAGTAACAATCTGATTATTTGCCTTATTTTGGCCTCCAAAACCGTATCTTACTGGGGGGTTGTTAAGGTTAGTTTGGGGAGAGAGGCAAGATGATCTGCTGGAAGAAAGAGGACTCTATCTTTTGATCCAAGTCAATCCCTCTCATTGTTGATCAGCAACAAGTTATCCAGGTCCAAATGAGAAAATACCAAGTACCAGGCTACCTCACCCAGGAAAAAAAGCAATAGTAAAACACACAATTGTAAAGAGAAAATAACAGAGGATTTACCACATGCTGCTTTTTAAAACAAGATTTTACATAAAAATTCAAATTTATGTAATTTATTTATGTATATGTGTGTTATATAAATTTATTCAGTAAATTTTATTATATTAATAAATAATCATTTTATGTATTTATAGTTATTTTGTAAATGTTTATGCAGGCTATAAAATTTTATGCATTTATATATCCTATTAATTTCTACATATTAATATGTACTCTTTAAAGTTATGTAGGTGCATATGTATATAAATGAACAGGATGTCCCACAGCCTTCTGAAGATGTCTCAGCTCTTCTTTGAGACATTTTTTAGTACATAGCCATTACTATGGACATTTGGGATTAAAGGGATCAAAGCTTCACACACATTTTTTGTCATTTAACTTTCCCTTTGAATGCTTTATAGGACCCTTTCTATACTCTAACAGAGTTTCCTACCAAAAGGCCATCAGCTACCTTCAGCCTGAAAGTCCAGCCCATCATCCTTCTCCAGGCTCATTTATGTCTCCTTTCTCCCTCTCTCTTTTTGACTTGAAAGGCTGAGTGAAAGGGAAAGGATCATTGTTACTGATCATATTGATCAGTAACAATAGACTAATATTTATCAAGCGCTTACTATATACTAGGCAATCTATTCCATGTTTTGCATTTATGTATTTCCTCATGTAATCATATAATTAGTACATGCAAGGTACAAGTATCCCCATTTTACTGATGAGGAAACTTCCACTGAGAAAGGTTAAAAATTTACTCACAGTGAACACACCAAGAAAATGCCAGTTAACTGTGCCTCTGACCATTGTATTACCATTGTCCTTCCTGATGAAAATATTCTCTTTTTATGTTTCATCTGCAGTAGCTAATATACCCACTGTCAGAATATATCTTAATTGCTTCTCAAGAATTACATTGTTTCAACCAGCAAATAATATCCTGATTCCTGTGGAATCATTTCCAAATGTAAACCACAGAAAATTTAAAGTCATATAAACCAACTCTGTTAAGTTTTTCCTTATTTGAACACATTATTTAAATGCCCAGACAAAGGAATTCAGTGTTGTGTCACAAAAGGTATTTGCCATACCAGAAACAAAGATACAAACTGTTTCAGAAAGCAGTGATGTATGTTTTATTATATTTGATCCTGAAACAAGAATTAGTTCCCCTAAAGGTCATAACAATGACAGTAACAATATCCAGTAATGCTAATCTCATTTCCTTAGGAATGCCATTCAATAGAGTGAGATTCATTTTCTAGAGGTTATGAATTCACATTTATTTTAAGACAAATAAAACAAGCCACAAAATGGAGAGAGGCAGAAGACTGCAGCAACTCCTCCAGGTTATTGTGGGATAAGCTGCAAAATTACTCATTGATGCTTAAGGTCATTAGTGAGGAATTAGTCTTCTGAATATTATGAGACATACACTAGTGTTCTGGACATAAAAATTTTATGTTGTGATCCTTGAACTGGTGTTTACTCTCACCACTTAAAGAAGGCTGCTCATTATGTGCTACCTGACATTTTCTTGAATCATTCAATTCTACTCTATCTTTGTATAGTCTAGTTATAAGCCAGTGTGGTTGTTACCTTTAAAATTTGGACTTTTACACTTACAGCCTATATTAAAAAGTAGTATCTTATAAAGCCTTCAAAAATTATTCATAAATATTCATTTAAATGCATTAAATAAAAATATGTATGGTCTATTGCTCATGAGAAAAAGTGCCTGAGAAAATAAAGGGAACTGAAGACATTTAGGCAAAAACCACAACACTCTCTAGGCTTTTGACTGTAATTTAGAGGTCACTGAGTCTAATCCCCTACCTGGTGCCTGATCCCTTTCATATAAACACTGTTTGAATATTTCTAGCTATGGGAAAACACCTGATTCTTTTAATTTTCCATTAGGTCTAATTATTAGAAAGTTATTCCTCATTATTGTGGAGAATCATGGGAAAATCCTCTTCATGAGGCCTGAGACATCTGGTAGCAAGTAACTGTTTTCTGTTCTCATGGCAGCCAGACTAAGATTATTATCTATGGGTTTTTAAAAAGCCCCAAAGATGTATGTGCCCCTTCTCAGTGTGTAGACTACATATATGAAACTAGGGAGAGGAAGGCAGAATGTCTGAAAATCTCATGCTTTCAAGCCCCTTTGTTTAGATATCATGTGTGCTTTACTTTTAATTTCAGTGTCCCAAATGATGAATGGGAATTGGGCTTAGATGTGGCCATACGGGCATAATTTCTGCCCACAGAGAAGCAATTCAAGGTTTCAGTGCCTTCCACTCCCACCCCTCCTGGAATGACTGATTGACCAATGCTGGCAAAGGCCCAGCTGTAGTTAGTGGTCCCACAGTAAGTCATCTATCTATCCATTGACCATGCCAGCTTTGGGGGCCAGGACAGGATAGCCAGGTGAAGAGTGTCACCCTCATGCAGTGAGCACAATAGAGTATACGATTAACTATTTTTTTTGCTGGGCACAGATTCAATATAAATGAAAACAATGAAATAGTCTGGCCAATCTCTAATTTTTAGTGTCTTGAAATTTCCATTACAGTTCTTTATATATCAATTATGCCTCAATAAGCTTATTTCTGAAAAAAAATTGGAAGCAGTCATCTGAAAAAGATAAATTATGCTGCAAAAGCAAATTAACCCCAAAACCCCAGTTGCTTAGCTCAACCAAGACTAATTTCACAATGCATGTATACTATGCATTAGCACAGTTACTAAGAGACCCAAGCTGGTGGAAAATTCCCCAACATTAACCTCACTATCTTGAATATGTTGCTTCTTTAATGCAAATAGAAGGGGGAAAGAGCACTGATGCATCTCACAGCAGTAATGAGGTGTCATAGCTCAGAAATAATACACACCCCTTCTCTGGTCATGTCCCATTGGCCAGAAATAATCTCATGGAAATGCAATCTTCTGAGTGCCAGGAGAAGAAGCAAACTTGATATTGGTAAGCACTGGTAAAGTCTATCACATTATAACCGAGGTCTCCTGAGACCTTTTATTCTCCAATCTAAACATTCCTAATTCTTTCACATGTTCTTCAAATGGCATGGTTTCCTCTACCCTTCTTCTCCTGGCATCCTTATAATTGCTACTTTACTTTAAAGATGTTTTCACATTAGTTTGTGAACCCCTTGATTTCACAGGCAGGATTTTGTGACTATGTTAATTTTGTAAAGGAAGAGGAATATCACTTTTAATAGACTCTCCAAGAAGTAATGCTGAGAAAGTTTAGGGATCACTACTCAGGTATCTTATCATTTCCTTTCTAATATAATACCCCATGGGTGCAACATTCTGGCAAATTTCTGAACAGCACTGCTCTACTACCTAGTCTGGATATATTAAACGGTCATTATTTTTTTTTAATATTTATTTATTTGGTTGTGCCAGGTCTTAGTTGTGGCAGGTGGGTTCCTTAGTTGCAGCTCACCAGCTCCTTAGTTGCAGCACACGGGCTCCTTAGTTGTGGCACATGAACTCTTAGTTGCGGCATGCATGTGGGATCTAGTTCCCTGGCCAGGGATCAAACCCATGCCCCCTGCATTGGGAGTGCCAAGTCTTAACCACTGTGCCACCAGGGAAGTCCCAAACAGCCATTATAACATAAAATTTGCATCCAATTTTTTTATAGACTGTTGTCCTATACTGAGTTTACGGACCAAAAAACAAAAAAATGTAAACCACTTGCACTGCTAACAAATGCTGCTGCTTCTTAGTCAAATGATTTAGAGTGGCTTTTGTTTTTACTGATCTTTTAGACTACATGCGGAACTATCCACTTTGTATTCACAAGCTCAAGGTTCACATCATTTTGAATATTGATTCTAACATAAAGCACACTATCAATCTTTCCCATGTACCTTTGAGTCTTCTGCATGTAGTTGATATATTCATGTAAATCACTGACACAAGCATTGGTCCAGTTCAGTGCAAATTGCCAAGGCAAAGAACACACACATGAAAGTTCCCTCTGCTCTTCCCAGCATTCCTCCATACTGTCTCCTCTGCTACATTTCCAAAGTTGTATACTATAGACTATTAATTTCAATAGATGTCACAAAGGTAAAAGGGATGGACCAAGGATGTGGTCAATTAAGTTTGTAAAATACTATATACTGGATCCTGCCCTCAAAGAGAGGCTTGCTAGCTGTGCAAACTTGGCAAGTTCAGAACTTCTCTGGTGTCAGTTTCCTCGTGTGGATAATGAGGATAATATTAGCACCCATCTGACCATAGAGCTGTCATATTAAACAAGTTAACTCAGGCAAGTTAATTCAAATAGTGCCTGACACACAGTAGGCACTCAAAACATTTTGGTTCTTATTTTCATGGTGGTTATATCGGCATTGAAAGGTTTTGAAAAACTTTGCAGTAAATAAATCTGTTTGGCTTTGTCCAGCCAGTTTTCTTCATATAATTTGACACCAGAACAATTACTTTTTCATCCAATGATGAAAAAGCACTTCGGGAAATGCTATATGATTTATAGCATTTACTTAAGTCCAGGATCAGCAATTGGTCAGAATCAGGAACAGGGTGAGAAAATGACCATGTTTCAGGTTGGTAAGAGAATCATGCTGTTTTCTTACTTCAACTTCTCCCACAAGTGTCAGCCTGACTCTTGTACTGGATCTCACCAGAAACACTTAATTCATCCTGTCCAAATACAGCATCAAACATTATAATTATCTCTGTCTGATATGAGGGATTAGATGGAAAAAATAAAACACTCTGTTTCTTATCTTCTATGTTCCTCTTATTATATCAAGACAATTTTTCTATGCACACTGCACACTTCTGAATAACAAATAAACCTGTTAGAAGATTTCAAGGAGAGGAAGTCAATGTTTTCCTCTTGTTTTCCTCTCCATGATAAATAAAGCACAGATTTCTATTCTCCAAGGGTAGAGTCCAACTTCCCTATATTTAGAATCAAGGGTAGGATTAAACCTAACATGTATTTACGAGATATTAATAAACTACGTCATGGGAATTCTTGTGTGAGATACAGAATTGGTTTCCCCAGTGCTATGGAGGATATGACTTACCAGTATTAGTTTAATAAAGAGCAAACAAGGTCTGTCCTTAATAAAAAGAAGAGCATCTCAGAAACCCCTCAGAAGGAGCAGCCTGTGAAACTCTAGTACTTTCTGTCTAACAAAGCCAACCTGATACTTAGAAGCCTCCCCACATCTCACCAAAATGGAGATTATTAGATACCTGGCACTTTGGGACAACTCTGTTACCCAGAGTAGATAAACAGAAAAACAGCATTTTGTATTTTATCAGAAAGCACATGAAATGTAAATTAATTTAACAAAGGATTTTAATCTATCCACATTTTAAAAATATCTGCCAACTGAATTTTTTAACCTGAAAATTTAATAGTAAGTGAAGATTCAAGTCACATTAAGTCACTGCAGCCCAGAAAGCTATCTGCTTAACAGCTCTCAACATTCCTCAAAGGTAAAGATGCCCTGGTTGTAACAGTGATAATTGTCTACTTCAAAAACATGAATTGGATTAGTATTAATTTGAAGGTAGAGAATGTGCACCGCTTTGATAGTTGACAAATCAACTTGCTTCAGTTTTTTAGAGTATTAATAGAAAAGGCCATGTTTTCTGAATAGTCTGCATCCCGTCATTTCTGCTTCCTTAATACCTGGAATCCTTTTTCGCTTCTGCATGCTGACACCACTGCCTGAGTTCAGGCACGCCTCATGTCTCACCTCACTCGCTGTAGCAGCCCCCTAACTGGTCTCTGTTCTTCTGCCTGCCCTCCTTCCCCACCATCCCTTCAGTCCAGCTTCTCTCTGACTCCCAGAATGAGCTTTCTAAAGTAAAACAGACTACTTAAAACCGCTCAATATTTCTCCATTACATTCTGGGTAAAATTCAAACTGCTCAGTTGCCATACAAGGTCTTTTGTGACCACCTGTCCCCTTCCTACCTCCCAGCCTCATCTCTCAGTACTTTCTTCTAGCATCTCCTTTCCCTGCCTCTTTGCTTCTCCTGGATTGTTCTCTCTCCTACTTCTTCCTATGGCTAATTCCTACTTACCCTCCAAAATTCAGGTCAGATGACCTCCTCCAGAATGGTCTCTCATACACACTCACACACACTCACAATCACCCTAGATTGGGTGCCCTTCCTTGACGTCCCTTAGTGCCACATACCGATGTGAATTTTGGTAATTATCATTGTGCATGGCAATTGTCTACCCTTCCTTCCTTCCTCCCTTCTTTACCTCCTTCCTCCCTTGCCTCCTGCCCTCCCTATTAGATTGTCAGCTTTTACACTGAATTACTTTAGATGGGAGACCATTTTTTTATGCCCTAACTTCTGGAACAGATTTAGTCAGTAATGGTTTCCTATGTGAAATAAGAATATCATTCTGAATAATGATCCAGTCAATATTTGCTTAACACTTTTGTGACTAACGTGATGTACAGTATTTAAAATAACAAAATATATAATAAATAATGATAGGCAAGAAATAAACTAGCCTTTAAACGAATAAGCCTTTCTTGCTTTGCAACTATTCAGCCAAGCAGCCCTCCAGATCACTGAAATAAGCAACGATCCTATGTGCTAATGAGCCAAAATACCACAAACTATAAATTACATCTTGCCACTCACAGCTACTATAATCTTACAACTATTCTGAGGGTCAAATCTGGGCTGCCTCAGCATTGCACTACTGGTGGCTCTTGAAGTCACATAGAAAGGACATGTGCTGCTTTCGCCACAAGATTCCCACGAATCCCCAGAAGGTAATGTTGATAAACCAAGGTTTGATAGGCTTCTAATGTTTTCAGTGTTGACTGAGCCACACTGTTGGAAACCTTTTCAGAGATCACTCTCCTGGAGATTCATAGCACCATCTGTAATACAGATCTTATCTCCCATAAGTTCTGCAATTTTACATGTTTTTCTTTCAGCAGTGGCCATAATACTGAAATTTCAGTATTATAATCACATTAGAGGGGACAATAAAAAAATATTCTTATGGTGGCAGTCTATCAGAGAAGAAAGGTAGCATATAGCTCATGTCAAAGAAATCAGCAATTAATTTACTAAAATCTGGAAGAATGGATGAACAAAAAGACCACCAGAACAAACAAAAGACACAGATGGGATATATTTCTAGGTGTTAGTGGAAGAGAGTGTTAATGCTTACTAAAAGAAAAGATCCTTTGAGCATGAAGACCTTTTCTTTCTGACTCTTTTAACCCAATGCCCAGAAAACTGTTGGCACATAGTCAGAACCCAAAACATATTTAATAAGTAAATCAATGCATGAAGAAATGAGAATATGATTTTACTGAGTAGCTAAAATGTCGACTGGATAATAAAAGAGGAATAGAGAGCCTATATTTTTCTTTTAATTTATTTATTTTTGGCTGCATTGGGTCTTCATTGCTGCATGCAGGCTTTCTCTAGTTGCAGCGAGCGGGGACTACTCTTTGTTGCAGTGCATGGGCTTCTCATTGAGGTGGCTTCTCTTGTTGCACAGCACGGGCTCTAGGAGGATGGGCTTCAGTAGTTGTGGCACACGGGCTCAGTAGTTGTAGCTCATGGGCTCTAGAGCACAGGCTCAGTAGTTGTGGTGCACGGGCTTAGTTGCTCCGCGGCATGTGGGATCTTCCCGGACCAGGGCTCAAATCCATGTCCCCTGCATTGGCAGGTGGATTCTTAACCACTGTGCCACCAGGGAAGTCCCGAGAGCCTACATTTTTATAAGCAATATTAAATTTTGCTAAGAAGAAACAACAGGTCTGACAGAGTCCTCAACTTTAACCCTTTTGTAAAATGGGCACCTAAGACTACTCCTTATCAGAATTATTTCAAAGAGTTTCATTTATTAACATTTACACTATGATGAACTGAACTTCCTCCACTTTTCTGGAAACGCTTTTTACCTGGAAGCAAAGAGGAGAGGAGACTCTTTTGAAGTCTTGTCCATATGTTTTCACAGAGCCTAGCTGAGATCCAGGGCAGAACCATGGCCCTCCTTGTACTAATTGCTGGCTAGGAGCCCCCAAAGCATCTTCTCTACCACACAGCCACCCAAATCAAGTTGGGAGGGAATGGCCATGAAAAGAGAGCTGAGTTCTGCCTCCCCATACCCCATAGATCTTCAGAACATTGCAGAGCCTTCAAAGAGCCTTCAAAGTTTGGGCATATGGACAACAGCACTTTCAAAGCACAAGGCTTTGAGGTCAAACTATCTCAGATTTGCATATAAATATACACCAGGCCAACTGTGGAACCTTAAGCAAGCTACTTAAACCTTTCCAATGTCATCAGTATTTACATAGATAAAATGGAGAAGACTACTAACACGTACCTCATCATATTATTGAAGAATTTATATAAATATTTAGATAATGCAGCATTGGTGGTATAGTGGTGAGCATATCAGCCTTCCAAATTGAATTGAGATTCACTTGTATAAGAGGCATCATTTCAAGCCAGAATGGTTCCCAGTGTCCTCCTTATGAAAAAAAATGAGGTACTTCCATTTATAACATCATTCCTCTTCCTATCTTGATGGCAAAAGTGAATTTCCTGGCACATCCCATTTTGAAGCCTATGATAAACCTAATATGAGGCTTCTGCTGACAACATTCCAAATGCATTTCAGTTACTGTTCTCCAATAAAATCTACTTTTCCCCCTCCTTATAAACTGCTTTAGGCACCAGAAACAATAAGGTAGTTCTTGGATCCTCTCAGCTGAAAACATTCTTGAGGAATGACTAAGAACTGGCCCCGATTCAGAGGTAACATCTTACTTTGGGCAAGGCAGCGCCCAATGTGGAGAATCCAAAGGCAGAAAAAAGTCTTTGGTTTCCTCTATGGTAACTCAGAAAAGTATGAAAGTAGGGACATCTCCAACTCCAGTTAAAAAGAATGTAATTCTCCAAAAAAAAAGAATGTCATTTTCAAAAAGAATTCACTTCAAGCTAATGGTCTATTTAAAATGGACCTGAGGTTAGTAAAGAAAATAAAATATGCTTAATGAACTTATTTCTTTAAGAATTATCTTATTTCCTTAAGATGGTTTGAAGTGAGCAAAATTAAACAACATTAATAGCCATGATACAGAAACGGACAGAAGTATGCCCACAAATCATATTAATCTCTTTATTAAACTAGGTGCAATTGCATAAATTAGTTACTAAATGACTAGAGAGCAATAGTGAAATCCCAGGGATTAAGAATGTTAAAATTAACCAAATAACCACACCACGTCTCCCTTCCTCCACAGTCATCCTCACGCCAATCAATCCTCACAGAAAAGCAGCATCTTCTTCCTTCATCTGTCAAGTTTGCCACTCTCCTTCTCGGAACACCCCTGTATGTCTTATTCTTCTGCACAGCAGAACTGCAGATTAAGATCGACTCCGTCAATTTAGTTAGGGTCTCTCTCTCCCAGGTTTGTGTCTGCAGCATTTAATTTACTACTCAAACCCAGCTGAAAAAATGTTGTGTCCAATTTAAATAAATAAATAAAAGTCCTAGAGAAATGTTGGTTCATCTATGTGATTACTTAGAGATGTTACTATAGGGCCTCTTAAATACAGTTTTGAGCTTGGTGTTGACTTGGGATTGGCAGAGTTCAGATTTATATAGAAGGCCTTACCTATGTGTGTCCTTTAAATCTAACCAGGTTCCTGAGAGCAGGGATGGGCTACACTAACTTGTTTACTTCTTGTTCATGCTAGTAGGCCCTAATATTGCCCAGAAATGCCCTGCCTGAGGAGAAGGAAGTTGCTCTGCTCTGGACCCTCACCACTCCTGCCCATTCCCCAGGCCCAGTATTGATCTCCTCAGAGGTCAACTCAGCTCCTCGTTTCTCCTCTTTAATTCTGCAAGAGCAAGCACTGCTGCTTACCTTAGAACAGTCCTCCATCTTCTCAACAAGATAGAACATTGATGGAACACTGACATGACCTATAAGGATATTTATAAATTGTGGTCTGCACAGAGTGGGTTCTTCATTAAAGTCTGCTATTTTGAATTGAATTAATCAAACTGTAACACCAAATAATTACTCCCAGGTTCAAACTAAAAAATTAGATCTATCAAGAAGACAATCCTGGGCTTCCCTGGTGGCGCAGTAGTTGAGAGTCCACCTGCCGCTGCAGGGGACATGGGTTCATGCCCCGGTCCGGGAAGGTCCCACATGCCGTGGAGCGGCTGCGCCCGTGAGCCATGGCCGCTGAGCCTGCGTGTCCGGAGCCTGTGCTCCGCAGCGGGAGAGGCCACAACAGTGAGAGGCCCGTGTACCGCAAAAAAAAAAAAAAAAAAAAGAAGACAATCCCTTGAATAACTGATATAAGAGAACCCAATGAACATTGAAGCTAATTAATTTATTTTATATGTTTTTTATAAAAGAATGCCAGTGAGGTCATATGACTTGTCTAATATTAAACAGGCAGTTATTAGCCAGCCTACAAAGGACCTTCTATCCCCAAATATCTATGAATACTGAATGATTACTCATTAGACAATGTGATAAATTCTGTACAAAATGGTAAAATAATAGACCCCTTCCCACTTCTATACCAGTCCTAACATGACAATTCTTCATTAAATTGTGTTTTTAATAGAGCTTTAATAAAGATATGATTGGATTACAGGATGTAGGGGGGGGGCTTGTGAAGTGCCAAGGTTAGACAGATTTCAGGCCCCTCCAAATAACACTGAAAGCATAAAAGTCAACCTTGAGCAATCAAGAAGGACCCTTAAATAAGAGATATTTGTCATGTGTCATAATGAGTTATAGCAAGACACAAAATAACCCTAAAATTTAACCATGTTATATACAATCCCCAACATGTTTATTGCAGTTGATGAGCCAAAGGCAAATGAACGGCCTATAAATTATGTTGTTATCCAAATTACTAATGAAATCTGAAATTTCCTTCACCTTACAGAAAATGTTTATTACTCTTTTACCCATTCCCCCAGGAAACAATTCAGTCAGCAGAGAATCTGTGAGCACAGAAAATACATACATATTACGGGAAACGAATGGGAATTAAGTTTCAGCCACAAGTTCTTTGATGCTCTCTATCACCCACATGAGTGAACCGGCCAAAAAAGAAATCACTTGGCAAGAGATTTTTCAGCCCTAAGATGTTCCACATGCTAATTAAGGGCTCTGTTAGGAACCTGACCTTCAATGACAAGGTGCTTATTAAACCCCTTCGGTTTCTGCCTCTGACTCTGACAGGATTAGATAAAAATCTTACTTAAAAGTTAATAAGAAATTATTTTAGCTCAGAACTTTGATGTCTCATGTGCACTGTGGATATGAAATTCTAACTTAATACATAATTGAAAGATTGCCCCTCCCCCCTTCTCTAAGAAGTAGATTAAAACTTTTTAAAAACCTTTTCTTAATAAAATTTCCTATCTTGGCTTTAAGAAGATTTAGCTCAATTTATTATAACTAAGTAGATTTTCTTTTTTGCACATAATTTAGGTAAACATAAGAATTATTAGGATCTAAGCTGGATGACAAAGAGACTTTAAAAAAAAAAGTATGACTAACAAACCAAGGATCAAATGATCAGATTTAACGAAAGCACAAAAAGCTGTTAAACCCAGAAAATAAGAAAAAAAGGAAACATTAGCAAATTTGCAATAATTCCACTATTAGGTAATAAAAGTACAGGCATGACATTTCTCTAATAGACTTCCGAAAATCATGTACATCAGAATGACCTGTGCTTATTTTCCCCACTACTACAGATATTTGGATCCCACCCTTCATGTCCTGCATCTCTGTCTTGGTAGCCTGCATTTTAATAAACTGCCCCCAAATTAAAAACCACTGTTTCTGACAACCACTATTACAAAGAGACACAGAAAATTATTTCCCTATCTACCCAAGTATATTCGATCTTAAGAGCTAATAAAGTGTTTTGCCCTTGAAAGAAAAAATTTACTTTATCCAATCACTTTACAGTATCTTCTTGTACAAAGTAAATCAATAAATATTTTAACAAGAAAAAATTTTTACTACTTTTCCCATAATTTCTAATGCATCACCTTGTTCATTTTTTATTTAGCAATATAAAACACTGAAAGCGAAGGGGCCAAGACGGGAAACTACCTTTATTCACACTTGTACCTATACCAAATTTACAGGGCTCCTGTGGGAGTGGATGATCCCTATTCTATAACACAGGAAAAAAAACAGATGGATGAAGTTAAGTGTTCTAAGTAGTTTGGAGTAATTGTAAACCATTTATCCTAATACTTAATATGACAAAGGTTTATTATGGGGGGATATGGAGAAGTCAGCGGTGGAATAAGTGGAGAGGTCCAATGGGTAAGACACCATCTCTCCTCTGGAATACTACAGAATTCAAGCTTAACTGCACCTGTGAATGGTGTGCTCTACTAATGTCCTTCCAGTAAATGTTTGTTCTACAAGGTATCAAGTTTGAAACATACTCTGTGAAAGAGAAGATTTTAAATAAGGTGTTATGCTTCAAAAGGATGATTTAAGTTCTCAATAGATCATTACACTCATCATCCTGGTCTGGACAAATATATCTGCTCTTACTGTATAAAGGGGGAATCTTTGCAATGAACATTTATAAAACAGTTGTAGAACAGTTATAGTAAAGTTAAGGATTCCTATGGTTGTATCAGCACAGTTTATTTTTTCCTTATTGAGAAAATTGTTAACAAAATTAATTTTGCATTCATGCCAAGAGGTAATGAATAAACATGTTATATTAATGTTATAATGTGATTATTATAGTCAGATTGTCAGTAGCAATGCATTATAAAATACGTGACTCATCGACTTCAGTCCCCAAATAACAAGTTATTACTTCTGTTCATTACGTGCACATAAGTGTATCAGGCAAAATTAGATTATCTTACAGCAATCTATTTAATAGTAAATATTGAAGCATAATTCCTCGAGTCAAACACACTTTGTAATTGATCATTCATTCATTCATTCATTCATTTATTAACTTCTTCACTGGAGTATAATTGCTTTACAATGGTGTGTTAGTTTCTGCTGTATAACAAAGTGAATCAGCTATACATATACATATATCCCCATATCCCCTCCCTCTTGCGTCTCCCTCCTACCCTCCCTATCCCACCCCTCTAGGTGGTCACAAAGCACTGAGCTGATCTCCCTGTGCTATGCGGCTGCTTCCCACTAGCTATCTATTTTATATTTGGTAGTATATATTAGAAAGGGACACACAACAAAGAGTTACCAATTTAAATGGATGATTCTTGATATTACCATAACTGCAAATTACTGTGACTTATCACCACTGGAAAACTTTCATGAGAGGAAAATATGTGCAGAAACTTGCTTCTCTCAAAGGCTGTTTTTCTGTTTTTTTTTTAATTTTTTGTGTTTTTTTGTGTTTGTTTTTTTTTTGAGGGGTAGGGGCACTGAGTTAAGAATGGAAAAAGATACAAATGGAAAAAGTCTATCATCATAACACTGCCTGCCAAATTTTCTAATAGTGAAAATTTAGTCCTTTGAGACACCCAGCAGGCAGATCAAAAAGCAAAAATCCAGAATTCAAAATCTTACTAAGGGTGCCTCTGTATGAAAAGATCTACCTAATAGCCTGCTCTTTTGTGATAGAAAAAAAAAAAAATCAACTTGCAGTGAGTTAACCCTTGGTGTCTCAGTACAGTTTTGCTAACACTACAAGACCTGATTTTCTGTTTTAAAACTTCCCACCATGTCAGAGTCCACTGAGCTTTTGGAACAATTTTAATTGGTTTTAGTAACTTCAGAGTCACTCTCCCAACTGTGGAAGAATTGAATATTAGTGTATCTACAGAACTTTGCACCCCACTCAGAAGCCAGTCAGCTCATGACAAATGGGCAGAGCAGTCACACTCCTTTAGACAATTCGTTTTGCTTCCATGGGACTAGATTTCATTTTTTATTATGTGTTTTTAATTTATATCTTATTGAAATATATTTAACATATAACATTGTGCAAATTTAAGGTGTACAACACGTTGATTTGATACATTTTATATTGTTATATGATTCACATTTGTAGCATGAGCTAACATTTCCAGAGTGTTACATAATTATCATTTATTTTTTATGGTGGGAATAATTGAGATCTAGTCTCTTAACAAGTTTGATGGTTATAATAAATACTGCTCTCTGTATTCACTATACTGTGCATTAGATCTCTAGGACTTATTTATCTACTTGTTGCAAGTCTGTACCCTTAAATAACATCTCTCCTATTCCCCTACCCTCCAGCCCCTGGTAACCACCATTTTACTCTGTTTTTATGAGTTTGGTTTTTTTAGATTCTACTTATAAGTGATATCATACAGTATTTGTGTGACTTACCTCACTTAGCGTAATGCCCTCAAGTTTTATTGATGTTGCTGAAAATGGCAGGATTTCTTTCTTTCTCATGGCTGAATAATAGATAGATAGATAGATAGATAGATAGATAGATAGATAGATAGATAGGTAGATCCTGGCTACTGTGAATAATGCTGTAATAAATATGTGAGTGCATATATCTCTTTGATATCCTGTTTTCATTTCCTTTGAGTATATACCCAAAAGTGGAATTGCTGGATCATATGATAGTTATATTTTTAATTTTTTGAGGAACTTCCATACTGTTTTCCACAGTGGCTGAACCAATTTACATTCCCACCAAAAGTGTACAAAGATTCCCTTTTCTCCAAATCTTCTCCAACACTTGTTATTTCTTGTCTTTTTGATAATAGCCATTCTAACAGGTATGAGGTGATATTTTGTGCATTTCCCTGATGATTATTGATGTTGAACATCTTTTCATGTACCTGTTGACCATATGGATGCCTTTTTTGGATAAATGTTTATTCAGATCCTCTGCCCATTTTTAAATCAGATTATTTGTTTTTGGTTGTTGTTATCAAGTTAAGTTTTTTTTTTTTATATATTTTGGATGTTAACCTCTTATCTGATACATGGTTTGCAAAAATGTTCTCCCATTATGTTGGGTGCCTTTTCGTTTTGTTGACTGTTTCTTTTACTGTGAAGAAGCTTTTAAGGTTGATGTAGTCCCACTTATTGATTTTTACTTTTGTTGTTTATGCTTTTGCTGTATATCCAAAAAATCACTGCCAAGTAAAACTGTCATTATTTGCAGATGATATGATTTTACATATAGAAAATTCCAAAGACTCAACAAAAAAATAGAACTAATCAACAAATTCAGTAAAGATGCAAGATATAAAATAAGCATACGGGAATTAGTTGCATTTCTATACACTAGTAATGAAACATCTGAAAAATAAAGAAAACTATGCCATTCACAGTAACACCAAAAACAATGAAATACTGAGGAAAAAATTTAACCAAGCAAGTGAAAGATACATACAACAAAAAACACAAGACATTGCTGAAGGAATCAAATTAGATATAAACAAATGGAAAGACATCCTATATTCATGGATCAGCAGAATTAATATTGCTAAAATATGCATACTACTCAAAGCCATCTATATATTCAATGCAACCCCTATCAAAAGTCAAATGGCATTCGCCACAGAAATGGAAAACCAATCCCAAACTTGTACTGAACCACAAAAAAATCCTGAATAGCTAAAGCAATCCTGAGAGAGAACAAAGCCTTTATGCATCACACTTCCTGATTTCAAACTATACTACAAATCTATAGTAATTAAAACAGTATTAGTATTTCTTTAGGGGAATTTAAGAATATTCATACTAAGTGGAATAAGCTAAGTTCTTATGTAAGTTAGGTCATATTTTGCTGTCAAGCACAATTTGAAAAAAAGTTTTGTTTCCCAGAACTTTTCATATTTTGGAGTTGTGGATAAGGGATTATGGAACTCTATGAAGTATCATTAACAGTGGGTATATAAAAAGCTTCTTTCATTCTCATGGGATCTTTTTATCTCTCTGATCCCTCTTGACTGTTCTGGAGACTCTGTCTAGATGCCTACCTACTACCAGGTTCAAATAATCAATTTTATATCATGTAACTGCATTACTGAGGGTTTCTTACCAGGCTGAGTGAATTAAGTCTCTTTCCCAGACACAGCATTTCTGAGCAGCAACATACTTCAGGCTTGCCTGAACTCTACTCATAAGTGGCAATTCTAAAACAAAAAAAAAGTGGTAGAATTGGAGAAGAGAAAGGACAGTGAACTGCAGGGTATTTTTAGACTTAGTTCCATTTTTACTTCCCACCATTAACACATTGTTCCTGCTCTAGTTAGAAATCCACATAGATTCAATGCTTACTGTGTGCCAGACACCCAGTTCTTACAGATATATTACTGCATTTATCCACCACAGCAACTCAGAGAAGATGTGCTATTGCCCTACACAGTTTAGGTTAGGAGACTAAGGTTCAATGAGAAGAAATAATTTAGATAAGGTTGAACAGCTGAGAGTTAAGTAACTGATTTGCTTCCATGTAATAAGCAAAGTAATTTAGTGCAATTGTTCCTAGTCACAGGCTTTCTGCCTCCAAATCAAAATTCAACAATTATTAAAATGTGTCGGATTTCAAACAGTTTATATATTTTCAGCACAATCTATTTAAACTGTCAAAGAAGTTAGGACCTGCTCCCCATGTCCACTCTCAGCCGGCATTCTAAAGTTCCAGGATCAATATTTCTTTAAGCATCAAATGGCCCAGAGCCAACTGGTGCGACAACAATCTTCCTTCTCCAAATCCAGCTCATCAGCATTAAGCTGTGCCAACAGGGCACAAATGTACCTTGCATGTAAAGTAAAACATTCAGTCCAAACCCATAGGGTTCTGGCCAACATAGCTTGTGTGATTAGCCAAATCGCTTGTGTGATTTTCTCCTTACACACATGCCGACCCCCTACAGAACTGTCTAGCTCCTTGTGACCTCAAATAAATGAGTCCTTGTGAGTTTGGATATTTACTTTAGGTGAAAACAAGCTCTGTAGACCATAAAACATGTTGCCATCCCTCTGTGGAATAAATGACACATTAACAAATACCTTCCCCTCATAAATCTCTCGTCTAATAAGCCATATTATTCCCAATAGACTCCATTGTGGTCTGTATATCCTTCTGTATATATTCTAGGTGAATATCCTGTCTTCTCAAATATGTGCATTTCCCAGAGTCAGCAGTTGTTTGGGTTCTAAACAACTGACCCCTTCATTGGTCTCAAGCCAGTGACAACAGAATCAGTATATTCCAGATCAATTTAACCTGAACTTACACAATTTTTAAAATGCAGGAATGCAAGCAAGCTACTGTCTTTACTTTTAATCCTGTTTCAACTTTTCTGTTTTTATTTTTTTAAAAGCCTCTTAAATAATTACAGCTCTTTCATTTGCATTATATAGGTATTTCATTTGCTAACACAGGTATTTCTTTTATAACTGTATCTTATTTCTCATAAGAATCATATCTCATATCTGATAAGAACCCTATGAAAAATGCATCATTAAGTAGACAGAAACTGAGTACCAAGTGGCTTCTCCAGGTTCTCTCAGCTTGTAGGTGACAGAGCCAGGACCTGAATCGAATTTTCTACCACCGAATCTTCTGCTCTTCCTATCCAGGCTCAGTGACCCAAAGACTATCAGGCTCAGTGACCCAAAGACTATATATCTGGGATATAAGGAAAAGAGGACTAAATTGAGAAAGGTTCACTTGGCTGCTCCCTGAATGTATGAGCTTGGGAAAGTCACTGACCATCTCTGTACCTCAGTCTCTTCCATCAAAAATGGGAATAGCCAGCAGCTTCCCCTGCAGAATCCTCAACTTGGCTTCCTGTTTTTACTCTTGCCATCCACAATTCATTCTCCAGGTTGTAGCCAGAACAATATTTTTTAAACATAAATGCCCTCTGTTTTCCTACACATACCCTCCAATACTTTGTACATTGAATCGAATAATGACAAACTTCTTACTATTATTTACAAGGTCCTACATGATCTAGTCTATGCTGCCTCTTCAATTTTATCATACCACTCCCTACTTAGTCACTGCACTACAGCCACCCTAGCCTTTTTCACATTCCTCAAACAAACCAAGTTCATTTTTGCTTCACAGTTTTTACTCTTATAGCTGCCTCTGCCTGGAATATTCTCCCCATGGTCATCCCATTCTCCTTGTTCAGGTCTCATCTTGAAAGCCACCTCCACAGAAAAGCCTTCCCTGTTCTATCTAAATCTCTCTACGTAATATCTTCCTGTGCCCTTCACCTCAATCTTGACCCATCACCCCATTTCTTTATTTTCATAGCACTTCTCATAAATTATCTGGTGGGTTTTTTTTTGCTTTTCATTCATTTTCCCTCTTCCCATTCTCCACTCCTTAAACTACAATACATGCTCCATGAAAGCAGAGACTGTCATATTTACCACTCCATCTCTCCTGTATTGCGTCCCTAGTGCCTAATAACAGTGTTTGGCATATGGTAGGAGCTCAAAGGAAACTTTGTTAAATGGCAAGCCACCTATAAAAAGCCATAGAAATAAAAGATTATAAACTCAGATCTCAAATTTGTGACCATTTGCTTTGAATCCAGGTCAAAGCTTATTGTCCCACTGTCTAAAAAATAGTATTATTAAGCAGGGATTTTTTTTTAAAAAAAAAGAAGAAATTTTGGAGAAAACCCTTTTTAAGTATTAAAACAGCAACTGAGATCAAATGTACCATCTGTGGAAAACCGGGTCTTGACACTGAAGTAAAACCTACAGGACCATTGATCGGTCACACTGCTTAGTTAATAGATTACAATTTTATATTTACTTTAAGGAAATGAAAAAATATTTAAATTTTATTCCCATTACTCTAATTCAGACTTTATTAATTTAGAACACCTACAGATGTACAGAAATTCCTTACTATAATCTCCTCATCTTACCCACCTCCTCCTTTGCCTTCTCCTCCTAAAACTCTTCAGGATTCTGAATAACTACTCTCCTGTCTTAGGCAAGAGATGAAGAGAAGACTTAGCCCTAGAAAGGAAAGGTCTCCTTACCTTCTGGAAGTGAAAGAGAAACCACTGATAACAACATATTGAGCTACACAAGACTACTCCAACTCAAGATTCTTCCCTTCTTTAAACTCCACATAGACTTGCAGTCAGGGCCAACCACCTTGTTTTCAGTGATTCTCTATGTCCATTGAACCTTAAGTTTATAATCATAACTAAGTGGTTGATACCTTTGAACAAGAGCTATATCTTATATTTTATTCCCAAAGCATATGACTTAGTAGATGTCCAATAAACACTTATAATTAACTCCTATCAATTAATATAAATTAAGCATATCTTCTTACATTCACCTTCTTTGATATTTCCTGTGTCTCTCATAACTGCATTATTAGGCCTACAAAGAGAAAACCAAGTACTAGCACATAAAATACTAAAATGCAGAAAAGGTTCTTAAAAAAAACTGCTTTACTGCAGAGCTTGCAAAACTGAACATTAATTGATGCAAACGTGCTTACATACATTTAACTTTTTATTTTGAAGTTAATTTTTAAAATATTGATATTACTTTATTTTTCAGAAGAGACATTTTCTTCATGCCCGTGTTAATTTGTTTACCCTTCTAATATTGCTATTCACTTAATACTTTTCCATAAGGAGTTTCTGGACTTTATACCCACTAAACAGCTCAGAAGCAACCTTGCCAGAAAGAAAAGGATGTAAGAATAAAGCAATGGGGAGAAAGGAAAGAATCATTCATTAACAGTACTTAGGAAATATAATGTTTTATAATATTCTAAATATTAATTCCTTGTGGTTCTTACTAATCAAATCATAGAAGTTGAAGGAATGATAACAAGAGATTACTTCAACCCTCCTCCTACTTCCCAGTGCTAGTCACTTAGAAATGTGATATATTCCTTTTCATCTCCACCTACCAGGTTCCCTGAGGAATTTTCCCATGTGACGAATTCTCTCTCATTTTGAAAACATGCCCTCTCTCACCTAACTTTGTCATCTTTAGGGAAACTCTTGAAAAAATCATTCCTATTAGCCTGACAAAATGGTTTTTGCCCTCAAATGCTATACTTCCCTAGCACCAGCTGCGAGCTAGGAAATAGCAAGAAGCTATAAAAGATCCCTTTAACAGTAGAAGGCAGGAACAGGTAGTCATGCTTCACTGTTTTCGTAGCTACTTCTATCAATATTTCTACTGCTACACCGAGCTTTGGAATTGACAACAACTATAGACAGAAAGCATAAAAACCGGATGGAGGAAACTAACCAACTATAATTTAAATATAGCTTTGGCCTTCTTTTTAAAAATAAAACACTTAAATTAACTTGATTTCAAAACATGCTCTTCAATGATATTTCCTTTTTTGAATATTCACAGAAAAAATTATCTTCTTTTTCTCAACTAGCTGACCTATCCAGTTATATTCAAAGAACTATTACCTATTATTTATCATTAAAAATTATCCCTTTGATACTTAACTTGAATGAAAACACAAAGTTGCCCATGCATCTCAAGCGCAAATCACACCTTCATTTTTCCACTGTAACCTTGTGCACTTTTAACTTGGAGTCTTAAATTTAAATTTTGTTTTATTAAAATACCATCCCATACCAGTCAGTTAGACTGCTACCTTTTGTTCACTATTTTTGTTTCAGTGACAGCTTTTTCAGATTTTCAGATGTACCCCAGATGTCATAAGCAACCGATTCAGATCTCATCTTTCAAGCCATATAAAAGTAGAGTCCCTGTTTAACTTGAGTTCTCTAGATTTCACAGTCAGCAAAGCCGAAAAGAATAAAAGCAATCAGAACATTTTAATGGAGAACCGTATCTAAAACCTGCTGAACTGCTTGTGAATACCAAGGTGTTCAATCCCATCTTGTGGAGAGGCACAAGACTGTGTGTTAGAACAGGTTCATGCAGCCATGAATACTTGTCTCTAAGGACAAATTTGGGGAGCTTTTAATATCAAAAATATTATAAAACAAGTAACTATGTAAAGATCAATAACTTGAGAGAAAGATGTTGCTATGCAAGGTTCAATAAAGTAAACCTGTTAACACAAACAATCTGAGTTGAAAGCTCTACCCTGTACAGGCCGGTCCCTGAGAGCCCCATTTCAAGTTGAACTTGATCTCTACAACTGGTTGTATTATTCAGACTCCAGGAGGCCCTCTCCATAAAGTCACCTGCTCCTCTTCTCCATGCTATTAGCTCCTACCTTGCCATTTCGGTTTCATATTGTAAATTCCAAATCCATAAATTTGAGTAAAAAAAGCACAGGCACAAATAAGCTTCCCCTTAAATTTGCTTAGAAGGAGAGACTTCCCCTGGCTGTCTTAGACATGTCCTGAAAAACTGAAATTCTGGGCTGAATTAAAGGGATCACTGCTTGCCCAGTTAGGAGAATTGTTAAGATTCTCATAATTCTATGATCTTCTGATTTAAATTTGGCAAATATTTATCTGGCACAAAGAGACGTTTAATGTTTTAGTTGTAATCTGAATCAACTCTCAAGTTTCTAATTATCTGATTCACATATTTTACTCTAGTCAGTGAGACTTAGAACTTCTATATAGATGTACTTATCTCTGAAAAATTTCTGTGCCTGAGACTCCTGTCTCTGAAGAGTGCACAAAACATGGAATCAGACGACCACATGAGGAAATATCTGGCCACATATTTGAAGGACAAAGCAAAGGAAGCCAATATCTGGCATTTGTCAGCTGGCTTGCCAAGAAGCAGCAAGAGGTCTACCAAGGAGTTACTGAGATGGCCAGGAAAATCTGAATTAGAACAGAGGATTGACTTGGGATGTAATGAAGCAGCTAGACTGATAACAGGAAGACACAGACAACAATTCCTATCACCTCTGGACAGGTCACTATGACCTAAAGAAGATTCAGCAGACTACTAGAAGATTTTCCTTTTTTAGCAGTGGCAGACATAATAAAAACATCGACACATTTTCCCTCAATCCCAGTATAAATAACCTATAGAAGATGAGGAGTGGTGGACAAGTTAAGTGTATTTAAGTGTTGTTTATGATGATGGGCTGCATGGGAGAACATTAGTTCACAATGAAGAGATGAAATGTGAAGATGTGAACATTAGTTCACAATGAGAGATGAAATTTATTAAGCAAATCTAGACTCTAAACTGATAAAGTGAAAATATTACAAGCATGTCCAGCCCCACATGGGCTACCACTAAAAAAATCAAATAAAAGAGAACTTAGGGTCAATTGGAAAGGCAGATTTATAAGAGGTGGTTATCCCTTATGAGTCTACTGTATTTTTAATATTGCAAAACCATCTCCCATACATTTTCATATTTGATCTTCTTAACTACTCTGAGAGGAAGGCTCAGGAGGTCTTATTATCCCATTTGCAGATGCATAAAACAAAATTAGAGAGAATTCAATGATAGAGAAAACATTGTATTGGACTGGGAAGGTCACCATCAAGAGTGATAAGGTTTTATGTCAGATGCTCCTGACATGCAAAAAGACAGAAACAAAATCATAACTAAAATGTACTTATTATTCCCCCAATTCATTTGAGTCTACTGTATATCCAATGGTTACCTCAGTAAAAATACCTCAGCTAAAATGACACCCAACTCCCATGCCCTTCTATATCCTTATTATCCCTTATTTTTCTTCATTGCCCTTATTATAACTTTCTGATGTATGCATTTATTAACCATTTATCTTCTATAAGCCTCACGAGAATGTAAGCTGCATGAGAGCAGGAATGTTCCCTGCTTTTTTCTGTCATATTAACAATACCTAGGGGATAAATATAAGATTAACAAATATTTGTGGATGTATGAAATAATGATAAATGAATTGAAGGTTTCTTATATGTTAGTTATTGTACAGATCATCTTACTTATTGGAACCAGATCTCTGAAATACCAACGAATGATGCTAGACTTAAGAGTTCAGTGATGAATTGTTGAGACAATTCTGTTTATATTTACACAGAAAGGATTTGTATATATTTAACAGATGTTGGCTGATGGGAGAAGGCACAGTTGAGCATACTTTTGATATAGTTCAACATGGACTTCTTCATGGGTAACTATCCCGAAAATGAGGCCAAAACTATCCCACTCTGACCACTAAGTGAATGTTTTCAAGAGGAAGGTAATGCTGACTGAATTTTATTTTAATCTATTGTGAAACTATCTCTGGCTACAAAAAGTAGAGACTCTAACAAGGGATTAACCCCTGAACTTTCATATCTGTGTAACAAGATACTGTTTGTTGAAAAGGCATCTGATGCAGTGGAACAGGCACAGATTTGGAAACAAAGGATCTGCGAGGACCTAAGAATCCAACCTCAAGTCCCCACTTATTCCTGGCTGGATGACCCTGGGTCATTCACTTTATGTTCTTGAGCCTCCATTCTTCTGCCATTCTTCTGGAAAATGGCAAGGTGAGGGTCTACTCACGGGGATGCTGCCAGGGCTAAATGAAATCTTATGTGTGAAGGTGGTGTGATTACTAAAAATTGCTTATAGCACTGAAACTTATGCTTATTCCTTTGTAACCAAGGAAGAGTAAATCAATTGATTTGATTTATGACAGAAAGTTAATTTCACTCAAAAGGAAGAAAGGAAACAATTTGGAAGACCCTGAATCAAAAGGCAAAAACCATTTCTGAAACTTAACATCTTTTCCTTGCATTAAAAAGAGCCAAATACCTGCACATTGCCATCAAAAATCGAATGGCTTTTAGGCAGATTCAAAGCCTCTCTCTCCTGGTGCCTGAGTTCAACTGTGGCCTCTCCTGAGCTCTTCCATACCGAGGATTCTCCTCCTTACCGGCGTGTTTCAGAACAACACAGAAAGCGTCTGTTCCTAGGCTTCAGAAACGCTCGATTTTGAGGACGCTCCTTTGAAAGATATCAAGGCAGACATTAAATTAACATGAATGAAAAGGGGTTAGGAGCATGGTTTCTACAAAGTTAGTGGTTCTTTTCACCCGTTGTTGAGAGTCCTTCCCCATAGGTCCAAGATAGAACAACAATGTCCCCTAAAGCTTAAGAAAGTAGGAAACAGGAGGCTAAAAGCATACCCCGGTTTAACACTGGAAAATGGGGCGCCCGGAGGCAAGGCTGGCGTCACGGGCTTGATGAGTGACACCTGATCATTCACACATGGCTCATAAGCCACACTTGTGAGGACCAGTCTGTTTTAATTCTGTGCTGCCACCGCCTTGAATTTCTTAAATTTCTCACAAGGAACTCACAATTTCATTTTTCTCTATGTCGCGCAAACCATACAGCAGGCACGACCCAGAGGAAACTCAGGGAGCCCTCCAGCCTCCACAAGAAACCACGACAGAAAGCGAAAGAGCTGTGACGAGGGGCTGTGGTGACTGTTTCCATACCGGGGCACAACCAACGGCTCGGGTGTCTCCAGTCCTAAACTTGCATGAGTCCCTGCGGTCCCCCGCCCCACCTGACGAAGCCTGGCAGGAGCCGGCTGGGCCACCTGCAGACCCGGGAGGGCTCAGCGGTTCTCCCGCGCAGGCCTCGCGAGGCGAGGGGGTCGGGCGTCCTCTGGGCCGCTCGCGCTCTCTGCGCCGCCCCGCCGGATCCTCCCTCAGCGCGCGGGCGTCACGGGTAGCTGGGGGCGCCGCGTCCTCCCGCGCACGGCCCGCGGGCCTCAGGGCGGCCGGCTCCTCCTCGGACACGGCTCCGGGGCGGGGGCTCTGCCCTCCACGCACATCCTTCACTCTGACGCCTGCGGGAACCCTCCCCTACCCACCGCCCCGCGTGCGCAGACTCAGTTCCTCGTTAGCCCCGGGCCAACGAGCCGCTTCCCTCAACCCGCCGCCGCCAGCGCACTTCTGCTCGCCTCAGACCACCTTCTGACAAACCCTAACTTCTGTACTCGCCGAAGCTCGGCCTCAGAGAAAAGAAGACATTTTGTAAAAGTGACGAATTGGGATGAAACTTTTCGGACTTCTTTCCCCAATTGCCAACTCCTCTAGTCAGGCACCCCTCGGGTCGCGCACAAGCCCCCTCAAGGGAGGCCAGGTTCTTGGGGGCTCGAGTGCTCTCCCCGCCGCACCCCTCCCGGATCCTCCAACCTCCAGGGCGTGAATCCTGGTTATTCTGTATTCTCAAACAGCAGACACTTCAAACTGTTTCTCTGAGAGAATCCACCCCCTCAGAATCTTCCCAATTTATTTCTTTTACGTTACAATTTGTTCCCTTTTAAAAATGGGAGTGAGAAGAAGAGGAAAGAACGAAAAAGAGCAGGCACTTCAGTCCGTTCTAGTCCAGGCTGCCCCAAAGAAGGTGTTCAGCTTGAAATGACGGAGCTGTCTGCGCTCCCGGGAAAGCACAAGCAGGGCAGAAATCTGCACGGTCCCACAGTGCCATCTAAGGGCCGACTCTCGAAACGACAGCCTCCTAATCCTTTTTCTGCGGATACTTGCTATCTACAAAAACGGACATTCAGGGTCACAGGACGCATTTGTACCTTCTCAAATCAGCTGGCCTAAAGATTCATGACTCAGAGGAATGGGAAACCTTCGGAGTATTAGGATAGAAGAATGAAATGATAAAATCTAGCATATTGAAAGGATCCCTCAGGGTACTATGTGGAAAGTACCCTTACAGATGGAGGGTGGAATCCGCAGGGAGAACAAGTAGAAAACCAGTGCAGCAATTTAAACAAAGGCGAGGGGGACGCGACCCTAGGGTGGCGTTTGCAAGAGAAATGGCTGGATGTGGGAGTATTCTGAAGGATTTGCTGAAGAATTGGATGTAGCACATGGAAGAAAGATAGGTGTCAAGGATGACTCCGAAGTTTTTACCTGAACCAATAAAACAACTAAGTTGCCAATTGCTAAATTAGGCACGACCAGAGGAAACTCAGTCCGAGGGCATCCCATAACTCCATACAAATAAAATCCCAAGTAGGTAAAATCTCACGTGAGGTGAGGTAAGAGAAGCTGATCACCCCCCATTCCCTGACTAAGAATGCGCCACTTTTTGTCAGACCTGAGCTGGGGAGAAGCCGCCTCAATGTTAAAACAAGTTCAAAGTATATATTCTAATATAAGAATGGAGATGGTAATTATAACTCAGTACTCTCTGTCTTACCAAATCATAGCCGTGAAAGATATGGGGTAGGTGAAGAAATATCCCAACAGAGAGGATTTCAAAGTGGGAGTGGGAGATAATAAAGCTGTTTGATACTAGTCTCCCATGAGTCAGGCTTTTTCAATATTAACTATGTAAAAACTAAAGAATCGTTAGCTATTTTTTATCATCTATGTATTCCTCATTGTGTGTTATAATGCATTGTACATTGGAAGTCCTCATGTATTTATCTGTTTATCCAAGTATTTAATGAGCAGCTGGTATGTACCCAGATGTTTGGGGGACAGAGATGAATAAGTCACGGTCTCTATAAGACACAGGGACACATAAACCTAATGGATGATATCACCAGTAGCCAGGAAAACTACAATATACTCTTTGAGTGCCACCAAAACTAAGGAAAGATTGTCGAGGAAGCTGGAAAGGGACCCATTAAAGAGCTACTTGAGCTGCTCAAGAAATATGTTATCTTTAATGTGTGTTTCTTTTGTTACTTAATGAAAATATTTAAATTTAGAAGGGGCAACAGTGTTGGATTTGCAGGCCAGAGAAACTCCTGTGAACAAGGATAAGTTGCTCTCTTTTAATGTTTGGAGAGTGTGGATGTCCCTCAAATGTGAGTCAAATGCTGGAGGGCAGCTGTTTTCCCCCAGGAAAGCACTTCTCACCTCTAAGAGACTGGCTTTTGGGTAGAGCTTCAGGTATTCTTCGGCCATGTCTAGTCCCAGTCTTCCTAATAAACTCCCCATTTCAGTTTACTGGTGCTTGAAATTCTATAGTAAATAATTCATGTCTTAATCTTTAAAGCTTAGCCCCAGTTAAAATACAGTTGCCTCTGAACAGACAGTATACTGTGTCAGGGAAATAAAATCTGAAACAAAATCTCCTCCCAACCCAGAAAACCTCTCCACAAAAGTAAAAGAGAAAGAAAACAACTGTATTGCTGAATAAGCATTAAACCAGAATGTGATAAGCATTACAGGTAGTCCCTGAAGAGACTGCAAAGACAGAAAGGAAGTTCATGCCCTTCTATGTAACTGGGCAGATACAACCCATTACATACATGTGCTCAAGACAACCAATCACTAGTCCTTAAGTAAGAGGACCCAACAGCACCATTTGTCACACAGTTCATCCTATATTCACCTGGTAATCACCGTAATATCTGTGTTCATTAATTGGCTTTGTCCAAAGTAAAAGTAAACGTCTCATTTTTTTGAAAGGAGGTATTGCAACTTGAAATGAAGTGTGCACAGAACATAGATTCCTACCCTCCCACAGAACTGGGGAGTTGGCGTGTTATCTACCTTATTTGACTATATTTGAAATAGATTGTTCCCAGGTCCTCGAGACAGACATTTTTGACAAGAGGCTTATTTAGCTTTAAAAAGATTCACATACATTTCAAAGAGATGGAAAAATAACTTAAAATTACAAGGTTTCTAAAGTAAATGCTCTAGGAAAAGGGAGGAGTGGGAAGTCTCTTCCCTTATTTTCAACAGGGAGAATTAAGCCTCTTATTTATAATTTGTATTTGCCCTTGTAACTACTGGTCAATCACACTTAAGCATACTGGAATTTTATAGGCAACTGTCTGAAGGCAAGTTCTCATAGCGAATAGGAAGGGACTGCATGAGTACCAAGGGGCTTTCCTGAGTACAAAAGGGTCGTGCTGAGGCTGAAGAGCAGAGAGGAGACAGAGGCCAGAAGCTGAACACAATTTCTCCTTTTCCATCATTTTTTCACTTGTCATTTACTTCTGAAACACATTTAAAAATCCTTCCATCTCTAACCCTCTGTCTAGCTTTCCTCCAGTTCCTGAAAACCCAAACTTCCTCCTCAAAAATAAATAAGAAATGATGCTAACAGATCTAAAAAACTGCTCTGACTCAGTTTGCCTAGTGAGATCAGTCTTTCAGTGGTGAAAGACAAAATGACTCTGAGACACTACAAATCCAATAAGCATGACAATGTTTAGTGCCTTCTGCTCAAAAGTACACTCCTGAAGACTGTTCCATGACATATCAGAAGACATTTCTGGCTCAGAGAAGATGCTCTCACATGTGCATGCATCACATCACTAGTATGCCCTGAAAGTAATCATACCTAGACCTTTAGGCCCCTGAGATTTGCTAAAGTGTTTCATGGACCAGAATTTCCCATTTTACATTTACAATTCTCTAGCATCAGGGAATATGCCATTGCTCTCCTGGACCCACATCCTAGAAAGTGATATCCAAAGTCCCCTTCACGGGCAAACACTGCCTGCATCCGTGCATTCATTCAGCCATCACTTGCTCAGTGACAAGTATGTGCCAGCAAATATCCCCAGCCCTGGGAACAGGAAATGAAAGAGACACAGCCCCTGCCTTCCGGGAAGTCAAAATATTCTCAGACTCAAGGAGGAATAGGACTATCTGCTATAGGTCAGGGAACTAACTACCAACTACTACAGGCTGGTAAAGTGGAATTTTCAAAAGGCTGAAAAATAGACAAGGTGCAGGATGAACTGAAGTAGAGGCTGTGTGAGCAGTCCAGACTGGGGGGCACTTTCTCCCAGGTCAAGACATTTAATAGGTAAGAGAAATCGAAGTGAAGATACAAAAAGTATTTCCAAAAGAGAAATCCAAGATAGGTAGATTTCTTTCTTCTACTGAAACTTTCTTGAATTTTAAGTGCACAGGTTTCAAAGCTCAGCTCTGTCACCTATTAGCTGAGTGATCTTCAGAAATTTAGCCTCTCTTGGCAACAGTTTCTTCACGTGTCAAGTGGGGATGGTGATAATACTCATCTCAGAAGGTTGTTGCAGGTACTAAATCAGGTACTTTGGGTTTAGAACTTAGCAGAGTTCCTGCTACATAGCAAAGACAGCTATTATTCAAATTATGATTACTATTATTTTGATTAGTCATAATCCAAATGCGGCCAATTTAATTTTCCCTTAGAGGAAATAATCTTCAATTTTTATTCAAAATATATTTAAAAATTCTAGGTAGAGGATTTAAGTAAATTCATTGCTACACACAGATATTGGGTTGGCCAAAAAGTTCATTCGGGTTCTTGCAACATCTTACAGAAAGACCCGAACGAACTTTTTGGCCAGCCCAACATCTCTGGAAGATACATAAGAAATGAAAGAATGGTTACCTCTGAGAAGGCAGAAAAGGACATGGGGGCAGAAATAGGAAGGAGACTTAACTTCTTGTTATATATATTTTAGTCTTGTGTGGATTTTTACCATGTGAACATCTCACCTATTTAAAAAATATTAAAAAACAAAAATATTAATTTTTGGCTATACAGAAAAATTATAAATGAAAGATCTTTACATGAGAGTGATGATAATAATTGTAACGAGTTAACATTCATTGAGAGCTTCTTATATGCCTGGCACTTTTTTAAACTACTTTACATCTGTTTACTTGTTGAATCCTCACAGACAATGAGAGAGAAAATGTCAATTTCTGAAAATAAAAAATGAGACACTAGGAGGCTGAATAATATACCAAGATTACTCAGCTAATAAGAAACATAACAGATTTGGATCCAGACAGCCTGGGTGTGTGTGTGTGGGGGGGGGGGGGTGTGTGTGTGTGGGTGTGTGTGTGTGTGTGTGTGTGTGTGTGTGTGTGTGTGTGGTGTGTGTGTGTGTGTGTGTGTGTGTGTGTGTGGTGTTGTATAATATAAATCAAGTCTCTATGATAGCAGTTGCATGTACCCCCAGGAATGTCAAGGGCCAACACAAAGCTGATGCTCTTTTCCTACTCATCACTAGCCCAGCTCTGTGGTCCATTGACTGGCCACATTCAACAACCTGTTGATATCCATGACTCTTAAATGGATTTCACAGACTGGAGTCATTTCACAGAGGAAAGAAGAATAAGAATTGAAGAATTGAAAAAAAGACATCTGGTGCCTGAGCATCCTGAACTACTGCATCATTCCCTTACCCAAATTAAATGTCAGGATACAAAAGCTAATAAAAAATCAGTGAGTCTTTTTCCTGGCTTTTCCAAGAACCTGAACATTTTTTTTTGAGATCTATCTGCTCTGTACCTGCCAAGTGAATTATTACATTTATGAGGGCGAAGCTAAGCCAGAGCTACTGATCAGTGAAATTGGTTGCAACTGGGTGGAAGAGCTGCACTGCTGAGAACTCCAGCAAATGGCAACATCACTCAAAGCATGCAGGATACTGCTGTGCAAATATTACTAAGTCACATGCACCTGGATACCTGGATGCCAGAGGCTCAGGGGAGAGGTTATTTTATGAGCCTTGTAAAACATGTGT
Source organism: Globicephala melas (assembly GCF_963455315.2). Lineage (NCBI taxonomy): Eukaryota > Metazoa > Chordata > Mammalia > Artiodactyla > Delphinidae > Globicephala > Globicephala melas. The sequence continues at coordinate 40,414,016 of NC_083329.1, read as the reverse complement.
ACAATGCTGGGCCAATTGCTCCTCAAAGTAATAAGATTAGAGTTTAGGAGAAATTTGGCTCAACTCTGGAACTGGCCTTTGTTTATCAAGATGCTGTTAAATCAAAACCTACTTTTAAGAGAACACCTCATTAAAATAACTTTTACATAAGGAAAAAAACACATGATTTTTCTTTTCCTCTTTTTTTGCATCTATATGAGATGATGGATGCTAAGTAAACTTATTGTGGCAGTCATTTCACAATATAGGTAAGTCAAATAATTATGCTGCACACAAACTTATGCAGTGCTATATGTCAATTATATCACAGTAAAACTGAAAAAAAATAGTTTTTATTTACCATTTAAGAACTAGCTAATTTCTAGAACTTAAATTTATTATTCTTAACTAGTTGTTCACGGCTCACATGAGTCATTTTTATAATTTTCTATTTCTTATTGAAGAGTTCACAGTCTAATAGGATGGTGAAACCAAAATGTAATTATAACAGATATGACAAGTGTTGGTAGAAGAATGGGCCTTCCCTAAGCCTGCAGAGCTTCAAGCAAACACATGATTCACGGATACCTGGACATGGATTCTGTTCTCTCCCCCGAGGCATGAGAACATCATCAATGTCCTGTTCTAGCGCCAGGAATGTTATAAACAATTCTCTAAACTGAACTACAAGATTGCCAGTTTCTTTGGAAATAGAGATGAAAACTCCAAGAATAAATGAGCAATGGTGTGTAATAACTGAGCTTCCTGATTTGGCAAGGCCATACCTTGTAGTGTGTCATCAGCCGTACTCCTATTTGCCAGTGGTTTACCAGCTTATTGGCCTGCTGTCAGTGTGTCCCAAATAAGATCCCACAATGGACCTGGCATCTCCTTCTGCTTCTGCTTCACTGACCACTCTGGAATATATGCTCAACCCTCCTAAGAGCCACAAAAAACAGTTCACCAATGAAAACATCTCTGCTGAGTTAGTCATTACTACAACTGGGGAATAATTCCTAAGTTTATGGAGTAGGAGGACTTTTCTAAACTCTCAGCTAAGCCCATGCTATTTCATCTCTATTATAAATTAATTTTTAAGCTTTATACAAAAATAACCTATATGTAGTCATTTTCCCTTTCTCTCAAGAATTTCAATAAGAGCTAACATTTTTCTGACATGCTAGGAAGTTTTCAACTCACTCCTTCCTATATTCAGCTATTTGACATAAAATCTCCGCAGTGCTCAAGTGGAGATTGGTATACATTTTTAGAAATAGAAAACTCTTATTACCAAGGTAATCTTTAAGATTAAATGTTCTAGAGTCATCAGTGTATATACATGAATGATCTTCTCTCATTGATAAAACAACAGTAACAGCTGATAAGTCACATAATCCTAGCAGATCAGTATAAGCAGAGTTTGCCCTTCAGACCGTAATATCAGAACATGGATTTTGATGTGTAAAGCTCTGGTTTAACTTGAATGTAATTCCTTCCATGAAAAATTCCATTTAATTCCCCCCAAAAGAATCTCAAAATCCATGTGTCTAAGAAGGCTTTGTGAAATTTATAGAGCTACTAATGTGACAGTAGCCATGGAGAAACAAAGAAAGTGGGACTGCTAAAATCTTAGCTGACAAGCAAAATTCTAGAACAGGTGTCACTGACTTTAATTAATAGAAATTAATGTGCATATTTGAGTGAAAAAAAAAAGGAGTTCATAAATACTTTGACTAGAACAAAATAAACTGCAGTGACTGGCCATGACCCCCCTTCTAGCTTCACCTCCACTGAATTTTGCCAGCTAAGAAAAATTAGGCTCCTAAAACTTGAAAATGTGTAGTTTAAAAGAGTACATCAAACTGATGACTGACAGTGTTATGAAAACACCATTTAGTGAATTCTCATAAGTTTGATATAAACAGAGATGGCCTGCCTAAGCTTACAACTATGATTTCTGAACTGGTCTCCAACTGTCTTATTGGTCCAAAACTGCAGAAAGTGCTTGGGCTGAACCCAATCATAGAATGAGAATTGTAGATATAAAATATAAATATAAATTAGCTCCATAGAAGAACCGCTCTGTGGTCATAGACCCATTAATACATCTGCTCGTAATTAAAAAATAATAAAGTGCTATATGCAGCTGAAGTTAAGTCCAAGATAACTAAATGAGGGCCCCATTATTGGTAGTAAATAGAGCACAGATAGCCTTGGTACAAGGTAGCAGTTTAATTCTTAAAATAGTTAAAGGCAGTGAACTGAGATGGCTCACCAATGAAAGGAAATGAGTATGATATACTAGGCATTTGAGAAATATGGAGGAAATAGTAACTGTAAGAGCAGTGGAATTGTGTGACTCTTGCTAAACTCAACTGAAGCCCTGCAAAAATATAGACCTGAGAGTGGCTAATTGGTAATTAAAAGCTAAATGTTAAAGTCAGAGAGCCTCTTCAGAGCTGATTCACTTTGTTGTACAACAGAAACTAACACAACATTGTAAAGCAATTATACTCCAATAAAGATATTTAAAAAAAAAAAAACTAGAGCAGCTATGATGGCAGGGACTGAGAAGGGCAGAGCCCTGTACCCTCCCTCCCTGGCCCAGGCCCTTCATGAGGGATCAAGAGAATACACTTTATAAAGGACTCAACTAAAGGATCAGTGGTCAGAACATCAGCTTCTCCATGTCATGTTGTATAAAAAGCACATGGATATCTAGGGACTTAAGCTTTAATTTTGACTCTGACACAGATCTATGTAACCCGAAACAATAAATGTAACTTTCAGGGCTTAAATGATCTCTAAAGTCCCAACCATCTCTATTTATGAGTCCATGAATAGAGTGGTCCTTTCTGATATGAGGCTTCCTACTGCTCATTGCACTGGATAATAAAATTGTGATCTAGACTCTGGTAATTATTCAATAACACCACCTTTGGAAGCTGTGTCAACTCTCGCACTGCCCTAGGGCACTATGGCAGCCACTGAATAAAGAGTGAGCTAAATAAAGGAGGGAAAGTGCTTGTGACCACAGAAGCCACTTAAAGAAGTAGCTGGTGCCCCAAGTAATTAATCTGCTCTGTCCCCTTAGTGCACTGCAGAATGTGGGAGCTCAATGGATAACCCTTGTCTGATTAATCCAGCCTTTTCTTGTTTCTCTTAGGATGTCTCCCTTAATGAGATTATAAACTGAGGCAGGAGGGGAAAACTGTATCCCACAAGCCTATTCTCCCCTGTAGACTTCCTTTTTTTTTTTTTTAAGCTGACTTGTTGTTTTATTAAAAATCTGAGCTTGGATATCTTCAGATGGAGCCAAGATTTCTGCAATCACCATAGCACTCTCCCCATACACCCTCATTAACCAGTGCTTATATTCAGTCTAATTGCTTATATTGATGTTATCTCCCTGGCCCCAGAAGTTTATGACTAATGTCTAAAGGCAGGGACTATGCCTTCATTCATTTAATCCTTAATCAATAAAATCACTAACTGCTAAGCACTGGACTGTTTCCTGGGGCTAAAAGATATTTTTTAAAAAAATATCTGTTCCCCCATTGGAGCTCACAGTCTATTATTAGAGACAAACATGATAATTAGAGCTAAACTTATTAAAGTTGCAGTTACAGTTAGAAACATGTATAAGGCACAGAAGAAAGTGAGGGAAGGCTAAAGCCATTGGTAAGTGGGAAAGAGGCTATTAAGACAGCTTTCCAAGAAGAGGATTTCCTAAACTACATTTAGAAAATAGATACCCAGGCAACCAAAGGAGAAGTAAGTGTTTTTGGCAGACAGAACATCATTTCTAAAACTATAGAGGCAGGAAATGTAAAGTGAGGCAGCCTGGAGAGAAGGTCACATGTAAGAGGATGCCTGAGCTAACCCTGCAAGTTCTAACGTTTTCTAGATGGGTAACCTTGGAAACTTTGCTCAACCTCAGGTGTGAAATGCAGATAACACTTCCTTCTTAATATTCTAATAAGGATGTTAATGTTACTATGATAACATTTCTTAAAGTCCTTTGCACAGCAAAGGCACATGGGATGCACACAAATGTTCATTCAACCTGACTCACATGGGATTGCCATGAGCATTCTTTGTCGCCTTCAATGGACTGTCTATGGATCTCCATTATATCATTCCTAAAGGACACGCAATGATCTCACTGGGGAAAACATGCTTTTGCACTTGGATAAAATAATGTCTTCAATCTGCTTTCTAGTATCTTTCTTGATAATTTACAGGCATACCGCATTTATCAGCCTTTTTGGTCATTAGAGCACACAGCAGCTAATCTGTGAAGATAGTCCCTAATGAGTCATGCCTCCTGCTATTCACACTTTTGTGTAGGTTCCTCCCACAAGGAATCTGGCCCTGAGACTCACTTCAACCAAGAGTATACAGCAGAAATGATGCTCTGACAGTTCTGGAGCTAAGCCTTAAGAAGGCCAGGTAGCTTCTGCTTTTATGCTCTTCTGAGCCTTGAGATTATATGTAATACATCTGGCTATGCTGCTGGAGAGATTTCATGGAGAAACAACCTAGAGAGACCATGTGGAGAGAGAGAGAAACCCTGAAATGCATGGGGAGAGATAGGAGCTTGGCCATCCCAACATCCCAGCTGAGCCTAGGCTTCCACTCATCCCCATGAAGACACTAGGAACGCGAGTGAAGCCATCTTGGACTTTCTAGCCACAGCTGCCATCTGTCTACAGCTTCAGGAGATTTCAAGGGAAATCAGTAGAAAAACCATTCAACCAAACCCTTGTCAACCCACTGATGCATAGGTACTAGCAACATAGTTATTACAAGTAACTTAGCTTTGGAGTGCTTTGTTCCACAGCAACAGTTAGCTGAAATAGAGGAGGGCACAGCTTTGACAGTTGCCAGAGTACTTGAAATATCTGTGTATGTGGGCAAATACGGACTGATCTTTCTATATCTACATTCACTACTTAAGTGATCTCATGCAGTGTCTTGACTTAAATATTATCAGTAACATAGCATTTTAGTTGTTCTCCAATAGTAAGAGAAACTGCAATTTTCATCTGGTATCATGCCTTCTTGAATAAATACTGCACTTCTCTCATCCCTTGCATTCGGCTGTGTCCAAATGACACCACGTTCTGCCTATTGGGCTATAATTGGAAATGTGACATGCAGCCTTTAGATAGTGTTCTTAAAGGGAGGGACCCCACCCTTTTTCATTCTTTCCTCCTCCTTCTGACATTAATGGAGGCATAATGACTGGAGCTCAGGTAGTCTCATTAGACCATGAGGCTAAAAGTCACATACTGAGTACAGCAGAACAACAGATAGGAGTCTAGTTTCCTAATGATTGTGGAGTCATGCTCCTACTCATTTACCTCGACTTCTTGCATAATGGAAATATAAACTTACTTAAACCAATGTGATGTTGCTATTCTGGTGTTTGCAATCAAATCTAATCCTAACAGATAATCCATTTTTAAGCTGACAACCTCAAAATGTATAACTTCTGCCCCAACCTCTCCCCTGAACTCAAATTCAAATACCTAACTGACTATTTACATTTCCACTTGGCTATCTAATAGGCATCTCAAATCTAATGTGTCTAAAATCAAATCCTTAATTTCAACCACCTCCAATGTGCTCCTTCAACTTTCTTTCCCATCTTAATAAGTGGAAACTCCATTCTGTCAGTTACTCTAGCCAACACTGGAGTCATCTTCACTCTTTTTTCAGTCATACCTCATCCAGTCTATCAGCAAATCCTATTGGCTCTACCATCCAAAGCAGACAGTTTTTCACTACCTCCACTACCACTAATCTCATCCAATCTACCTGACCCTCACTTAGATATCTGCAATTGCCTCTACTCTTATTCCCTCCCTGTGGTCAGTGTGTTCCTTTTAAAATATGTCAGATAATTTTTCCAAAACCCTCCTATGGCTTCTCATATCAGCTCAGAATTAATGCAAAATGCTTCCCTTTTCCTGTAAATCCTTAAACAATCTCACCCATGCCCCTGCAATATCTCTCTGACCTCATCTTCTACCACTGTGCTTTTATTGTTGTGCCTAGACACACTGGTCCCTCTCTTTTCTTTAACCATACATGCTCTGACCAAAGGCTTTTAACCTTTAGCCTTAGATTCTGTGGTCAGAGAGAAGCCTTCTCTAACCATTCTGTATAAAACAACCACTTACTGCTCCTTAGGAGAACTTTCCCTGACCACCCTATATAAAACAGTCACTTTCACAATGATATCTCCTTAAGCTATTTAATTTTTCCTTATGGCACTAATCACCATCTGACAGATTTCTTTTCAGTCATCTTCCACTAGATTGTAAGATCCATGGGAGCAGGGTCTTTGTAGGTTTTATTTACTCTTGAATCCCCAGAACCTCAAACAGTATCTGGGACATAATGAGTGCTCAATCAGTATTTGTTGAATGGATGAATGAATGAAAGTGTGCACTCTAGACCTGAATACAGAATCTTGAAAAAGAGGGTCTCCGAAGTGAAGAGAAAAACTTAGGGCACTTTAATTAAATTGTTCTTTATGATCTGGTCTCCAAGTTCTAAGGTCCCCTGTGGGCAAAGCCCAGATTATCATCCTAGCTGGTGGTTCCACTGACCAAGGCAGGCGAGAAGAATTCCAGGGAGGAAGACTGAGAAAGGCCAAAACCCAAACCAGAGAGAATTTAATGGGAAACTAAAGCCTAAGAAGCTGGGAGAAGTATTTGGAACATGGTGCAGCCAATTACTTAAAGCACGTAATCACGTCTGAAGCTTGCTCTTACGTGCTAGAGTAAGTAGCACATAGAATAGCCAACATTCAAAAGCTAGAAATGGAGCCACTGAGTACAATCACAGGCCATGCCTTGTTCAAGAAGATTGAGGGTAAGCTCTCAGGACATGAAACACTAATTTTCAAATGTGCACAGTAACTTCTGCTGGGTTGAGCCACAAATTCGGCAGTTGGGGAAAAATATCATTATGTACTCTTTGTGTACCCTCTTTTATTTTACTTTTTTGCAAAAAAATATCTCTAATTCTATTTAAAAGATGTTTTTGAGTATTGAATCCATTACTTTGCAACCCTGGCAGAATCCTTTGTGGAATTTCCTTATAATACTGCCACTAGGCCATCACTCAAAAACTTTGAGGCAGTAGCTCTGAGGTGGAACCCAGGCATACTCATTCTGTTTTTGTACTTATTTTTAGTTCCACAGATGTCACAGATGCTCAGTCAAGGTTGTAACCAATGCCCTCATCTATGCAAGGCTCTGAGTTGAGTTCTGTGGAATTTGTATATTCCTTCCTGTTCCCAAGGAATATACAAATTACATTTTGGTCATCTCAGGACAGTAGGATAATGGTAGCTACTATTTATCTTTCTTTTGCTTTTCAGTATTTTCTAAATTTTCAGTAATAGATATGTATTATTTTGTGATAGAAGGAAACAAAAGGTTTTTTTCTTTTTTTAAAGAGCCTGTAATCTTTTTCTTTTCCTCTATTTATTTTGTAAATTCAGAAAAGGCATCCATCAGTATCTATGACTAATGACATGTAGGTACTATTGTAAATAATTTCTATAGGTAATGGTGTGCTGTATTTTAAGAATCAGAATGAAAGAGAAGAATGGATAGCTAGAAGAATGAAAGCTCAGTTTACAAATCCTTTGAAACTTGTAATGGACCAAACAAGAGGAGCCCTCTTTGCAAACTAAAAAAAGGAGACTGTAACATTCCTCCTATGCTGCTCTGTCCACAATGAGAGTTAAACCACTAACAGCTGTTATTATGCACAGTTGTATTAAGCAGTGGTGCTATGTAAAATGAAAGTCTGGCTCCCCTGCTTGCTGGACTAAGGCCCTCACCGAGGTCTATTTACAATCACTAGTTCTTTTCTCTCAGCAAGGGGAGAAATCTACAAAATCTTCAACTTGCTTGGTGAGTTCTCTGACTTTAATTTTCAAGCCCTGAAAGGGGAACTCTTTCAGAACTAGAGCCAGGAAATTTGCAAGTGACCTTCACTGAATCTACAGAGCCGCCCTTAGCAAAAGCAAACCACGATCATCTGCGGAATCACTGCTGCTGAGCCAATGCATCGCCCAGCCTTGCAACCTCCAAGAGACTAAGGAGAAAGAGAACCCCCGGCGAGCGCCACGGAGCAGCGCTCCGTGTGGGCGCGTTCATGCGAGCGCGTTCTTGTCTGGCTGTTATTCCTCCGCGTAGGAACCGGATTCATCGGTCGCCCCGTAGGATTTGTGCCCGCAGCAGTGATCCCGTGGAGGGGGGCCCGTCTTGCCGGGCTTACACGGCGGACCTCCTCCTAGGGTGCTGACCCTAAGTTCCTGGGATGGTTTCCTCTTCCCTTCCCTTTGATATCCAGCCATCTCTGTGGCTCTTTGGCTGACTCAGATTTTGGCTCAGTGTGAAAGCAGTTGCCCCTGGGTGGAATTAAGACACAGATTTCTGCCCAGATTTATTCACCACACGCAGTGCAGCTGCTGTAACAACTACTAACGCGAGTTTAGATTTTCTGTTCTTATAACGTTAAAGCCATGGGGCGGGGCGGCTGGAGACAAAATGAAGGTAGTTTAAACAAAAGAAAAAGTCGAATTACAATAAACCTCCAAATCTAATTCTAACATTAATCCCAATTGGTGATAAAACGTTTTATGTTTATTTGACTTTGATCAAAGGCCTAACTAGATATTCTGTAATGTTTTATTATATCATATTCAGAAATTATAGTAGATTACCTATTTTGTTCATTTGAAACGCCTTATTTTTTAAAGAGTTACTTGTTTGTGGCTGCAGGTGTATGTGTGTAACCCCAAGACCTTTCTTCGAAAAAAACTGTTTGTAAGGTAGAAAGACAGTGCCCTCACTTTGGAACTTAAACTATGAAAATGATGAAGAACTTACTCCTGTCAATAGAACTGTCTAAAGGGAAAGAGCTTTTATGGAGCTATACTTAGAGGACACCGAGCAATCAATTATCCCAGTTAACCTGGAAGAGGGGGAAATGGAATCAAATATTCGTGAGAGGTGGACTTTGAAACTGTTGTGTAGCACTGATTATTTTTCACCCAATGACTTTAGTCTTCTATTGATTTGCCTGCAATGATCTTCAAACTGTCCACTAACGTTTGCTCACCTTGTTTCACTCCCTTGCTTAAAAGTTTTCAATGGTAATTACAAAAGCAATAACTAACCCTTATTGTGGGCTCCCTGTGAGTCAGACACAATTCTTTTTATGTCGTAATTCATTTATTCCTACAACTCATGAGGCACATGGTATTATTATTCCCAAATATATATCAGAGAACCAAAGCAAAGAAAAATGACTTATGTAAGGTCACATTGGGATTTAAATCCAAATAATTCTACCTATATTCTTAACCAGTTATTTTTGTTCAAAATTCTCCATTATTACAGCATAAAAGCAAAACACCTTAGCATCATATATAAGAACTTTTATAAACTGGTCACACTGTTTCATGAACTCCTCTTTATCCTCCAGGGGTCAAGTCATCCCTGTACACCTACTTTCTTCTTCCTTCTTCACTCCTCAAATACCCCACCACTGGTGATTCCTATTTATCCTTTAAGATTCAGCAGGGGTTACCTCTATTTGTAGATTTTCATTACTTTCATAATTTTTTTTCCCATACTAGAACACTCATGATATACATACACTCTTCTACTAGCACCTATAATGTTACATTTTAAGTATCCTTGTGCATCTTTATCTCCCTTTCTAGAACAGTGTTTTTCCAACTGGGACTTGCATCTATTAGTGAGTTGTAAATCAATTTAGTTGGTCAAAATCAAATTTTTTGATAATAAGAGTAAAAAATATCATAAAAACTGAATATTGATTCAAGAAACTATTGTTTCATTGGGTATGTGTTGTTATGGGTTTAATTGTGTCACCTCCAAATATATGTTTAAGTCCTAACCCCCAATACCTCAGGATATGACTTTATTTGGAAACAGGGTCATTGCAGATATAATTAGTTAAGTTAAAATGAGGTCATACTAGAGTAGAGTGGGCGCTAATCCAACATTTCTAGTGTCCTTGATACAGCCAAGTAACTTCTTAAGAGAACTCTGTGAATTTCTTATATAATAGGGAAAATACACTATCACCAAAAGGAGGCACCTGTTATTTTTAAAACACGTATTGCCCTAACGTGATGAGTGTGTAGGCCATTTGATAATGGTAATTCACCTATTCACATGCTTTCCCAGGAATGGGTTGTGTTCATTCTATCACTTCTGTTTCTCCATATAATTAAAGACTGGCCACTTGTGATGTGGACCCTTATTTAGAAAAGGGGATAGAGTTCTCAAAAATGTCAGCCCTAGTCATAGGTACCTATCAACCATCTTTCATTATTCAACACTTTGTATTACAAGACCCTTTTCAAAATAAATTATGAGCCAATTAAAAAAAAAAGAAGAGACAGAGAGAGAAGACACAGGAGGGAAGGATGCCATGGGAGATCCCTGCCAGGCAGAGACTGAAATGCTACAGCTGCAAGCTGAGGAATGCCAACGATTGCCAGCAAACCACCAGAAGCTAGGAAGAGGCAAGGAAGGATTCTCTCCTCCAAGTTTCAGAGGGAGCATGGTCCCTGCCAAACCCTTGATTTCAGACTTGTAGTCTCCAGAACTGGGAAACAATAGATTTCTGTTGTTTTAAGCCACTCAGTTTTTGGTACTTTGTTAAAGCAGCCCTAACAAATACATGTGTGTCTGCATGTTTACCTTACATGTGTTGTAAGGTAAAATGTATTTCTTACTATGGGCCCAGTTAAAAATAGTTTGAAACCATTTTTCTAGATTGTGTATAACTCAGAGTCAGTGATTACATTTTATTTGTTTTTATGTCTGTAATGTGCTTAGTGTATGCCACTTAAGAGCTTAGTAAATATTTGAGATAAAAAAAGGGGGAAGTGAGAAGTGAAAAAAAGGAAAAAGGTAGGACTAGGGAGAGAATAAAAGAGGGGGAAAGAGAGAAGCAAAGATAGGGAGGGAGAGACGAAGGAGAGTAGAGGAAGAAGGGGAGAATGGTTTATTCTGTGCTGGCTTCAGAGAAGGAAACTACTCAATTTCAGAGCACTGTGAGCTTGAAATAGAGAATCAAAGCCTGACTTAGAACAGACTCCAATGATAAAAGTTCTCTGGTGATTTCCTACTTTTTTTTTTTTTTTTTTTTTGGTATTAGAGATACTGTGGTTGAGAACAAATATAAGTTTTTATGAAAATAACAGAAAAAGTTTAAAATTCTGCCTTATGCAAAAATGATTCACTTTTACTTTCAACCAATTCCAAAAAGAGTTTATAAGATGGAGTAATATTTAAACGTCCTTTGATATAGCTTCCTCATATTGGTCTGGGCCACTGAGCACACAAACGGAACTGGTGTACAGTGAATGGAGAGCTGCCTTACCTGTTTGGCTGCCTAAAGATGATTTTTCACGTATTTTATTTGAAATATGTTATTTTTCCTTTGTCATATCTGCCTTTATTTATAATTCCCCTTTTTAAAAAACAATTCTTCACTGATTCAGAGGCACATAGGCAGAAGCTTCCTGCAGACTTCTTAGGTTAAAATGGACATGGGTACATTATATATGCAAACACCTCCAGATAGCTATTTCCATTCTAACATCTTGATAGCTACAGAATCATAGCTTCTAAGCCATTTATTTCACTTCTAGATAGCACTAGGGTGCCAGGGCATAAATACAGAGGAAGGAAAAAATGAATAAAAATAAAATATTCCATCAGATTGCACCAAGTAAAAGTAAGGCTTATTCCAAATTTCCCATGATCATAATCATCTTATCCCAAGACTGCTAGAATGAGAGCTCTGCAAGGGCTTACAAATTGTCTACATTACTCTCTAGCATATATTCATTAATGCGCATTAGGTACAATAACAATATTTTTAAAATAAAAGTCAGGATATGTGGACAGGTAAAGAATTTTTTTTCTACTTCTGAGTTAACTCATAGGAAAAACATTTTGTAGGGGAAAAGAATAATATAAATCATGTTTAATTGTGTACATTTAATAAGTTTCTTACTGAAATAGTGGCTATCAGGCTACGTGATGTCTGAAGCCACGCAGTGGCCTGTGCTGACTTCCACTCTGGAGTCCGTGGTCTACACAGTTAAGATCAATCATCAGCCAACAGAAGTTTAGGGAATTTCATTACTTACAGGCATGTACTTCTCTATGCCTTCAGTTTCAGGCCAAACCCAACTCAAAGAAATCAGCTCTCAAAGATTTTATATATTCTAAAATCATAGTTCAAGAACTTGTTCAGTGCTATAATCCATAGTGAGGTAGAAAGATGATATTTAAAGGGAAATACAGCTTACTGCTGGTTTACCTCTTTGGGTTAAAAAATCTTTCTCATATCTTAATAGTCCAAATAAGCCATCTCCTTGGTTACCAAACCTCAAAAATCCTAATATCCCAGTGAACTGGGAAGACAGTATGGTATAGTATCTTGTGTTGGGTTCTGATCTAGGGCTGGACCTCAGGAGCATTCAGTGCTTTGATACTGCTGTTAAGAGTCTCAGACATATTATTAAATCCTCCTTGGATGAAAAGACCAATGGTGAATCTATTAAGAGGCCAGCAAGAAAACTGAAATGACTGATTTTTCTGGAGTTTCATATCAGCCTCAAAGGCTGCTGAGATAAAATATCAAAAATTATAATATGTAAAATTTATAAGAATGAACTCATATCTTTAGCCCCCAAAGATATTCTTCTAGTTAAAATGTCCTTCCAACCAGAAGATTTTCCTATAAGATTTTTCACCCTAATAGTCTCATGTGTTTCTTACCTAAATAAATGCTGATTTGATTTTCATTCATGGGTGTCAGAAAACAAATATGAAAATAATATTTCTTCTACATTTTATTCATAACCAACAAAGTTATAAAAACTACTGTCTCTACCATTAAGAGTTCTCATTAGCTCTCCTTAGAAAGAAAATGGGGAACCACAGAAATAATTTAAATATTACAGTCACATGAATAATCTAAATAAGGTTTGGAAATCTGAAGGGAGTCAAGACAGTCACAAAGGGTTTCAGTAATGAAGTTTGAGTCTTAGAATCTGAACTAAAAAAAGCATTCTATCCAAGACAGCAAGGAGAAGGAAAAGCCAGAGCAACAGAGCCTCTGGTCTAGCCAAAGAAACTAAGAACAACTGCTAGGTATCTATGGGAGATAAACGTTAAGGCCAAGTGCCAAGCAGAAGGGAAAAATGGTATAGGACTAGAGTCAGGAGAAAAGTAAGACGGGTCTCATGCAACTGTTTTTAATGAAACTGAAAAGTCCTGAATATGAATAACTCAAGATTCCTTAAAGGTATGATAAGGTCAAGTAAGACTACGAAGATATTTTAAATATCATTCCCTAATACAGATGGCTAACTATTTGAAATGAGAGGTGTATTTAAAGACTTGCAAAAAGGTAATCTTCACAAAGGCAAGTACTATATTTCTTTGGCCAGTCACAGTTCTTAATGATCACATAATGTAAATATGCCTGGCGTGCCAACAGGTCCCAAATGGGCTAATCAATGTACCTTATGACCTTATAATACTTGCCATGACTAACTGGACCAGTAGTAAACAGTTCACCCAATAAAAGGAAATTTGCTAGTCAACAACCAATATTTTCTCTTTCAAGAATCTCTTTCAAGACTAACTATACTCAGTAGGTAGAAAGCTCTTGAACTAAAAGACCTTGTGGATTCTTGAGGTCCACATTTTAGGATATAGAGATAAATAAGCAGTGAAACCTTGTCCTCAAAGGAGGAGAACGGAACAAAAGCAAATAAAAAGGCAGACACTTGAGAACCAGGGTTCTAGAAAGAATGAGCAATAGAGTAGCTTTGGTAGAGTTACTTTTACCCATTGAAAATCACTGCTTAGGATTATTTCCCATTCCATTGATATTTATATCCCTTTTATCTTTATTGTTCTCCAAAATAATGAAAAATATTATGTATAATACTCAATGGAAAATCAGGGGTATCTATTTCTGCATGTCACAAGATCAATTCTAGCTGAGGTATGAAAAAAAGTTAAGCAGAAAAAAAATTACATTGTTTTCACAATAAAAGAAAAAAATAAATAAGTTTGCTCCTGAAGTTTTAGGGGAATACAAGATCAAAAGGGGAAAAAAATTCTCTGCCTAAAAGAAAAATCTTGTTAATGATCTTAGGTTGCAGCGTACAAAAACCACGAAGGAAGAGAAGACCTATTTTATCAGACAGTCATTTCCAGGTTCCACGTAAAGGCCCAGAGATAAGCAATCAAATAAGCCATATTTAAATGATACACTTGACAATCGTTTATGGTTTTTCATTCTTTCCAACAAAGTAAATAGTAAGAATCCATTCTTCTTACTCATTGGGAGAGAAAACCTTTAGAAGAAAATGATGACTAAAAACCTAGAGGCAGCATTCTATATAGAAGAGCAGCAGGCTCTAGCTGCCTGTCATATCTGATAGGGCACTAACTGTGCCATCGCAATTATTTTAATAAAACCAATTATTTTCAGAAAACACAGAGCACAAAGGACAATTCATATCAGCTTGAAAGAACCAGTGGAAAAAAAAGAAAGGAAGATGTTCAATGTATTCTCACCTCAAAAGTCTTTGGCTTTGCTTCAACAGAACAGATGCCTTGGTGGTTGAGCTTACATGCTTACATTGGTAGGGTTTCTTCGGTGAGTGAAGAATTTTAAATGATCATAATAAATACTATGTGAGCAGCATGCCCATAAAGAAAACTTTTCTTAACAGATATTTCTGTAAAAAGGACAATTTATGTTAATGCTATATACCAACATTTTGATCAGAATAGGCAGAAAGAATATTCAGTATGGATATCTTATTCATAACTATACCTGAATGGGTGACTTTTAAATCTGAATTTTGTAAACTTTATTTTAGTTTCGAAAAGATTTTTGGAAAAATCTGAACCTAATGCTGACGGGAGAATTGTATACATTTTAACATACATTAACTTAAGCCTAACTGTATATAGTTGCAATGAAATATTATTAAGTAGATTGGTATTGATTGAGTGGGTAAGGCTGTGTTCTGCGGAGCTTAAGATATCTGAATTCAGACACAGATTTGTTGAATAACACACACTAGCAGCATGACCTTGGGCAGTTTGCCTTCCCAATGTCCTTGGCTACAGAATGGAAATAAGAGTACCCACCTCATACTGTTGTCGGGAAAATTGTGTAGAATAAGCTAACTAGCATAAAATTTAACTCACACTAGGTACTCAGTACTATAGCATCATAATGATAATGACATTAATCTCTAGCTCCTCCTCATTGTGGATCTGCTCTGAGTATTTGTTCTCGCCTATCTCCTAATTCTAATCATCGTGGTGTCTCACCATTTCTTTTTTTCAACGGTGGACATGTTCTTGTTCAGTGCCTGTTACTCTTCATAGGTAGCCCTTGGTTTTGACACCACAAATATGTAAAGTTCTCTTTCACCATAGCCCCTTTTTCTTTCCCCTACTAAGCCTTATAAAATTGAGCTGCTCACTTCACTCACTAGCATAGGAATGACATATATCTGCTCCTTTGAAACTGTAGTTCTTTCCTGCCTGTGTTCTCTCATATGAAAGTACCCACTTCCCTTTCGGAATCGACCTAATATTAAATTCCTTAATTGCATAAAAATATGATTCCTCCTCTGTAACACTTGCTCCTCACGATTAAAGCACATCATGGCTACTATTCTGCACACTAAGCTAGGCAAGCATTGAAATCAAATACATTGTCCCAGAATTTTTTGTTGAGCTACATTAAATTAGATCATGAATTAACATCATCCACTGGTATGTCAGAAAGCCGCTGCACAATCTTTCTTTAACTTACTGACATCTTGGCCATTAGTTGTGTAACTATGTTTCCTTCATTGAGGAATTCATGAACTTGATCTAATATCAGTAGGAGACTATGGTGCTGCAAAGTTTAGGCTACTCAATTCCCACAGGCCATTTAGGTAAGTTATAATGAGGGAGGGGAACAAAAACATACAAGTTACTTCAGTCTTTACGTCTAACTCTATCTGACATCATGTGGATTTTGCCTATTTGCCCCGTTGGAAAGTTTTCATTAGTGAATAAAAGAAGCTCTGGCCCATACCTCCAATGAGAAAGGAAATGTTTCCACTTGATGTCATCATTTTCGAGTACATTGACTTCTCAAGGGAAGGCAGGTCAACTGGACACCAGGGAAGTCTTCATCAGTCCATGTCCACAGAGCTGGAGCATGGTGAACCTCAGCCTGTCTGTCTTTCTTCAGACAGAGGTGTAGTCTCTGCTATCTAATGTTTGAAATATTTCAGGGAAAAGGACTTCATCCAAAACTTGAAAAAGCAGTGAAGGTGAAAGCTGATTACTGAATAATGTTATTCTTAACTAGAAAATAGCCAGAATGTCTTTCAAACCCATTGTGAGTTGTATTGTGAGGAAGCTGAGACTTATGGGCTTATATAAAATATTATGTCTAGACTGAGTAGGAAAGGAGGGAAAGCAGGTAGAGATCCATGAAATGGGACAAATAGAGGGATCAAGGAAAAGAAAATTTCATGGAATTTGTGGAAGAGATTTAGTAGGAAATCAGTAAAACTAGAGTAATAGGAAATCATGGTCATAAAAGACAGTACTTATTAAGTACTTATTAAGATTTTAGAGGTAACAAATGATGGCAAAAGACAATAAGAATTGTACTAGAGAATGATAAGGGAAATATAGAAGAACAAGGGCTTCAAGAGCTTTTCAGAAGATAGAACTGACAACTGACACAATTAGTGAATTTTTGGTCATGAGAAATGAGGGAACAGAAGGAGTTCAGCTTGACTACAAAAGTCTAAGTGAATCATGGGAGTTCAGAGAAAGCATGTTTGAGGTAAGTTCTAGACGTGATGAGTTTGAGATTTATACTTGTTTCTCACTCTAGACTGTAGCTCCATGTGAACAGGGACCTTATTTATCTTGTTCCCATGATATCTCCATCATTAACCACAGTGTCTGGGATATAGTAAATGCTCAAAAAATATTTGTTGACTGAAAGAATTCAAGGGAAGATGCATGTAAAAGAATAGAAATAACATAACCAATAAGTGAAT
The DNA here is from genome assembly GCF_963455315.2 of Globicephala melas. Lineage (NCBI taxonomy): Eukaryota > Metazoa > Chordata > Mammalia > Artiodactyla > Delphinidae > Globicephala > Globicephala melas. The sequence continues at coordinate 40,396,849 of NC_083329.1, read as the reverse complement.
TTTTTCAATAAATTCTGGTAGGCCATATAATGCATCATCTTATATATATACGTATATAAAATATAATAGTATAATATTTAATAACAAAAAGATTCATGTCATAAGAAGTAGAAAAAAATAAGTAACAAAACTATATGTATTTAAGTACAATAAAATACTTTTTTTGTAAATAATTTATTAAATAGGCAGCAACATATAATGTTGTTTATATTTGGATGGTAGAATAATGAGTGGTATTTATTTTCTTGTTCCTGATCATCTCTATTTCTAAATGTTCACATAGGCGTACTGTTATGATTGACAGAGTTTTAGTTTCCTTTTGTTTTTATTAAAGATAAGCATAAGCCAAATTGGAATCAAACAGAAATACCTCTGTTACAGTCACTGGTTAATCTGCTAATGTTCTAAGCAACTAGCAAAAGTTGACTTTCGTTAATGCTATCCCCAAGAACTGGTAAGTGACTCTCTAAGGTGAAGCCACTTGCTTGAAGGGGAAACAATTCAGAGATTTCAGGTTTTGATTTTGTTGGTGTCACTTTGTTTAGTTTAATTTTGTCTTGTTTGGGCAGCAAATGGCTGATGAAATCTGCTTTATAGCATTAATTTGTTAGTCACAATAATAATGACGGCCCTGGCACAGATAGGATCTTACTTTCACTTATTTATTTATTTATTTTTTTTGGTGGGGGGGGTGTTGGGTCTTTGTTTCTGGGTGAGGGCTTTCTCTAGTTGCGGTGAGCGGGGGCCACTCTTCATCGCAGTGCACAGGCCTCTCACTATCGCGGCCTCTCTTGTTGCGGAGCACAGGCTCCAGACGCGCAGGCTCAGTAGTTGTGGCTCATGGGCCTAGTTGCTCTGCCGCATGTGGGATCTTCCCAGACCAGGGCTCGAACCCGTGTCCCCTGCATTGGCAGGCAGATTCTCAACCACTGCGCCACCAGGGAAGCCCTCACCAGCAGTTTTGTGATAAATCTTTGTTGCAAAAGGACTTTTAAAACACAATAAAAAAGATCATTTCTTCTTTCTTATATACTCAATAATTTTCTTTCCACTCTTCAGGAGCTTATATGACCTTAAATTATCTTATCATCTCTAGCTAATATTTTTTTATCCAGTCCTTTATAATTGGTTGATGGGACTCAAAACTGTAGGAGATAAAAATGAGGTTGCCAAATTCCAAAATATAGAATAATTGAGTCTAAAATGACCTTAAGGCTAATCTTAACCAACCACCTTATTTTATGAATGAGAAAACTGAGGCAAAGAGAGAGTAAAAGAAAAAATGCTGGTTAATTCCTACTTTACAAGTTAGTGCCTACATGACTAATTAGTGCCTTCTTCACTAGGTTGTTGCTACGGCTATTTCCTTTAGGAAGAGGAAATTAGTCTTTGTGAAATCCATATGCCAAATGCCAAGACCGTCTCAAAACTTTGAGAATGTCAAAGCTGAATTGCATTATCAAGCTCATTCTTTATTCTACGAAAAACATATTTTTAAACATTACCAACTAACTTTCAGCAGCCCCTATCATTCAAGTAGTTTTCCTACCTCCAACTGATGCAGAAGCAAATAATTGTTTGGTAGAAATTAAGCAGCCTTTCCCTTAAAATACACTTAGAAAGTTTTACCCGAGGAGTTCTACCAAAACAACAACGAAAAAATGTTTTTGAGCATGGTCCTGAATATTAACATTCTCAAGATAAATGAGCTCTCTGACTCTCCTACTCTTTGTTTCCTATAGGAAAAGACTGTCAAACTACACACAACAGAAATACTCAGAGAAGTAAGCAATATTATTAGGAGGTCCCAAAGAGTGACTTTAAATTCAAGGTTCCAGCTTCTCTGTTGGACAATATGATGAATAAAGATATTTAAAAACTTATCTATATTTCCCCAGTTAACACTCATATTTGACTATTTAAAATGACCCTGATATATTGCCAGTGTTATGATAGCCTTAATTGGCATTGAATAAATGGTACTTACAAGAAGAATTTAGACTTGCCTTAACCCTCTGTGAAATAAATGTACAGACCATAAAAGAGAGTCCTATTAATAACTGATCTTTTGCATTTAGCAGTAATAATGAGTGAATAAAAGAGCTGATTTAACCTTAAGGTTCATAAAATTATAAAGCTGAATACAGAGATTAAAATGAATGACATTGTCATCATTTGTTTAATACCTGAAATGTTTGCTTTACTACCTAAGCTCTAAACTCTACCAACAGCCACATCTCTACTTGGCCATATTCTTTGCTACTACTATTTATTAAAAGTGCTACAACTGATTTTTAGATGACTAGCTAGAAAATCACTAGTACTATTCACTTGAAATGTATCGTGATACCAAAGCACTCAGGACAAAAACAAAAGGAGAGTTATTACCTGATTCTAAATGTCTGTGAATGAAATGGAATTCAGTGAAAGGAGGGAAAGGAAAGGGATTTTTCCCTCCAGCTCCATTGGTGAGACAGTGAGATTGTTAAAGGATAATTTTTTTTAAAGGTAAAATCATGACTCTCGTACAGATGTAAGATGAACACATGACAATGATTTTATTTAACTCATTATAGAGAGCTAGGCATGTTTTACAACCAGCTCAAAGGAAAATCCAAAGAGAGGGACATATATAAACCAGAAATACTGACACAAATTTACAAATGGATGCAATACTGGCTTTTCCACAGGAGAGCTGGATTTGTCCCTCCACTGGACCAAATTATTTGCTTTTCTATGAAAAGAAATTATTTATTTTGCTATCTAAAATGTAAAGAGTTGTAAAATAGCTCAAAATCAATGAAAAGCACATATTCTCTATAGAATCAGAATCAGATAACTGGGAAGGTTGTGCTATAAAAATGCATAGTATTTGTAGAAGCACAATATTTTCCCTAGAATACATGGATCCTTTTCTTAAATCCAAGCACAAAATCAGCTTATCCAAGAGGATAAGGCAGTAGAAATTATGGAATGTTAAGTTGAAAACTGCATTGAGATATAGTTTATACTATTGTTTCTAACTATATTAGAAAATATCAGAGTCAATGATAGAAGGGCAATTAAATACCCTGCTGCATGATCTCCATTTAAATGAGATCTGCTTCTGATTGAAAGAAATTTGCAGGATTGGGTGAGGGGAGGTAAAAATACATCCCATCCTAATAAAAGGATAACATCAGGAAACCTGCATGAAGAAGATACGACATTACTTTCATGATATATGAACATTATGGTACTGCAACTCTGTTATGATTCCCTTTAATGGATTTTCAATCCCACTACTTCAGATTCTAGCTACTGGCTGATAGCAGCTTGCAAAACACCAGCATCGCTTTTACATAGGAGGATCGCATAACCCTGAATGCTATAAATTGAAAAGGTTTAGCTTTTTCACTCTATGTTTAAAGTATAACATGTTAGAAAATCCTTCTCAAAGAGGAAAAAGTCACTCTGTTGTAAGTAAACAAAGAATGTCTGAAATATAATTATCTTAAATAAATAAGGATGAAAGGAAATGGATGGCTGAGAAATATAACTTTTGTAACTGACTTTGCTGATTTTTTGAATAACCAGTAAGCACTCACACACATAATATAATAAATGAATGAATGAATGAATGAGTGCGATACCCCTGTGCTCTGGCAGCTCACAATCAAGTTGAGGTGAGACACATGAATAAAAAATAATTAGTAATAAGAAAGGAAGCAAGACCAACACTCTATGGAAGACATGCTGATCACTATCTAGTACCATTAATTATGATGTTCTCACTTAATGGTTATCTGCAAGGGTCAGTCCAGGACCCAACAGGGTCATTTTCCATTGGTGATACATTTTACACATACAAGAACAGAAAGAGAACATAAGAAGCAGTTTCAAAAAATCAGAATTTGGAATATTCAAAAAATCTCCTGCCTATGTCTAGGGTATCATAAACAGAGTCTATTTTGATGAGAACACATACTTTTAAACTTATTTGGGGGGACTTCCCTGGTGGCGCAGTGGTTAAGAATCTGCCTACCAGTGCAGGGGACACGGGTTCAAGCCCTGGTCTGGGAAGATCCCACATGCCTCAGAGTAACTAAGCCTGTGCACCACAACTACTGAGCTCTAGAGCCCGCGAGTCACAACTACTGAGCCCACGTGCCACAACTACTGAAGCCCGCACGCCTAGAGCCCGTGCTCTGCAACAAGAGAAGCCACCGCAATGAGAAGCCTTCGCACTGCAACGAAGAGTAGCCCCGCTCGCCACAACTAGAGAAAGCCTGCACAGAGCAACAAAGACCCGACGCAGCCAAAAGTGAATTAATTAATTAATTTAAAAAATAAACTTATTTGGGAGAACAAAAGAAACATGGTCATATGTACAAGATACTTCTATCTGTACTACCTGAAATGGCTATAGAGTTTGCCTTCAAAAAGCAACTTTGATTCCTTACCTGGCCAATTGCTTCTCTTTTCTCTTCTCTTGAAGAGAAATCAAATTACTTCCCAAAGGTCAACATAGCCAGTCATTTGTGAATCTGAATCCTGGGCCTATGTTCATATTTTGCCTCACATAAAGCACTAATGTGCTTCAAGAAAAAAAATAGAGGATGTGTGACTTTTTGGTGTATAATATGGCTTTGGGGTTAGACTTTAAAAAGCTTTCGCAGCAAGATCAGAGGTATTCATGAAAGTTTTAAGAAACTGACCAGCCCATGTCACTTGTAACAGGTACAGAGACAGGAACTGAACCAATGGTCCATGAAAGTAAGATGAAAGTTCTCTGAAGTTTTCATGGGTTTCTCTCACCTAGCTCCTAGGGACAAGAGCTGATTACTTAATTTTCAGGAATTTTATGAGCCAGCTGTTGAACAGAGCCATTATTAAAATTTTAATTATATAAACTTACCATCAAGTTAATTTTGTTAAAATCGAAGGTAATAAATACTCAAAACTCAGCACTTTGTAATTAGATTACTACATCTTACCAATATCTATGCTCTTGTGATTCATTACTTCTATTGTGTCTGTATGGTAGAAATACTATAAAACCATGTCCCACACACACAAATAATGTCCCACTTCTTAACTGCATGTTCAATAATGTCATGTTGATACCTTGATATCAGCCTTGATGGTAGTATTTACAGCAAGAAAATCATCAAATAAATAACTCAAAGCTTGATTTATCATTTTGTTGATTGTCTTTGACTAAGAAAGTAATGGAAAGATGCAAGTTAAAGTTTAAAATGTGTTGTACCTGTAGCTGCATTGTGCATAGCACAAAAAATTGAGGATGTGTTATGGTATTCAAAAATTATATTTTGATTATTTTTAGCAAAGTCCCTTGCTTCACTGATGAATGAGTAAATTTCTGGCATACATCTTTGTTGTTTCATTTTCATCTTATTCATTAATGTAAATGAAAATATCAATCAACATTTATGTTGCAACTATTTTCATTTATCAACTGCAACCACAGTTTGGCAATGGATACATGAGTTTAGCAAAAACCGATGAAAGCTTTCTGGAAGAATCAATTGGCAATGTGGAATTTACAATGAAAACTTTCAGATATTTTATTATTATTTACGAATTGAGTGCTATACATGCTTTATAAAATTAATAAAATTGGTAATGAGCTTATATATATATATGTGTGTGTATATATATATATATGCTGTTGTTCATTTGAAGAGCCTGCACTCAGTTCATCCTCAAGGAATCTGTCTCTGGATCAGACAATTGTCCTTGGATGGGCATCATTCAAAAGAGTTTAAGAGTATGCACATAAATATCTGTTCTGGATTCTGATACTCTAGTTCCATGAAACCTGAGAAGTAAGGCAGCAACAGGCTAAAAACCTGGCCATCTCTGTTTTACTTGGCTGCCTTCTCCCTTTTTAGACCTACTTCATTCCACTTGGTGGAAAAAAGTGGGCCTGAGAACTACTGCAACTGCTGCTTCTAGCTGCCTCTGACCCTTCCCATTGAAGCAGGAAGATCTGAGACTAAGGGGTGGGTGCCAGGGAAAGGAAGTAGATGAGGTTGCATAACCTGCATTGATAAGAGACTTCCAAGCCTTCTCTTGGTATAGGCAGATTGTTTCTCTGTGTGCAATAAAGTTCTACATTGTGTTTTGGAGCCAAGGCTACAGCATAATGAAAAACGCTTTCTCCATCATTTTACTCTGGCAATATATATCCCCTTTGGAAACTTGGAGTACCTCAATTAGATTTTTTTTTTTAGTCTCACCCTCTTTCACCATTACAGTTCTCACAAATCATAGAAACAAGAAATCTTTTCGATTATAAGTGTGCCCATCTCCCTACCCTGAGCTCAGTCTTTAGTAACATTTGAACTAGAAAACAAAGTCTGTTTGACTCCAGATCTCAATGATCATAATATGGTTCCTTGAGACACGAAGAATGATAAATAAAGAACCATGAAAATTTCAGAGGTAGAAAAAGGAATTGTCAAAATCTCCATTAGCTCTGTAGTTTGTCATGGTGCTAAACAAAAACAAAGTCAAGTGCAAATTGTTCTTCAACAAGGCAAAAAACCACAGATTCTTTTTCAAGATAGAAAATTAAACAAAGCAAAAACTAACCATAGTGGGAGAATTTTGACAGTTGTCATCAGTACTTCCTATTGTTAGGAAGAACAACTGTGTCCTTGATGGTTCAGAAAGTATCAGTGCCATAAAATCTACAAATGGGAGGAGAAGAAGTTTCAAGACATGAAGCACAGTAGCCAGGAGCTGCTTTTGAATGTGGACATTTTTGCTCTATGGATGAGTGGATGTAAGAAATCCAGAAAGATAGATTTCACAAGAAAATCACATGACTATTTCTGAAAACATATGATGCTCTTACTCTGGCTTTTATTTCCCCACTTTTGATGAGCAAGTTTTATAAGCAATGCTTTATTTTCCTTTTAGCCTTACTATAACAGAAGCAACTACAAGCATGATTATAAACAGCAACTAAAAATCTCATCAGAGTAAACATTAGAAAAAAGAGGATAATGTGGCAGACTAGAGAACTCTAAATGTTGCAGCTCTCATTCAATTTTATACAATTGTTGTATGTAGAAGTACAGGGCCAGTGTTGCCAGATCTTTCGTTATTTTACAGAGCCAGAAATACAGTTATTATTAGAAATACCTGAACTTTAAGTGTTGAGAATTGCCAATAATTAAAAAAAAACACACAAATAAAAACTTTGTAGACCATAAACATGCAGCCTAAACAAAACCTACCTGAAGGTCAGTTTTGAGACATCAATTTGCAGCTGCTATTAGAAATTCATAAGGTATTCAAAAGGCCATGAAACTTATCATCTTATTTTACTACAAAAACTAAACACAAACTATTTATGAGGACATACAATGCTATGAATTAAGGATGATCGAAAGGAGTGAGCTCTTCACTATGTAGAATCACCTTTCCGACTTCCAAGTCGAATATGTTAATGATTTTCTACTGTTCCAAAGTGCCTGATGGCTTGATTACTACAGCTCAAATCAGGCAAAGCAGTGATTCAATTACCTGATAATGCAAGATGAGCTGGACATTCACAAAGATTTCATGCACTCCATGGACATTTTAATTACAAATTTGATAGATTCATTCATTGACACACCAGATAAAGGTATTCACACTTACCAGGCAAAACCATGGAGCTATGTAAATTCATCATGTGATATTTCAGGCAGCCAGTGTTTGTAAATGCCTTTCATTATGAAATGAGTATTTATTCTGATGGCCTAAAACAAAGAACTCTCTTATCTAATCGATCATTAGTATATAAGAAATGTTCACATTAATTACAACCAATTACTTAACCATGAAAGACAAGATTGAAATTTGTCTTCTTGAATAAAGTAAATCTTTGCATTCAGTACAAACAAACAAGCAAATCATTAACTAAATAATAAAGACAGATAAGGGTCTGTCCATCATCTGCTTCATTTTTACCACTGGCAGCCTGCTCTTGATACCGAGCAGGACCCTGTGGGGCTCCTGGGCACAAGAGCCTTCCTGTGTCCCCCATTTCTTTGATTACAGGAAATAGGCTTCATTCAGCCTCCATCACCTTCCCTAAATTCCAACAGTCAAGTTCAAACAGTTGTTAATTAGGGAAGGGAGAAAATGCAAGACAAGGGAGGAACAGTCAAGAGAAACAACGGTGCAGCCTTGGGGCAAGGTCCTGGCTCTGCATCAAGGGATACACACAAGAATATCTTTGAGTTGTTTTGCAGATACTGAAACCCCCACCAGGTGGGAGAAGTTAATGGTTAACAAAGGTTTGCTGCCCACAAGCATGTAGACCCCAGACCAGTTGGAACCAGAAGGTTGATGATGCTGACTCCCTCTTGCCTCATCACCAAGCAATTAGATGAATGTCCACAAGCGGATCACACCCTCTTTGAACCAGTACTATAAAAACTCTCACCAAGCCCTCCAGGTTGGGACACATAATTTTGAGGGCACTAGCCTGCTGTGGCCTCCTTTGCCTGGCAAAACAATAAAGCTTTCTTTTCTGTTTCACCCAAAGCTCTGTCTCCGAGATTTAATTTGGTGTCAGGGTACAGAGGCCAGATTCAGCTTTACTCTCTAATGATTTTAAACTTTCAGTAACTATATTACCAATAAAAACAGCTCTTCCTGATAAACTTAGAAGCCAGTTTTCAAAAGTAACACACTGCCACTTCTATACTACCCAATGAGCCTTTTTGTACTGTTCTCCTTCAATGGGAATAAGAAACACAAATGCAGAACAATGTTTCCTGTACTGTGAGGAGAATATTATTCAACACTAATGGCAAATATATTCACGTTGCCAACAGGTCTATCTCCAAGCTAAAACTATAAATGTTTGGCTAACTTCCAATGAAATATTTATAACAGTTTCCCCCTGAGAAATAATTGCAATCTCCATAAATGCCTGCAATAAGAAAATGTAGTTTGAGAATTATATGTTTCTTTACAGCTCAGCAGAAGTTTAGAATCAATCAGAATATCAGTGAACAAGGAGTTGTGGTCACTCCAACTCTATAGTCTGCACAGTAGTAATCTGAAAAACTTAAAGATCCAGGCTGCTATAAAAATTTGAATATCTTTCTTAGTGAAGCTTTCCTGTAGATTTTATGCTTTTATTGTTTCTGAAATCTAGCCATCATAGGTGAACTAGATCAAGATCACCATAAATTTTGGAAGGCTGAGCAAGAGTGTTTTCTAAGGCATATGCATTTATGACATTGATTAAACATAGAATACACAATGTCACCAGCATAAATGCTTATTTCTTGAATTCAGTGTTTCCTCTCCTTGGGGTGGTAATAACTGATGTGTTATTAAACACATCAAGAGAGGCAGATTCTGGTAAAATTTAATTTAAAATTCCCAAAAAACAGAGGTGTGTTTAGCTAGTTCAGAGTTAACATACGTTTTCCCCAAAATGGAAAATGCTGTTTCTCTGGATATTTTTCAATACCTGAGGCTAGCTAGGGCTACCTTGTCAACACATGTACTTAAAACGTAAAAACTAAGTGAATCAGAGGAGTGTTTGGTACTTCATGTTATCAAAATACAGGTTCAGTTGATTTTTTTTTACTGAAGTTGATTTCGGACGCATGCAGCAGTAAGCAGCAGCTTGCAGCAACCAACAGCAAGCAGTAGCTGGAAGCAAGATTTTAGTTGCCATACTGGGAGTCCTAACCACTAGACCACAGGGGCCAGCAGCTAGGGCCTGGGTCCCTACTTCTTGCCTGCCTTGTCAGGAAAGAATTCAGGCGAGGAGGCAGAAGGTAAAGAGAAAAGAAAAAGTTTATTGGAAAAGCAAAGGACATGTGGAAAGACGCATGGGCAAACTCAGAGAGAGAGAGTTGCACCTTCGGGAAGTTTAAATTCTTTATAAAGGGGCAGTTTTCCCCATCTTAGTCTTCCTTCTGGCCAGTCATCTTGCTTTGTCCCCCCTGGCTAATTTGTCTCATGACCCTCCCCTTAGGTGCGCACGCACCTCTCAGCCAAGACAGATCTCAACGCAAAGGATTCTGGGGGAAGCAAGACTCATTATGGCCTGGCGTTGTCCCCTGACTTTTGACCCCCGAGGAGCCTTTCTATGCAGGTGCAGTGTCTCCCTGGACCCAAAGATGGGAAATACGTGACCTCTTGATCTTTAGTCAAACAGGGTTTAGCCCCTCTCTGTCCCTGCCATGACTGTTATCGTAAGGTGTCCACAGGAGACAAAGCCTGGCTGTTTACCCTGTTTCTGTCATTGCTTCCATTTCAGAGAGCAAACAGGAGACTGAGTGTAAACGGCTGATCTGGAGCCCACTTATCTCCTGTCTCAGGAAATGCAAACAGGAGGCTAGTTGTAAGTGGCCTGAAGCCCACTTTTTTCTGCCTCATGAAATGTAAACGGGAGGCCAGTTGTAAATGTCTAACCTGGGGCCCATCTATCTCCTGCCTCAAAGTGACTAGTTGTTAAACACAATTTACTTAAATTGACTGGCAATTTAAACTGTACCAACATAACACTAAAATAGTTCAACTCGAAGGGAAGAGTAAAATCAAGAAGATTGGTTACACACTTATGGGTGATTGACAGAACTTTTCACTTTTTAACCTTCTGTTGCAGTGTCTTAGAGACACAGGCCAAGCAGCAACCCCATAAAACCCCAAGAGTTGTTCTCAGAGAAAAGTGAATGTTCAGGATGAGAAGACAGAAGTTTTCCTCTAAGGCTGCCCAGGAGTTAAACATACCATTGGGAATATTTCATTTAGCTTCTCTATTCCTGCCCTCCTTATTATTGAGCCCTGCATACTAAGCAGAGAGCCTAGCCAGGTGAAATCTGAGGATGCTCAAGTCCCTTATATAAAGTGGCACAGTATTTGCACATAACCTACTCATATCCTCCCATCTAGTTTAAATCATCTCTAGATTACTTATAATAAGTGATATTTACATAGTTATAGTTGCCTGCATGGGGCAAATTCAAGTTTTGCTTTTTGGAACTTTCTGGAGGTTTTGCTTTGTTTTGTTTTGTTTTTATCTGTGGTTGGTTGAATCAGCAGATGCAGACCTGGGGATACCAGAGGGCTGAATGTACTCCATTACTGAAATGAATACGTAGGCCTCATAAAAAGCATCCCTGGCCAAGCCACTGATATTGTAAAAACAAATTCCCTGTAGATGGCAAAGTACATGTCTCTTTCAGTCAGAACATCCTGTGTGGGTTTAATGTGTATGGGTTATTAATTAAGACAGCTCATCCTTGTCAGAATAAAAGTGATCTCCTAGACAGCTGAGCCAATCTTAACAAGAGCACTTCTGGACTTCCCTGGTGGTGCAGTGGTTAAGAATCTGCCTGCCAATGCAGGGGAACACGGGTCCTAGCCCTGGTCCTGGAAGATCCCACATGCCACGGAGCAATTAAGCCTGTGCACCACAACTACTGAGCCTGTGCTCTGGAGCCCACGAGCCACAACTACTGAAGCCTACGTCTAGAGCCTGTGCTCCGCAACAAGAGAATCACAGCATACACGTATATATAGAATCTAAGATAAAAAATAAAAAGGTCATGAAGTAGCTAGGGGTAAGACGGGAATAAAGACACAGACCTACTAGAGTATGGACTTGAGAATATGGGGAGGGGGAAGGGTAAGCTGTGACAAAGTGAGAGAGTGGCATGGACCTTGGAGAGCAATTATACTCCAATAAAGATGTTAAAAAAAAAAAGAGAGAAGCCACAGCAATGAGAAGCCCACGCACCACAACCAAGAGTAGCCCCCACTCCCCGCAACTAGAGAAAGCCCTTGCACAGCAACGAAGACCCAACGCAGCCAAAAATAAATCAATAACTAAAAGAGCACTTCTGCCACCTAGCGTCCAAAGAGTGCAAAAATATTCTCAGCATTTGGAGAGAAGCAGCTCTTCTATCAGGCTTATTTTTTTTTTTTTTTTACTTTTTTATTGGAGTATAATTGCTTTACAATGGTGTGTTAGTTTCTGCTTTATAACAAAGTGAATCAGTTACACATATATCCCCTTATCTCCTCCCTCTTGCGTCTTCCTCCCACCCTCCCTATCCCACCCCTCTAAGTGGTCACAAAGCACGGAGTTGATCTCCCTGTGCTATGCGACTGCTTCCCACTAGCTATCTATTTTACATTTGGTAGTGTACATATGTCCATGCCACTCTCTCACTTTGTCCCAGGTTACCATCCCCCTCCCTGTGTCCTCAAGCCCTTTCTCTAGTAGGTCTGCGTCTTTTTTTTTTTGCGGTACGCGTGCCTCTCACTGTTGTGGCCTCTCCCGTTGCGGAGCACAGGCTCCGGACGAACAGGCTCAGTGGCCATAGCTCCCGGGCCAAGCAACTGCGCGGCATGTGGGATCCTCCCGGACCGGGGCACGAACCCGTGTCCCCTGCATCGGCAGGCGGACTCTCAACCACTGCGCCACCAGGGAAGCCCCTGTAGTTTTCTTTTTTTGTGACATCTTTGTATGGTTTTGGTTTCAGGGTGATGGTGGCCTCACAGAATGAGTTTGGGAGTGTTCCTCCCTCTGCTATATTTTGGAAGAGTTTGAGAAGGATAGGTGTTAGTTCTTCTCTAAATGTTTGATAATATTTGCCTGTGAAGCCATCTGGTCCTGGGCTTTTGTTTGTTGGAAGATTTTTATTTAGAGTTTCAATTTCAGTACTTGTGATTGGTCTGTTAATATTTTCTATTTCTTCCTGGTTCAGTCTCAAAAGGTTGTGCATTTCTAAGAATTTGTCCATTTCTTCCAGGTTGTCCATTTTATTGGCATAGAGTTGCTTGTAGTAATCTCTCATGATCTTTTGTATTTCTGCAGTGTCAGTTTTTACTTCCCCTTTTTCTTTCTAATTCTATTGATTTGAGTCTCCTCCCTTTTTTCTTGATGAGTCTGGCTAATGGTTTATCTATTTTGTTTATCTTCTCAAAGAACCAGCTTTTAGTTTTATTGATCTTTGCTATAGTTTCCTTCATTTTTTTTTTCATTTATTTCTGATCTGATCTTTATGATTTCTTTCCTTTTGCTAACTTTGGGGTTTTTTTGTTCTTCTTCCTCTAATTGCTTTAGGTGTAAATTAGGTTGTTTATTTGAGATATTTCTTGTTTCTTAAAGTAGGATTATATTGGTACAAATTTCTCTCTTAGAACTGTTTTTGCTGCATCCCATAGGTTTTGGATCATCGTGTTTTCATTGTCATTTGTCTCTAGATATTTTTTGATTTCCTCTTTGATTTCTTCAGTGATCACCTGGTTATTAAGTAGTGTACTGTTTAGCCTCCATGTGTTTGTATTTTTTACAGATCTTTTCCTGTAATTGATATCCAGTCTCATAGCGTTGTGGTCGGAAAAGATACTTGATATGATTTCAATTTTCTTAAATTTACCAAGGCTTGATTTGTGACCCAAGATATGATCCTAGAGAATGTTCCATGAGCACTTGAGAAGAAAGTGCATTCTGTTGTTTGTGGATGGAATGTCCTATAAATATTAATTAAGTCCACCTTGTTTAATGTATCATTTAAAGCTTTTGTTTCCTTATTTATTTTCATTTTGGATGATCTGTCCATTGGTGACAGTAGGGTATGAAAGTCCCCTATTATGATTGTGTTACTGTCAATTTCCCTTTTATGGCTGTTAGCATTTGCTAGCATTTGCCTTATGTATTGAGGGGCTCCTATTCTGGGTGCATAAATATTTACAATTGTTATATCTTCTTCTTGGATTGATCTCTTGATTGTTATGTAGTGTCCTTCTTTGTCTCTTGTAATAGTCTTTATTTTAAGGTCTATTTTATCTGATATGACTATTGCTACTCCAGCTTTCTTTTGATTTCCATTTGCATAGAATATCTTTTTCCATCCCCTCACTTTCAGTCTGTATGTGTCCGTAGGTCTGAAGTGGGTCTCTTGTAGATAACATATATACAGGTCTTGTTTTTATATCCATTCAGCCAGTCTGTCTTTTGGTGGGAGCATTTAATCCATTTACATTTAAGGTAATTATTGATATGTATGTTCCTATTCCCATTTTCTCAATTGTTTTCAGTTTGTTATTGTCGGTCTTTTCCTTCTTTTGTGTTTCCTGCCTAGAGAAGTTCCTTTAGCATTTGTTTTTTGTTTGTTTTGTTTTTTGTTGTTTTTTTTTTTTGCAGTACGGGGGCCTCTCACTGTTGTGGCCTCCCCCGTTGCAGTCCGGACGCGCAGGCTCAGCAGCCATGGTTCACAGGCCCAGCCACTCTGCGGCATGTGGGATCCTCCCAGACCAGGGCACGAACCCGTGTTCCCTGCATCGGCAGGCAGACTCTCAACCACTGCGCCACCAGGGAAGCCCTAGCATTTGTTTTAAAGCTGGTTTGTTTGTGCTGAATTATCTTAGCTTTTGCTTCTCTGTAAAGATTTTAATTTCTCTGTCAAATCTGAATGGGACCCTTGCTGGATAGAGTCATCTTGGTTGTAGGTTTTTCCCTTTCATCACTTTAAATATGTCCTTTCACTCCCTTCTGGCTTGCAGAGTTTCTGCTGAAAGATCAGCTGTTAACCTTATGGGGATTCCCTTGTATGCTATTTGTTGTTTTTCCCTTGCTGCTTTTAATATGTTTTCTTTGTATTTAATTTTTGACAGTTTGATTAATATGTGTCTTGGTGTATTTCTCCTTGGATTTATCCTGTATGGGACTCTCTGTGCTTCCTGGACTTGGTTAACTATTTCCTTACCCATATTAGGGAAGTTTTCAACTGTAATCTCTTAAAATATTGTCTCAGTCCCTTTCTTTTTCTCTTCTTCTTCTGGGACCCCTATAATTCGAATGTTGGCGCATTTAATATTATCCCCAAGGTCTCTGAGACTGTCTTCCATTCTTTTCATTCTTTTTTCTTTATTCTGCTCTGCAGTAGTTATTTCCACTATTTTATCTTCCAGGTCACTCATCCGTTCTTCTGCCTCAGTTATTCTGCTACTGATCCTTCTAGAGAATTTTTAATTTCATTTATTGTGTTGTTCATGATTATTTGTTTGCCCTTTAGTTCTTCTAGGTCCTTGTTGAACGTTTCTTGTATTTTCTCCATTCTATTTCCAAGATTTTGGATCATCTTTACTATCATTATTCTGAATTTTTTGTCAGGTAGACTGCCTAGTTTCTCTTCATTTGTTAGGTCTGGTGGGTTTTTATCTTGCTCCTTCATCTGCTGTGTGTTTCTCTGTCTTTTCATTTTGCTTAACTTACTGTTTTTGGGGTTTCCTTTTTGCAGGCTGCTGGTTTGTAGTTCCCGTTGTTTTAGTGTCTGCCCCCAGTGGCTAAGGTTGGTTCAGTGGGTTGTGTAGGCTTCCTGGTGGAGGGTACTATTGCCTGTGTTCTGGTGGATGAAGCTGGATCTTGTCTTTCTGGTGTGCAGGTCCATGTCCGGTGGTGTGTTTTGGGGTGTCTGTGACCTTATTATGATTTTAGGCAGCCTCTCTGCTAATGGGTGGGGTTGTGTTCCTGTCTTGCTAGTTGTTTGGCATAGGGTGTCCAGCACTGTAGCTTGCTGGTTGTTGAGTGGAGTTGGGTCTTGGCGTAGAGATGGAGATATCTGGGTGATTTTCACCGTTTGATATTACTTGGAGCTGGGAGCTCTCTTGTGGACCAGTGTCCTGAAGTTGGCTCTCCCGCCTCAGAGGCACAGCCCTGATGTCTGGCTGGAGCACCAAGAGCCTGTCATCCACATGGCTCAGAATAAAAGGGAGAAAAGAAGAAAGAAAGAGAGAAAGAAAAGATAAAATAAAATAAGATAAAATTAAAAAGTTATTAAAATAAAAAACAAAAAATAATTCTTTAAAAATTTTTTTAAGTAATTAAAAAAAAAGAAAGAACATCCAAAAGAAAAAACAAATTCACCAATAATAAGAAGCACTGAAAACTATACTAAAACAAAACAAAACAAAAAAACCAGACAGACAGAACCCTAGGACAAATGGTAAAAGCGAAGCTATACAGACAAAAATCACAGACAGAAGCATACGCATACACACTCACAAAAAGAGAAAAAGGGAAACAAATATATATATCGTTGCTCCCAAAGTCCACCTCCTCATTTTGGGATGATTCGTTGTCTATTCAGGTATTCCACAGATGCAGGGTATATCAAGTTGATTGTGGAGCTTTAATCCGCTGCTTCTGAGGCTGCTGGGAGAGATTTCCCTTTCTGTTCTTTGTTCGCACAGCTCCTGGGATTCAGCTTTGGATTTGGCCTTGCCTCTGAGTGTAGGTCGCCTGAGGGCGTCTGTTCTTCGCTCAGACAGGACGGGGTTAAAGGAGCCGCTGATACGGGGGCTCTGGCGCACTCAAGCCGGCGGGGAGGGAGGGGTGCGGATGTGGAGTGAGCCTGCGGCAGCAGAGGCCAGCATGACGTTGCACCAGCCTGAGGCGCGCCGTGCGTTCTCCCGGGGAAGTTGTCCCTGGATCACTGGACCCTGGCAGTGGCGGGCTGCACAGGCTCCCGGGAGGGGAGGTGTGGATACTGACCTGTGCGCACACACAGTTTTCTTGGTGGCAGCAGCAGCAGCCTTAGCATCTCATGCCTGTCTCTGGGGTCCGCGCTGATAGCCGCGGCTCGCGCCCGTCTCTGGGGCTCCTTTAAGCGGCGATCTTAATCCCCTCCCCTTGCGCACCAGGTAACAAAGAGGCAAGAAAAGTCTCTTGCCTATTCGGCTGTTCCAGACCTTTTCCCGGACTCCCTCCTGGCTAGCCGTGGCGCACTCTATGAAGCTTAATTAAGTTTTTACTTTCCATGGCAAGGGTCAATTCAGAGTTGCATAGAAGTGATAGGAAACAGTAATATTTCTGGAAATAACTGTACCAATTTGTTCACTCTCATTCAAAGACCAACTTGGATTCTAATAAATTAAATCACTAACATCATGATTCATTTGTGTGATCCACATTCTGCTTAAATTTGTCTCCATAAAATAGCTTACCACACACCAAGTGTCTTTAGAGCCCCACACATGCTATAGGCAACAGTATGTGATTTCCATATAAAGTCAATAAATTTGAGAATTTTTGCTCTGACTTGGAGAATAGTCTGTACAGTTACAATAACTTTAACTTTCAACAAGACTTTAACTGTGAGAAGTGCAGTATTTTGCTGCTGAAATTCATATTTCATAAAATATAATTCACATCAAAATGCTCTGTCCCTACAAAATGCCTTTGGCTCACAGCTCAGAGGACTGAGCATCCCTATCTCCCCATGGGATAATGACAAAGATATTCAATCTCTCACTTTAGGTTCCTGAACAGAAAACGATAAGCCCTAACTTACTCTCAAAATCAAGGAAGTGATGAAAAATAGCTACTCCATGTCATATGTCTTATATTTTAAAAGATATGAAAGCACTGTGGGCTGAACCAATGCACTTTTCTCTAGCCAGAGTAAGAGTCATGGAATAATTAATGCATTAATTATTGAGTAATGCATTCAAAGAAAAGAGTTTAAAGTGATAACCAGAGCTTTCTTTTGACCCATACAATCATACACTTCTTTGTCAGAGATTTTTAAAAAGTAATTATAGCTAATGACTATCATGATAAGAATTTGCCAAAACCATCATTATGAGAGTAGTTTGCACTTACCCTTTCCCCTTGCGACTGTAGGAGAGCAAAATTTGCCACCCGAAAATGTGTCTCTTTGGCATGTGGATTATTTTACGCTGAAAACAATCAGGCCCAAAAGGCTCAGGAAGAATATTTGAAATTCCCCCTAACTACCTAAAAGTAGTTAGATAGAGTGCCTGTCCCCAGAGCTGCCACCAGCGATATCTGCAGAGACTATGGACTAGGTATGTAGGGGAACCTGGCAGGGCCTAGAGATCAGAGTTCACTCTGTGACCCATTGTCTCTGCAGGGCCCAGACACATTTGTTTAGTAAACATTTGCTTTTCCATCTCCATGTGAATTACCTTCCTCCCCTTTGAAGTCCCCAACCACTACCCCCAACAGTCTCTTTTATCTTTAGCTGAAGATGGTATTCAAGGTGAGGGCTTGGGCCATTTTGGTGAGTTACTCAGTTTTCCTGGGTCTCATATGTATACATGTTGCTCAACTCTTGTTTAATTTTCTCCTGTTAATGTGTGTGATAGCAATTTAATTCTAAGACCAGAAAGAAGAATCTAGAAGGGCAGAAGCTTTTTCATCCCCAACACTACCATCATTTGCAAACAAAGAAAACTAAATATGAGCATCTATTGGGCATCTATTATATACCAGACATTTTGGTATATCTATATATCTCACTTAATATAAAACGTAATTACTTCCATTTAACAATGAGGAAACTGACATTCAGAGAAGTAGCTACATCAAGATAGCACAGCCAGAAAATGAGTCAGATTTGAAGTCAAGCTCTGTTTGATGCCAAGATTTTTTTAAATTAATTAATTAATTTGTTTTTATTTTGGGGGGCTCTGTTGGGTCTTTGTTGGGGCTTTCTCTAGTTGCGGCGAGCGGGGGCTACTCTTTGTTGCAGTGTGCGGGCTTCTCATTGTCGTGGCTTCTCTTGTTGCAGAGCACAGGCTCTAGGCGCAAGGGATTCAGTAGTTGTGGCACATGGGCTCAGTAGTTGTGGCTCACTGGCTTAGTTGTTCTGCGGCATGTGGGATCTTCCTGGGCTAGGGATCGAACCCCTGGTCCCCTGCATTGGCAGGTGGATTTTTAACCACTACGCCAACAGGGAAGCCCAATGCCAAGATTTTTTTTTAAATCTCACAGTTTCCCAATATCCAGGAAATCCCAGTATTCATGGGGAATAAGAAGAGCATTCAAAGTCCTAGATCTGGGCTTCCCTGGTGGCACAGTGGTTGAGAGTCCGCCTGCCGATGCAGGGGACACGGGTTCGTGCCCCGGTCCGGGAAGATCCCACGTGCCGTGGAGCGGCTGGGCTCATGAGCCATGGCCGCTGAGCCTGCGCATCCGGAGCCTGTGCCTCCACAACGGGAGAGGCCACAACAGTGAGAGGCCTGCGTACTGCAAAAAAAAAAAAAAAAGTCCTAGATCCTCCCTTTCCCAAATTCCAATCATTTTTTGCACCATAAGCTCCTTAGCTCTAGCTGCTAGAAAAAAAATCTTAAGGAATTTCAAGTTAACCCATATGTCTCAAACATTAACTTCTCTCTATTGTGTTTATATTGATAAGAAACAAAACATTCCTGATTAAAAAATATCTTAAGAAAACATTCAAAATATTTTCAGCTAATACCAGGATTTTCTCAAGGGCCTCCTAACACATATATTTCAGTTAATTAGGACTTCAGTCCAATCAATTCTGCTCGAGACTAAAATTTCTAAGACACTTATTTCTTCTGTGACTTAGATGTTCTAAGGCCTTCAATAGTTACCTGTGGTTTAGAATAAAATCCAAACTGCTTAACTAAGCATTTGAGGGGTTAAAGAGAAAAATCACAGTCCCAGAATGGTGTCACTTGGGCTAAAGCTCAAGATACCAAACCAAGATTTAATACCTGACCTACTTGCAGTTTCAGCCTTCACCAGAAATACAATCTTAATCAACTAGTCTGGAGTTTTCCTGGTTAGCACCTATGAGGTAATCTTCCATGTGGGCCCTCTCCCTCCCCCAGAGGAAGAAGAGATAATCTGTATGATAAAACCCTTCCCAGTTCCCTTCCCTCCACAAAAAAGAAGGTGTCTAGGCCTAAAAATAGCCCTTTCTTTCCTTTTGCTAATAGCTCCCTTGCCCCACACTTCTACCTATAAAAACCTTCCATTTTGTACAACCCCTTCTAGTTGATAGATCAGATGCTACCCAATTTATGAATCACCTAATAAAGCCAATTAGATCTTGAAATGTACTCAGGTGAATTTTGTTTTTTAATAGAGGCCATCCCCAAACGAACTTATACTTAGCAGGCAGCTACTGCTATTCTCCACTTTACGAAACTTCGTTTCTAATCAGTCTCTTTTATCAACTTATCAGAACAGTCACTTGCTCACTCTTCTCTGCTCCTTTGTTTAAGAAATTCCCAAGTATAGAATAAGCTTCCCTACCCTGTGTGTATAGTATGTTCAGATGCTCCCATATTTGTAAAGCTGGTCTTTTTTGAAGGCTTTATCATGTTAGCTCTCAATAGTCACCATGTACTCTAATATCCTATAGTTTTCACTCTTTTCTTACTCATTTGTAGAGCATATTTTTATGTGCACGCACGTTTGTCCCCATTATACTATGTGTCCTTTTAGGGCAAAGATCTAATTCTATTTAATATAGCAATATATTTATTAAGCATCTACAGTTTAATAAGTAGGCACTGTTTAGGGAACCTCACGTTCCAATTTAAAACATATTACCTGACAAAGGGCCCAAAGAAGGTGATCACAAAGTATTTGTAAAAGAAGAAGAAGAAAAAAAGGAAACTATATTTTCAAAGGTACATTATGGTTCAAGCACTTTAGTAGATATTTTCATATACCTTATCTGTATTAGTTTTGATCTTTATTAAATCTCTTTTCCTATAAAGAAAGCCAATACCTGACTGAACGTGACAAGGCAGATATATTCTCTATTTATACATTCTCTGCACAAAGGTAGGAAAAAAGATAAAAAGGAAAGGTTGATTTTTTTTCTCTCATATGAAACTATATTGTGATCACCCAGTAGTGTTGTGTTGTGTGCACAGAGACCTCTCTAGAAATTTTATTTGTTGAGATAATCGCCCTCATCTGTTACTAGATGATGCTCCTTTATAATTTTGATAAGGTAGCTTTCCAAAACAATGCAAAAAGAATTGTGAAGCATGTGCTATCTTAAATTGCAAAGTATGTTAATGTTTGTTATAAATCTTAAGTGGCCTTGGAAATTCTCTTTCTAAATCACCTCCACACTCCCAATCTCACAGGTTAGGAAACTATGTCACTGAAAGGATCTCAGAAATGATAAAGTAGTGACTGCAAGTTTCTGTTTCCTGACTTTGAACCCCAATGCTCTTTTCAAGTCAAATATCTCTTAGCTCATCTAGCTGGCCTGGAGCACAGGATGGTATCCACCTAATAGTTACTGTTTGAAATGTGCAAGTATGAGAGAAACCCTGTCACAGGGAGGTAGATACTGCCCAGACAAGCTGTGAAACATGGCAACAAGGACCAAAAACAGCAAATAACTTCCTTTGCAGATGTAGAGGGATTAGCTAAATCCCCACAAGGTGCAGCCTTTGAGAATAGATGGGCACGATTCAAGGGATTTCAGTTTTTCCCAGTGAAATACTCACACAGTGAGTGAAAAAGGAATTAGGCCCATGGAGGACACTCTGATAGCTTTTGAGGGGGAATAATACAAAGGAAATAAAAAATATGTTGTCTGGTAAGGCAAAAAACAGAATTTTAATGACAAAGTTGATGAAGTGTTAGCTGAATTGTGACCTGTGAATCCTTGTCCACAAAACCTTAGTCAGTTATTCATTTCTCATTAATTTGGGAAGAATTTGGGGGCTACATAAAACAATCCTGCTTCAAAGTGGGTCCCAGGCTAGAGAAAGGTATGCCCACAGGAGCCTGCCACTCCTGCCACACATAAATCAGAGCTTCTCAATCTGTGGGCAGAAGCATACTGGATCCTGAAATATTGATCCTAGTACCCCCTTGAGGAAGCTGGTTGGAGCCTGAAGCAGTCAGAGCCCCAGACCAACAAACAAGAAACATGCTCTCAGGGATGGAGTATAAAATAGGAGGTAAGATGATGAAATAAAGGGACAATAAGCCAAACACACATTTGAATTCTGTAGTCCCCTCAGAAAGCTACACGCGTACTGAGGAGGGACAAAACCATAGTAGACCAGATGGCCCTTGTAGCAATTCTCCTTCCACTCTTGACGTGGTTGGGCAGGACAGAGGTGCTTCAGCTGAAAGACAGCAAGTTGACTACCAGGCACTGGTGCTGCTTTGCAAATGCTCTAAGTAAATGACACGAGTTCTAGTCACTGGATTTTTCAAACATTTTTCATTACCAGGAATCTCTTATTGTCAACCAGGGTATTTCTGCTCCCTTGAATCAATAATGAGAAGTTGTATGGTGAAAGAGGCAGAGCCCCTCTCTTGGAGCACTTCCCAAGGGGCATCCAGTTACACCCAAGCACACATTTTTGTGACGGTAAGAGCCTTGGAAACCACATGCATTCTGCTAATATTTTGCTTCCCCAATAAACCTGACATTATTCAAGAGAAAGTAAGTCTCCTTATTCTATGATTACACTCTGGCTTTAAACTAAACTAAAACTAATTGCAGAGATGCAGAAGGGCAGAAAAGTAAACCTCAGGGTTTGGAGTCACATCAGTCTTGAATTTGAGCAGTGCCTCTGGCACACAATGATTGTGTGACCACAGGAAAGATATATAATTTAGGATGTGAATATTGGTGATACTAATGCCTACCAACTAGATTTGTGTGAAGACTAGTAAAGAACTGTATGTAAAGCACTTATACTGAGTCTGGGCCAAAGCAGGTACTCAATAAATATTAGTAGGTATGTATGCATAATGTAAATCAGAGGTTGCAGCACATAGTAGGTGCTCTGTCTACATTTTTTCTCCCAACTCAACCTAGCAGCAATTTTCCTTCATTACCAAACTTAGTTCCATTAATTTTGGCTATTTATATAAATGAATTTATTCTTCATAGGATGAATATTCATTGTGACTAAGTATAAAACAATGACCACAACCACAACAGCAATAACAAAGCTTCAGCCTGTGAAGACAATTTCCAAGAAGTATCCTCAGAGTGCACTGAGCAATGGCAGCATTTATAAGAATTTTTAGGAATACTTGAAAGGGACAAGAGATGTCAATTTACAAGTTCTGCTTAAATAAAATTAATAAGATTTAATAGTGACCGATCACTTCCTTTACTCTACCTCAATTTAATTTAGCAGACATTAGTTTTCTTCAAAACACCTGCTTTCTTCAATAGATTGTGCTAAGTATTGTAAGAAGGAAAAACTGAATTAGATATAGTCATTGTCTTACCTAAATCATGGGGTTATTTTGAGAATCAACCTGATACTTTTCATAAATACCTATTTCAGGAATCTTTCTATTGTAAATGACTAAACCAACTTGACTAAACAAACACACATAAAGAATGGGGGTGAGGCTTCCCTGGTGGCGCAGTGGTTGAGAGTCCGCCTGCCGATGCAGGGGACAAGAGTTCGTGCCCCGGTCCGGGAGGATCCCACATGCCGCGGAGCGGCTGGGCCCGTGAGCCATGGCCGCTGAGCCTGTGCGTCCGGAGCCTGTGCTCCGCAGCGGGAGGGGCCGCAACAGTGAGAGGCCCGCGTACCACAAAAAAAAAAAAAAAAAAATGGGGGGTGGGGCTTGGTGGCTTCAGCAATCCAAGTCCAGGACTACCTGGATTCAGGCATGGCTAGATCCAGAGACTCAAGAAAGTAACAAATAATCTGTTCCTTTCTCTTCAACAGCTCTGTTCTAGTTCTGCAGCCTGTGTGCTGACTTCATTTTCCCACTCTTTCCGTTCGTCTTGCCAAGATGGCTAACAGCAGGAACAGACTCACATTCTCACAGTTTAGCAACCCCACTAAAAGTAAAGTTCTCTTTCCCACGCTTTCAGCAAAAGTCCCCGGTACTGTGTCTCATTACAGTGACTCTGTTCAGGTGACCATCTGTGGCCCCATTATGGAAGTAGATGGAATGCTTGAATTGGCCCAGCTTGTGTCAGAAAAATTTACAAACTGACACACTGCTCTGAAAACTTCTCTCCTCTAAGTGATTCGGAATCTAAGCTCCTTTTGTCATGTGGCTTTCAAAATGGTTATTTGTTCCTAGTTTGTCAAGTGTTTTTTTATCATGAAATGGTGTTGGATTTTATCAAATGCATTTTTTGTGTGTGGTTTTGTCCTTTATTGTATTAGTCCTTTGTATTGTATTAATCTTCATTTTTTTATTTTTTTAAATTATCAGGTAAGGATTATATATATATATATGTTAATATCAAGAGGGCATTGCAGTAATTCATTTAAACATAAAAATAACTGCAGATTTCTTCAGCTTTTTAGTTAAAGTCCACTCTTACAGCAAAATCTTTCAATTATAACCAAGCTAATCTGAATTATTTAGGTAAGTAAACAAGAATATCTGAGTAACTACTGGGTAGGTAAAATTATTTTATGTGTTCCTTAGGAAAAGCATGTTATGTTTTTCTGTCCAATGGGATACATTTTTCTGTTAGAACGCCAATAATAAAATTGCATTTCTCAACAAAACTCAAATTAGTCTAAAGAGAGACCAATAAAAAGAAAAAAATCTAAGTCCATACAACTGGGATAGATACTAGTGTTGTCATTGATAAAGAAGCTGTAGCCACTCAAATTAGCCAGAAGTTGAGGATGTTTGCCATTTTTGTGGCTGCACAGTGTCCTTTTATTGATGTTCCGACATGATTACAGAGTGGTCTTGTTTATATCTTGTTTGACTACAGTCACTGGTGGCCTCTGATTATTGATAATATTCTGTGAAAAATATTTATATTCTGTGGGAAGCAGTATGTTGTTAGCAACCAGGACATTTTTTTAAAACCTTCTAGAGTTCCATAATTCCAAAAACGTAGAATTCTTTACCCACTTCACTTTTTCTTAAGGATTATTAGTCAGAGAGTTTCATCAAAATTAATATTCTGTAATTTCCAATGTCAGTCTCCGAAATAAAATCAATTAGAGTTGGAAAGTAGAAAGCACAGAAGCATTCAAGATTTATTTGCAAGATTCATTTGCAGTAGAAAGTGATGAGCCATATAAGATTTATGTGTAGCACACCGAAACACATTACTTTTTTATCAGAAAATTTACTTAACTAGCTATAACACCCTCTGCAAATCTAAAGAGGCAAATAAATACTTCAGTTAGTACTCTGATATATAATAAACAATTACCAAGTGAAATCTGATGAGCCTAAAAGCTAGAAAGTTGGAGTTAGCTTCTAGATAATGAGGAATACTAATTTAGAAGTCCTTTAAATACTTTATCTCCATGTGTTTCTCAGAATATGAAGTATTTAACAATTTATGCTTGTTGCATTTTTTTTTCTTTAGCTTTTAGGATACGTTCACATATACCTCTTCCACTTCATTTGCTTCTCTAAAATAATCATAAGAACCTGTATTGTTGAATACTTAAAATGTGCTAATTATATAAATTTTGCTTCATTTAAACTTTACAAATAGTGTACAGAGGGTACATTTACTATAGTTATTTTGATTAGGAAATCAAATATTAGAAAAAAATTGGTCAAGGTGGTGCAAACAGAAGGAAATAGAGAAAACTACTGTAAATTTGTCATATGCTTTATAACCACATTACACTCCCTGCCAAAAGACAGGAATTTGTATAAAATTATATATGTAAAAAGGATTGGCAAACTGGGACTACTGTATAATTTTCCAGCATTATTAAATTAAGATGAGATGCAGAGAGATCTTAAGATCCCACGGATCACTTCTGATTGTTACTTAGATTTTGTGGTATCGCACAGTGCGGTTTCCAGGTTTCTATATATTGTCTTGGCCATGTATCAAAGAATGAAATGGAATTCAGATGTATAGGAGAAGCTTTTCAAAATGACCTCTGCTTGACTGACTACCTGAGCAATCGGTACTCTCCATTCTTCTGTAAAACATACTGACTGATGGTCTTAGCAAGCTCAATATTTGGAGCTAGGAAGCTACTCTCACATATGCCTACAAACGCTGCTCTGTTTACACAATCATTTTCCAAAACGTGTTTTATCTGAGACTAGGGTTTCTGCTTAGTAATAAATAAGTGGCAAATCTACATAAATTCAGGATCAGTAAAATATAATCCATTTTAATTACTATTCTTTTTCCTTTGCTTACATTTCAAACAATAGAATATTCTGCTTAGTGAAACAATTTGATGCATTGAGAGAGATTCTGTAATGTCTTTTAGGATAGATATCTGGAGACCACCGCCTTGTTGAGACACATGCTTTCAATGACAATCATGGTTGATATCACTGTAGGTATTTGTAAAGTTTTATGAGTTGAATTTATCACTAGAATATAAATTCTATTAGAAAGGATTCCTATCTGGTCCGTTCACTGTTGGCTCCCTAGTATTGATACATATCATAAAGCAGACATATAATAAGGATTTGTTGAATTGATAAATTCCAAGTATCTTTCACTACCATCATGCATTTCTTTTGTAGGGATGAGCCTAGAAATGAAATAAAAGCTCCACAGAAGTTCTATAAGCACAGAAAGATTCATCTCATTACATTAATATTTTTAGTTTAAAATATATGTATTTATAAGTATACATCCAGTAGCATAGAACATAAAATGATTCTTATGGTTTAGTCCATTAGATTCTTATAGTTTCAAGTAAATATTCTTGGTTAACTTGTTCTACTGTAAGAAATAAGCAGATAAAAGAAACGTTGAGTTTTGGTAACTGCTAGTTTGTTTTGTTTTGTTTGTTTGTTGTGTATTTGCTATGATCTCAGAAGAAAATAGTGAATTTTTCTTTTATAACATAGTAATAGATTGTATTTCCAGGTAAGTTTAGCAAAAAGAGGCAATTACTCCATAAAAATATTGAAAAAGAGGCCTCTGCAAAAAGAGGCAATTACTCCATAAAAATATTGAAAAAGAGGATTCCTAGAAGCAGAAAACTGATTTAATTTCTACTTAGATACCTTAGTATCTTGAAACAAACCACTCATTAAAGTTATCTTAGTTTTAAAATCCCTATTCTTGACCTTTCTGTTGTTTAGGCCCTAGGTAAACTTTGACTTTTCATTTTTATTTGGAAAATTAAAAATAGCAAAAATCACAACTTTGACCAGAAAGATTTTTTTGTTTGTTTTTGTTTTTGTTTTTTTTGCGGTACGCGGGCCTCTCACCGCTGTGGCCTCTCCCGTTGCGGAGCACAGGCCCCGGACGCGCAGGCTCAGCGGCCATGGCTCACGGGCCCAGCTGCTCCACGGCATGTGGAATCTTCCCGGACCGGGGCAAGAACCTGCGTCCCCTGCATCGGCAGGCAGACTCCCAACCACTGCACCACCAGGGAAGCCCGACCAGAAAGATTTTTTTTTTTTTTTTGCGGTACTTGGTCCTCTCACTGTTGTGGCCTCTCCCGTTGCGGAGCACAGGCTCTGGACGCGCAGGCTCAGCGGCCATGGCTCACGGGCCCAGCTGCTCCGCAGCATGTGGGATCTTCCCGGACCGGGGCACGAACCCGTGTCCCCTGCATTGGCAGGCGGACTCTCAACCACTGCGCCACCAGGGAAGCCCCGGACCAGAAAGATTTTAAACGTTAAAGTAATGCTAGCTCCTGGAACAAACCCCAGAATGGTTTTATTTCGGGAAAATTATGCATAGTTTATTTTTCACCAATAAATTTACAAACTGACAAACTGCTCTGAAAACTGCTCTCCTCTAAGGGATTCAGAATCTAAGCTCCTTTTGTCATGTGGTTTTCAAAATGGTTATTTGTTCCTAGTTTGTCAAGTGTTTTTTTATCATGAAATGGTGTTGAATTTTATCAAACGCATTTTTCGCATGTGGTTTTGTCCTTTATTGTATTAGTCCTTTGTATTGTATTGATAGATTTTCATATGCTGAACCAGTCTTACATTCCTGCAATAAATCCCACTTCATCATGGTGCATAATCCTCTTTATATGTTGCTGAATTTCTGTTGTTGAGATTTTTGTGTCTACATTCATAAAGGATATTTGTCTAAACTTTGATGTCTTTGTGTGATTTTAGTAGTAGGATGATTCTGCCCTCATAGAATCTGTTGGGAAAAATTCCCTCCTCCCATTTGTGAAGTTTTGGAGGAGTTGGTGAAGAATTGATTAATTCTTCTTTAAGTGTTTGGTAAAATTCACCACTGACGATTTCAGGAGATGGACATTTCTTTATGGAAAGTTTATTACTAAATCAATCACTTTACTTGTTATAGGTCAATTCAGATTTTCTATTTCTTCTTGAGTCAGTTTTAGTACTTGGTGTCTTTCTAGGATTTTTTTTTTCTATTTAATCTAAATTTCCTAATTTGTTGACATACTTTCTCACACTACCCCAAAAATTCTTTTTTATTTCTGAAAGTTTAGATCTAATGTCTTGTCTTTTATCCCTGATTTTTGTAATTTGAGTTTTTTCTCTTTTTTTGTTCAGTCTAGCTAAAGGTTTGTCAATTTTGTTGATTTTTTTCAAAGAACTAAATTTTGTTTGGATGATTTTCTCTATGTTCTATTTCATTTACTTTATTTTCTATTATTCATTCTTCTCTATTATTATTCTCTATTCTTTATTATTTTTTCCTTCTGTTTACTTTGGTTGTTTTTTCCTTCTTTCTCTAGTTTCCTAAGGTGGATGTTTAGATTATTGGTTTGAGATCTTTCCCTTTTTTAAAAAACAAAGCTATAGATATTCTTCTAAGCAATACTTTAGCTGTAATTCATAAAGTTTGGTATGTTGTATTAATATTTTCACTCATATCAATATTAAGAAATTTTTTCTTGAGATGCTACTTTACATCCTCTAGAATGACTATAATAAAAAAAGATATGCATTAACAATTATTGCTAAGGATGTGGAGAAATTGGAACCCTCATGTCTTGCTAACAGAAATGTAGAACTGTACAGTCACTTTGGAAAACAATTTGGCAGTTCCTCAAAAAGTTAAACATAGAATTACCATGTGATCCAGCAATTCAACTCCTAGGTACATAGCCAAGAGTATTAGAAACATAAGTCCACACAAACGTTTGTACACAAATGTTCACTGTAGCATTAATCATAATACCCCAATAGTGGAAACAATCCAAAAATCTATCAACTGGTGAATGGTTGGGAGTAGTCAGAGAAATCTTCATTCAGAATGAGATAGTTAATCAAGTCTTGAAGGATAACTAGTGTTTGGTTTGGAAGAATGAAAGGATGAATGTATCCTAGGCAAGGGTATGATGTGAGTAGAGGTACCACTATGAGTATCCATTGTGAGTTTGGAAGTTGTAGGGTCATGAGGTTACAAGTAACGAACACCTAATCTAAATTAACAGAAGTAAAAATGGAATTTATAGTCCACACAACTAAATACACACAACTGAAACATCTCCTGATATTCCTCCCAATCATTCCAAACTGTAAGTTCCAAAGTGTCAAAGGCAAATGCAGTTTTTGTTTACATGGAGTCAAGATATGGGTATATGGTCAGAACTGTATCTCTTTCTATCTCTGAGCTCTTAATCTTTCCACATATTGACATCATTCTCAAATAGGCTTTTTCTAAGCAGCAGAAAGGATAGCTATTACCAGTCCAAGCCCGTCCTTTCCTTAGACTCTTTTCCTGGGTCCATGTAGCAAATCTTAGCAAATCCATGTAGCAAAGACTCGTCAACTTTTCCTGAGTGACTCACCCATCACTGAAACAATCATGGTGATCTAAAGGCTATAATATATGAGCTGAACACAAATATAACTCCACTTCTCATGCAGCAAAGGAGAAGCAGCCCAGTTGAACCATATGGAAAGGATTCATCAGAGAAAAGAGAATTTCATTTACTAGAAGCGGAAGGGAAGAGATCCTGGGGAAATAAAAACATCCAGTGCTCAGTACATAGAAGTCTGAATGGTCTGTCCTGCCGGAATGAATATTTTCAGTTTGTTTTGGAGTCACAAGCAATAAAGGAGGAAAGTTAATTCAGACTAGATTGTGGAAGATCTTGAAAACAAGCGTGTTTTTATTTTACACTGCTTTTTAAAGGAGTAATGATGCTGTTAAAGTCATATATTAAGGAGATTCATCCAGCAGTGGAATAGATAGCAATGAGTGAGGGAAGACAAGCAGATGTCTTGGGTTACTTCGAACATCTAAGGTTGAGGTGACAGTGCTTATGGCTGTGAAAATAAAACTGAGAAAGAAATATATGAGATGGTGCAAAAGAAAAACTGACATGACTTTTTGAAGTCTGGGTGAAAGATAGAGAGAGATAAGAAAAAATACTGGCAGGGAGACTTTAAGGAAAACACTAGATTGAACTGTGGGTTATAGAGTAAGGAATGTTTAACTTTTTTTACTTTTTATTTGACTCAAATCTGAATACAATGCTACAAAACTAAAGATCACTGTGGATGCATATGTAATTTTTATTTTTTTTATATTCCCAGTGAATATCTCTAGGATATCGTTGCTATATCCAACAATTCCCATATCCACAGCTTCACAAACTCCTGCATTTTTTTATCTGTGAATTTTTCTAACTTTGTAAATTCAATGCATTATACTAGACTAAGACATAAGAAATCTGGGAAGTTGGACAATATTAGTTATATCAGAAAATAACTTAAAACTCTAAGGGGCAAATGTCAAAAGCCCTTGCTTACATTGAATGTGGATTTATAAATTTACAAAAAAGAGAAGAGTCTTGAGAAGACTAATTTTATACACATATATTATATATGATACATATTTATCGATACTTGTAACACAGAAGTCGTGTGTAGTAAAAGACATAAGAGACAGACAAGAGATGAGGCCTTTGGCTCTCAGAAGAAGGTGTATAACAACAAAGCCCCCTACTTAAAAATGTTACGTAGTATCTGGAACAGGGAAGTTATGTTGTTCTCCCTTGTCTCTCAGTTCCTATCCCAGGGCCTGACACAGAGAAGCTTCTAGGAAGTAATGTATAGAATGAGTGAACAGGTATGGGGATGTGTGATGTCTCAGTGTAGCCCTTGGCACACTACAATTCTGAGTTTGGTCACTAGATGGCAGGGCTGACCAGTAATTTCTCTTTGGGACCTAAGAGGAGGATGATCCTCTGGGAACCTGTCCCTCACAGTGGTCCCTTGGAAGCCACACAAAGCAGCCTGAAGGACAGAATCCCCCTCCCACCATCCCATCTCTCTTTAAATAGGGGAGTCAACTGGGGAGCCCAGTGTTCCTGGGTCAGTCTAACCTGGTTACTCTGGGCCTCCCATGAGTCTGTTCCCTCACCGATTGCAGGAAGCTCTCATTCCAGGTCCTTTTTCTCTGTCAGGGGAGTTATTTTCTCAAGGGCTAGGGGTCTCATATGCATAAAACACTCTGGCCTTCCCTCCAACATATTTCTGGTTTTTAAGTATTTTTTCTTATGCCCATGTAACAGCTTAAGGACTGAGACTTACAAGATGAGAGCATTTGCCTAAGTCACAACGCTCAGGTCAGAATGGAGTAGAATCAGGTGTGTGTAAGTCCCCTTCCTTGACCTCCCTCCTGCCTTGGGGGGTTGGGGGCTAGGCACACAAAGGAAAGTGGAGGAGGGGCAGCTGGCATCTAGCTCAGCCATTCCTGGCAAGAACTAGCCTTTCCTTGGCCCTTCTAACGGAGCACATCTTCCTCAACCCCCTCTCCCTCCCATTTTACTGCCCAGCTACTTTCCTCCTCCAGGACTTTCCTATCCAGGACAGTCTCACCTCTTTACCCAACTTCCCATTTCAGAGAAGTGATCATGGGAATTGGTTGGGTTCCCCTGACCTAAGAGGGCTGTTAGTCAGCTTGGGCTGCCTCAGCAAGATATCACTGAATGGGTAGCTTAAACAACAGATATTTATTTTCTCACAGTTCTGGATGCTAGAAGCCCAAGATAAAGATGTAAGCAGAGATGGTTTCTGATGGTTCCTACAAGGCTATAGGTGGCCTGTTGCCTGCTTTCTGTGTCCTCTCATGGGCTTTTCTGTGTGAGTGCACAGAGAGATGCAGCTTCAGAACCCAGAAGCAGCGAGACCCACACCTCTACCCTCCTTGGCTCTCAGGCTCTCCCATGAGTCTTGGCTGGAGGAATCCCTGATGCCACATATGTTGATAAAGGGCGCACTCAGGGCATTTGTGGACTCCCTGTGTACACTGACATGGACATGCAGATACACCTACTGTGCCAGTTACCAAAGGACTCTTGGCTACAGATTTACTCTTCCATATATGCTCTGTGATAAGCCACAAAATTCCTTTAAGCATTTCTCCTTTAAAGTGAGCATGATCAGGAATGTAAATTAAGAAACTAAAAATAGAACTATCATATGACCCAGCAACCCCACTCCTGGGCATATATCTGGAGAAAACCATAATTAGAGAAGATGCATGCACCCCAATGTTCATTGCAGCACTATTTACAATAGCCAAGACATGGAAGCAACCTAAATGTCCATCGACAGAGGAATGGATAAAGAAGATGTGGTACATACATACAATAGAATATTATTCAGCCATAAAAAAGAATGAAATAATGCCATTTGCAGCAACATTGATGAACACAGAGATTATCAGTAAGTGAAGTAAGTCAGACAGAGAAAGACAAATATCATATGATATCACTCATATGTGGAATCTAATTTTTTTTAATGATAGAAATGAACTTATTTACAAAACATAAACAGACTTACAGATATAGAAAACAAACCTATGGTTACCAAAGGGGAAACGTGGAGGGGAGAGATAAACCAGGAGCTTGGGAAGAACATACACACACTACTATATAAAAGATAGACAACCAACAAAGACCTACTGTATATCACAGAGAACTCTACTCAATATCTGGTGATAACCTATATGAGAAAAGAAACTGAAAAAGAATGAATATATGTATATGTATAACTGAATCACTTTGCTGTACACCTGAAACTAATACAACATTGTAAATCAACTATAACCCAATAAAATAAAAAAATAAAATAAAGTGAGCAGGATAAGCTTTCACCATAGAGGGCATTAGAGAGAAGCTGAGAGAAAAAGGGACCCTCACTTTCTCGATGCAGCTTCACTTGAGAATATCCTGGGAGCTCCGTCCTTGCCAAGGCCCAACACACAGTCTCTCCTTGAGTCAATGAGCTTGACCACAATCTTCCTGCAGCCCTCTTGGCAGGGAATCCTGGGCCTCGGGCTTTTTTGCCTGCACAACTGCCCTGATTTCCCCTGTTTGTCACCCTCCCCCAGGTGTGTCTCCCCAAATCCTCCTGAAGCAAAGGCTCTTGGACGAGGACCAGCACCTTCTAGGCCTGCTACACCTGCGCCCCACTCCCCCTGCTAAAATTTGAGGCTCAGCCAGAATATGTGGTCTGCCTAAACTCGGAGTCATGAGCCCAAACCAAGCCTTCAGGTTCCAAATCTCAAACTACCTCTCAGCTGAGGTTGCCCAAGAACACTGCTTCCTACGGGAAGAAGGCTATTGTAACACCATCCTGGAGGCAATGAAGGCCTTGTCTTAAGCAGGACGGTACGATAAGCTGCATGCCGTGCACTCTGAGTGGGGATCAGAAGACGGTATATCACGGCATAGCCAAGGCAGTGTTGTCCTGGTCCACAGATGAAGAAACAGGATCTGAAGGAGACAGAACTTGGCCAAAGTCACACGGCCAGGAAGTGGCAGAGCTGGGATTCCATCCCATTAAAGGAAAGTGATGTAGAGGGGCAGGCAGTCCTCCTACAGGTCAGACAGGCAGCACTGTTGTCTGGTGGAGGTGTGCTGGGAAGGGCCTAAGGTCCAGAACAAATGTGTACAGCAGCCTTATTAGGTGGAGTGCAGACTGGGTAATCAGGGGCTGATGCATGTGGAAAGGGGTTATCTCATGATAGGAAAGGCCTGCTGCAGACTGTGGAGGATGGGAAGAGATTCAGTTGCATCCAGAGCAGCGGCTCAACTTTCAGATTGACTCTCCACCCAGATGTCCACCCCTTTCCAGCTCAGTTCCAGGAAGCTTCCTGACCTCTGGACTAAGTGTTCAATACAAACAAGCACAGTGATCAAAGCCAGAACTTCCAGTGTGACCTGGAGTCAGCTACCTCATTTTACCTCCTCCACTTTGGAGTAGGAACAAGGGGAAAGTCTGGATGCTGAAGAGTAGGGGAGAGAGATAAGCAAGTTTCCAGCAGACTTTTTTAGGCCCTGGATGTCCTAGTCTCTGTCCTTTGCTTTAGGCACGTGGCTCTGTACCATCCTGCAGTTTTTTTCAGGCCCAGGGGATGGGTCAGCAGGAAGTAAGGAAACCAGACCTTCCACAAGCCAAGGACCATCTAGTTGGAGAGGACGTGGAAGGTAATCTCATCCATATTCCTTCTGGTGTTTGGAGGCCTCTACCACACCCTCACCACATGGCTCTGCAACCTCTGTCTGAAGCTCCTGTGACGGGTTCCCTCACCACCCTAAGCTAAAAAGGCATTTGATGACAGCTCTATTAGAAATGTCCAGAATTGAATACATTTTGCTTCACAAAGTTATTGTTCCATCCCTTCTTGATCACTAGCACCTGATTCAAGCCATTTACTCACAAGATACCCATTATACCTCCTACAATAAGTTAACTGGCACCCAGATATTCAAGTCAGAAACTTGTATGCCCAAATTCCTTTTTTCTGCTCACCATTTCACACCCAACCAACTCCCAAGTTCTATTTGTTATACCTTGTAGATGTTTCTCAAATGTATCTAGCTTCTTGATCCAGCTGCCATTACCCTGATTCTGGCCACCATCATCTGCCGTTTAGACGATAGTAAGTACTTCCTTGCAGGTCAGCTTTTTTCCAGTCTTGCTCCCTTCCAACCTTGCTCCACATTTTAGTCAAAACAAGCTTTGAAAAATTCAAATGTGATCATTCCTCTTCTATTGGAATTCCTCTAATGATCCTTGGGAGGAGGTCCAAAGTCTTACACAGTTTATAAGTCATATCATCAATAGGCTTATGCCTTATCTCTCACCATTTGGATCTCACACTGTTAAGACCAACCAGACTGAACAGTACTATCCTTGGGAACCTGGCCTACTTTTCTTCACTTTCAAGCCATTGTACAGACTATTTCCATTGTAAAACTTGGACAAAGCACTGAAGGAAGCAGGGATAATCTTTAGATCACCCACAGCTTCCTTGAGACTCCCTTTGGAAACTTTTTCATGTGAAATAATTTTAATCTCACAGACAAGTTGAAAAAACTAGTAAAGAAAGGTGTCATGTCCTCTTCATCCATCATTCACCGATGGTAGGATCTAACGTACCAGAGTGCAAGTATCAAAACCAGGAAACTGACATTGGAACAATACAACAATAAGATATGGATGTTATTTGAATTGAACTATTTTTTACCTGCATTTTTTTTCTTGGTGTATAGTTCTATGAAATGTTATCGCAATCACAGGTTTGTGCAATCACCACAATTAAGGCACAGAACTATTCCATCACCCACAATGAAACTTTCTTGTGCTATACCTTTATACCTTCCCTGAAGCCCTATTCCCTGCCAACTGCTGCTATGCTCCCCATTATTCAATGTTGCCATTTCGAGAATATTATATGAAAAGAATAATACAGTTTGTAAACTCTTGATATTATATTTATTTTACTTAACATAATGTCCTTGAAATTCATCCAAGTTATTGTATTAATTAAGAGCCTGTTCCTTTTTTTCCTGTGAGTTTTCCATGGTTTATTTATCCATTCACTTGTTGAAGGACAATTGGGTTATTTCCAGTTTTTTTTTTTCTGCTAGTAAAAATGAAGCTTCCAAAATGTGGTATTTACATATAATGGAATATTATTTAAACTTAAAAAGGAAGGATATTCTGATACATGCCGCAATATGGAGGAACCTCGAAGACATTATGCTAAGTGAAATAAGCCTGTCACAAAAAGACAAACCCTATATTATACCACTTATCTAAGACACCTAGAGTAGTCAGATTCATAGAGACAAAAAGTAGAACAGTGGTTACCAAGGATCGGGGGTGGGGGGTTGGAAATGGGGAGTTATTATTTAATGGGTACAGAGTTTCGGTTTGGGATGATGAAAATATTCTGGAGATGGGTAGTGGTGAAGGTTGCACAACAATGTGAATGTACTTAATGTGGCCAAATTGTATACCTACTAATGGTCAAAATGGTAAATTTTATGTTCTTCATATTTTACCACAATAAAAAGTAGAAAAGTAAAGTAAATAGATAGAATATAACATCATGGAGTATAAGTAATATGAAAGAAAATAAAGCAAGTTAAGAGGACAGAGAGTGGGACCACTTAGATAAAGTGATCAACACAGATTTCTCTGAGACAGGAATGTCTCAATAGAAGAGAAACAGCCAGCCAGTGACATGATGGAGGGGACATTCAGGCTGGGAGAAAACCAAGTGTAAAGCCTGAGGCAGGAGTGGTCTTGGTATGTGGAAGGCAGCAAGGGGTGTGCCGTGCTTTCGTGGATGAGCGTGTGTGCACGCCTGCGTGCACGGTTAGTGTGCCCAAGCACGTGAACACATTCACAGGCGCCTCTGCGTTTCTCATTGCAGACAAGAATCTCGACACGATTAACCATGTGAGCCTGCTCATGCTGACTCAGCAATGAGGACTGCCCAAATGATGGCGATTTAAAGGAAGAACTGTGCAGTATTAAAGAAAACAGCCACCCAGCACTGCACCAGAAGCCCCTGGGAAATGCTCCTAAGCAGAGTTTAGTGCAGTTCTAAGAAGACTTATTAATCTGGGGTTGAAGGTCAGACCCATACTGTCCTTGTTTACAAGCCTGATTGGACCTTGCGTTACTGAGTCCAGCCTCCTCCCTCCACCTAAGGCACCTGCCGGCACCCTGCTGGAGGGCCAGTTTCCTCATGACTGTATCCCTGCTTTGCAGAAGCCATGGTAAGTCCTTTCTGGTGAATGGATCTGGGGTCCTGGATCAAATGTCTAGGGATTTGACTTGATCTTGGAGGCCTAGAAAAGACTTTCTAGGGTGTGTGGGGAGATGGCAGGCAGAAGCCATGCTGGAGGTATCTCTTTCTCTGCTTACCCTGGGGTATCTGTGACTTTCCCGGATTCACCTGACCATTTGCAAATGAGACTGTGCCTTTGTTTTCAAAGGGAGCCGAGAAGGATTAGACCCTTGATGCTGGGCTGCTGAGGTTTCCTGGGGGAGAGACAGCTGGAAGAGGACTTTGAAGGACATAAAATGTCAGGCTTGAGAAATGAGTAGGGTATTCAAGGAAGGTGTTCTAATTGCCAGTGGTTTTGACTCACAGGACACACAGAATACCTGCCAGGAAGTAGAGAGGGATCTGGCACCCTGCCTGGGTC
Organism: Globicephala melas; assembly: GCF_963455315.2. Taxonomy (NCBI): domain Eukaryota; kingdom Metazoa; phylum Chordata; class Mammalia; order Artiodactyla; family Delphinidae; genus Globicephala; species Globicephala melas. The sequence goes on along the minus strand of NC_083329.1, from coordinate 40,359,712 downwards.
AAGATAGTGAGAAATTTCCAGAGAAAATTCTCTCCCTGGCAAGTCTCTCTTACAGTGGGAAATAAAACATCAAGAGGAAACAAACTCAACTTAACTCTGGCCAGGTTAGTAACTAGCAGTGACTCTTCCTCTCTAGATCATCAGCCTGCAGCTTAGTGAGTGCCACTGAGTAGATGTTGGTTAATCGGCACTGAGGGCAATGGACTGTCCAGGTATAAGGATGGGATGCAGGTGGCAGATGGGCCCAAATGTGAAAGGTGAGACAGAGAGAGCTGGGTCTCCATTCACGTTCACTCCGCAAGTCAGCAGGCATGAGTGAGCTGGCAATGTTATGCCTATCTGCTCTCACAAAGGACACAGAGAGCACACTCCTAGCCTTTTAGCAGTAACACTAGAGGCCAGGCACTGGTAACCCCTTCTCCCCGACAATGCAAGTTGAAGTAGTAATACAACGTCACAGGAGGATTTACTTTTCCAAATCCCCAATCTGGAGGGCAGGAATGGGTCATCCATCTCTATATCACCTGTGCCCAGTATAGGTTATAGGAAAAAGGGCAGGTTCAGTAAATATGTGTTGATTAACTGAACAGGATGAGATAATCTTCCTTGATTTTTCCCACACCAAGGTGAGGACCATGTCACTGTTTCCATCACTCCCTCTGCTTCTCCTGATTGTGGTGACAGCATTGTGTACAGAAACAGAAAACTGTGAGAATGTACAAAAGACCTGCCCTGTGATTGCCTGTGGTTCTCCAGGAATCAACGGCCTCCCAGGCAAAGATAGGCATTATGGTGCGAAGGGAGAAAAGGGAGAACCAGGTACAGTTTGGGCTGTTCTATCTCTGTGACTCTTTATCTTCCAAAGGAAACTGCCTGGAGATGTGAGGAGGATAATGTCATATTCATGTAGCTTGTATTTCTCTCAACTACAAATTATAATTCAAAAGAGAGATACAGCTCTGACTCTGGCATCCCAAACTTCCACACAGGAACTGGTGACACGTGGTGGTCCTGCCGGCTCAGGAAGTTGACCCTCAAGGCAGACCATCCCATGGGACACAGGAGGCTTTCCTTCTATGGTCATTAGAAAGAGCGGTTCAGAATGTGAGCCCTGGATCAGTGTCTCCCTCCTCCTGGGAGGGGATTGGGCAACATGCTTTTGGAGAAATAGAGCAGGAACGCAAATACTGTCATGTTTCCTTGGTCCTCCAACAGGTCAAGGACTCACAGGCTTTCAGGGCCCTCCCGGAAAGGTAGGGCCTCAAGGAATGCCAGGGCCACCTGGGTTACCAGGACAAGTGGGCCAAAAAGGAGACCCTGGAGATGATTTGGGTAAGGAATTTACTTCAGCAAGGTCTAGGCTGAAGGCCCCCAGCGTCTGGCAACTCTGAGTACCATGTGGGAGATGCCCCTTCTCCTGCTGCTTCCTGGGAAGATGCCCAACCCTGCTTCCTCACCCAGCAGCCTCTAGCTTCCCTAGGTTACTTAGAGCCTCAAGGGGTTCCTATTAATGCCTGAATACAGACTCATAAACCCTTCAGAGCCAAACCCTCATCAGGTGCCTCCTGGAGGAGCTAAGCCTAGGCTCTCCTTCAGCTGAAACAATTCAATGTGAGGCTCTGGTCCAAAAGGGATAAAGTAGGTTATCTATGTGTTGGGCTTGTTATGCCTATTTTCACAACAATGGTAGATACATGGTATGCCAGTTATCTCTTATCTCATGAGAAACAAACAAAACACAGCCATTTATTTAAATCACGAATCTATGAATCAAGTGATTTCTTTGCTGGTCTCAGCTGGACTCACTCATGTGTCTGTGGTCAACTGATGGCCAATGGTCTCACTTACATGTCTGGCTGTTGTTTGGCCATCAGCTGGAGTGATGAGCGTAGCTGAGCCAGATCTCATCCTCCAATTGACTCACCTGGGCTTATTCACATAGAGATGATTACAGGATTTCCAAAAGAAGAAAGAACAGAAGCCTTAAGGCCTCCTGAAGGCTTAGGACACATACATTATTGCTTCTGCCATATTCCATTGGTCAAAACAAGTTACAAGGCCCTCTCAGATTCAAGGAGTGGGGAAATAAACTCCATTTCTTAATGAGAGAAGCTGTACCACACTGAGGTCATTTTTGCCATCTACTACACATAGCTTGCCTCATGCCCTCCCCTCTTGGATAATGGGCAACTCACAAAAATCCTGGTTTACTGATTAACTGAACAAAATCAGGGAAAAACAAAACAAAAAGCAACAACAACAAAACTTCCCCAAAGACAAAACCCTGCAATCTTTATAGTCAATATTCACCAGCTCATAATAATTCCTCAAGTATTTTATTCCACAAGTTTACCCATGATAGAGCTATTTGTTTGGGGAAAAAACCAATTAGTGAATAGCTTGGCGCGTGGAGTGCTATAATACTCGGTCAACGGGGAGTGTATGTATGTGCGTGTGGGTGTGTATGCATGTACAGAGTGTCTTTACATACATTCAACAGATGAGTGATGTTTTGGGCTGGATGGAAACAGAGATACTTTTCCTTCTTTATGCTTCTTTATGCTTAAAATATTTTTCCTTTTTCTTCAAAGAGCAAATATCAGTATAAAAGAAACTTTTATCTTGATTTTTTTTTTTTTTTAGTTTGAAAAGGTACCCTACCCCCTTGTAGTTCTTAGATGCCTTTTCAACAATGCTCTTTCACTTTGTTTTAATTTTCTAGGTAACTATATTAGCCAGGCTACTTCAGAAAGAGCAGCTCTGCGATCAGAACTGGACCAGCTCAAAAAATGTAAGCCTTCTCTCTTACTTTTCAGGCAGCTTGAAGTTTGGGAAAGTGGAAAGCAACAAATATTTATTGAATACATGTAATTTTCTAGTACCTGGATAGGTGTTTTTCATATTCTGACCTCATGAAATCCTCACAACAACCTTTTGGTAGAAACGGAAGCAAAGGAAAATTACATAATTTGCTCAAATGCACAGAGCTAATAAGTGGCAGAGACAGTTTATAAATTGAAGTCAGTCTGATACCAGAGACCCTGATCCTTTATCTTTACTATCAGTGTACATATGTGTCACTGAAAATGGGACCTATGCCTCTTTCCCTTTGTTATGCTGTTGCTGAGAACTGGCAATGAGGCTAACCTGTTTCCTGGCCTAGGACAAATATTCTCAGACATTTAAATTTATTTTTAAGTTAATATTGGGGTAAAACTTAGAATTCCAATTATATGTATTCTAGAACTCTGGTCCAAAAAGCCAAAGGCCTTTGTTCCATTCTGTTTCTTCAGATTAGGGCTGCTAGATTTAACAAAGAAAAATATAGGACACCCAGTTAAACTTGAATTTCAGGTAAACAACAATTAATTTTTTTTTAGTATAAGTATGTCCTAAAAATTGCATGTGAGACACCTATACTAAAAAAATTTCATTGTTTATCTATAATTCAAATATAACTGGACATATTGTATTTTATGTGGCAACGCTACTGTTGAAGGCTTTGTCCAGAAAAATATCTTGAGCTGGACTTAGAGACAAGCCAGTGTCACCTATATTTTCCCATTTTAGGGCTGATCTTCTCTTAGGGCAAAAAAGTTGGCAAAAAGTTTTATTTTACCAATGGTGAAAAAATGACCTTTGATGAAGTGAAGACTCTCTGTGCCCAGTTCCAGGCCTCTGTGGCCATTCCTACTAATGCTGAAGAAAACAAGGCCATCCAGGATATAGCCAGTGGAGGGGCCTTCCTGGGCATCACATATGAGGAGACTGATGGCCAGTCTGTGGATCTGACAGGAAAGAGGGTGACCTACCAAAATTGGCATGATGGTAAGCCCAATAACGCTGGTTCTGAGGAACATTGTGTGACACTCCTGGTGGACGGCACGTGGAATGACATCACCTGTTCTGCCTCCTTTTTGGCTGTCTGCAAATACTCTGCCTGAGGGAGCGTGACCCTCAGGCTCTCCTGTCCCTTTGCTCATCTCACAGGTTGACAGTCTGGTTTGAAAGATAAATCTATATCAATTTCCCATACCCAGTATTGAGTTGCCCCTTTGAGGGGAATCAGAGACAATGAGAAGAATGGATTGAGAATGATGAGATGTGGGAGTGAAAAGTGAGAAGAGACTGATAGTGGCCTAAGAGTTTCTGGTTCAGACTCAATCACTAATAATAATCACTAACAACAATAACTACAAAATAATAATAGTAATAATAGCAGCAGCAGTACTAGTAGTACTAAGAACAAATTTTTAAATGTTTACTATGAGTTAGGCCCTACATTATGTGTAGTACATTAACTATCTAATTTAATTAGGCTGCTAATTTTTGTTTGAGTAGTGTTATCTAAGGTACAAAACTAAAATGGATTTATTTTTCCCTTTACTCTAAACACTTGTGTTCTGTTGAGCCTTTCTTTCTCTTTGGGGCGAGAGCTCCCCTAAATGACATCTTCCCAGCCTAATTCCATAGCTTTTCTGCCAGTCTCAGGTATTAATAGGATCGATCCCTGATCAGGGAACTAGATCCCACATGCCACACTAAGAGTTTGCATGCCACAACTAAAGATCCTGCATGCTGCAACTAAAGATCCCACGTGCTGCAACTAAAAAAAAAAAGAGATCCCGTATGCCACAACAAAGATTCCTCACACAGCAACGAAGATCCCATGTGTTGCACCTAAGACCCGTCGCAGCCAAATAAATAAATCAATAAAATAAATATTAAAAAAAAAAAGAGAATACATCTGAGAGGACCCTTAGTCCTACCTTCTCTCTGCCCGCTGCCTGACTCTTTCTTTACTATGTTTACAGGAAAGATAGCATTTAGATAATATAAAAAATATGTTCAGACTTCTTGTTTCAGCTCCAACATGTTATGGATTTGAAAGTCAAACCCCCCATTCTCACAACAGCAAAAAAAGCTAAACAAACTTAAAATAAATGACTTTTCTTAGACCCTTCAGAGAATTGAGTTCACAAGGCAAACTGTCTAAAGATGAAGTCCCTATCCCCCTGTAGTAATTCAAGACTGAAAAATTTACTTTAATTTTTCCTGATGATCCCATTTTTCATTTTCTGATTCTGCTCAGGCTGAGCCAGAAGGGTGTCACTGACATCTTGTGGAGCCTGAGCCCTTCTTCAGCAGCCCAGCCTAGCCCACCTGCCCTTTAAGTGGATGTGGCTCCTCCAGCCCCTGTAAGTCAGGACTGGGGACACTCCAAACCGCCCCCCCACCCCCACTCCACAATTCCATGCTTTGAGGGGTTGGAATGACTTATAAAAAGGTCACAAGCCACATCCATGAATATGAAAGAACTCCACATAGAAGCAGTAACTAGAGGCAGAAGCATACAAAAAACAGAAAAGAAAAACCCTCTCAAACCCATTTTCACCATGGTGACACTCAATCAGTGACAGTGCTTAGGCCACACTGAATCTAAACACATTTGGGGAAATTTTCCCATTTTTCAGTCATTTTTATCAGAGTTCCTATTTCTCAGGGACAAATCAGCTTCAAATACTGCCTTTTCTCTCAGTGAGTGGCTTTTGAGATGCTGTAACATTTGAGAAAAGTTAACATGTTAGGTCCTGAGATCCTAGCCTTTACTTTCCTGTGACCACACCCTCCCTGTATAACCCTTCACCCATATTTGAAATCTCCTAATCTCAACTTTCTATTTTCAGTGCAAAATGTGGCATGGGGTCTTTCCGTGAGCAGCCTCCACTCTCTCTAGAGGGCAGGACATCCCACACAAAACATGGGGCAACCCTCCCAGTAGAGTTCATGGCTTCATCCTTAGATACAATGGCCTCCTTTCTCTCAGTTCCCACCTTGCAGATCCCATACCTACCACAGCCCGGTGCCTTGGAGCCACTGCTGCTCCCTCCCCTTCCATTATGCTCTAAGCCTGTGAAGCCTGTCACCTTGATGAGGCTCCCTTGAGTCCATGTTGGTGTCTGCTGCACAATTATTCTCAGGGACCTGAACTGTTACTGCCGCTGCGGAGGCTTCTGAAGCCTGTGCTTCCAGGGCCCTTGGGGAGGACGTGCAAGCTTTCTGCTGTGGGATCTCTCCAAATCTGCTGTCTTGCAGCTTATCAAAGCCTCATTTGACATCAGAAATGTTCTTTTCTGTCATACTGTTTTCTGTTTGCATTTCTTCTCTCTCTCTCTTTCCCTCTCTCTTTCTTTCCCTCATCTCCCTCTCTCTTGTTTAAGTTTTATTGCATAATACCTGAAAAGAATCCTGGTTTATACTGAACAGATACTCTTTGTGACTTGGGGTTAGGCAAAGTTTCTTAGAAAGATCAGAGAAATCAATAATCATTAAAGGAAAACATGATAAATTCCATCTCATCAAAATTAAAGGTTGATTTAATTTCTCAAAAATTAAGAAAACATATAAGTACAGCATGGCCTGGAGAAAATATTTGCAAAACATATATCTCAAAGAATACCCAGAAACAACTCCTACAACTCAATAATGAAAAAAACAAAAATGGCGGGGTGCTCAGGGACCAAAGGGTAAGAAATGAAGCCAAGGGCAGGATGTTCTTTGTGTCCTCAGCCAGTGATTCCCATTCCCTCATGTTGTGAGTTGAACTGTGTCCCCCAAAAAGACATGTTCAAGTCCTAACCCCCAGACCTATGTATGTAACCTTATTTGGAAAATAGGTCTTTGCTGATGTAATAAAGTTAGGATGAGGCAATACTTGATTAGGGTGGGCCCCAATCCACTGACTAGTGTCTTCATAAGAAGAGGAAATTTGGGGCACAGAGAAACGGACACACACAAGGGAGAATGTCATGTGTCAAGCGGGATAGAGCGATACATCTACAAGCTAAAGAATGCCAAGGATTGCTAACAACCATTAGAAACTAGAAAAGAGGCAAGAAAGAGATTCTTCCTCAGCACCTACAGAAGGAACCAGTCCTACCAATGCCTTGATTTCAGACTTCTAGCCTCTAGAACTGTGAGAGAAGAAATTTCTGTTGTTTTAAGCTACCCAGTTTATGTAATTTATTATGGCAACCCTAGGAAACTAATACACTTAGCAACTCAGGATACTTCTAGTGTCAACATGACAGTAGACTAGAGTGTTACCTGGTGAACGGCATCCTGAGTTTCAATCTTCTGGTGAGAGAGAGGGAGGGAGGGACAGAGAGAAAGAGAGAGAGAGAGAAACACTGAGATATTCAGTGAGCTATTTATCTTTGTCATATGGCAGGAGACTCTGTTAGATGCTTTCCAGGACCTCTAGAAACAGTCACCCCTGGGCCTGGGCTCACAGGTCTGACCACAGTCAGGGTACCTCCCTACCTGGGGATTCATGAGAAGGGAGTGGGCTACTGGAGACCATGTGATTCAAGGGCTAGGACCTGCCAGCGCCCACCAGGATAATGGTGGCTTTGACTTTGACCCCACATGAGGATGTTTTCATAGAACTAAAGGTCTGGACAAGAAGCTGCGGGTCACCCTCAGGAAAACCTTAGGCTTTTAACAAGAGGTGAAGGGAAGCCCTGGGGTCCAGGGAGTCCATGTAGCCCACAGCAGGACTCGATCACTTCAAACAGAGTAATTAGTGGGGAGTCGGCTGGGAGAGGACCAGGAAAGAGCCAGAGGTGTTCACAGCTTGGATGCCACATAATTTAAATCTTTATAAAGGATAGAATCAGGAAGGGACAAAAAGTGAAAAAAAAAATCGATCTCAGCAGAGGTAGAAGAGGTTTCTGAGCACCTATTATGTATCACGTTTTGTCCTCAGGAGGTTTGTACCATGTCCTCACATAACATTACTTTACAGATGAGGAAGAGAGAATCTGATGGGTTGGGATACTTGCAGAAGGCACACAGTTACTATGATGTAGCTTTAGGAAGCTGCAAATTCAGAGCTTACTCCAAACTCATTTCATCAAGCATATTCTCCATGTTATTTCATACCCCAGGGTCACAAATAGATTCAGATGACTACTCTCATTTTTTTAATCCCAGTTTCTGGTCAGTCCTATGTTGTAGACAGGACCTTCCTTTCAGAGCTCTCTCTACAGGGTCTTCTATTTCATGTCCCACTCAATTTAGCATCACTCAGAGATGCCAAAAGAGGAGTCACAGAAGACACTGATGAGGACAGGTGGCCAAACTCACAAGGAAAGACAGCATGACACACACAAAAGATGACCAGGCAGACCCCTATACACACACACACCCAAGAAATACTCAAGGAGACAAACACACATATACAACAAACATGCATACACATACACACATAGATGCATAGACACCCACAGACCCTGATCAAAACCCAAAGTTTGGGCCCTGTGTTCTCCAGCTCTGACCTTGCAGGATTACATGGTCATGGTGGGAAATAGGGCCTCTGTCAGCAAGAGACAGTTGTTTGGCAGCCCAGTGAGAACTGTGTGTCCATGTTGGTACTACCATTGCCACCTTGTGAACGTAGAGGAGAACACAGACATCATCAGCTTCTTGAAGAAGGTTAACACTCATACTTACTTGGGACTGAGAGTGGAGTGGCCCCACATCCAGAAAGTTCCTCAACATGGTTGGGACCCATGTGCACCGCATCATTTGGTACCCAGCAGTGCCTGATGGAAGGAGAAGAGAAAAGTGTGTGGAGATTTGTCATGAAAGGACATAAACTGTGTGTAGTCCCATCTTACTCTCTTTGAGTTCCACATGTATCAGGAGGGTCAAGATAGTTAATGTTTGTCCTGAGAAGGGACTCTCTCAGGCCCTCCCTCAGGGCACCAAAATCTGAATGGTAATTTTCAGTTTGAGTCCACTTAGTCTGGACAATTTCATGTGATAAGTAATGAAGTGAGCTGAATTATGGCCCTCAAAGATATATCCATGCCCTAATCCTTGGAACCTGAGAATGTTACCTTATATGGCAAAAGAGTGAATAGTACCTCATATGTGATGTGACTAAGTTAAAGCTCTTGAGAGGAGATCATCTTGCATTTTCTGGATAGGCTCTACATGTAATCACATGTATCCTTATAAGAGAAAAACAGAGGGAGTTTGAAGACAGACATCCAGAGGAGAAGACACACAGAAGAAGAAGAAGCAACATGTCCACAGAGCAGAGATTACAGTCTGCAGCCACGAACCAATGAATGTCTGCAGCCACCAGAAGTTAGAAGACACATGGAACACATTCTCCACTAGAGCCTCTGAAATGACTGCAGACCTACAGACACCTTCATTTCAGGCTTCTGGACTCAAGAAATGTGAGCAAATAAATTTCTTTTAAGCAATCTGGCTTGTATTATAATATTTCTATGCATGGGAGGATTTCCTCAGGCAGGACTGGGTGAAGAAACTACAGAATTCTGAAGAATGCATGAGGCCTGTCCCTGGGACATCTCTACACAGTGACCACCAGCAGCAGTGACCCCCCTCTAAAGGCTGCCTGTGAGCTCTAAGGCAACTTCCAGTCCCTCTTCTCTCAGGAGCCATGAGGTCACCTTGGAATGGAGAGATGAGGGCAGGAAGCCTTGAGCTTGTGAGCACAGGAATTCTCTCATTCCTGGAGGCCTTCAGCCAGCTGATTCTTTTCTGTGCCCTCTACCATTCTTGTCCACTCATATATCTACCCTGAAACGTGGCCTTCTTGATAATGGTCCCTTAACCTCTGTACCTGCTTATGTCCACACTTAGTTCCAGGTCTTCAACAACAGCATCTTTATCAACTGTATTAGCATGGATGGTTTGTTTCCCTCTTATGTTTGCAATATTTTGATTTTGATCCTGCTCCCCTGCCAAGAGTGGTTTCTCTCCCCACTTTTGTTAACCCAGCAGCTTAGCCAGCATCTCCATTCCTGTCTATGCTGTGGTCTTCATCAGAGGTCTCAGCTATGGAGTGGCCACGGGAAGAATAAAGAACACACCCATTATACTCATTAATGAAGAGGTAACTTGTAAGGTGGGGGCTGAAAATGGATACAAATGTGTGTGCACACATACACACACACACACACACATACACTGACACACACACATCTCTTGCCACATTTGGCAGAAAAATATTCCAATTGAAATTTCTTACATAACATTATTAAGCTTCCCTTTCTGATTCTGAACCAGCAACATTAGAAGGGATATTTTTGAGTGAAATCAACAAATATTCCAGTAGCAGCAGAGCCAGGCCACACTTCTCAGTACAGTCCAGAGCTGGCACTCAGGTACTGACAATGTGGGCATTAGGGTATCCTGCCTGGGTGTAGAGCATCCTGATACTGTTAATATGCAAGCAGGGACTAGAACATCTTATATATGACTGAAACAGAGCACTGGATGTTTGAATTGTTAAAAGTAAACTGAGACAAATGACATTTTATGAGTTTATTTGAGCAAACATTGATTTGAATAGGGTAGCACCAAACCGAAAGTAGTTAAGAATGCTCAGTTGACAGAACGTAGGGGAAAGGCTTTTTTAAAGAAGATGTAGAAGCAAAGCAAATAAATTATTTGATTGGCTACAGCCTAAGAAGTTGGTTATTTGGGAAAGCCTAGTTGGCTGCTTGTTACTGGTTATTCTTAAGTTTTGTTTTCTTGGATTCAAGTGCAATGACCTTTTCTTAGGTTTTGGTTTGCTTATGTAGGCTGCCGAAGCATTACAGCCATCCCAGTCCAATTCCCTCCTTGTTTAATTACTTTAACTATACTTACCAAAACTAAAAATGATTTTGTTTTAATCAAAATCCTACATGGAAAACAAATATATACCAGAAGTTAAGGAGTAATTTCATCAGAAAATGATGATTTCATTTTGGATTTGGAAAGCTAAAATTTATAGCTTTATAAAACATGAGACAGAGTACTCCAATAAACTTAAAAAGTTTGAAATCCAAAGTTATTAATGATAGTTACCATCTTATGTCAGCTTCTAGCATTCAATTTACTTTAAAAAAAATATCTGTCGAGATACATCAGAAATACATCTACACGTGGAACAACTGCAGAATACCCACTGAACGCTGGCAGAAGACCTCAGACCCCACAAAAGGCAAGAAACTCCCCTCGTACCTGGGTAGGGCGAAAGAAAGAAGAAAAAACAGAGACAAAAGAATAAGGACGGGACCTGCACCAGTGGGAGGGAGCTGTGAAGGAGGAAAGGTTTCCACACACTAGGAAGGGCCTTTGTGGGTGGAGACTGCTGGTGGCGGAGGGGGGAGCTCCGGAGCCACGGATGAGAGCGCAGCAACAGGGGTGCGGAGGGCAAAGCGGTGAGATTCCCGCACAGAGGATCGGTGCCGACCGGCACTCACCAGGCACTCACCAGCCCGAGAGGCTTGCCTGCTCACCCGCCGGGACGGGCGGGGGCTGGGAGCTGAGGCTTGGGCTTCGGAGGTCGGATCGCAGGGAGAGGACTGGGGTTGGCGGTGTGAACACAGCCTGCAGGGGGTTAGTGCACCATGCCCTACCATTGCCACCTTGTGAACGTAGAGGAGAACACAGACATCATCAGCTTCTTGAAGAAGGTTAACACTCATACTTACTTGGGACTGTAAGGAGGGAGTCCGGGAAAAAAGTCTGCACCTGCCGAAGAGGCAAGAGACTTTTTCTTGCCTGTTTGTTTCCTGGTGCGCGAAGAGAGGATTAAGAGCGCTGCTTAAAGGAGCTCCAGAGACGGGCGTGAGCCCGGAGCCGCGGCTATCAGTGCGGACCCCAGAGACGGGCATGAGATGCTAAGGCTGCTGTTGCTGCCACCAAGAAGCCTGTGAGCAAGCACAGGTCACTATCCACACCTCCCCTCTCGGGAGCCTGTGCAGCCCGCCACTGCCAGGGTCCCGGGATCCAGTGTCAACTTCCCCGGGAGAACGCACGGCGCGCCTCAGGCTGGTGCAATGTCACACCGGCCTCTGCCGCCACAGGCACGCTCCACATCCGTACCCCTCCCTCCCCCCGGCCTGAGTGAGCCAGAGCCCCCGAATCAGCGGCTCCTTTAACCCCATCCTGTCTGAGCGAAGAACAGACGCCCTCAGGCGACCTACACGCACAGGCGGGGCCAAATCCAAAGCTGATCCCCGGGAGCTGTGCGAACAAAGAAGAGAAAGGGATATCTCTCCCAACAGCCTCAGGAGCAGCAGATTAAATATCCACAATCAACTTGATGTACCCTGCATCTGTGGAATACATGAATAGACAACGAATTATCCCAAACTGAGGTGGACTTTGGGAGCAAAATATATTATTTTTTTCCCCTTTTCCTCTTTTTGTGAGTGTGTACGTGTGTGCTTCTGTGTGAGATTTTGTCTGTATAGCTTTGCTTTCACCATTTGTCCTAGGGTTCTGTCCGTCCGTTTTTTTGTTTGTATTTTTGTTTTTACTTTTTAATTTTTTTCTTAATAATTATTGTTTATTGTAATAACTTTATTTTATCTTACTTTATTTTATTTTATCCTCTATCTTTCTTTCTTTCTATTTTTTCTCCCTTTTATTCTGAGCCGTGTGGATGAAAGGCTCTTGGTGCTCCAACCAAGAGTCAGGGCTCTGCCTCTGACGTGGGAGAGCCAACTTCAGGACACTGGTCCACAAGAGACCTCCCAGCTCCACGCAATATCAAACGGGGAAAATCTCCCAGAGAGCTCCATCTCAACACCAACACCCAGCTTCCCTCAACGACCAGCAAGCTACAGTGCTGGACACCCTATGCCAAACAACTAGCAAGACAGGAACACAACCCCACCCATTAGCGGAGAGGCTGCCTAAAATCATAATAAGGCCACAGACACCCCAAAACACACCACCAGACGTGGAAGTGCCCAACAGAAAGACAAGATCCAGCCTCATCCACCAGAACACAGGCACTAGTCCCCTCTACCAGGAAGCCTACACAACCCACTGAACCTGAACTAACTTTAGCCACTGGGAACAGACACCAAAAACAATGGGAACTATGAACCTGCAGCCTGCAAAAAGGAGAGCCCAAACACAGTAAGATAAGCAAAATGAGAAGACAGAAAAACACACAGCCGACGAAGGAGCAAGGTAAAAACCCACCAGACCTAACAAATGAAGAAGAAATAGGCAGTCTACCTGAAAAAGAATTCAGAATAATGATAGTAAGGATGATCCAAAATCTTGGAAATAGAATAGACAAAATACAAGAAACATTTAACAAGGACCTAGAAGAGCTAAAGATGAAACAAACAACAATGAACAACACAATAAATGAAATGAAAAATTCTCTAGATGGGATCAATAGCAGAATAACTGAGGCAGAAGAACGGATAAGTGACCTGGAAGATAAAATAGTGGAAATAACTACTGCAGAGCAGAATAAAGAAAAAAGAATGAAAAGAACTGAGGATAGTCTCAGAGACCTCTGGAACAACATTAAACACACCAACATTCGAATTATAGGGGTTCTAGAAGAAGAAGAGAAAAAGAAAGGGACTAAGAAAATATTTGAAGAGATTATAGTTGAAAACTTCCCTAATATGGGAAAGGAAATAGTTAATCAAGTCCAGGAAGCAGAGTCCCATACAGGATAAATCCAAGGAGCAATACTCCAAGACACATATGAATGGAACTGTCAAAAATTAAATACAAAGAAAGCATATTAAAAGCAGCAAGGGAAAAACAACAAATAACACACAAGGGAATCCCCATAAGGTTAACAGCTGATCTTTCAGCAGAAACTCTGCAAGCCAGAAGGGACTGACAGGACATATTTAAAGTGATGAAGGAGAAAAACCTGCAACCAAGATTACTCTACCCAGCAAGGATCTCATTCAGATTTGATGGAGAAATTAAAACCTTTAAAGAAAAGCAAAAGCTGAGAGAGTTGAGCACCACCAACCCAGCTTTACAACGAATGCTAAAGGAACTTCTCTAGATAAGAAACACAGGAGAAGGAAAAGACCTACAATAACAAACCCAAAACAATTTAGAAAATGGGAATAGGAACATACATATTGATAATTACCTTAAATGCAAATGGACTAAATGCTCCCACCAAAAGACACACTAGCTGAATGGATACAAAAACAAGACCCATATATATGCTGTCTACAAGAGACCCACTTCAGACCTAGAGACACAGACTGAAACTAAGGCGATGGAAAAAGATATTCCATGCAAATGGAAAAAAAAATAAAGCTGGAGTAGCAATTCTCATATCAGACAAAACAGACTTTAAAATAAAGACTATTAGAAGAGACAAAGAAGGACACTACATAATGATCAAGGGACTGATCCAAGAAGAAGATATAACAATTGTGAATATTTATGCACCCAACAGAGGAGCACCTTATTACATAAGGCAAATACTAACAGCCATAAAAGGGAAAATCGACAGTAACACATTCATAGTAGGGGACGTTAACACCCCACTTTCACCAATGGACAGATCATCCAAAATGAAAATAAATAAGGGAACACAAGTTTTAAATGATACATTAAACAGGATGAACTTAACTGATATTTATAGGACACTCTATCCAAAAACAACAGAATACACATTTTTCTCAAGTGCTCATGGAACATTCTCCAGGATAGATCATATCTTGGGTCACAAATCAAGCCTTGGTAAATTTAAGAAAATTGAAATTGTATCAAGTATCTTTTCCAACCACAACACTATGAGACTAGATATCAATTACAGGAAAAGTTCTGTAAAAAACCCAAACACGTGGAGGCTAAACAATACACTACTTAATAACCAAGTGATCACTGAAGAAATCAAAGAGGAAATCAAAAAATACCTAGAAACAAATGACAATGGAGACACGATGACCCAAAACCTATGGGATGCAGCAAAAGCAGTTCTAAGAGGGAAGTTTATAGCAATACAAGCCCACCTTAAGAAACAGGAAACACCTCAAATAAACAACCTAACCTTGCACCTAAAGCAATTAGAGAAAGAAGAACAAGAAAACCCCAAAGTTAGCAGAAGGAAAGAGATAAAGATCAGATCAGAAATAAATGAAAAAGAAATGAAGGAAACGATAGCAAAGATCAATAAAACTAAAAGCTGGTTCTTTGAGAAGATAAACAATATAGATAAACCATTAGCCAGACTCATCAAGAAAAAAAGGGAGAAGACTCAAATCAATAGAATGAGAAATGAAAAAGGAGAAGTAACAACTGACACTGCATAAATACAAAAGATCATGAGAGATTACTACAAGCAACTCTATGCCAGTAAAATGGACAACCTGGAAGAAATGGTCAAATTCTTAGAAATGCACAACCTGCCGAGACTGAATCAGGAAGAAACAGAAAATATGAACAGACCAATCACAAGCACTGAAATTGAAACTGTGATTAAAAATCTGCCAACAAACAAAAGCCCAGGACCAGATGGCTTCACAGGCGAATTCTATCAAACATTTACAGAAGTGCTAACACCTATCCTTCTCAAACTCTTCCACAATATAGCAGAGGGAGGAACACTCCCAAATTCACTCTACGAGGCCACCATCACCTTGATACCAAAACCAGACAAGAATGTCACAAAGAAAGAAAACTACAGGCCAATATCACTGATGAACATAGATGCAAAAATCCTAAATAAAATACTAGCAAACAGAATCCAACAGCATATTAAAAGGATCATACACCATGATCAAGTGGGGTTTATTCCAGGAATGCAAGGATTCTTCAATATACGCAAATCAATCAATGTGATAAACCATATTAACAAACTGAAGGAGAAAAACCATATGATCATCTCAATAGATGCAGAGAAAGCTTTTAACAAAATTCAACACCCATTTATGATAAAAACCCTGCAGAAAGTAGGCACAGAGGGAACTTTCCTCAACATAATAAAGGCCATGTATGACAAACCCACAGCCAACATCATCCTCAATGGTGAAAAACTGAAAGCATTTCCACTAAGATCAGGAACAAGACAAGGTTGCCCACTCTCACCACTCTTACTCAACATAGTTTTGGAAGTCTTAGCCACAGCAATCAGAGAAGAAAAGGAAATAAAAGGAATCCAAATCAGAAAAGAAGAAGTAAAGCTGTCACTGTTTGCAGATGACATGATACTATACATAGAGAATCCTAAAGATGCTACCAGAAAACTACTAGAGCTAATCAATGAATTTGGTAAAGTAGCAGGATACAAAATTAATGCACAGAAATCTCTGGCATTCCTATACACTAATGATGAAAAATCTGAAAGTGAAATTAAGAAAACACTCCCATTTACCACTGCAACAAAAAGAATAAAATATCTAGGAATAAACCTACCTAAGGAGACAAAAGCTGTATGCAGAAAATTATAAGACACTGATGAAAGAAATTAAAGATGATACAAATAGATGGAGAGATATACCATGTTCTTGGATTGGAAGAATCAACATTGTGAAAATGACTCTACTACCCAAGGCAATCTACAGATTCAATGCAATCCCTATCAAACTACCACTGACATTTTTCACAGAACTAGAACAAAAAAATTCACAATTTGTATGGAAACACAAAAGACCCCGAATAGCCAAAGCAATCCTGAGAATGAAAAAAGGAACTGGAGGAATCAGGCTCCCTGACTTCAGACTATACTACAAAGCTACAGTATTCTAGACAGTATGGCACTGGCACAAAAAAAGAAAGATAGATCAATGGAACAGGATAAAGCCCAGAGATAAACCCATGCACATATGGTCACCTTATCTTGATAAAGGAGGCAGGAATGTACAGTGGAGAAAGGACAGCCTCTTCAATAAGTGGTGCTGGGAAAACTGGACAGGTACATGTAAAAGTATGAGATTAGATCACTCCCTAACGCCATACACAAAAATAAGCTCAAAATGGATTAAAGACCTAAATGTAAGGCCAGAAACTATCAAACTCTTAGAGGAAAACATAGGCAGAACACTTTATGACATAAATCACAGCAAGATCCTTTTTGACCCACCTCCTAGAGAAATGGAAATAAAAACAAAAATAAACAAATGGGACCTAACGAAACTTCAAAGCTTTTGCACAGCAAAGGAAACCATAAACAAGACTAAAAGACAACCCTCAGAATGGGAGAAAATATTTGCAAATGAAGAAACTGACAAAGGATTAATTTCCAAAATTTACAAGCAGCTCATGCAGCTCAATAACAAAAAAACAAACAACCCAATCCAAAAATGGGCAGAAGATCTAAAGAGACGTTTCTCCAAAGAAGATATACAGACTGCCAACAAACACATGAAAGAATGCTCAACATCATTAATCATTAGAGAAATGCAAATCAAAACTACAATGAGATATCATCTCACACCAGTCAGAATGGCCATCATCAAAAAATCTAGAAACAATAAATGCTGGAGAGGGTGTGGAGAAAAGGGAACACTCTTGCACTGCTGGTGGGAATGTGAATTGGTACAGCCACTATGGAGAACAGTATGGAGGTTCCTTCAAAAACTACAAATAGAACTACCATATGACCCAGCAATCCCACTACTGGGCATATATCCTGAGAAAACCATAATTCAAAAAGAGTCATGTACCAAAATATTCATTGCAGCTCTATTTACTATAGCCCGGAGATGGAAACAACCTAAGTGCCCAGCTTCGGATGAATGGATAAAGAAGATGTGGCACATATATACAACGAAATATTACTCAGCCATAAAAAGAAACGAAATTAAGCTATTTGTAGTGAGGTGGATAGACCTAGAATCTGTCATACAGAGTGAAGTAAGTCAGAAAGAGAAAGACAAATACCGTATGCTAACACACATATATGGAATTTAAGAAAAAAAATACCATGAAGAACCTAGGGGTAAGACAGGAATAAAGCCACAGACCTACTAGAGAACGGACTTGAGGATATGGGGAGGGGGAAGGGTGAGCTGTGACAAAGCGAGAGAGAGGCATGGACATATATACACTACCAAACGTAAGGTAGATAGCTAGTGGGAAGCAGCTGCATAGCACAGGGAGATCAGCTCGGTGCTTTGTGACCGTCTGGAGGGGTGGGATAGGGAGGGTGGGAGTGAGGGAGATGCAAGAGGGAAGAGATATGGGAACATATGTATATGTATAATTGATTCACTTTGTTATAAAGCAGAAACTGACACACCACTGTAAAGCAATTATACCCCAATAATGATGTTAAAGAAAAAAAAATCACATGAGCTATAAAGAAATAAGCATAAAGAACATTTATATTTTCTCCTTAATATTCATGATAGTGGTTTTAAAAGATGACTCCACTGTCATACCTTGATTTCATTTTATTATTATTAAAGTCATTATTATCATTATGATGATGATGAGGACAATATTATTCCAGTTTCCATGACCACCTCATTTGTGGTGACATTTCTTTTCAAGACAGCAGAGGGTGCTCTTCTATTAAGATATTACACTATCCACCAGGTAATCTGTTTCAAGACGTTTATGGAATAGCAAGAAATATATTTTAATAAAATTATTATCTTTATGGTTTTCTTCAATTTGCTATTTTCAAAGGAGATCATTTCTTGAATTTAGGCATCAGTAGTATTCCTGTCCATCCAATCATCCTTTAAAATGTAGTGAAAGCTACAGATCTGCTAAGAAAAATGATCTACTCACATATACATTAAAAAAAAAAAATTGATGAAGAATTTAAAGAGATACTAAAAAAAGTTGGAATTTTTACCCAGTAATTTTTCAGAGACAGTTTTAAAAATAATATTTTTCTTATAGAAAATTTCAAACATAAAAAAGTAGAAAAAATAAAATGATGAACTCATAATCCCTCATTCTTCTCCACTACCAACCCCCCTAAATACACACTGGATGATCCTGAACACAGTTCCAATCACCATATTAATCGTGTCATAAATTTTGTATATATCTAAAAAGGATAAGAACTTAAACAAAACCATAACCAGATAGTACCAGTATCACACCTTAAAAAATGAACAATAATTCCTTAATATTATTAAACATCATTATAATTTTTCACAATTTTTTACATTTATTGGTTCAATGTATCTAGACAAAGGTGTACGCACTGCATTTGATTATTATGTCTCTGAGTCACTTTTAATTTATAGGTCACTTCTCTTTTTTATTTCCTTTCAAATTTTTTTAAAGAAATTAAATTTACCTTATTGAGCCTTGCTACTCAAAGTGTGGTCCATGGATCAGCAGCACTGATAACTCCTGAAAGCTTATTATAAGTAAGAATCTCAAGCCCACCCCAAATTACTAAATCAGAATTTGTATTTTAACAAGGTCTTTGGGCAGCTTATACATATGTTAAAGTTTGTGAAGTACTTCTGTAGAGTTTCTTACAGTACAGATTACAGTGTATTAACAACTTTGATGTCATTTAGCATGCTCCTCTGTCTCCTGCATTTCTTGTTAACTGTAATTAAATTTGGAAGATTGAACTGATTGAATTTTAACTTCTTGACAGGACTACTTCTAAGTGTTTTGTGTATTTTACTGGGAGGATCATAATGTTCAATTTTATCACTTTTTTTGTTAGCTGTCACTGATCATCATTGCCTTTGCCTATTAATTTATTTAAAGGTTTACAAAATGATATGGTAATTTTATCATTCTTTCTTTTATTAACTGAGATAATTTTATAAGGAGAAAATTTTTCCACATCTACTATTTTATTGCATTTGATCTAACATTTATACAGAAAATATAAGTTAAGTGTTTACCCTCTCCCTTCCCCCCTGCTTTTTAATCAGTTTTCAGAATAATAAATTAGTCCTCAAGTATGTTCCAAAGATGTCCAAAATTGGTGTGTGTTTTTTTGAAGTATAATTATGAACTCATAGGATTGTTTAAATTATACTGGATGGATTAATTGACCAAATGTTATTATTATTGATTATTCAGTCATTTTGTTAATTTTTCAGTTGTTAGTCTTACCGATTCTCAATTTGTCCCAATTTTTGCTACTGAGATACACTTCATGCTGTCTCCTGATTCCTTTTGACATGATGATGCTCTCAATATTCTTTGATAGTTTTCCTTGCTTTCTGTTATCACAAAATATTCCAGGCTTATCCTGTACATTTCCTGTCCCAGTCCTGAAATCAACCATTTTTCCAGGGACTCTTAGTTTGACTTAGTAGGAAATGGTATTTAGAGATCAGAATCTGAGCACTAATGGTGCTCATGGCTACTGAATAGCCATTGTTTATTGTTTCTAGGATGTTTTACTGAACAGTACAAAGAAATGCACATTTATAAGAATATATATCTTGAGTTTATACAAATAATTTCAAATACAAATTTATTAATACAGAATTTTTGGTTAACTTCTCTAATTTTATATTTATACCCTTTTTATTATGAAAACTCTTAATTCTTAATGATATTAACATAATCATTTATTGTTTTATCCTACTACACTTACAAAATTATATTAGAATAATAATACAAAATTATTACTAATGATATAATTATTGAAAACAGTTTTAAGTTTTTTTGTTTTCTTTTAAAGTTATTTTTTTCTTAGGGTATATCCTACTAAAAATGTACGGTCAAATTACCATGCTTTAAAGTAATCTGAAATAATTCCCATTTATGCAATTATGCCATCAACTGAACACAGGTTTATTTATTTCATTTTGCTTTTCATTTTTAGGAATGTTTTTTATTTTCATTTTGATTTAATTTTGTCTTACAGATGTAGATAATTTTCACTGTTCCAAAGTCAAATAACAAAACTAGATATATTCTATTTTTAAAAAACATATTCCTGGGTTGATTTTACAACACAGGACAACAGCTAAGTCAGGTCAAAAGTGTACATGTTCCAGGGCAAAATGCCGCCAAAATAGGAAACCTGGGCTTTTTTCTTGTTCCTTAAAATGAGATGCAGGACAGCTAAACTTATTTTTTACAACATACACTAATTATTTTAGAAGGTATTTGTGTATGTAATTTACAGTCTTTTGCTAGGCTGTGAACAAACCATGAGACATGCTGTGAACAATCCTGCCACACTGATGGGGGCTTAGTTCATGAAGGGAAGAGAGGCAAGTCTATATTATGTATAACATACTTAATGAATACATTATATATAATTATTTCATCTTTCTATTTATTCTTTTTCTCTTCATTAAAATGAGAAAGTTGAGTCACATGATCTTTTAAATCCTTTTCAGCAGTGAAATTCTGCTCTATTCTAACTGTGGTAGGCAGTTTCCAAAGATGGCCACCATCAGTGCCTTCCCTCCCTGTAGGAGCATACTGCTCCTTGTACTGAAATGGAATCTAATTCCCTTCCCTTTGAAACTGGGCTGGCCTTAGTGACTTCCTTGGCCTATAGCATATGGTAGAAGTCAAGTTCTAGTACTCCCAAGGAGGAGCCATAAGAAACCTTTCAGCTTCAGCCTATGACTTTGCGATACGCGGGCCTCTCACTGTTGTGGCCTCTCCCATTGTGGCGCACAGGCTCTGGACGCGTAGGCTCAGCGGCCATGGCTCACAGGCCTAGCCGCTCCGCGGCATGTGGGATCTTCCCGGACCGGGGCACGAACCCGTGTCCCATGCATCTGTAGGCGGACTCTCAACCACTGCGCCACCAGGGAAGCCCCAGCCTATGACTCTTGAAACACTAGTCTGGAGGAAGCCAGTCTCCAAGTAAGAAATCCAGTTATCCTGGGACTATCCTGCTGTGAGGAAGCCCAAGCAAGCTGCATGGAGCAAATACATGGAGAAACAGAAATGCCCAGCCAGCCCTCATCTGTTCCTCTCATCTCAGCTTAGGCATCAGACATGTGAGTTAAAAAGCCTCATTATCTATCAAGCTTAGTCAAGCCTTCAGATGACTCCAGCCTCACCTGCCATCGGACAGCAGCCACATGAGAGACTCCAAGCAATAGCTGTGCGAAAGATCCTAATCAACCCACAGAAACACAAAAAACACTAATAAATTATTGTTTTAAGCACTAATTCTTGGGGTGAAATTGGTGTAACAGTAGACAAGCAAGATGACATATGATAATTGCTATAAGAAAAAGTAATCAAAATGCACAAAAGAAGACAAGACTAATTTTGACTGTGGGGAATGAGGACTATTTTTTAGCAGAGAAGGTATTTGAGTTAGGTCTTGAGGGTAAGAAAACACCTTGAGGAAACACATGGGGACAGAAGTATATATAGAATTTCTGGTAAAGGCTTATTATCAAAAGCCCTTTAATATAAAGTTTAAAAGTAAAATATATGACTATTTCTTATTGTTTCAAGAACATACCATAAAATTAAAAAAAAACTCAATGAAATCGAAATATAGTCTAATTGCATATTCATTTCTTTATGGTGGGTCTGATTTTAACTAAGAATAGCATGTAGAGTATTGAATGCAGAGGACTGTCCACATAACTTTCAAATAGTTTTTTAATTCATGCTATTTCTCTCAGCCCCTCCCCTTTATAAGAGACAGAATTGGACACTTGCCTTGAGTGCTGATATTCTAGTTTCACATGCTTAGAATCCAGATAAGTAGGTATAAATTGCTTATATTTTGGAAGAAAATCACTGAGTCTGATTAAGCTCCAAGAAAGACCACCCCATCTCTGCCTGGACTAGGATGTGAGAGATAACTTTAGGTATCAACTTTTGTTTTGCTTTGTTTTGTTTTAGTTTATCAGTGTATCCTGCATATTTTTCATGTCATTAAATGTTGTTGTGAAAAATGATTTATATTGGCTAAGTATTATCCCATCCTTGTGCCTTTATCACATATAACCATTCCCCCATAGATGGACATTTAAATTATGAGTTTTTCTTTTTTTATAAATAATTTGTGATGACCATCCTACAGCAAACAAGTCGTGCACATTCATTATTTTTTCCTTAGGAAATTAATAGATGATCTCAATGTACCTTTTAATCCTGAGTGTCTATGAAAAGAAATAAAAGGCATAAAATAATAAAATTGGCTATAGTTGAGGATAGATAGTAATTTAAAACACAATACCACCATCCTTTTCCCCTAATCATTATTTTTCTTCCACTTGGTTCCAGACATAGTGCTATAAATCTTAAAATAAAAAAAAAAACAAATTTGAAAGAGCCAAATTTTAAAAGTTCTGAATTATAGATTCTACAATCTAGAGTCAAACTTTGTAATAATTACTCTGAAATACTTTTAGGCAGTTTAGTATACAGCACATTCTTTCAGAACTACTGGCTTAAGACCTAACTATACTGGAGCCCTGATATATATATAAATATATATATGGAACAAAATATTTAGGTAAAATTTCCTAAATAATTATAGCCCACACACTATCCTTAGTATTCTCAAAATTGATGCTGATAATTATAGATTTATCACCCTGTGTTTTATTTCCAGGTCTCTGACACAGGGACATTTGCTGTGTTTTCTTTCTTTCCCTTTTTTTCTCCTATGCACTGATTTTGCAGAAATTGCCTTCATCTTTATCACTCTTCACCATATGCAATTTTCAAGTCTTATTGTGGCAATAAAAGTATTTCATGCAGGTTTTTAAAAAAATTAAGTTCTTTGTTAAGAGTTCTTCAAGACATAAATTCAAAGGAATGATACAGCTGGTGATTTTAGGCTTTAGACATATTAGTTGGAACAGATGATTTGGAGCCAGTTGGTATTTAGAGCACATCATGAAGAGAGGACAAACTCTGCAAAAGCAAAATGTTCCAGGTCCTTAGAGCTAGAAAAGAAATGATTCTTAGGACTTACTTTCATCAATGGTCCATGATATCCAATATCACCTAGAACTAGGCACTCAAATTCTCCAGCATTCACTCTCCTTTTTTAATTCAGTAGATATCTGGAGACCGTGACATCAAGTTTTAACAATTTCATATTATTATCCTAATTTACTAATAAGAAAGCTAAGGTTAGAGCAGGGGTCCCCAAACCCCAGGCCACAGACCGGTACCAGTCCATGGACTGTTAGGAACCAGGCCGCACAGCAGGAGGTGAGCAGCAGGCAAGCGAGCAAAGCTTCATCTGTATTTACAGCCGCTCCCCATCACTCACATTACTGCCTGAGCTCGCCTCCTGTCAGATCAGCACTGGCATTAGATTCTCATAGGAGCGTGAAACCTACTATGAATTGCGCATGCGAGGGATCTAGGTTGTATGCTCCTTAGGAGAATCTAATGCCTGGTGATCTGAGGTGGAGCTGAGGCAATGATGCTAGAACTGGGAAGTGGCTGCAAATACAGATTATCATTAGCAGAGAGGTTTGACTGCACTGAGACCACAATAAATCAATTGCTTGCAGACTCATATCAAAACCCTATCAGTGAGTGTCAAGGGAAAGCAAGCTCAGGGCTCCCACTGATTCTGTGAATTGTATAATTATTTCATTATATATTACAATGTAATAATAATAGAAATAAAGTGCACAATAAATGTAATGTGCTTGAATCATCCCCAAACCATTCCCCTTCTCTGGTCTGTGGAAAAATTGTCTTCCACAAAACTGGTCCCTGGTGCTAGAAAGTTTAGGGACCTCTGGGTTAGAGGGTCTAAGTGACTTCCCAAGTTCACCAACTAGCAAGTAACAGAGTCAGACTTGAAGTTAGGCCATTCTGACTCCAGAGCCTGAACTCAGAAACTCTACTCTCTAAACACTCTGATCCAGGCTCCTCAATCATTGCCTAATGTGCCAGAACTTAATGTCTTAATGCCAGTCAAAATTAAATACACTAATTTAAAATCTTTTATTTATTGTTGTTGTGTTAAAATAAATGTAAATTGGTGGAAATTTACAGTTTTTCATGTCTTAGATGTTTTTTCATTATTTAAAAAAATCTAAAATAAGCTGCATTGAGAAACCAACATTTGAAATGAAACATAAAAATCAATCATTGTCAGTACTGTATACCAAATGCTATTTATCTTTATCTATATGCTAGAAAAAGTAATCTTGAATTACCAACATGGAGTTGAAAAATAAGAAATAAAGGACTTTAGGAGCTTTTTAGAACAATGACATCATCAACAACAGCAATCTAATTTACTGATGTTCCACAGTATTTTTTTAGTATCTTTCTTCATCGTTATGGTAAAATTTATATCACCCTAACAATATAAACCTCCATTATTACTGTACCATAAAATAGAAACTTTAAGCGCTTTAAAATTAGTCAAAAAGCCAAAGCTTGTCTTATCATTTACTTTTAATTCAGTATGCTTTAAGAGTAATTAACCTAAAGGCAAATTTTTGGTTGGCATTTGCCATCATCATTATCTACTTTCATCAAAAATATTCATAGGTCTTCGCTGGTGGTGCAGTGGTAGAGAGTCCACCTGCCGATGCAGGGGACGCGGGTTCGTGCCCCTGTCCGAGAGGATCCCACATGCCGCGGAGCGGCTGGGCCCGTGAGCCATGGCCGCTGAGCCTGAGCGTCCGGAGCCTGTGTTCCGCAACGGGAGAGGCCACAACAGTGAGAGGCCCGCGTATCGCAAAAAAAAAAAAAAATATATATATATATATATATATATTCATAAAATGTACAGGCTGACCTTCATTCAGTATTTAAATATAGTCATTTATTCTGGGATTTTCTTGTTTCCATGAGAATTAATTTCATTTAATGTTCTTCTTTCCTGATATACAGATATATCCCAGATAAGTATTTGTAATATCTGAAAAAAAAATCTTAGTAGTAATTTCCTCTCTAGTTACTTTGTATCTCTTTTAAAATATACTGCTGTAGTATGTGAGCAACTTTAACAGAAATTTTCAAAATTCGGTTCTATAAGCATCATATCACTTATTAAAATCTAACATATGAAAGTTATGGTATCATTTTTTAAAAATCAATGTTGACAAATGTAAAATAGATAGCTAATGGGAAGCATAGCTGCATAGCACAGGGAGATCAGCTTGGTGCTTTGTGACCACCTAGAGGGATGGGATAGGGAGGGAAGGAGGGAGGTGCAAGAGGGAGGGGATATGGGGATATATGTATACATATAGCTGATTCACTTAGTTATACAGCAGAAACTAACACAACATTGTAAAGCAATTATACTCCAATAAAGATGTTAAAAAAAATCAAGGTTGAACCACCAGAAAAATGAATTTTAAGGGACATCTGTGTCAAGAAAAATGGGATAAAAGTACTTTTCTCTATTCCTTCTGTTAAGTACAGCTAAAAACCCTGAACATTATATGTAAAACAAACATAAGAAGACTCTGAAAGGTGGAGAGAAAAAGGCCAGCCAGCTAGGAAACTCAGTGACCTACAGAACAACACAGCATTAAATTTCCTAAGTTTTCTTTTTGTTTTGTACTTTCTGAACAGGGTGCCAAAGAAAATGACACCCTGGAAATGCAAATGAGTACACCAAAAAGCCCCTTCAAAAGTCAAATGATCTGAGACAAAGGATCAGGATAGGGGTAGCCTAGCAAGACAGAAAATTTTTAGACAAATAACTGCTCTATTTCAGCCAAACACCACAGAAGAAACAGGGGCTACACCCAAAAGCCAAGGCCAAGTAGGAGTTTAGACTGCTCCCTTTCTCGGCTACAATGAGATGCTCCAACCTCTCTGCTGGGGTGGTGTCAGAGAAAATCCAATACAGACCCAGAATTTTCATCCCCTTGTGACAGTAATAAGCTCAAACATCCAAGGTGTCAATGGAGGCCACATGGGGAGCCTGGACTTCCACTCCTCCCTTGTAGTAACAAAATGTGTCCTCCCTCTCCTGCCAGGATGGTATCAGAGGAGGTCTAATGGAGAGTCAGAACTTTTACCATTTCTAGCAGTAGCAGGGCCATCTTTACCACATAGTGTCAGTGGATGGCACATGGCAGCCTTGACTCTCCTCAGATATATCAGCAGAGGTTTACTGGGAAGCCAGAAGTTCCACTGCCATCCAGTAGCAACAAGGAAATCCCCTGGAAGGTATAAATAGAGGCTGAGCTAGGAACTTGGACTTCTACCCCAATTGGCAATAAGAGGTGTTGTCTACTCTTCCCTTTACCAGAGTGGTGTCAAAGGAGGCCTGCTAAAAGAAAACATTAAAATAAGACCTTGAGTCTCATAAAATAACACCACGAATGCCCAGGTTTCAACTGAAAATCACTCTTCACACCAAGAACCAGAAAAATTCTAACATGAATGAGAAAAGACAATCAACAGACAACATCAAAATGGTACAGATGTTAGAATTATCTAAGAAGGATTTTTGCAGCCATAATAAAAATGTTTCAATGAGCAATACAAACATGCTTGAAACAAATTTTACCAAGAAATAAAAAGTCTTAGAAAAAACAGAAGATATAAAAAGAGCCAAATGAAAATTTCAAAAATGGAAAAATATAATAACTAAGATTTTTTTAAAAGCTCTCAAGGAATGACCTCAAAAGTAGAATGCAGAGTTTAGATGAATCAGGGAACTTAAAGATAAAACAACAGAAATTACCCATTCTTAACAATATAGACAAAATAGAACAACAAAGAAAGAAAAGAGACTTAGGGAACTGTAGGACCACAACAAAAGATCTAACATTTATGTCATCAGACTCCAGGAAGGAGAAAAATAAAAGAGAAGAGATGAAAAGATATTCGAAGAAATAATGGTTGACAATTTCTTAAATTTGACAAAGACATAAAAAACGAATTCAAAAATCTGAATGAATCCTAAGCAGAATAAATCAAAGAAATCTACACTAAGGCCATCATAGTCAAACTTGTCAACACAAAAGACAACATAAAAATCCTGAAAGCAGGGAAAGAGAAATGATACATTATCTATAGGGGAAAATAATTCGATTTTTCATCAGAAACCATGGATACCAGAAAGAAGTGGCACAGCATTTTTTAAGTGCTAAAAAATCCAACTTTTAACACTGAAATCTATATCCAGTGAAAATACCCTTTAAGAATGAAGAAAAAATCGGGTCTTCCCTGGTGGCACGGTGGTTAAGAATCCGCCTGCCAATTCAGGGGACATGGGTTCAATTCCTGGTCCAGGAAGATCCCATATGCTGTGGGGCAACTAAGCCCATATACCACAACTACTGAACCCGCGCTCCACAACTACTGAAGCCTGCGTGCCCTAGAGCCTGCGCACTGCAACTACTGAGCCCATGTGCCACAACTATTGAAACCTGTGTGCCCTAGGGCCTGTGTGCCACAACTACTGAGCCCACGTGCTGCAACTACCAAAGCTCGCATGCCTAGAGCCCATGATCCGCAACAAGAGAAGCCACTGCAATGAGAAGCCCACGCACCACAACGAAGAGTAGCCCCGGCTCGCCACAACTAGAGAAAGCCTGCGCACAGCAACGAAGACCCAATGCAGCCAAAAAATAAATAAAATTTAAAAAAAAAGAATGAAGGGAAAATCAAGACTTTTTCACATGAAGCAAAGATAAGAGAATTTGTCACCTAAAAGAATGACTAATATCTGTTCTCTAGACAAAAGAAAAATTTTTAAAAATCTTAGGACATCAGGAAGGTAGAAAGAAAAACAGAAAAAGTTAAAATGCATTTCCTCTCCTCTTGAATTTTTTAAATGATGTTTGATGGTTGAAGCAAAAATTATAATGCTGTTTGATGTGGTTCTCAATGTATATAAAGGAAATACTTAAAATAATTATAAATAGGGGAGGGTAAAGAAAGGTAAGGTTTCTACATTTTACTTAAATTGATAAAATATTGATACCAATAGACCATGATAAGATATGTATAACAATGTAATACCTAAAATGCTAGATAAATCAAAATGGAATTCTAAAAAAAAGTTCAGTTTAATTCACCAATAAGAAGGCATGAAAACAAAGAAATGAAAAATAGAACAGAAAATAAAAGAAATAATAGCAGATTTAAAACCTAACAAATCAATACTTACATTAAATGTAAATGATGTAAATACAATCAAAAGACAGTTGCAGAGGTTGCAGAGTGTATTGAAAATATCACCTATCTGTTGTCTACAGAAAACTCACATCAAATGTAATGATATAGGCAAGTAGAAAGAAAGATAATAGAAAAAGATATATCATGCAAATATTAATTTTAAAAAAGCAAGAGTGACTAGATTAATAGCAGGTAAAGTAGGTATCAGATTAAAAAAAATACCAGAAATAGTGAGGGACATTACATAATGATAAAGGGTCTATTCATCAATCATACATAGCAATCCTAAGTGCATTTGCACAAAACATCAGAGCTACTATATGTGAGGCAAAAACTGATAGAACGGAAAGGAGAAATAGACAAATCCACAAATCAACATCCTTCTTCAAACAACTGATAGAACAACTAGACAGAGATCAGCAAGGATACAGAAGTACTCAACACCACCATCAACAAACAGGGTCTTATCAACACTTATAGAACAATCCACTCTAGATCAGCAAAATGCACAGTCAGTCGTCCCTCAGTATCTGAGGGGTATTGATTTCAGGACCACCCATAGATACCAAAATCCAAGGATGCTCAATTTCCTTATATAAAATGGTATAGTATTTGCATGTAACCTACATATCCTCCTGTCTACTTTAAATCATCTCTAGATTACTTAAAATGCCTAATACAGTGTAAATACTATGTAAATGGTTGTAAATAAAATGTAAATGCTACGTAGATAGTTGTAAATACAAAATAAATTCCATGTAAATAGTTGCTGACAAGAGACAAATTCAAGTTGTGCTTTTGGAAATTTCTGGAGTTTTTTTTATTTTTAATATTTTCTATCTAAAGTTAGTTGAATACATGGATGTGGAACCCCCATGGATAAGGAGGGCTGACTATACTTTTCAAGCACCCACAAGATATATATGAAGATAGGCTGTATCCTGGGTCATAAAACAAACCTTAACATTTTTAAAAAAACTGAAATCATACAAAGCATGTTATTCAACCACAATGAACAAATTGGAAATCAATAGCTAAAGAGTAACGGGAGGGACTTCCCTAGTGGCCCAGTGGTTAAGACTTCACCTTCCAATGCAGGGGGTGTAGGTTCAATCCCTGGTCAGGGAGCTAAGATCCCACATCCCTCGGGGTAAAAATAAACACCCAAAAACATAAAACAGAAGCAATATTGTAACAAACTCAATAAACACTTGAAAAATGGTCCACATCCAAAAAAATCTTAAAGAAAAGAATAATGGGAAAATCTCTCAACGCTTGGGCAAAACAAATATTAAAAGCTTGGTGAATATGTTCATGTCTGTTACTGTTTTCTGTTATGTTTAGCAAGTCCCAGAAATGTCATTTAATTTTGAAAATTAGTGCATTTATTCCTATATGATAAATTTATGTGTTCATATCATTACATTAAGTAGTAAATTTGTTACTTTATATCTATGGCTATTAAAATATATACAACTATATTTTATCAAAGTCATCTAAGTAATATACAAGGAGTACTGTAGTACAATGTGTTAAGTACTGCTTAAGATGCATAGGATACCGCAGTGGGGAATATAAAAAAAGGAAATCCTTGCTATTGAGGGGCTTGTATTCCAGTGGAGATAACGTGACTATCAAATTCATTAATTAACTGATTCATTAATTAATAAAATGGTAAGATAGATGGTGATAGCAATATGGAAAAATTTAAAAATAGGGCAGAATAACTGAGACTGAGAGCAGGGGATAGAAGCAGGGAAACAGATTACAATATTAAAATAAAAGTGGTCATGGCAGGCTTCCTTGAGGTGGTAAAATCTGAGCAAAAACTTGACGGAGGCGTAGATAATTAGCAAGCAGTTTATGGGGGGTGAGTACTCCAGTCAGGGGCTTGGCATCCAGACAAGCATCCAGACAAGTAGGTAGCACGGGGCAGAATAGATGGATTGAAATGGGTCAGAGGAAGAGGAGATGAGGAGGTCAGGAAGCCATAGGCAGTGAGATGTTTTAGGCCTTGTTAGCCTTTGAAAAGACTTTTACTTGGCTTTTACTCTGAGGTCAAAGAGAAGCCATTACAAAGTTCTGAGGCAGAGGACTAACATAATCTAAATTACATTTGAAAAGACACTCTGGTAAGATTAGAAGCAAGGGAACATGTCAGGAGCTCCTGCAGTTAATCCCTCCCCAGGGATGACGGTGGCCTGGACCAGTGTGAGGACACTGAGGTAGTATAAGTATACTACCTTGTATAAAACTAATATGTTTGAAAATATAATGAAATTATGAATTCTACGAAAAAAATTGATAGTTTTACTTTTGCTGTGGGCAAGATGCAGGTAGGCTTCCAAAACTGATTCTGAATTCTAGGTCTAGTTATCTGTGCAAATGTAATGTCTCTACACTTTATTTGCATAATCAGTTAAATGAGAATGTTTCCTAAGGGGTTTCTAAATTCCCTTTCAGCTTTGAGATTTACAAAATAGGTTATTATTCTGAGTGAGCCAAAATTAACTTTAGTCAGAATAGATGCTGTCAGGCAACTCTGTAATTTTTCATTCTTTTAGTACTCATTTATAGCAGACTATGAACCTCTTGGAAAAGTGAGGAAAATATACAGAAAATATTGGCCTTCTTTTCATAGTACTAGACATTAGGATTGTCCTGTTTTGAATAGGCAATGGTCTTTCAACTTCTTTGTTGCTCTGTCATAAAATTATGATTTATTCCTCGTTTGCTATC
Source organism: Globicephala melas (assembly GCF_963455315.2). Classification (NCBI taxonomy): domain Eukaryota; kingdom Metazoa; phylum Chordata; class Mammalia; order Artiodactyla; family Delphinidae; genus Globicephala; species Globicephala melas. The sequence goes on along the minus strand of NC_083329.1, from coordinate 40,328,170 downwards.
TCTGTTTCCAGTATTATGTTTCTCAAAACGTTATGGTCAACATGGATCAGAAGTGGAAGATTTAACGCTAAGTAATGTTTTAGTGTAACTAGAAAAATGTACAAAGCATTAATTTTGTCATGTTCTCCTCCAGACATTCTCATGGTTTTCCCCATTATGTGAGAGCTATTTAACTGAACAAGCTAAGTGTAACTAAAACTGTTCATCACTCAGCAAATATCTATTGAATCCTTATCATGTAGCAAGCACAGTCCTAATCAGTAGGGAAGCTATGCTGAGCTGCAATCCCTCCTCTTAAGAATCTCACTGTGTGATCAGGAAGACAATTTAATATACATCTAAATATAATGTATGTGATTAAGTGCTACTCTAAGAGGCAGTACAATGAAAGTGAGCCCCAGCACTTAGATGTGACAGTGTGCCATGCATGCAACTTCTCCAGGCCTCAGTATCTTCACCTAGAAATAAAGATATAAGGGTTCTTTCAAGATTGAATGAGAGTACTACGTGCATGGCCCATAATAAGTGTTCAGTAAAATTGGTTATTGTTATTATTGTTATATTATTATTTTAATAGAAGTTTAAGACCGACTGTCTGTGAAAGTACAGAGGCAGGATCATTGCCCTCTTGAATATCTAGACACTACATCCTCATCAGGCAACAAAGCCTGAAGGAGGCAGAGTGGATTGAAAGTTTAGAATCAAGTAAAGCAAAGTGTTCAGATCTCACCCTGGCCATAGTTTCTGTGACCCTGGCAACTTACTAAACTTTTCAGAGTCTTAGGTTTTTTCCTGTATAAATGGAGACAACCTACCTTGAAGTGTTTAGGAGAATATATGCAAAGATACTATCTAAAGTGCTTAGTATAGGGCCCAACATATGACGAGTTTTCTATAAAAGGCAGCAAATCTGATGATGATGATAATAATGATAATGATGATGATGATGAAAGTAGGTAAGGCATAAATGAGGACTCCAAAGTCTAATGCAAGTTAAGTGATAATTCATTTACTTCTAGGTGTATTAAATCCTGACTCAGTATTCAATTGCTTTACAGGCCCATTTGTTTCTCAAAGTCTCCATTCTTATTCAGATTTAATCACTGAGAGTCTTACTATAGACCTTGCTTCACTTAGGAAGGAAGGGACACTGAAGAACAAACTGAGTAGAACAAAATCCCTGTATATTCCCCATTATTGGCACAGACAGCTTCTTTTAAACCCATATCATATTGAGTTTTACCTTTTGAATCTTAAAGTTAGAAGTCATAAATTCTTATCATCTGTCTCCATGTTCAAATACTAAGACTGTCACGTTGCCACATTTCTGGGAGGAAGGGGCCCTTGGGTTATTGTAAAACTAGAAGGTTATGATGTACAGTTTACGCTAATGAAGGTAGGCTTCCAGTTAGGAAGTGGAGTCACTCCCTGCGGTGAGGCCGTTAAGTAGCCAGCAATGAGACATGTCTATAATTAGAGAGGCATTAGGCATTAGTGATCCCCGTGACCAGGGCGCCTGTGCCCAATGGACTAGTCAGACTGGCTGGCTACCCACCCAAAGCTATTTCCTCCATTATTCAAAGTCAGAAGCAGTGTAATGAAGGGTGGGCTAACAAATTCCATTGAGCTGAACTTATCCTGTCAAAAAAAAAAAAAAAATACGGTTTCTGAAAAATAGACTTGAAAGCTGCATATGCTTAGAGCAAAACTATAACAAAACAAAACAAAAATCCATGGTATCTAGGAAAGCAGCAGTTTGATAAGGTAAAACAAGGCAAAAACAAACCTCAAAACTGTGGGTAGCATATCACAGAGTATTATCACACCATTATTCATTTTAATCCTTTCTAGGATCTGAAAATAGAAAAGCTAAGAAAACTTGTAAGTCATTACATTTTTATGGAATATATATTTGTTAAAAAATGCAGAAAGTGTTCATTGTTAGGGATCCTTGTGTAATCAGCAAGGCTGATAAGCCTAGAATATTTTGAAAATATGAGCTCTGGAAAAGATGGCAGAAATGCTAGTTTACCTTCATTGTTTTACAGATGAAAAACTTCAAAGCTGAGGAGGAACCGAAGGAGAATTAATGCAACCACAGCTATTATTAATTAAAATACATTCTGTACATTTTTAGTTTTATTTAATTTCCATTCTTTGCCTTATTTGACCCTCAGTCCAATTTAATGAAGCAGTGACTTACCATTACTCACATCTTATACATGAGAAAACTAAGTAACAGGATGAGTAAATTCTAAGTGCCCATCTTTGGAAGCAGCTACCTCTGAAGTGCTCCTAATAACTACACAGTACATGCCTTGTCTAATAACTCATAGCTACTGAGTATTGGTAGAGCCAGTATTACGACTCAGGTTCTCTGGTATCAGGCCTTGTATTCCATCCAGTAGGCTAGGCTGCAATCCTATAAATTCTGAATTCATCTCTGTGGATTGTTTGCTTGTAGTTATTAAAATTCAATGATACTAAAAAGGAAAATCTCTTGTAAGAACTGAGTTCATCTAACATCTGTCCACTGGGTGCTATAGTAATGTACTTATTTTTTGTTCATATATTTTATGTGGGTTTTTTTTCATTGGCTTATTTAGCCTCATTGCCTAGAACAGTGCCTGGAACATAGCAAATGCTTAATAAATAGTTGTTAAAATGAGTGACTTTATTATGTGTCTACAATGTGCTGCTAGACGTTGCTTGAGGGGCTAGGATAATAGTGAAGAAATACAAGTTCTTGCAATATGGTTGAGAGAGATATCAAGCAAGCATACAAATACATAAAATAATTTTTAAAACAAGGCTATGAAGAAAATAAAACAGGACAATGTGATAGAGTGTGATATGGACGGGGGAGGTTGGGAGAGTTCTTTTTGAAGTGCTAACATTTGAGCTGAACCCTGAATATCAAGAACACAGCCATATAAAGATCTGGGGGAAAAGAATTCCAGGTAGAGAAGACAGCAAGTGCAAATTCTCTAAGGCAAGAATAACTGATTTTGAGGAAGAGAGAGTGTGGCATGAGCTTAGAGAATGCATGGGAGAGTAGTAGGATGGGAGAGAAAAGGTGTAGGCAGAGCAATGGAGGCCGGTGGTCTCTGGGGCACTTTAAAAATACTGATGCCTTTTTTAGATTCTACATATAAGTGAGATCATACAGTATTTGCCTTTCTCCGTCTTATTTCACTTAGCATAGTGCCCTCAAGATCCAACCATGGTGTTGCAGATGGCAGGATTTTCTTCTTTTTTATGTCTGAATAATATTCTATTACATATATATATTATTTATTTATATATCTATCTCATTTTCTTTATTCATTCATCCAGACACTTAGGTTGTTTCCCTGTCTTGGCTATTATAAATAGTGCTGCAATGAACATAAGGTGCAGATATCTCTTCAAGATAGCGATTTTGTTTCCTTTATGTCAGAGTTGAGGGGTGGGGAAATAGAGAGATGTTGGTCAAAGGGTACAAACTTGCAATTGTAAGATGAATAAGTTCTGGGGATGCAACGTATAGCATGCTTGCTATAGTTAACAATACTGTATCACAGACTTGAAATTTGCTAAGAGAGTAGATCTTAAATGTTCTTACCACCCATACAAATATGGTAATTATGTGAGGTGATAGATGTGTTAACTAACCTTATTGTGGTAATCATTTATATATATATATATATATATACACACACACATATAGATAGATATATCTCAAGTCATCACGTGGTGTACCTTAAATGTACAGTTATATCATTGTATAATGATATATTACATTATTGTGTAGTGATGTATATCAATGTTAATTATATCTCAATAAAGCAGGAAAAGAATACTGATGCCTCCCCAACTCCTGCAATAGTGATTCAGTTGTTTTAGGGCCCTCAACAAAAACTATTGTTAATTACTTCAAGTTACATTTACATGTACCTTGAAAACCATTGATGAGAGTGGTTTTAGGCCATAGTAGGAAGTGCTTAGAGTTTGATAATGAGGTTAAAGGGAAAGAAGTAAAGATTTATTCCTCAGATGTGTATAAATTCATTCTCAATGTGGTCACTTAGCTCAATGAGACAAAAAACACGTGCTCTCTAATTTCTTGCAAGTCACTTCTTAATTACTAAAGATTGTTCATTCCTATATTGATACTACTCTTGGAGCATTATTACTTTTATTTATAATTTAAAATTTTAGATTTATAATTAACCAGTTTAAACTGAGCTATGCAAAAGAGCATTTTTAAACATGTTTTGTAATTTGGGGGCTATCTACACAAGCAAAATTCATTGGAGAACTGTCTAACTCATGAATTTGGTAACTATAGCTAGACAGGACTGGTAACTCATACTAATTATTGTACATTTTTTGCTGGCTGTATGTGCGTGTTTAATAGACTAATGTGCATCAGCATCTCATTTTCTCCACTGGAGCATAGTCTTTTCCTATTTATTTTAATGTTTTTGGTTGTTGTTTGTAACTATGATATTATGTTTCTGTTGATTCAATTTTAAAAATCCTACTTCATTAGATTACAAAAAAGAAAGCACCTTCAAATATTTAGATTAAAGCATCCTGTGTAGTAACAGTCTGATTGTCAATTATAGTGAACTTTGTATGAGGAAACAGAGATCAACAGTAAAACCACAGAAAATGTCAATCCCCCAGCCTCTCCTTAAGTGGGTGTGGTTTCCTCTGGGGCAGTCATAATAGACTTGTCAGCCAATCCTCCCAATTACTGACGCTGCGATGCAGCTCACCCATCACAATTTATTTCACAGTCCTGTTTCATCAGAGAAAGAACTTCGATTTACTGCTAATTAGAGTAGCCATGTTTCCTCAGGCACAGGCAATATTGAGTGATGATGTAACCAGAAACCAGGTTTTTGTGATAAGTCAGTACAATTTAATGGAATAGAGAAGGCATTATTTTCTCTGTGAAATACACGCTATCACTTCTGTATCAGACAGAAATACTGAAAGCATTGGAGATATTTTTCTTAGATTGTAAAGATGGAGAGACAGGAAATTATTCCAGATTGCTAATTGATCTAAGCTAATTGATCTAGCAATCTGGAAATTATTCCAGATTGCTAAATTATTCCAGATTGCTAAATTGATCTAAGAAGGTTTGTATACAAAAAAAAAAAAAAAAAATTGTAGGCTTCTGACTCATTGTCAGACAATTTGTAAACAAATAGGTATAGAATTGCTATCACTCCTTAGAAAGTGTGTTTGCTTGTTTGGCTGGGAATTGAACCAGACACTACAAGTTGGTTACAAATATGGATTCATTTAGGAAAAAAAAGTCATGGGATATGAATTGTGTAGTTCCCAAACATAAGCATTTTAATATGGGCCACAAGGACAACAACTTAACAGACTTGCAAGTGTCTAAGTATAAAAGGCAAAAATGCTGTGGCTAAAAATGTTCTCAGCCATTGTATTTATATCACTCAAAATCCCCAAGGTTACAGGTTGCTGTTTTTAGATATCCTCAGTTTTAGTGCTACCAATTTTATCTAATGCTTTGGTGAATTTGGGGAGGGGGAGAAGACTGGGGAGAGGAATATTATGTTCCAGTTGTTATACTCTGGAAACAAAAATGAGCATGTCTTAAGTTCACCTTATTAAAAATATATACTAGAGAAGAGGTGTATTTAATCGTTCAAAAACTTATATCTGTTGGGATTATAGACTCAGGGAAAAAAATCACCTCTGCGTTTTGAAAAATGACGGTGAAATATATTGTTTACCCTCTGAACACTGAATCTATGCCACAGTGAAGCAATCAGGGGCCTTTAAATAATTAAATCTGTAACACAATCAGGACTCAAGTTTCTATTTCACAATACAGCCATTCTTAAAAGCTTACTGAGCATTAACTGTTCAAAATTTTTTATATACATATCTGACACAGTCCCTCCCTAAGAAAAACTAAATAAATATACAGCACTAGTTAGAAAAGAAGTACCATAAAGATATTTCAGAGTTTGGTGGAAATTCAAAAAAGGAATTGTGCGACAAGAGTTTTCTGTTTGCTTGGTTTTTCCTTTTTAAATAGTAAACAGCCAAACAGTATAGCTGGTAATAAAGTTACATATTTTTGTAAATTACTGAATATATCTATTTTTAATAGATTAGAGATCATTGAGATTTGTTCCAATGCAGACATGGAGCAGTTTTTAGTTAGGGCTCCCTTTTTTTCTCATAGAGCAAATGTAGCATTCAAAAATATCTAACTTGCTAAAAAAGATGGAAAAATCTCTGACATTGAGATTTGCCAGTCTCAAATTTTTTCACCAAAATACCCATAATTAGAACCCAGAATAGAAGAAACTTCTGTTCCTGAAGTATCTGACTGTTTATCCTGAAACCAGACTTTCAAGACTTAATTTTTTGAAGGCTCATATTTTTGAAACCTTATATGGATTTTGTATGCCATTCTATAATGTATTTCTTTTGTCTTAATATATCCTCCAACAAATGATAGTGTAAAACTGACACTTCGTGAAGATGGTGAAGATGTGTTATCATGTTGGACCTGACATATGTTCCAGCCCAGAATAAAACAGCTCTTAGAAATATGTGCATCCCTTGTTGTAAAGCAACTTATTAAAGAGACTGGCTAATGCAACTGCTCCCCCCCATCCTACAAAATAATGTGCTCTATAAAACTGAGACTACTTTTACAGCATTTATTGAAAGCAAAAAAAGTGTTCGGATTGCCTATTTTAAGGTCAAATCCAGACTAGAAACTGAAGGACTCTAAGTGGTAACTAAACATACACTCATTATATGACCTTGAACAAGCCAAGCAGGCTGTGGCCATGATTATGTATACAAACCACCTACGTGGAGTGTCATGCCAAGGTCAATGTGTTTACACCAGCCATTTTTGTTATACACGCAGAACTCCATGCAGTTGTTCTGGGTATAGCAGTCGGAGTGGATGCCGGCACAACTATAACAAAGAGACTGCCAGAAACAGGCTGATTATATAGGCGATTTAGAGTTGAGCAAATTATGATAATGAATCAAGTAAACAAACATCTATGTTACATAGAGTGATTCTGGATGAACTACTCAATTGATCATAAAATTGAAATAACTGTTGAAATATCAACAACTGTTGAAGTGTCCGATATATTGTTTTACAAATAGAACATTCCTCTCAACTAACATGTATTTTTCCATTAAAAAAATATATGTCATGGGACTTATCTGGTGGCACAGTGGTTAAGAATCCGCCTGCCAATGTATATGTATATGTATATATACATAATATATAATTATATATAAAATAAGTAGGGTGAACATATAATTTATCATCAAACCAGGACACTTTGGCAATAAAGGATACTATTAATAATTAAATCAGGATATCAAGTATAAACTGGGATTGTCCTGGGCTAACAGGGACACTTGTTCCCCTAAGAAGGGTCATAGCAACTTCATGTCCAGGCAGCAAAGGAGAAAGTTATCAGCTTGGTTCATAATCACAGAGTATGTGGGATTTTACAAACTGAAATATATTCTCTGCTTCATCTCATTAAAGGCAGAGAGTGTATCCCAGGCTTCTAATGTGGAATAGATGTTTACATGTGATGTGATTGGACGTAGCAGACATAGATATACAGAGTTGTTTAACCTAAGAAAATTAGAGTTGAAAGTCCAAGAATAAAGAAAGACCAGGGGAAGTAAGTTGATTGATACAGCTTTGTTAAATTTTTAAATCATTGGACAAAGCTCTTGGAACTAATTTTTAACAAAGTTTCAACTAAAACTGAATTAAAACCATAAATTAACTTTACAGATTTAGTTATGACTACCTAAGTTTACCACTTTTCAATAGATTTGGATTCATGGCTCAGGATAATGTATGGGTTTTTCATTTTCTAAATGATAAACTAGAACTTTTTCTTATTAGGTTTATTATGACTCATATCAGAAAAACAAATTCTACAAAGTGATTTTACTCATTTATTTATATGACATTTTAACCCCAAAGTTTTCATTGCTGTATTTGTTAAAAGGGTAATAGGAATAGAAGTTTTCCTTATTTCTTTTCTCATTCAATAAATATTCATCATAGTCACTCTCAAACATTAGCAGAAATAAGAATTACCTGGAGGGCTTATAAAAATACAGATTGTTGGACCGTGTCCCCAAACTTTCAGGTTCAGTTGGAATATGGTAGGACCCAAGAATTGGCATTTCTAACATGCTTTTAAAAGGTTCCCAGGTTAATCTGAGACTGCTGGTCTGGGCACTACACTTTGGGAAACACCAGTATATTGAACACATAGTATTTGCCAAGTGCCCTGTGCTGGGGATGCAGCAGCAGACAACAAAATAGACAAAAATTCCTGCCCTCATGGACCTTCTTTTCTTTTTTTCTTTTCATTTTTATTGGAGTATAGTTGATTTATAGTGTTGTGTTACTTTCAGGTGTACAGCAAAGTGAATCAGTTATACATGTACATATATCCACTCTTTTTTAAAGTCTTTTCCCATATTGGTTATTAGAGTATTGAGTAGAGTTCCCTATACTATACAGTAGGTCCTTATTAGTTATCTATTTTATTTATAGTGGTGTGTATATGTCAATCCCAATCTCCCAATTTATCCCTCCCCGCTTCACGGACCTTATTTTCTAGTGAAGGGAGATATACAATAAATACAGGATTAAAATATATAGCATGTTAGATAGCGATAAGTGCTGTAAAGAAAAACTAAACGTGAAGTGAGGCATATGATGAAGAGGGTCATTAGGGAGGACTTTCTCAGAAGGCAACATTTGACTAAAGACCTTAAAGAGCTGGAGAGTGAGTCAGAGATATCTGGAGGAGCCCTAAATTCAAATGCCCTAAGGCTTAAATGCACTGGCCAAGTTAAAGAACGTGAGGAAGACCAGCATGGCTGGAGTTGAGTGAGCTACCATAGGGAGAGCATGAAGAAACAAGGAGCAGAGGCAATGGGAAGATCAGCTCAGGTAAGGCCTTATAAGCCATTGAGGGGTCTTTGGCTTTTATTCTTAGTGACAGGAAAGGCCATGGATAAAACGAGAAAAAAAATGTCATTAGCTGATTTGCATTTTAAAGGGATTACTGGGGCTACTAGGTTGAAAATAAGAGTCTGGAGTTCAAGAAATAGGTGTAGGCTGAATATATAAATTTGGGCGTTTCCAATCTATTGGTGGTGTTTAAAGCTGTGAAACTCATGAGTTTACTACAGACAGGAGTGTATCTAGAGAAGAAGAGTAGTCCAGGAACTAGCCCTGGGGAAATTCAACTTTAGAGGTCAGAGAAATAAAAATAAGAGCCTAGAAAAGAGACAGAGAAGGAACATCTGTGAAATAGGATAGAAACCAGCAAAGACTGGCATTCTGGAAGCCAAGTGAAGAAATTTAATCACCAGGAAGGAATTCATCAGCTGCTAATAGATGAAGTCAGATGAGTAATGAAAACTGACTCTTCACATAAGCAACATGGAGTTCAATAGTGGTGCTGACAAGAGTTGTTTCAGTGGGGTGGTGGAGATTAAAAGCTTGACTGGAGTATTTTCTTGTGAGAATGGTGGGAGAGCTATTAGAGAGAGAGAGTGAGTACGGGCAACTAACTTGAGGAGGTTTGCTGTTAGAGAAAGGAGAGATGTGGGCAGTAATTGGAGTAGAAGGTTAGATCGAGGGAAGAGTTTTTGCTTTTCTAAGATGGGAGAAAGTATTCAAGATCTGTGGATTGATGGTTATGATCCAGTAGAGGCAGGAAAACTGGTGATGCAAAGAAATAGGGGCTAATACTAATATACTTGAGAAGGAGGGAAGGGCTGGGATTTTCTGCCCAGGTAGAAGGTCCAACCTTATATCAAAACATGGATAGTTGATCCATAGTAACAGGAAGAAAGGCAGAGTATGTGGGTACAGATGCAGGTTAACAGGGTGTTTCAGTGGAAGAAGTAAAGTCACCAACTGAGAAAGAGCATAATGAAGGGTTGTTGGACATTTGAAGGAAGATGAAAATATTTAAATATTCTCTAGTTGAAAGAGAGAAAGGGAAAGATAAAGAGAGGAAAGAGAAGAGAAAGAGAATGAGAGACTGAGATTGGAGAAATGTGGTAAGATTGCAAGCAGTGCTAATATAATCAATTTGATATTTTGAAATTACTATTTCATTTAAAATCTCTTGGGTGTTTTTTCCAAATATCTGTAGAGCTACTAATCAGAGTAATGTGTACCTTCCCAAGATCTCCCTTATTAGAAATTATACAAAAAAGTGAAGGTCATTTGTTTGACCTGTCAATGAACCTACTCATACAGAAGTGCATTAAGCCAGGTTTCAGGATAAATTGGGATAAAATATGCTAGTGAATTCCTGCTTTGTGAGATTTAATATAAATATATGATGAATAAACTAATACATATATATCTATAGATAGACATAGATATATAGATAGATAGATAGATATCTTTGCTGTCTTTTAAAATTTCAAAAGTGTAACTGTTTCTCAGTTGAGGTGAAAAAGTATTCATTACACAGAAATTTTATGGGATGACCAATCAGACCTCTTGTTCATCTGTTTTCAACTATTCTGTGAGGAAAACACTTGTGTTCCAGGAACCCTTCATACATGTGTGGCCTAACTTTGATCAATGTTCAAATTTTTTTTTTCATAATAAAGATATACGGTGTTAAGACAACGTCTGTCAGGAACAATACTCCCTTGAGTGTGATAATGGACAGGTATAACTTACTGTAATAGATAAAAGGAGTAGTATAACTCTGAACATGAAGCACAGAAACATGTGAGAACTTGGCCTGTTAAGTGTATAAGACAGTCTAGTCAGGGCAGTAAAAGATGTTATCAGTCAGCGATAAAGCTCTGAAAAACATCTAAGGAAATAGGATAATTCCAGATGCTTTGATGGACACTGAGGATGTCTTATGTCTTTGTAAAGAATACTGCCTTTGTCTGAGACAGTTCTCTAGTGCAAGGTGCAGATCTGCATGTGAGGGCAAGAAGGCAATCTTACTCGTGCATGTGTTCCTTCTCTACGTACCCGCTGAGACCTACTGTGTACAGCACAGGGGAAGGAACTCTAGAGAATGTGGAAAAACTTAAAGGTTTGGTTCTCACCTTTGAGAGGCTTACAGTCTAGTCAAGAAATCATCTACACGTGAAGTAACAATATTTAAACAAAGCAAGATACTAAACTGTATTTGAGGTTCAAGAGACATGCAGATAACGAATATTTTTCAGGGCCAGGGTAATCATCATGGGGAGGTTTGGCCCTCAATCATGCTACTGCCTGATGAGAGGTCCAGCAATACTTTGACTTTTGTTCTAAACTTGGATACCATCAGAATGCTGTTGGAAGCTTTTTAGAAATACAGGTTCCTTGACTCCACCACATCCCTGCTTTATGAGTTTTGTGAACCTCAAAAACTACCCCATACCTGGCTGCACAAGTTGTAGAAGGAGCTACTTCACCCAAGAAGTTTTTATTTTCTTGTTTCAGCTTAATCACTCAGATATTAGTCTTTATCCAGAAAACACAAAGACATTATCAGCATTGTCAAGATAGATGGATTCTTTCACTCATTTTTACCCAAGGACAGTGGGTTCCTGACCAAAAGAAATGAAATCCACAGGACATAAAGTAGAATTATGCTTTCTGATCTTTTGTAAGAATTAAATTTTTCACATGCATTATGCTATATGAATCAATTACAGTTACAGTACCTGTTTCTATCAATATGGAACTGGCAAAATCTCATTCATCTTTCAAAATTCTTCTCAGATGTCACCTTCTCTATGAAACCTCCACTGACCACCTCCTAAAAAAGAATTATTTCTCCCTCCTCTGAAAGAGTAGTATACCTGTACATAGTGTCAATGTTGCCATAATAAGTAAATATTGAGGTTAGCTGTTAACTTGTTGTGGGCTGAATTTCATCCCTTCCCCCAAATTTGCATTTGCAGCCCTAAGACCCAGTACCTCGGAATGTGATTATATTTGGAAATAGGGCCTTTGAAGAAGTATTTAAGTTAAAATGAGGTTGTTAGGGTGTACCCTAATCTGGTCTGACCTGTGTCCTTATAAGAAGTGGAGATTTGGACATACAAGAGATATACTGACAGGCATGTGCACACATAGAGAAAAGACCAAAGACCATGTGAGGACACAGCAGAAAGGCAGCCATGAGCAAGCCAAGAAGCAAGACCTCAGAATGAAATTATCCCTGCCAAATACCTTGATCTTGGACTTCTAGCCTCTAGAACTGTGAGAAAATTAATTTCTCTTGTTTAAGCCATCCAGTCTGTGGTATTTTGTTATGGCAGCCCTAGCAAACTAATACATTTGTCTAATTGTCTTACTGAGGATGAGATCCTTCACGGCATGAACTATGTCTTACCTTTGGTCCCCAGCATGGTGTCTGGGGCCTAGTAAATGTCCAGTAAATGTTAATTAAACTTACTTATTCTAGAACAATTGTAGAACAATTACTTATTCTAGAACAATTTTGTTATGAAGGAAACAATTTTGTTATGAAGGAAAAAGAGTAAATATTCTGTAGTTTACTTATATATGTTATAAATTAAAATAATTTATCAGATGCTAAAAAATATTTTTAAATTAGAAGAAATTTGGAAAACAAGAAAAGATGTAAAGAAGAAATATTTAAAAACTACTTATAATCCCACACTTGGGCATGACCCTTTTTACTATTTTAACATACTAACATAAACTTTTTTATTTGAAATTTATACATATATATGTAATTCTTTTTTAATATTCTTTTTGTATCATTTTTCTTTGAATAATATATATATAAACATTTCCTGGATTATTAAATAATCTTTAACAATATGCCTTTTAATAGCTGCATATTATTCTATCATATCGATCTACTAAAATTTATCTCCTATTTAGATTGTTTCTGATTTGGGAGATGATGCTACAATGAGCTTCTTCGTATGAAAATCTTTACTCACATCTCTATTATCTACTTATGATAAACACCTTTAGGATTGGACACATGCACATCCAGCAACTTTAATAATATGGAAGGTTCACTCTAGGAAGGTCAGTTATCCAACACTTCTATAAAAACTTTTTTATCCACAGAATGTACTGAATCCCTATATGTTAAACCCAGGATAACTACTTTTCTATAGAGATGAGAAAACTGAGATCTCAAGATGTTAGAAAACAAAAGCCAACTGAAAAATATAGTCATTAAGTTTACACAGCATGGGGACTTCCCTGGCAGACAAGTGGTTAGGACTCGATGCTTTAACTGCCATGGGCCCAGGTTCAATCCCTGGTTGAGGAACTAAGATCTCACAAGCTATGTGGCCCCCACAAAAAAAAAAAAAAAAAAAAAGTTTACACAGCGTGTACACCAGAATTAACTGTTTTAGTATAAAGAATGTTATGGGCTGGTTCACCCATGTCATTGGTCATGGTCCAGGATAGGAAGAAAAATGGAGGATCCTCTGCCCTGTGTATTCCTGGCTTTTGAGGAAGGCCAAGGTCAAATGAGGACCAGGGTGGACCCTTTAAACACAAGACCCAAACAGGAACTTGTCTTGTCAGTGTATAAGTGTGGTACTCTTTATAAGAGTTGAGAGGAGGGAGAAATTGCTGTGGTTAACTGTAATCTGAGAAAGCTTCATGGAAGAGATGAACTGGGCATTGAAGAATAACTGAATAACTATAGTTTACAGAGGAAGAGAAAAATGACCAGACCATCTGTGGCAGGCAGAAATGGCTCCACACAGATATTCACTCCCTAACCCCCAGAATCTGTGAATATATTACCTTACATGGCAAAGGGGACTTAATGTAACAGATAAAATTAAGTTTGCTAATCGACTGATCTTAAAAATAGGGAGATTATCTTGGATTATCTGGGCAGGCCCATTGTAATCACAAGGGTGCCAAAATGAGGAAGAAGGAATCAGAAGAGTCAGTCAGAGTGATGTGATGGGAGTAAGATTCAACCAGACATCATTGGCTTTGAAGATGGAAGGGATCAGTGGGTAAAAAATGAGACCAGTCTTTAGAAACTGAAAACAGATTTTCCTCTAGAGCATCTATAAGGTAATCCTGCCAATACTTTAATTTTAGCCCAGTGAGACCCATGTCAACTTCTAATTTCTAGAATTATAAAATAATGAATCTGTATTGTATTGGACCATTAATTTTGTGGTAATTTGTTACAGCAGCAATGGGAGATAATACATCACAAAAAATGGAACTACAATAAAGGCACAAAATCAGAATTCATGTGGGACATGAGATAGCATAAAGATTAGAGATTTATGCTGATGAATAGTAGGAGACAAGTTAAGGAAGGTAGGTTGAGGCTGGATGGGAGGAAATTATGAATGTCTTTCAAAATAATTTGAATTTTATCCTGCAGATGATAGAGAACATTTGAGCAGGAGAGTGACATAATAAAAGTGATACGTTTCAGCAAAATTAATCTGGTGGCAGTACGTAAGGCGGATTGGCTGGAGAAAGAACAGTTAAATTTTTACAATAATCTTAAATGTGAATGATATGCATCTGGACTATGGTGGCAGCTCCAGTTGAAATGGAAGCTCAGGCATGAGACACATTTTAACAGACAAACCATGTACATACTTTTTCTTATACTGAAATCATTTCATAGACTTACCCTAATTCCAAATTGTCAAGTGAAGTGCTGTTGATTTAGATAAATTACGAGAAGTCAAATAGTCCCTCAGAGCTCTCAAAAGAGAACATATATTCTTTTTAAATCTGTACAGTTCTACATAGAAGTATTTTAGAAAGAGATTGATCCTTTCTCTATTGTCTTACCCTGTAAATCCAGATGACTAAAACTTATTCTTTACTGAGAAGGAATGTGAAACAAATTGCCTACCATGAATGTCATTCCATCTATTTAAGTATATAATTGATTCCAGACAATGGGAAGCTTCTTTTGTCAGTAACAAGTTTAAACTCTGCCTTCACATACAAATTATTTTTCAAAGAAAATAAAAAGTAAAGCGTTTAATTCTGTTCTCAAAAGAGCCCATGATAAGATGAAACTGAACATTGATTTGTTTTTCTAGTATTTTTTTAACCAGTAGATACTGCCTAAAAGTCAGTTGAATGATAAACTAGAAAATTTTCCCAATTCCACCTTGAGTGTGTGTGTGTGTATTCATTAGTTCTACTTTATTTACAATAGCTCTATGTAAATTGCATGAGAACACTTGGGTGTCAACTTGTGATAAGTAATGTATTTGTTGAAATGCCTCTTCTCATTATCCTACCTATTATTCCATTCCTTCCTGTAATGGAGTTTTTCTCCTTAGTGTCTACACAGAGTAGCTGCCCAGTTAGATTTGGGTGGATAGATGGATCGATTGATAAATGAAATAGAATCACAGGGTCAAATAATATTCACAATATTTAAGGACTTTGATATATACTACCAAAATACTTTCTAAAAAGAGGTTCCATCTCACTAGCAGAGTACTTATTCCAGCTCACTTTTACCTGCACCAATTAATGTTTTCCTTACTAAATCTTTGTAAATTTGTTATATTAATCCATTCAATAAAAGTGAGATTAAATATCTTCCATGTTCATTAGATTTGCATATTTTCTCTTTGTCCAGGTGTCTGCTCATTTCCTTTTATTTGTCCATTTATATGTAGAGTTGGGTACATATCTTAGATAATTTACACATACTTTTTATAAATAAGACTTTTTTGACAAATATTTGTTATTTGTACTTTAGTATAAGTGATTTTAACATGCAGAATTTTTTACATTTTTATATACTTGAAATCTTATATTTTTATAAACTCAGAAATTCACTCCAGACACAATTTACCTCACCCTCCTCATTATATGCTGTGGCCTATTAGTCTTGCCGCATAGCTTTCAACAGGCCTGGTTCAGTCCATCCACGGTCTTTACAGATGCTGTCCCCTATTCTTACATTTTCTCCCTTCACATCTTCCTATCAACCCCTCCAAAGGTATGCATGCCCTTCACACTTTTACAACTCAGTTCCAATATCACTTCCTTGAGGATACAGTCTGTCAGGTATTTTGGTCAACACCTGCCAGAGTAACTGAATTATAATTATATAGTCATTAAAATTAATATTGAATTAACATCCATTTGGGTTAAGGTTTATGTCTTTTCAGAAGAGAATGGTTCTCTGTTGCTCATTTTCAGACACATAATGCCTTAGCAGTTGCCTGGCAAATAAGAGACACTCTGTTAATATCTGTTGTATTAATCTATTAATTGCATTTAGAAGTAGAGAGTCTTACCTGAACTAGGGGTGGCAATAATTCTACTTTTGTATGTTTGTTTTATTTTTTTCCATTTAATTCTCATTCCACCTGGATTTCATATGTGTGGTATGTGATATAAATCTATTTATTGATGCTTTCTGGTATATTTATATATCTGACTGATAAAGCAAGTATCTCCTTGTACTCTTTTAAGAAAATTGTAGATTTTTTTTTTCCCAGTTTGTTTCTGTAGGTGAAGTTCAACAAGTAAAATCAGTCTGCTTGGGTTTGAATATTGGCAGCCCCATTTATTAATTATGTAATCTGGAACAAATTGCATAATTTCTATGCCTCAGCTTTCTTAATTTTAAGACGGTCATAATAATAGTACTACCTCAAGGGGTTATAATTATGGTTAAGTATGTTAATTTATGTAAAATGTTTAAATTTAGGTGCCTGGCATATAAAAAGGATTTACTAAGTGGTAATAATGACATTTTTCATCAATGTTTCTCCTAAGAAAACCATTTGAAGCCTAATGGAAATGACATTAAATCCATACGTTTGTAATGACTTGATATATTTATAATATCAATCTTTCCATCAGGATCATATTTTCTCTCTATCTAATCATATCTTCTAAAGTGACTCTCAGCACAATTTCCTCACATTGACCTTCCCACACATTTTTTTCTTATGGCTATTTCCAAATATTTATATCTGTGGTACTATTATAAATGGCATATTTCAATCATACTTTCTAAATAGTTAAAAGCAAAAGTTAGGGCTTCCCTGGTGGTGCAGTGGTTGAGAGTCTGCCTGTCGATGCAGGGGACACGGGTTCGTGCCCCGGTCCGTGAAGATCCCACATGCCGCGGAGCAGCTAGGCCGCTGAGCCTGCGCGTTTGGAGCCTGTGCTCCGCAACAGGAGAGGCCACAACAGTGAGAGGTCCGCATACCGCAAAAAAAAAAGCAAAAGTTAAATTATGGAGTTTTATATATTTATCTTTCAGATAGCAACTTCATTTAATTCTTATAAGATTTTTAATGAGTTCTCTTCAGATAATTTTAGAGTACAAACGTATTGTCTAGAAACAGCCACTTGTGTGTCATTTCAACAGTTTTATTTCTTACTTTTGCTTCTTGTGACTTAAATCATTAGTTTGATGTTTTAGACTACTCTTTGGCAAAGTGTATTCTCCAGAAGCAAGTTCTATGGAGTGTTAATATGCATTTTTGAAGATAACTGGTAGCATGGTCAAATAAGTCTGGGAAGCACTGGGTTAACCGGACTAAAGTTCTCTTATTTGTATAGACGAGAACCTGAGACACAGAGAGCAAATTGCCCAAAATCATACAACCAGAACACGGACTAGAAATTGAATCTTGATTCCTAAATAATTGTGTCATAAGCTACAAATGATCAATGAAAATGAAAGAAATTAAAATGATGAAAGATATAAGTTGTGAAAGGCATAACAAAGAATATGTGGCTTATTTACAGGGGCCTTAAATCTCATCCCTACACTTTATATTAGGTTCATTTATCAATTGAGAAGGAAAACAAATTAGTCAGTTGGGTTCCTTAGTATGCTAATTGTTTTATAACAACATAAAGGCAGATAAGTATATAAAATGTATTAATAAAAGACAGACTATGTAGTTCCAGAAGACACATAAGAACAAAGTTCTATGAGAGTTAAAAGTGAGTGGGGGTGGGATGGGGGCACTATAGATAGATAGGTAGATAAATAGATAGATATGAATAGCTTAAGATTTAGAGATTTAGAAATAAATAGCTTTTATATAATTTATATTTTATACATATTCTGCCTTTTTTCTTCTGTAAACTTTATAAAATGCCTGTGTATTGCCTTCTGACAATGCAAAAAATAAGGAAATCAGTTCCTCTCTTAATAAGGTTTCCAATTTAAGAATAATTTATGATATATGAAACAATGTCCATAATAGTGTAGGTAAAAAGTTCTTTTAGAACAAAGGAAAGTCAAATGAGGCCATATCTGAGATGTGTTTATAAGACAAGTAAAACTCTTAAGAATGGAGAAGGTGAGTAAATCATTTGAATCAGAAGTAGTAACATATATAAGATCAAGAAAGACACCAAAAACGCCAAGAATTTAGTCATAAAAAGTATAGCCATCCTTTATGAAGCATGTACTATACACCAAGCCTTTCATGTACATTATCTCTTTCAATCTTCTAACCGTCTTTGAGGACATTTTCTACTATCCTCATTTTAGATATAAGAAAACTGAAACGTCCAGGGGTTAAGTAATTTGTCCATGGTCCCAAGGGTAATTTGTGTAGTTGGATTCAGATTCAATTCTGTCTGACCACAAACTGCATGCTCTTAACAATTATGTCTATGTTAATAACTACTCTGGTGTGGCTGGCGCATGGGAAAGAGGACTGGTAGAAAAAAAAAATCACTGAAGGTGAGTCTGAAAAGGAAATCTCAGAAAATATTGTAAATGGTCATGTGTGCCCAGTTAAAAAAAAATGTAAACTTTTTATTCTCTTGGCAGTAACAACAATAGTAACAGTAATAAAATTCAGACTATGATAATTTATGTAGCACTTATTAAATACCAGGTACTTTACTGAGAAGGTCTGGGACTAGGGTGAGACCAAAGAGGCTGTCAGGGTACAGAATTTAAGGAGGCACTCACCCTCAGGGTCACTGGGTCTCTGTACTGAGCACTTCACACATAAGAGAACGTTAAATGCTAGAAGTTTAGCCAGAATACTAAGGGATAAGACCAATAGAATAGATAGCAAGTACTCCCACAACCTAGAGCGAAGTGTTTTCAGGGCAAAGTAAGCGAGGGTGAAAGCTCTTCTGCTCCCAGTCATGATACCCAACCCAGCCTGTTCCATAGACTGAGGCTATGGGAACTTCTCTCTCTCTCTCTCTCTCTCTCTCTCTCTCTCTCTTCCTCTCTTCCTCTCTTTCTTTATCTTTGCGGTATGTGGGCCTCTCACTGTTGTGGCCTCTCCCGTTGCGGAGCACAGGCTCAGGACGCGCAGGCTCAGTGGCCATGGCTCACGGGCCCAGCTGCTCCGCAGCATGTGGGATCTTCCCGGACCGGGGCATGAACCCATGTCCCCTGCATCAGCAGGCGGACTCTCAACCACTGTGCCACCACGGAAGCCTGGGAGCATCCTTTTGAAGCCTGTGCTATAACAGTCTCCTTAGGCATTCCATTCTCCCTTGGGAGATAAAGCAGTGCTTTTTTCCACCTTAGGCCATTTGAGAAGGACCTAAAATATTGGGTTGGCCCAAAAGTTGGCTTGGGTTTTTCAGTAAGATGTGGAAAAACCCGAATGAATTTTTTGGCCAACCCAATATCATTTAGAATATGTGCCCCCTGGAGGTTAGTGCACAAAGATTGACTAGATTTCTGGAAAAAACAGAACAAAGAGAAATGTAGGGGCTGCAGTGGGGGAAACTGCATTTCCATTAATGACAACAGGATGAACACACATTTTGGACAAATTATACAAAACTTGGAAACAATGCAAAAGAAGGACTGCAAGTCCTTTCCATGCTGTGCTGACACATTGTACAAAGGGCTCACCTCGGGATTATCTAATAATTTCGAGAGTGTTCTTTTGTCATTAAGATCCAGAATCTGTGAAATTATATATTTACCTGCAGAGTTTTGTTCAGTATATACATATCATTTCTGTCTACTAGAAGAAACAACCCCAGAGATTGCAGTGTCATTAACTAGTTTTGTATCTAACCTACCAAATCTTGTCTGACATTTTTCTTCAGTATCTATAAATATTCAGTTTCTCAAATATTCTGAAGCGGCTTTATCATTCTACTGGTTCCTACTAATTTATTAAGTACATTTTTCCACATATGTTCACTTTATACTTGTATTGAAAGTCATGTGTATGATGTTCTTAAAGTTAAGTTCTACCGCTTGATCTTGCTATAGAATAAATTGAGGCCAAATGAGAAAGAGGTAACCTAGACTATCTTAAAAGGGAACGCATTCAAGAAGGCCACAGGACCTTTGGGAGGGGTCAAGCGATTCATTAGAAGTTTGGCTAGGAAAGCCTGAAGAATGAGAGGGAACTTAAAAATAACTACCCCAAAAGGCATTCTCAGAATCAACAGAATTGCAGTTGGAAGTTCCTTGCAGAGAAATGTCTGAGGAATGTGCAAAATCACTTATGATAAAGTTTTGAAATCTTGTGAGCCTGTAAGATTCTATTGCACTATGCTCAGTATTGGGACCAACCATATTACAGCAGTGCCAGCCACTCTGCCCTATTTTACCCTGGTCCCCTTTTCGTTTGGGTAAAATTCAGAGATTAGAAATCATGGACACTGAATGTTTGTGCCCACCCCAAATTTGTATGTTGAAATCCTAACCCCCAATGTGATGGTATTAGCAGGTGGGGCCTTTGCAGGTGATTAGATCATGAGGTTCGAGTCCCCATGAAAGGGATTAGTGTTCTTATAAAAAAGACCCCAAAATACTCTCTCATCCCTTCTGCTACACAAGGACACAGCAAGAAGACATCCATCTATGAACCAGGGAGCTGGATCTCACCAAACACTGAATTTGCCAGAGCCTTGATCTTGAACCTCTCAGCCTTTAGAACTGTGAGAAATAAATATTTCTGCTTTAAGCCACCCAACCTATGGTATTTTTGTTATAAAAGCCTGAATGGTCTAAGACCGACAGCTAGTGGGTGAGAAGAATAAATCTGAGAAAGAGAAAACAAACCGTCCATCTATCTATGGTGAAAAGAATTTTAGGCTTGATTAAGTTTGAAGTTACGTACTACATTATACTATAATGCGCATTTTAACTAAAGTGAGATTTTTCTTATGATTAAAATCAGTGAGAAAAATTGTACAACGTACCTAAATTTAATCCAAGTACAGAGAAAACAGAAAAACTAGTCCAAGAGGAACTTTAGGGGCAATGGGAAAAGGAATAGAGTTGCTTTATGATTGCTCTCTATTAAGTCCCATTTTTAAATACAATGGCTGCATTTTTATTATCACATTTAATCCTTATAGAAATTATACAAGGTGGGTAGATACCTTTGTCTTGGTTTTCCCAGCAAGGTTCTGTACCTGACAACTTATCCTGGCCACAAGAGTAAGTAAATAATATAGACATATGCCCCATACTCCTGGCCACAGAGATTGACTTGGAAATGGGTAAGTGGCCCAAACTAGCCCAAAATCTACATTCATCGTTAGTTGTTTTCCTGGCTGCATCTGACAGGTGAAAGAACATTTTCTCTCTGATGTTGGTAGATAGGTCGGTTGCAAGTTCAGGGATGTCCATGCCCTAATCTCTTTCACAGGGGAAAAAAGCCTAACTACAGTCAGAGAGAAGGAAACCACCACACAAAAGGAGAAGAAATAAGACAAAGCTCTGAGAAGGATCCAGTCCTTGGATCCTATCTTCCTGACACTAGCTTTCTTTTCCCGTGTTCAAGTTCTATGAGCCACTAATTTTGCCTTTTCTTTGTAAACCAATTAGATTTATATTTCTACTAATTTTCAGCCAAAAATGTTTTACTATTACAATGATATATATGTAACTGATGATGAGGTTGGAGAGATGAAGTATATAAAGTATCTTCCTCAAGGGCATAAATGTACTAAGTGGCAAAGAGTGAACTAGAAATCTGGATTTTTCTGACTATATAAATTATTGACCTTAAATTATATTCTGAAAGTTCAAGGGCACTGTTGAAGTTTTATAAAGGGGAGTGACATAACAGTGATGTGAGAGTTTAATAAAAGTAATTAAGCTTCCTCTTCCTACCTTCTTCCTTTTTTCGCTGCCCTCCCCCTCCCCTCCCCTCCCCTCCCCTTCCCTTCTGGAACAGTTTTCTCCTAATGCCTATGCTGAACTTGGGCAGAGCAAGTTAGGCATCTGTGACTGCGAGGATGAAGAAAGCTGGCTCAGGACAGGGTTACTGGAGCTCAGTCAGAGGGTAGGGAATATCCATACAGAAGCTGCCCTGCATGAGGAGTTAGAGCTGACCAAGGTGATCCTCTTGTTACGGTAAAAGGATCACAACAGACCCCAGATTCTCTTGTTTCAGCCCTTGCCTCACTAGCTGTTTTCCTCCTCTCTTTCTCCACCCCTCCCACATTATTTTTACTACTTCCCCCACTTCTAAACCTTAAAAAAAAAAAAAAAACTGCAGAAATTGCAAAACTATCTTTTGAAAGAACTGTTCTGACAGTTGCCAGGAAGTAATTGAATCCATGATCTCCAGCAAGAAGCATGAAAATCAGAACAATCTCCAATCTTTTCCACTAAAGGTTTTGCAGCAGTTAAAGATGAAGAAAACTTCTACTTCAGCCGGATCACAAGTACACGTACACCTCTCCTCTCCTCACCCTATAAAACTCCAGTCCTGCAGCAGTTAGGGGAGTTACTTTGATGCTCCTCAGGTGCTTTTGGATGTGCACCAGCTGAATCAAGCCTTTAACCTCTATTTGAGTCATGTAAACGATTTTTTTTTCTTGACAGTATTCACATAAGAGAGGGAATCATGCTGAGTGTGAGATGTCAAAGTCTGAGAGGAGTGTGTTCACAACGAGCAGCATGTGTAGGGCACCTGCCCAGGGGTGTAGAGGGCATCTATGCAGGACCTAAAGTTAGAGGTCCAATTTGTGATTAAGAAATTCTGGAAGCTGTAAAGGTAAGGAGTTTTTATATATGTTGTTTTGGTGTATCCTTTAGCATCTGAACACATAGTATACATAGATGCAAAATAAGAATTGTGTAATGGGTGAACTAATGAATAAGTAAAGCTTCTGGGAGATGGTTTAGAATATAAACCTGAAGAACATTATTCCAACATAGCTGATATTCTGTTTTTAAACAAGAAGGAAACATTTTTGCTTCATTAAGCGGTGAAGTTGTTGGGGATTTGGTTTGCTTGATGAGAGAACTCTGCTATTTTATGACTGTTAATCCTAGGTATCCAAAATCCCACTAAAAGAAATACTTAGCACCACAACAATAAGACAAAGTCCAAGTAAAGTAAACATTCCAGAGGGCTTCAGAGGTTAAATAGGAGTCTGGAAATAATTATCCTATTGCTAAAAAATAAATAACATATGGAATATATAAGCAGTTGGGGAGGACTTCCTCTTCTTAAGCAGGATTTTATTTTTGAAAAATTTTTTGAAATATATTACCTGTTTGAAACATTTTAAAAAGTAAGACAATAATATAATTAATGTTTGCTAGTGATATATTTAATATTATTGTTTTTATGATCCACATTTTATCATTTTAAATTATTCACTCTGTAATAAGTGATGCTATTTAATATTATTACCTTATGTCCCACTTTTTATTACTTAAATTGTTCCCATTGTACATTAAGTGATTTAATTTAGTCTTCAGAAAAATATTAGCACATATATATATAGCACCTATATATAATATATGTAGCATATGTATAGAACCTATCACCCAGTCAAGAAAATTTTAAAAACTGTATTTATTTTATAGTCTCACTTTCTTATTTGACTCTGTCTCTCTTTTATTATTTTCTAAGCTTCTTGAAGAAGGTATCTAGAGTATTACCACTTCCTCCCTTTGTCCTCCCCCCACAGCAGTCTGGTTTCTGTCCGTACCACCCCACTGAAGCTGCTTTCACCCAGAAACTCTTCTCCTGGTCATTAAATCAGAGGGAAAATTTTTAGTTCTTAAATTACTTGACCACTAAAAGCATTTAGCACTACTGACCACTTCTTGAAACTCTCTACCATCTTGATGTTCCCCATACTACTTCCTTTTCAAATTTCTTCCTAATTATTTGGCTATATCTTCTCAGCCTATTTTTCCTTTTCTTTTTCCATTATCTTTCACAGTTGATAATGTTACTATTTATTCATCCAATTCCCCCAAATAAAAACACTGGGCATCATCCTTGACCACTCACTTTCCTTCTGCCCTCACATCCAACTAATTCTAAATATATCTCCACTCTTTGTCCTCACATCCTTTTCCACTGCTGCTATCTTAGTAAACACTCTTATTATCTCTCACCAAGTGATTGCAAGAGCTTCCTAATTAGTCTCCCTCTTTCCAGCCAGACTCCCCACATTCCATCCTTCATAATTGCCTGATGGTATCAGATCACTCCCTGTTAAAAAACCTTTCAGTGGTTTCCCATTAATTGCAAGATAAAGTCCAAGCTCTTTGGAATACCTAACATACCAGATTTCCCTTTTTAAAATCTGGACACAGCTTGCCTCTTTAAGTCTCACACACAATATTTTGGTATGAAACTGCTTCTAGTTCCTACATTTATCTTACTGTTCTACGCACCTACATACTTACACAGGCCATTCGCTCTGCCAGGGAATCCCTTTCCCCTGTAAACTGGCAACTCTTGTTCATGCTCCACTGTTCCACAAAGTTGGTTCTTCTGTACTCTTCTCAACTTACTTTACATAATATTCTGCTCCCATGGCTGTTATACCTACAGCTCAAGCCTCTCTCTGGATTTTAAAACACTGTATTCAACTTCTTACTGGACACCAGTGGATATTTCCTATATCCGGAATTTATGTATCTTTCTCCTCAAATTTATTCCTATCTTCATTATTCAGGTTAATGACACATCTAATTTTTCCCTGTAGAAAATTAGAGCTCTCCCTAATTTCCTCCTCTTCCTCACTTCTGCATTATCTAATTTCTGTTCAGGACGGTTGACTAAATTATATATAATATATATCAAAATATAATTTAAACAGATTCACTCACAAGCATCTACCAATAATGGTGCCCTAAGTCAGAAATGCACCATTCTTGACCATGTCAATGTCCTTCTTAGTTAACTCTGTTTCTATTATCACATGATTACCTCAATCCATCATCCTTTCTCCTCCTACAGGCAGAGTTGTACTTCTAGCCTAAAAATTGGAATGCATTTTATCTCTGCTCAAAATCCTTCAACAGTTCCCCATGGTCAAAAAATAGAATCTAAGTGCATTTGCATGACCTTCAAGAACTTCCTCATAAGTTCCTTGACTTCCTTTATGACTTCTACCACAAAGATAGGAATGCTTATACCTTTGTTCCTCTGCTTCAAAAAACCTTATCTATTAATTGGGCTTTAGAAAGTTAATTTTTTCAGAATTGGTCAGTGACTATCATTTTTGCTTCTGTAAGATGAATGTGTAATGGCATGAAACAGAAAAAAAGGGAGACTGGAAACAAATAGAGCTTGAAATTTAGACTTATATAAAAATAAGCTAGTAACTGGTCAGCAGTCCCCTCTAGGGACTGGTCAGCAGTCCCCTCAAGGCAGAAAAAAAAACTAACTAAGACCTCATAAAAATAGTTTGATAATTAAGGAGCTATTGATATATTTCTTATGAAAAACAACCTACCTCTTGGGAATGTAATTCAGGTTAATAAGACAGACAATGGTCAGTTTTTTATTTTGTTTTGCTTTTTTTCTCAGTTGATCGTAAATTATTGCCCAAAGTGAAACAAATCTAAAATTGTACAGAGGTGTTTGGCTTTTTTTTTTTTTTCCACTAACTGAGAACCCTTGAATTTTAAGTTACATTCTTTCTTCTTTTGCATTACAGAACATCATTTGAAACAAATTGATATTTTTGCATCTTGGCAATACTCCAGGGACAACATTACCAGCAATGAATTTTCTTCCAAAAATCCAGAGAATGCAATGAGAGCCTAATCTGGGCTCAGTTAATTACATGTTTGTAAAGCACTCTGTTGGTGCTTTTTTCCCCTCATGTATTTATTTTTAACACAAACATATACACTCTACCAACTGTGGTGCAACCACAGTCATACCCTCTAAACTCCATGAGAGTTTACCTCCTGCATTTATTTATTCAACATCCAACAAATATTTATTAAACACTTGCATGAAGCAGACTTGAGTCCTACCTTCATGGAGCTTACATTCTAATAAATAGCATTTATTGAACTTAGCTACATTCCATGCATTGTGCTACCCATTGTACTTGTATCATCTCATTTAAACCTTTAGGCTCACCATAATTAAGTAACTATTTATCATTATTAGTATTGTTCTTCTTCTTATTATTATTATTATTTTACAGGTAAGTAAATAGAACTTAGAGAAATGAGTAGCTAACCACAATTTCAATGGAAGCAGAAATGTGTCCAGCTCAAAAGTCAAAAACAGTCCTCCTTGCAAGTAGTGTTGGCCACCTACAAAGTATTGGTCAGTGAGTTGTAAGTAGACGTTTTTAGGTGAGATTTCTGAAAAAGCTGCTTAATAAGGCACAACTCATCGTTTTTCAACACTTAGATTGAACAAAGACCTGATAACCTGGGGCTAATACTGACCATGAAGAAAAAAACCAAAGAAAGGAATTGCAAAGATAGCTACAGCTATTCAAACTGCCTACCTCTGGACATTGTGTTAGTGAGAAAAAACAAAACAAAACAAAAAACTATCATTTAAGCTTCTATTTTGGGGTTTTCTATTATATGCAGCCAAACCCAGCTTCAACTGACACCATCAGTGATCCATTCTCCACATAGCAGCCTGGGTGATCTTTAAAATGCACATCTGATCATATCATTGTCCTACTGTGGTATGGCTCACCATCACACTTGAAAAAGAAATCCAATTACTTATAAAACATGTAATTGTGAGGCACAGAAGTGGGAAAAAGTCTGGGACACCTGTGTGTCCACACATGTGGCTACACATGTCTTTTATCTTGCATCAGACACAAGCTCTTTGGCTTAGAATAATATATGAGGTTTCTAAGTGGTACATGGACTGCTCATTTATTGGGAGCATAAAGATTACATGATTTTTTCTCAGGAGCCATGATTCATAGCATGAGCAATCCCAAACCAGGAACATACTGTTAAAAGCATTCCAAATATAAGGATATTCCTCTCAGCATGTATCATCAGTATATTTGCCCAGAGATCCAAGTACCATGTTTCCAAGAAGATAAGACTGGTCACCTGCCTTCTTTCTTACTTCAGGAATATTACCATGGTTATCAGGAGAGGAATAGGTCACAGGCGAGCTGTTTTAACTCCTTTCTCACCAGTTTAACTGAAAAAGTTATTTCTTTACCATGTTTCATCTTAGTATGTTTCATTCATAGGTATGTTTACCTATGATTATAATTAATGATATTTATCGAGTGCTTAGTATATACTGGACACTGTTCTTAAGCTTTACTTGTTGTCTTAGTTAGCTTGGGCTGCCATTACAAAATACTACAGACTGGGTGGCTTAAACAACAGAAATTTATGTCTCATAGTTCTGGAAGTTGGGAAGTCCAAGACTAAGGTGCTAGTAGATTCTGTTCCTGATGAGAGCTCTCTTCCCAGCTTGTAAATGGCCAAATTCATGCTATGTTCTCACATAGCCTTTCCTAGGTGCACATAGGCGGAGAGAGAGAGAGCTCTTCTTCTTAGAAGCCACTAATCCCATTGTGAGGACTCCATCCTCATGACCTAATCTAACTCTAGTTACTTCCTAAAGCCCCCATCTTCAAACACCATCAGGTTGAGGGTTACGGTTTCAACATACAAATTTTGGGGGCATGCAAACATTTAGTCCATAACACCTTCATTATCTCCTTTAATCCTCACATCAACCTATGAGGAAAATATTATTTTAGTTCATCTTACAGATGGAGAAACTGAAGCACAGAGAGGATGTGTAACGTACTTAAGGCCACACAACTAGTGAGTGGCAGAACCTGAATTCAAATCCAGGTAGTTTGGAATTACATCCTGGGTTCTTAACCATTATGCTATGCCACCTTACTATATTAAAAAGTAATCATGAGGAAACAGCATGAAGTGCTCAATAATTTAGAGTCTATATGTATGCCTATCTTCTCAAAAATTTCCCCAAAGTATGCTTATAACTTGCTGCATATCCCCATTCAACCCAAGGGACTGTGGAGAATCTTAGAAGCAAATATTTAAACTATATTTTTCTCATTAGTTACCTAAATTTTACAGTATTCATTGTGAACTGCATATAGATTAAATGAGAATATGGAGATTCTTTCCACAACAAATCTGTAAAAGGCCCTTTAAAATTGATTTTTCAACATGTCTGATATCTATTCGTCTTTCATTTCTAGACCTCTTATTACTACTGGTCTAGCTCTAAGTTATCGTTTCCTCATTACTCGGGGAGCAATATGGCCAGGATTAAGTATGATTAAGTAAATGAAAATATGTAATGATATCTTATATGCTAAAATATGCTGTAGTATTTTTAATAGCTCAAATTATATAACCCGTGTAAGATAAATATAGCAAATTCAGATTACAATGTTTTAACAACTTTTAGGAGAAAGGTTATCACACTATTCATTCATCTGACAGATATTTATTGCATTTTCACTATGTTCCAGACACTTTAGGTGCCAGAGGTGTTTAGTGGAAACAGACAGAATGCCCGCTCTAATGGAGTTTATATTTTGGTGGAGATGGGGTAGCTGATACAAACAATCACAACTCAACGAAAAACTAAACAAGAAAAATATGATAGTAATAAGTACTACGAAAAGAAGCTAGGATGTTGTGATAGTGAATTACTGGTGGCTGCTTTAAAGTAGGTGGTTAGGAGACCTCTCTGAAGTGGTGACAAGAAGCTAAGATCTGAGTGACAAGAAGGATGCAGCTAAGCAGAGAAGCAAAAAACCCAGAGTCTTCTGAAGAGAAGGTAGTGTAAAGACCCTGAAGGGCCTGCTGGCAGTTCTAAGAAACGAAAGAAGGCTGAACTGGCTCAATGATTGGAGCAAAGAAGAGACAGGTTAGAGATGAGCTCAGGGAGGCAGGCAGAAGGCCATTCACCTTGGGCTATAGGTTTCCTTCAAATTATTAGTAAAACTTAATACTGGTAAAATCTCTGACTGATGTGAGCTTCATTTGACTCTTCAATCCTCTGTTTTAGCTCAAAATTGAAATCAAAGTTCAAACTATATTAAAGACCAAAAAGCATTCTAGAAAACTTTTAGATGTTTGGAATTCATATGCTTGTTTAATTTAATCTTCTCACCAATCTTACAAGGTAGACATTATTATCCTTGCTTAACAGAAGAGAAAACTGAAGTTTAGAGACATTGTTAATATTAAAAGGATAATGATTATCTTTAAAACCATTAAGTCTCTGAGAAGGAGGATGGTGTGTCAGTTCCTTGCCCATATCCCCTTGCCCTTAGCAATTCAATGCACTGTGGCCCAACTTCTAATTGCCAACACCTGCATTTCTTTGTTTGAGGGCTTTTTCTGGTAGCCTGAGATGGTTATGCCTGTGTCAAAGAAAAATGCACCTGATGGAGTTATATAGACAAAGAAAACTTTATTCAAGTCTATTGTAATAGGAGTCAAGACTACTGCAGTTAGGGGAGAGAGACTGAACTCAACTCCAGATACGATAGGGACAGCTGGAGATTTATAGCCAATGGGCAGGATAAAGGGGTCAGTGGATAGAAAGTTACTGAGAGGAACTTAGGTATCAAGGGTGGGGGAAGATGAACTTGATTAGATATCAAAGGTTGGAATATCTAGTCTATCTCACTGGACTGGCTTAGTAGGGTTCTTGCCAAAACTGGGCTCAGCAGACCAAGAACAAGCCCGGAGGAACCTGACTAAAGTTTGTCAAGGTAAGAGTCCTTGTCACCTCTCCCAAGAGTAGGCCAGAAGTTCCAGAGAACTAATGGTAACAGGAAGCAACCCTGAACCATGGTGTTGACATACAAATACCTCAGTTTCCTCACTACACAGAAGTAATCTCTCGGAGACCTCTGCTCTACACTGGCTCTCAGATTTACCCAGATGCATCAAGCTCACAGTAGTAAATTGTTATATAACAAATCTGACTCTGTATTAGCTACCTTTCCTTGTCTGTCTCACTTCCTACTCCCTGCACATTTCCTGGGATCACCTTCCAAATTAGTGATAAATCAATACTGTGTTTGAAACAATAATAATACGTATTTATGTAGTGTATTATATTTTTTAAAGCATTCCATGTGTTTCATCTCATAAAATATTCTCATGAACCTTGTGAAGCAGACAGGGTATATCTTATCCCCAATTTGAGAAAGAAATATAAAATATGTCAAATAACTACTAGAATTTTCAAAAAGGGTAGCAACAGTCATTTACTATATTAGTCCCCTGTTGCTTCTGTAACAAATTACCACAAATGTAGTGGCTTAAAACAACACAAATTAATATTCTTACAGTTATGGAGGTGAGACATCCAAATGAGTCATACAAGCCAAAATCAAGGTATCAGCAGAGCTGCATTCTTTCTGGAGACTAGAAAAGAACCCATTTCCTTGCCTTTTCCAGCTTCTAGAGATTGCATGCATTCTTTGACTTGGGGTCCCTTTCCCATCTTCAAAGTACATTAGTTCACTTTTTGCATCTGTTGCCATATCTATGCTCTCTGACTTTGACCCCTCAGCCTTCCTCCTGTAAAAACACATTGTGCCCACCTGGATAATCTGGGATAATCTTGCCATCTCAAGATCTTTCATTTGATTACATCTGCAAAGTTTCCTTTGCCATTTAAAGTAAAATATTCACAGAATCTGGGGATTAGTACAAGAACATCTTTGGGAGGAAGAATATCGTGTATTTTTTTCCTACCACATATACTATATAGCTTTAAATTATAGGAGTAATTTCAATGAGAAGATGCCTTATTTGAAGTATATCATAATTTTATATGAATTAACAATTGATATGTATCATTTATATCATGATTGCATGTTTTTAAAAGGCTCAAATGTCTCAAAATTGGAACAGATGAAAATCTTGACTTCTTCCATCACATCAATTGATTGTATACCTAATTATACACTTTTTAATTCACTTAACTTAGTTTGTAATTTATTCTTCCTAAAAATTTTTATTCTCCTTGATCTAACAGAAAAGCCTGCATAATAGTTCAATACTTTGCCAGCCATAATTAATAAATCAATAACATAGAATTTAGACTCTACTGGCATTCTTTCAATTATATTATACTTTTCTTGTTAACTATACTTACTAATGTCTTCAAAATCCTTAAACCTTAAAAATATAAAATGTGACACCCAAAACTATTAATGCTATCCTCACATCTTATTTTTCTCAATATTCTACCACAACCATCCGTCTGCAGTAGCTTTGTCCAATTGAAATATATGTGCCACAAATGTGAGCAACATATCCAATTTTAGATTTTCTAAAGGTAAAAAGAAACAGATGAAATTAATCTTAATAGAATATTTTATTTAACTCAATATAATAAAAATATTATCATTTCAACATGTAATAAAAATTATCAATGAGATATTTTACATTATTTGTTTCATACTAAATCTTCAAAATCTGGTATGTATGTTACACTTACAGCATATCTCAATTCGGATTAGGCACATTTCAAGTGCTCGATAGCCACACGTGGCTAGTGGCTACTATACTGGATAGCACAGGTCTGTCTTATACCTTCAATTCTCACAGAAAGCAAGCACAAAATACAATGGTATTATGGCACCTAACATTGCTGTATTAGTAAGTAGCAAGGCCTCTGGCATGAAACATCCAGACAGGGCCACTGTCTTGCCCAACTATGGAGCATCAAGTAGTATTCTACGAATTCTAGACCACATTATATTCTGCATGGGTCACAGCCTCTGCAGCACAATGCCAGATATAACTCTATGCACACGCTCAATTTCTTACCAATTTTGCTAAGCCAAAATTCAGTGCATATATTGACACAAGTATCTCTGGAAGTAGGTGAAAATCATAAGGCAGTTACATTTTTCTAAAATTTCTCTTTTGTCTTTCACATCACCTGTTTCAACTTTTCTGTCATTGTCAGGATTTTTTCACTCAAAAATATCTCTGCCATGGGTAGAAAATCATTTTATTATTAGTTACTAACCACAGGTAATTCACATTTTGTTGTTTGTATAATACCACAACAACTATTGCCTTAACTGGTTACCATACACTAAGCGCTTTGGGGGTCCCATGTGATTAGAGGCTCAGCTGTGTCTGCTTCAATATGCTTGTCATCTGATTGGTCCCTTTGTCAGTTATGGAGGCACGTTTAACCAATTCAGATAGAGGTAAATTTGCAGAAATTATTGCATTTTTCATGAAACACCAGAGTTTTTATTCTTTGAGGTAAATATCTGATACCAACTATTTCAATATTTTTTACATATGAAATATTCCCCAAACAAAACTTCGTATAAACAATATACAACTGGACATATATATAACATGCAGTTTCTACAAACCACATTAGTTTCAGCTAATGGGAAAAAAAAATTCCCATGTTTTCTATTTTTAAGAATGTTTCTTATGTTCAGAGAAGCAGGCCCTTGCAAAACCAAGTCCTCAGCACATATCTTGTTTGCCTTAAGGGAAGGAACATGGGCTCTGGCAGAAGGAATGGAGCTTGTACTCTTTAGTTTTCAGAAAAATTGGCATAAAAGTCTTATATGTTTATCTTTACGTTAAATCACACTTACTCAAACCTCTAATGAATCATCTTTATAGAAAAAAATTAGGGATTGTCCCATATAATCCAACACAAATCAATGCCTGCACACGTATTAAGCACCTTCTGTATATAATAGGCAACAGTAGGTGTTGAAGACTCAAAGCAGTTGAAGATGGGTATTGTTCAATCTCCTTGGCACTCTAAAGAATATCCCTGATTTATTTGGACACACTTTGTGTCTGCCATTAGTTGACTATGAACACATGTTTATTGAAATAATTCTTTAATTTACCCATACACTGTCTTGCTATTTTTGCTGTGTTCCCCTGCACAGAAGAATAAAAGAAGGCTGGGTAGACAGGTTCTCTAAGAAAGGTTAAGGTGCAAAAGTAAGAAGACAAGACTGAAAAACTGAGGTCAGCTCTGCAAGGAAATACAACCAAAATATTGCAAGATATAATACCCCTATGTTTTGAATAAATGTTAAGTCTCTACATAATTAAGGTTTTTGCCAATTTAGGCATGCATGTAGGTGTCTCGCAATTTAAAATGAAATGTAAAATGTAGCAGAATCAGGTATTTTTAAAAGAGGAAACTGGAAAGGTTATTATTTAGCTGGTTTGACTTACTCTGGGTACTAGAATGTTTATTCTAATTGGTCGAACCCAGCTAGTCTGGTAGAGGTGCTTTAATTCAGATATTACATAGACACTTAGGGATTTGTTGAGCATGATGGAACTATAACTCTGGAATGAGACATTTATGCATGTTTGGGTCTCCTACCCTTAAATTCAAAGCCTTCCCCATATTTTCTCTAAATTCTTATGTTT
This sequence comes from Globicephala melas, assembly GCF_963455315.2. Lineage (NCBI taxonomy): Eukaryota > Metazoa > Chordata > Mammalia > Artiodactyla > Delphinidae > Globicephala > Globicephala melas. Next base: position 40,294,514 of record NC_083329.1, on the reverse strand, counting down.
TTCTCCATTATAATTTCCCATTTCTGCTTCTGCATCTGCTGCCTTATTTCCACTGTTCTGATTTCCATAAAAGACATCAGTTGGACAGAAGGATCTTGAGAATTCACTCTGCTGAAGGTTTGCCGGGTTCTCTTGAAAGGAGTCACATCACAGAAATCAAAGTATCTCCACCATTTTCATGACTGTCAAGCTCCACTGCCTCACCAAACCCTCCCAACATGTGACCCTGGAGCCAAAGGAAAGTTTCCTGGGATATGCAGTCCATTTATCCCTTGAATTTTATTACATAAAATACAGGTATGTGTGTGTGTATTTACCCTAGGGCCTGAAGACAACTTTTATTTTTCTCCACAGTAGAGACATCATGAAAAGTATGACTAAGAAAATGGTTTCTAATTGTAGTTCTATTCCAGGGGAATCTGTGTTTAACCTGTAGCATCCCTGTATCAGGATGTCTATGACCATGCGAAGATTATTCTCTCCCTGTAAATAACATTTCTCAAAATTTACTTTATGTTCCATTTTAGCAAATGATTCTGTAACGTTTTGCTTTTCTCCAGTATCTTGAACAAAATGCTGGTAGCTGTTTTACTTGGTACCAAAAGAAAGGTTTCTGTCTGCCGTTCTGCCCTATGACTCTCTCTTTACATCCCGGCTCTTTTATGTGACTAATCTTTGCCATGTTTTGGAGTCCCTCATATGCTGTAGCAAAGGGGAGGGTTACATTTGCTCTCTTTTGTGGAAAGGAGTCGGAGCCGAAAATAGATTCCTCCCATTGTGGCACTAATAACTTACTCATAATACCGCTAAACATCTCTGGACAGTAGTTTTTCACATATGTCACTATCTAACCACTGCAAGCCCCAATCATGTAGGTTCTCCTAATTTATAATAGTTTATGTATTTAATCCTAGCACAATACAAAGTTAAAAACTCAATATGGATAAAATATACCTTCTTATTATAGGTGTATTATAACTTGCACTGCAACTACCTTTATCCTTGATGGAGATAAAATATAACTTTAAAGTAAAAAGAACATTAATCTATTGGAGTCTATGGCTAAATCTAGTGACCTGAAATTGAGAATGTACAGTAATCCCAACATGATGAACCAAAATTTACATTTATTTTACAAGATAGTAAACGTTTGAAAGAATAGGTAAAATGATTCTTCTTAAACCTTATGAAGAAAAATCTATTAAGGTCTCACTTGAGCAAATTCAAAGAATAAAATCACCACTTACAATATTTGTATGTATATATTTTCCTTTTTGACTTTACTATAAACCCATGTGTCACAGACATTTTTCACTCATGTTTTTACGCTGCCCTCTCACTGTTGTGGCCTCTCCCGTTGAGGAGCACAGGCTCCGGACGCGCAGGCTCAGCGGCCATGGCTCACAGGCCCAGCCACTCCGCGGCATGTGGGATCTTCCCAGACTGGGGCACGAACCCGTGTCCCCTGCATCGGCAGGCGGACTCTCAACCACTGCGCCACCAGGGAAGCCCTTCGCTCATCTTTTGAACCCCCATAATAGCATAAGGCCTTACGTATACTGAGTAACTGGAAACAAAGTACTAAATGAATAAATCTGACACTTTTAAATCATGGACCTGAGGAGAGAGGAAAAGATCCCTTCTCTGTGTTTATGGACTTGATATTGTGAAATGGACCAATATGTAAACTCATACCATGATAAGGCAAGTACTTATTTTCTTACTGAACCTAGAATTGGGAAAAATCTTGATTCCACAGGTGGGAATGAATTTCAGAGTGGTCCCAATTTTACCTTTTAATTCTAATGTTGTGGATTTAATGGTAAGAAAGAAAACAGAATAGGCTGTCCATAGCATAAGAGTATATATTGGCAGAGAAATAGTTAATGGTAGTTAGTGAAAGGCAGCATGATGAACTGCTGACTTAACTAATTGTGGAGGTTGCTTAGCCACAACTAGAGAGCCATTGAAACAATAACGATACAAAGTGATGATGTTAATAATAATACTACTAATAGCTTTGTATATATTCAGATATCTTCAATTAAAAACTGGTACATTTCTACCATTCCTTTGTTCTTGCAGAACCATAATGTACCTTTTTGTGTAATGTTGTGTTATTAAACAAAAGGCTGACAAACATTTAAAGTTTTATTTTGTTTGTTTCTTATTTTATTGGAAGGAAGTTATTTTTTTCTCTTCCATTGATTCCACAGCTCACTACAATTAGAATTACCATAATGGTAGGATGTGGTTGGTAGAAATATATGACTTCATCCTTTATAACCACCAGCATGGCATTTCCCGAAACAAAACACTACAGTGTATCAGTGAAGCTGAGTCTCTCTTCTTGGATCTAATGTTTTCATGCATGTCAGTCTGAAAATGCTGACTGCATCATGACCCTGGCTGCCAACATTAAGCTTGTAAAACAACAGAAGAGCAACAATAAAACTGCTATTTGTGTTTTATGGAACTATGTTAAACTAAGAAAATAGCAGAGTATCCAAGGGTTGGGTTTTAAAATATTCCCAATGGTCTCTAACTAATTATGGCAACACCTCCAAAGTTGTTTTCTTCAAACTGTGCTTTATGTCCAAAGAGAAACATATTGAAATACTGATTGAAATATGTCTCTGCACATCTAACATTTTAATTACTTGTCTAAATGGATAGCATTCTATTGATGATTCTCATACTATTAGAGTAGTTTATATTATATTGGGAAATATATTAACATAAGATATTTTCGAAACATTAAAAAGACAGCTTAACTAAGTAAGTGTTACCAACTCAAAATTGCTAAAATCTTGAGCTGTGATTAATGTTTTCCAGTATACAGGTATAGCTTTATTTATACCTATCATCAGTGCACAATACTATAATTATACAGCTAAGTACTTGATTAGCCTTTAAATGTTTACTTGCTTGGGAATAAAGGAAATAAAATTACAAACTTTATCAACATCTGCCGAACTATTGCAGGACTTTTAGTAGCAGCTATCCTAATATTAACTTTCACTGTGATAGATTAAAGATGTCTATACGTACTTTACTATGCCTTTCATTGAGAGGTGGAGTCCAATTCTCTTCCCCTTGAATCCAGGATGCCCTTAGTAACTTGCTTGACACCAACAGAATGTTACATCCTGGGCATCTGAGGCTAGATATCAAGAAGTCTTGCAACTTCCTCAAGCTTCTTGAAATTCTTTCTCTGGGAGCCCTGAGGTGCTATATAAGAAATCTCACTACTTTGAAACCACTGTGCTGGAGAGACAGAGACCACTGGTACACACTCCAGTTGACAGTCCCAGATTATTCTAACCTTTTATTCATTCCTGTCAAGTCACTAAAATATGGCCAGTCTGGTTACCAGATCAATAACACCAAGTAACCTTAGCTGATAGCATATGGAGCAGAAGAATCACCCAACTGAGCCCTGTCCAAATTTCTGACCCCAAATTGTGAGATATAATAAAAAGGTGGTTGTCTTAAGCTGCTAAAGGAAAACTGTTCCTCTACTCACAACGTTTCTGACACCAAATGTGTGTGTTTCCTTTTTACCACAGCAACCAGTTCTCCAACTCTCTGGACACCAGCTGGATGTCCAACAATTCAGTTCAATTCTGACACTAGCTATCTGGAGTTAATATGGGTCCCACAGGTTAAGGGCACAAGACTAACCCCCACTTTAAATGCCAATGACAAGTTCTGGGCCTCCTGAGCTTCTGACTCACCAGCTTTAAATCAGGGGTTTCCACAATTCCCTCCTCAGATCCAATAATAAAACAGTGGGTAATGATTGTCAAATCCATTTCACCTGGCTTCACTAATCAAGGTCTTTTTAATTGTTGCTACAAAAGACTTTCATATCCTCCAAGTTGCCAGTAGCCTAAACCATAAGATATTTACCTGAGTTGTTGGCCAGAAACTTGGGGTCAGCTGTGTCTAGTTTGAGCTGAGCTGGTTAAGACTGGATAGGACCAGCAACACTTCAACTGGCAATGGGCCAATGTCTGCTTGATGACCTTTTGACATCAGAGGGCTGAAAACTCCACCCTCAGATCATGCTAAGTTCCTTCATTTTTGAGTGTACAGAGGCCTGTAGCTTAGTTATACCTGCACAGAATGATGATTACAGTACCTTTTTCTAATCACCTTTCCCCATGTTCCCCATGCCTCAGTTTTACCCCATAAATACCCTGAGCTCCTTGCCTTCAGGGAGGTGGGTCTGAGTTTTGTTTTCCTGTCTCCTTGCTTGGCTGCCTTGCAAATAAGCCCTCTCTTTGCTGCAAACCTCAGAATCTCAGTGTTTTGGCTTACTGTGCATTGGGCAAAATGAACTTGGTTCGGTGACAATAATTTGCTATAAAGGCTCACAGGACTTAGGGAAACACTTACGTTTACCAGTTTATTATAAAGGATGTTATTAAAGGATATACATGAATAGCCACATGAAGAAGTACACAGGGTGAGGTCTGAAAAGGTACTGAGCGCAGAAGCTTCTGTCCCCTGGAATTGGGGTGTGCCACCCTTCAGGCAGGTGGATGTGTTTACCAACCCAGAAGGTCTCCAAACACCATAACTTAGGGGTTTTTATGAAGGCATATTTGATTATTAACTAAATCTCTAGGCCCTCACCGTTCCCTGGAAGATGCGGAGTGGGGCTGAAAGTGCCAAGCTTCTAATCAGCATGGTCTTTCTGGTGACCAGTCCTCATCCAGGAGCCCCCAAGATTTGCCTCATTAGAACAAAAGATGTTCCTATTACCCAGGAAATTCCAAGGGATTCAGGATCTCTGTGTAAGACACTTCTATTTCTCCCATTACTCAGGAAATTAGATGGGTTTTAAGAGTTCTATGTCAGGACCTCTTATTAGGTCACAGCCACTAAGGTTTGCTGCAAGTACTTTGTTAGCAACAGTAAATAACTGGAACACACATATCTTGTTGTGTTGTCACCTATATTCTTGCAAAATTGATTAAATTTTATGAGAATTAGTATTAAATTCTATTTTAATCATTTTGAGTTAAGGAATTTTTTTTTTTTTTTTTTTTTTTTGGCATCCAGCCTTTCTTTCTAAATGCAGCCCACTTTTTCTTTTGGGAAAGTCCACCATTAAGAGAAGTCTTGGTAAAAGTATTTGCCTCCAGCTGTCAAAGGGCTAGGTCTTCCCTCTACCTGCCTTAAGTAGCAAGGAGATAGCACTTAAACCTTCAAATCCTCTAGGACTCTTAAATCTTGAGCTAGTAATACAAAGACATGAAGATAATAGATATATTTCCTAGAACCTAAATATGATATCACCCATTCCTCTCCTAAACATCTTCCAGTCCTTTCAAATTAGATCAAATCTAAACTCCTGGCTTGGTAGAAAGTGCCTATATGGTGTGTTCATAGTTTATCTCTTCAACCTCATCTCTCAGTATCTCCTAGGATCCTCATGAACTAATCATTCTGGACTACTGTTGTGGGTTGAATTGCATCCCCCCCCGCAAAAAAAAAAGATATGTTAAAGTCCTAACCCTTAGCACATCAGAACGTGACCTTATTTGGAAATCAGGTCTGTACAGAGGTAATCAAGTTGAAGTGATGTCATTGGGGTGGGATCTAATCCAATATGACTTATGTCTTTATAAAATGGGAAAACTTCGACATAGGGAGACATGCAGAGGGAAGAGTATATGAAGACATAGAGGGAGGATACCATGTGATGATCGAGTATTGGAGTGATGCCTACAAGATAAACAATGCCTGAGGCTACCAGAAGCTAGGAGAGAGGCTTGAACAGTTCCTTCCCTAGAACCTTAAGAGAAAGCATGGTCCTCTTGGCACCTTAATTTCAGACTTCTAGCCTCAAGACCTGTGAGACAGTAATTTTCTGTTGTCTTAATGCACCCAGTTTTTGGTCCTTTATTATGACAGCCCTAGGAAACCAGTACAACTACCTACTGCTTCCCAAGAGTGTCATGCATGTCCTTAAAAGAAGGAAGTAAATATAAAGAAGGTTTATGTTAAACATACCAAGATTTTGGAAGAGGAAATAATCAGGGACTTTTTCATGGGGAAAAAAAGATATTTGAGCTGGGCATAGGATGTGGGTTTCAGCAGGCAAAGATGGGAGGATGGCATTTCTAACAGTAAATACCTCAAGCAAAGGTGTAAAGGCAGGGATATATAGATTATTTTTAAAAGAAAAAGAGGTTGTGTCTTTGCTTTATGTATTAGATATGTACAGTGAATTCTAAGAACATTATTATCAATGGCTCAGTTTAATTTGACTTCTTCTAGAAGAAAGCACATAGAAGAAAGAATTCTGGTAGTTGCTCCTTTATTAGGCCTTCCTCAAAGAAATCTCATAATTGGTTTAGGACTGTTTAGTTATTCTCTAGGAGTTCCCAGACTTTTGGAATTTACCAAATAGTAAAATATTTTAAATGACAGGGGACATTATAAGGACATCAGCATCTTATTTGAGGACATAAGAACATTTTTAATTACTGTCGTCTTTCATCACCATAAATTCTTTAAAGAGATGAGATTTCAACCACGAAAAAGGAAATATAATTTCAGAGTAAATTATTATCCTTTAAATTGAAAAAAAGATAGCTTTGTGAAAATTTTCTCATATTGTCATTCTTTCTCATTTTCCCCAACCAGAGAAAACAATCTGCTGTTTGAGGGTGGGGAAACACTGCTTTGAAATTAAACATATGAATGGGCTTCCACCCAGCATGGTCACAGTTCCTGCTATTAACTAAAGGGGAGACTGATGGTGCTGGAGATCATGTTTGTTTGTTTGTTTGTTTTAAACAGGCTTCCTCCTAGGCAGGCCTGAGAAACACCAAACCACAATTGTTCCAAAGAAGTTCCTGAGGTCCCATTAAGAAATGGGTTAGTTGTGCTTTTCAAGAGAAATATCATCTGATTCTACACAGGGACTATTGGTATTTTTCAGAAATATGGTTTTTGGTCAAAAAGAACCACGAGAATCTAGAAGCGTTAATGGTGTCCTTCTGAACTAACCAGAAGAAGATATATCACCTCCCTGAAATGGGACTATCCCAACTCCTCTCTTTTACCTTTCCTGTACCTTACCTTATTTAAAAGATTTTAAATATAGTTTTAAAACAATTAATAAAAAGAAATACAACCGAATAAGGGCACTAAGAGCCAAAGTAGATGAAATAGTTTAAAATCTGCTATAGTTTAAAATAAAAAGATTACTGAGTCAAGTAGGAGCATTTATTATAATAAAAGTTTGCTAATGTTCTGGGTGTGGTTACTTCATGAGAAAAATTCCATAGTAATGGGCTCATAGGCTAAGACTTGATCTGAGAGCTGCCTGCCTTTCTATTACAGCCACAGCCTCAGGCTGGATGTGAACCACATGCTCCAATTCCCTTAAATTCTACAACTCTTCACACATCCCATGCTTTAAATTTCCAAACCGTGCAAACGCTATGCCTCTTGGTCTGCCTTTCCTTTTCCTCTGCTCCAGGCAAACATTATCTACTCTGTTCAGAAGAGTCATTAATCTTACTTACTATACTCCAGATATCATTTTAAGCATTTTAAGTACACCAATTTACCTAATTCTCACTAAAATCCTCTGAGGTAGGCACTACTACTACCAAATCCCCATTTTAAAGATGAGAAAATTTATGAACAGAGAGATTCATAACTTTCCCAAGGACACTAAGCTATAAGGGCAGAGTTAGCAGGAAATCTTTTTACAGAGTCCAAGCTCTTAGCCGGTATGCTATGCTCTCCCTTTGTGAAGACTTCATGGTTCCCTCAGAAGTCATCGACCTTTTTAAAAAAAAATGTTTTATTGAAGTATAGTTAATTTACAATGTTGTATTAGTTTCTGGTGTACAGCAAAGTGATTCTCATACATATATTCATATATATATATATTCACATGCACATATATTCTTTTTCATTTCTTTTCCATTATGGCTTATTACAGGATATTGAATATAGTTCCCTGTGCTATACAGTAGGACCTCGTTTTTTATCTATTTTATATATAGTAGTGTGTATCTGTTAATCCCAAACTCCTAATTTATTCTTCCCCCCTTTCCCTTTGGTAACTATAAGTTTGTGTTATATGTCTGTGAGTCTGTTTCTGTTTTGTAAATAAATTCATTTGTATCTTATTTTAGATTCCACATATAAGTGATGTATGGTATTTGTCTTTCTCTTTCTGACTTATTCACTCGATATGATAATTTCTCGGTCTATCTGTATTGCTGCAAATGGCGTTATTTCATTCTTTTTATGACTGAGTAGTATTCCATTGTGTATATATACCACATCTTCTTTATCCATTCATCTGTTGATGGACATTTAGGTTACTACCATTTCTTGCCTTTTGTAATTAATGCTGCTATGAAGATTGGGGTGCATGTACATTTTCAAATTAGAGATTTCTCTGGATATATGTCCAGGAGTGGAACTGCTGGATCATATGGCAACTTTATTTTTAGTTTTTTAAGAAACCTCCATACTATTCTCCATAGTGGCTGTACCAATTTACATTCCCACCAACAGTGTAGGAGGGTTCCCTTTTCCCCACACCCTCTCCAGCATTTATTACTTGTAGACTTTTTGATGATGGCCATTGTGACCAGTGTGAGGTGATAGCTCATTGTAGTCTTGATTTGCATTTCTTTAATAATTAATGATGTTCAGCATCTTTCCATGCGCCTATTGGTCATCTGTTATGTCTTCTTTGGAGAAATGTCTATTTAGGTCTTCTGCCTATTTTTTGATTGTGTTGTTTGTTTTTTTTGTTATTGAGTTGTATGAGCTGTTTGTGTATTGTGGAAATTAAGCCCTTGTCAGTTGCATCATTTGCAAATATTTTCTTCTAGTCCATAGGTGGTCTTTTTGTTTTGTTTATGGTTTCCTTTGCTGTGCAAAAGCTTAATAAGTTTGATTAGGTCTCATTTGTTTATTTTTTCTTTTATTTATATTACTTGGGAGACTGACCCAAGAAAACCTTGCTATGATTTACAGAATTCATCGATCTTATAACTTATAAGATTCATCAAAGTATATCTACAAATTATAAATGTCTATATACACTAAATCTTAATCTTAAAGAAAGGAGCTGAGTTTTATATTTCTTCCCAGCTCCAACTCTACTACAAATAGTTTATCAAAATCAACCAGAAAATATATATAAAATGAATTTAATGTAGATAATTTTGCAAAGTTACAATATATTAATCACTTTGTTTTCGACTATGAAATACCATACCCTTTCTCTGCCTCTATAAACAAAAGCCTCCAAAGATTTCTAAGACATTTCTGTTTCCTTTTTAAAAATTTGGCAAGGGACTAGTCTTTCTTTCTCAATTTGAGTACTTTAACTTCTTCCTAAAGAACAGTACGTCTATTTATTATTACTTTTTATGATTTTTAGCTCCTATCTATGCAAGTAAGTGGTGCATTGAAAAAGTAAATGAAGCATTGTTTCTATTTATTTGTATTCATTTATTCATTTATTTATTAAACAAATACTTCTTGAATATCTACATTTGCTAGGTATTGCGTTAGAGAAAAGAATTCCTGCTCTCTAAGAACTCACACTGGTAAATACACTAGGAAACCAGTAATTTTAGACCATCTGACAGCTGATCTGCAAGAAGAATATGTACCATATCGTGAGAGAAAAGAACATGGAGGATGATGGGAAATTGTAAAGGCTTCATGGACAACAGGTAATTGTGCATCCTTTATTCTGGAAAATAGTGATTCCCATGGCAGACTAAAATTCCATTGAATGTTGGTCATTTACCAGGGGGTTGTTGGTATGTGATTCCAATTTGGAAAGAACGGTAAATGCCTTTCTCTGTGCTCCCCAGTTTTTCCCTCTCTGTACATGAGAAATGTTTCAATTAAATAAACTTTGCAGAAGACTGCCTGATAAAGAAAGTGTCTGAGCAGATTGTACAGAGCCAATTCAAAGGCTGTACTTCCTGAAATGCATCCTTCCCACAAACAACACACACCTGGCCTAATAGACATTTGAAATCAGTCAAGATAAGCCCTGGTGTACCCGAGATTCAGTGGTGCCCTATGATTACCAAGATTGAGCTGTCCAGTTTTTTCATTTCTAAAACTCATTGCTCAGTGTTTCCTCCCCACTCTGCACAAAGTCTCCAAATGAACACTTTTAGGAGATTGCAGCATAAGTGACTGGAAAAGTTATCCTGCATTTGTAAATACTGAGGAGACCACACATGAAATGGAGGTACCCAATAATTAGCAAGACAGATCTTTTTATTCAGTCCTTGTTTAATATAATGTTGATTCCATCTTCTGGCTCTCCTGTGTATTGAAATGGGGAAAAAATCCAGAAGGCACTCATTTTGAATGTCATGGAAACTTTTGCATGACGGGTGCTTTTTGTAATGCTATTTGATTCTCTTGTAGCCTATACATTCATGATATGATTCTGCAAATGCAGCAGTTGAATAACTCAACTGAGAATTAAAAGTCAACAAAACAATGAATGAAAAACCCCATGCTATGCTCTTTTCAAAAGGCACAAGAAAAATAGAACTATAAAGAATTTAAAAAGCTGGACGTATAGACGTTTGGGGTTTTCCAATCACTTCATATTTTTGTAAAAGCAAATCTTACTGATGGTTAGTTCCTGCCTCATGCTGACAGTTTACAAATAAGAATAGCAAGGTCCCATTTCAGAGCAGACAGTGTGGAGCCCTCCTCAAAAGCATTTTTAAATTAGAGTGACAGAGCTTCACAAGCATTGCTGGCAGTAAAGGATGAATATTAATGCTTTAAGAAAACAATAAACTAGATCTATAGTCTTTTACATCTCCCACCAAACCACTTACTGTAAGAGCAAAGAGGCCTCCTGCAGTTTGACTTTTTGTCTTTTTTTTTAAAGATTCAATGGGTTTTATTTATTATTTTTTGGATTTAACAAAATTATGGATTTTTCTTTTTTTATTATTTTTTTAATTGAAATATAGCTGATGTACAATATTATGTTAGTTTCAGGTATACTCCATAATGATTTGACATTTGCATACATTATGAAATGATCACCACAGTAAGTCTAGTAAGCATCTGTTTCCATACAAAGTTATTACAGTATTATTGACCACACTCCTTTGGCTATATAGTTCATTCTGGTGACTTATTTTTTGTAAAACTGGAGGTCTGTACCTCTTAATTCCCTTCACCTATTTCACCCCCCCAACCCCCTCCCCTCTGGCAAACACTGATTTGTTCTATGTATCAGTCTATTTTAATTTTGTTTTGTTTTGTTTTTTCTCATATAAGTGAGATCATTCAGTGTTTGCCTTTCTCTGTCTGACTTACTTCACTTAGAATAATACCCTCTAGCTCTATCCATGTTGTTGCAAATGGCAAGCCTTCCCTTTTTTTTTTTTTTTGGTACGGCTGAGTAATATCCCATTGTATGTATATGTCACATCTTCTTCATCCATTCATCTATTGATGAACACTTAGGTTGCTTCCATATCTTGGCTATTGTAAATGATGCTGCATAAACATATGGGTGAATATATCTTCCCAAATTATTGCTTTTGTTTTCTTTGGGTAAATACCTGGAAGTGAAATTGCTAGATCATATGGTAGTTCTATTTCTAACTTTTTGAGGAACCTCTGTACTGTTTTCCATAATTGTTGTACCAATTTATCAATACCACACCACCAACAGTGCACAAGGGTTACCTTTCTTCCACATCCTCACCAACACTTATTTCTTGTCTTTTTTTTTTTTTTTTTTTATTTCTTGTCTTTTTGATGATGGCCATTCTGACATGTGTGAAGTGGTATCTCATTGTGGTTTTGATTTACATTTCCCTGATGATTAGTGATGTTGAGCATATTTTCATGTGCCTATTGGCTATCTATATGTCTTTGGAAAAATGTCTATTCAGGTCCTCTGCCTAATTTTGTTTTAGTTGGGTTGCTTGTTTTTTTGATGTTGAGTTGTGTGAGTTCTTTGTATATTTTGGATATTAATGGCTTATTGGATATATCATTTGCAAATATCTTCTCCCATTCAGCAGGCTGTGTTTTTGTTTTTTGATAGTTTCCTTTGCTGTGCAAAAACTTTTTAGTGTGAAGTAGTCCCATTTGCTTATTTTTGCTTTTGTTTCCTTTGCCTGAGGAGACAAACCCAAAAAATATTGCTAAGACCGATGTCAAAGAGTGTACTGTCTGTGTTTCCTTCTAGGAGTTTTATGGTTTCATGTCTTACATTTAGGACATTTTGTCTTCTTGATTTTTATACTCATAAGGGGAAAAAGCATAATAATGTCACAAGTCTTGTAGTGAGACTCACCATTCTTTTGACATACCACTCCACTTAGGAGATTATCCACTAGATTCCTCCAATCCAGACGTATAAACATGTGTACATTAACATATGTTCAATAGAAAAATTTATTTTTTCAAAATGTTATGGGACCAAGGAATCCCAGATGAGGTAACATGACATGGCTTCAAGACAGATGGATCTATATAACAAACTCTGCCTCAATTTATAGAACAGTTGTTTTTAATTCCTTAAAGAATTAGGTTGCAACCTGAATGATATGAAAGGGCTAATCCACTCATCCAACTACATTACCTTTAATTTGCTTCTTTATATCAGGGAGAATATCTTCAACTAAGATAGAAATGAAAAGATTCCTATGCTCTAGATTTAAAGCTGTTTGTCTTTGGGATATTTTTCTTTCCATCTGTGTACACTGTTTCATGTTAGCTTAGGGGAGAAGGCCTATAAAATATTTATATCAGACTCTGAATATCGGCTTCCAATTTGGCCAAATTCTGGCCATAGAGATACTTAAAAAAAAAATCCTTTCAAATATCTTGTCAGGTTTAAGCCAGAAAAAAAACGTATACATTCCTGGTGGTATTGAGTGACTCTGTGGATGAAAGAAATGTCCCCAAAGAGGGTACGAAGGATGCTATCCTCCCAAGATCCAGAGCCACTCCCAAAGACAGTCAAAAGAAAGAACAACAAGACAATTCCCCTGAGAGCTGGCAAAAGTTGGTAAGACCTTAGCTGCAAATGGACAGGAAACTCCATTTCTGTTTGGCCATATTTTGGGGCACCTACCCTGAAGAATGAGCTGCCTGCACATACTAGAACGGACAACCTGCATGGCCCAGTCAGGGAGAAAGCAGTCCTCAGGACACAAAACAAGACAAACAAGATGGAAATCTTTTCTATCCCTGTCCCGGGGAGAGAAAAGATTGACAACCAAATTCACAAGAGTCTGGATCTGGAAAGGAAGGGACAGCATGAAATTTTACCCTCTTCTCTCCAACAGGCACTATAGAGATCTGGCACAGCTAACTCTGGTAAGATTTCTCACCCTTTGCTGGCTTTTGCCAATTTTCCCAGGATCCCATCTGCAGGCTCCCCAGTGAGTGGGGTTTAAACTAGAGAATGGAGCCTCTATATCTACCAGAATTTGGCAATGTTTCCCATTAATTTTAATTTTAGTTTTGCCTTGGCTATTTAAAGGAATAACTGGTAGCAGCTTATCAGAGAATCCCTCAGAGTCCTGTCAACCTGGGAAGGGGACCCAGGCATCCTTCCAGGATAGATTTGAGGGTGTTTGAGCTGGTGTGAAAAGATTTAACCAAACCTTTGGGGATAATCTTTTTTCCAATGTCATAGTTGATTGCAAATGAGACACCAATTTCTGGGCCAGTGTTTTGACGATAAACTCCTAGGAGGATGCAAAGAAGAGGCCCAGGTATTTTAGGTTTCTGGCTTTGTAGGTGATGCAGCTGAAAAGCCACTAACTCACCAGACTTTTGTTTACAGTCTTGTAGTCTTTTCAGTGTAGAAAAGCAATTCAGATAGAAAGTTAGCAGACACTGAATACTCAGGTAAAGAAGGATAAAGGGGAGTAGTAGGAGTCAAGTCACTCTTACATAGTCTTTTGATTTTAGGTACCACTATGTCTTTAATTTTTCATTAGCGTTTTGCAATGAATCTTTCAATGAAACTATTTGGAAGACTTATGGGGGCTTCCACACGACAGTTAAAAGAGGTATCCCGTTCTGTTGATTTGGGAACCCTTGCTTTCAAGTGCACTTCTTAAATGAACAACCTTGTCTAATTGGAACATTCCCCATAATGGCAATTGTAATTTTAGGTTGTTTTAATAAGATTTTGCCATTTTTGTAGATATCCACAGCTTCCATGACCACGGTTCTTAGATATAAAATAGGTAGATGTGCCAGAGGACAGTGTGCTTAATTCTTTGAAACTTAAAGTTTCCATTTCTTTAGCTAAGCATTGGTTCTCTCAAAGCTAAATTAATACATAAGAGGAAGTGTTGCTGGGCTGGGGAGTGTGTGGTGTTTTACAGTGTACCTCACTACATGGAAATTTTTTTTTAGGTTGGCTGGTGACCTAGTATCAATCTAACCGGTTCTGTTACCACTTCATCATAGCCTCGGAGTCTTAGAGTTAGGTGGTGAGCACTCTAACAGCTTTTAAATATCTGTGCCCACCATTTTTGCGGTTTTGGCTTTGAAGATTTCCATTAGCAATAGATTTATTATAGCTTTCATGAGATTTCTTTACAGCAATGGAAGCACTGATGGCTTTTAATAGTCATACTGGTGCCTACTTAGATTTAGGTTTGGATTTTTATGATCAAAACAGTCCAAATTTCTTGTCTTAATTTATTTCTCCAAGTCCCCCAGAGGTTTACGCTTTAGACTTGCCCTGAGGCTTTGTGAGACCCCTATAGGCTGCCACCCATTGTGGATATTGGAATTCCTTCTTTTTGAGTCCCTTAATGGCTGCCACCTGCTGCAGACTCCCATATGACTATCCCAGAACCTTTCTGGGACCTCAGAATCTTTCTGGGAATAATATACATGAATAACATATATTTATTTAAAATTTTGTTTTAAAATAAAGTTTGTTTGCATCAGAGAGCTGCACGCAAGGGAGCGGAGCTCAAATCTGAAAGTGACTTACCCACAGCCCACGGTACTGCTGAGAGGAACGGTGAATTCAAAGGGTTCAGTGGGCGCCACATCCATGTGTCATGGCCCCATAGGCTGCTAGCAGTCAGCTCTGGATCTCATCCTTCATTGCCAAAAACTGTTAAAGAAGAATGATTAAAGAAGACAATTTAGGTGATAAAAGCAAACTTTATTTAATACTGCATGAAGTGGGCACTCTCCATTCTCAAGAGTCCAGAGAACTGCAAATGGGGTGGGGGGCGTAACAAAACACTTTTATAGGATAAAGACCATGAAAAGACAAATAGAAAATATCTGATTGGCTGGCACAACTAGTCAACCTTGTTTGGGGTGAAAAGGCCCAGGAGTGGCTTGGCTTTGGGGATTGGCTAACTGGATAAAACCCTGGGTGATCATTAGTCAGATCTATTGCACCTGCCTTCACTAATCAAGGTCATTTTAGCAGCATGCAGCCTAAACAATAAGATGTTTGCCCGAGTTGTTTTCCAGGAACTTGGCGTCAGCTGTGTCTCGTTTGAGTTGAGCTGGTTAAGACTGGATAGGACCACTGACCCTCCAACTGGGCATGTGCTAGCGTGCAGTTGGTGGCCTCCTGATGTCAGAAGGTCAAAAACCCCACCCTCAGATCCTGCTAAAGGCCTCCGGTTTTTAATGTGCAGAGCCCTGTAGCTAGGTTACACCTGTGCAGAATGATTATTATTGCACCTTTTTCTAGTCACCTTTCCCCACACCCCCCATACCCCGGACTGCCCTGCTTCTTTATTCTTTATCCCATAAATACCCCAAGCCCCTTGCTTCCCTGGGAGGTGGGACTCAGTCTTGTTCCCCCTTCTCTTTGCCCGGCTGCCTTGTAAATAAACCCTCTCTTTACAGTATAAACCCTCTCTACTGCAAATGTGGCTTGCTGCCCATCAGGCAAAAAGAACCTAGGTAGGTAACAATGATATACTATGTTTCAAGTCAAGTGGAACATTCACAGGAGCATGAAAGTTACATAAGTTCTGGTTTGCCGATGTGGCATTCCAGACAAAAGTGGCTTCATCTTGGACCTCGAAAGTCATTTCAACACTTGTTAAAAGATAAGCTGAGGCATATTAAAAATTTCAGGAGTTCATTTGGGCATTTATTGACTAGAATTAGGCAGCAGTAAACAGGAAATGGCTAGGAGTGCTCTGAGTACAAAAAGCCTGCAGAGACACCTATATAGAGAAAGTGCAGAAGCAAAGAAAGGACACTATTTGATTGGCCAGAGTTTAAAGCCTAGTTGGCTTTTCGTGATTGGTTATCCTTAGCGTTCTGCTTTTGTAACCGCGAGGCATTTACAGGCTTAGAGTCTGCTTTGCTTATGTAGGCAGTCATAGTATTAGAGCCTCCTCAGTCTAATGGTCTCCTTGTTTAATTAGTTTTAAAGGCCTAATGAGAACAAGTACCTGACAATTCTAGGCTCTCAGTAAAGAGCTGCTATTTTTGTTGCTGTTGTTTTGTTAATATTATTCTCATCATCAATAGCAGTAGCATCTTTCTAGAGGATGACTAGTCAAAAGGTAAACTAAGTGGTTTTGATCTACGTGTGCATTAAACAGAGTGAAAAGGGTGGTGATAAAAAGCTTTAGATAAATCCAGTTGCTAACCTGGCTTTGCCACTACTTGTATGACCTTGGGAAAGGGGCTTAATCTCTCACATCTCTTATTTAATATGAGGATAATAGCTATACTTACTTTATAGGATTTTTGTGAGGATTAAAGGAGATTTTAGGTAAAGTTCTTAGTATCATTTCCGGTTTATAATAAAGTACTCAAATAGTGTTAGCAATTATTAACATTATGACTTATTTTATTATTCAGTCTCAATGAAGGACAGTCCTAGCAAAATAATCTTAAATATCTGAACCAAGATAAGAGGGGGAAATTACAGATTTAAAAATGTCATTTGAAATAAACTGCAAAGAAACCAAAGCAATGCAATCTGAATGGTTGGGCAGAAAAAGACACAAACACACTCTAAAAACATTGAGAGGTGAAAGGAACGCCTTAAGATTTCCTTATTTTATTTATTTAGCAAACACTTTATAATATTCACTAAGGGCCAGGCATTTTTGTAAGCACTTCACAATTATGAATTTATATAATCTTAATAATCCTACAGGGAAGGTACTGTTTTTATCCCAATTTTACAGATAAAAAAGGAGAGGCCAAGTAAGTTAGGTACCCAACGTCACACAACTTGCCAGTAACAGAGCCAAGATTTGAAGCCAGATAAATACTCCAGAGTCAGTGCATTTACTCATTTTATTTTCAAAGAAACTTCTCTTTGATGCACGTTTAAAATGTGTGCTAGAAAAGAAAACCAGAGCCAAAGCATTGCTAGAATGGGGATTTAGGAAAAAGGGACGTTCAATCTGCGAATCAGTTATTGTCTTTGAGGAAGGTACATAAACTGGAGTTAAAGGTAGGTCAAGGCCCAGTAAAGACAGCTTGAATATTTCCACCATGGGGATAACAAACGTATATAATCCTACTAGTAAAGTATGAAATAAACCTAGGAAATTAATTGGAGATGTGCTTTACCTGAAAGGGGCTTTAAGAATAAGAGGCTGTAACACTATATTTTCTCCACATATGCCATTTTGCTCCAGGAATTCAAGAGTAACAAAGCTGGCACACACTCAAAAATGATGACTAAACCTATCATTCTGGATAAAGAGCATACCCTGCTTCTGTTCTGAGGTGATGATGGAGAAGAGTTTTTCAATTGTTGGTAACAAGAAACTTCTGTTTGCAAAATTCCTGGCCCTTACCTGCCCCCAACAGATCAACATCAAATTAAATATATTCCATTTTTTAACTCTCCATCTTTACCACCCTTCAAAATTTGACCTTGAGTATACACTGAAACAAAAATGACAGCAATACAAAATGTAACACTTTCTCCTCTAAACTTTTTTGTAAACTTTCTACAGCCTCATGCAGCTGTCAATTAAAGAAGCATTATTTGAGTCTTCACCAGCATAGACAGATTTTTGGGGGCACAATGATTTATTCACTATCTAAGATTTTAAGATCTGAACCACTGAAATGAACTTTTATCATCTTCCACAAGCTGAACTCCAAGAGTAACTGTCAGTTACAACTTCTGCATATATGGTTTTGTGAGGAGAGCATTCTACTAAGTAAAAATTCAATGGGCAGGGCTTCCCTGGTGGCACAGTGGTTTAGAGTCCGCCTGCCGATGCAGGGGACACGAGTTCATGTCCCGGTCCGGGAAGATCCCACATGCCGCGGAGCGGCTGGGCCCATGAGCCATGGCTGCTAAGCCTGCGCATGCGGAGCCTGTGCTCCGCAACGGGAGAGGCCACAACAGTGAGAGGCCCGCGTACTGCAAAAAAAAAAAAATTCAATGGGCAGACTCAAGTGTAAATATGAATATACAGGGTAAATCAGGCAGAAAGTGAATTCAACCTCCCTCTGCCATTTTGTTCTATCTAGGCCCTCAACTGATAGATGTCCATCCACATTGGGAAAGGCAATCTGCTTTACTCAGTCTACTAATTCAAACATTAATCTCTTCCCAGAACATCCTCACAGACACACCTAGAAATACTGTTTAACCAACTTTCTGGAGATCTCAAAGCCCAGTCAAGTTGGCACATAAAATTAACCATCACAGGCTCTTACCAACAGGATGGTCCAGCTATATGGCCTTTAAGGGTTCTTGAAATGCTACCCATGAGGCTGAGGACTCTACATTTGCACAGAGGGTGCAGTGGTATCAGAAAGCCTGGGTTCAAATCCTGCAATTCCCACTTATAAGTTTCAGGAACTTGGGTAAATTATTGAGCCCCTCTAAGCTTCATTTTCCTTATCTGTAAAATGGAGACAAAAGCGTCTTTATGTGGATAATGTGAACATTAAAGATAATGTGTGAATAGGGCTTAGCACTGCGCCTGCTTGTATTAGGTATTCAATACATTCTAGATTGATTAGGGGATAGTTATTGAGGGAATATTTATTACTAAAGTCAAATAAATAGAGAAAGTTTTTTATTGTAGCATCGGAAAGTAGTTCTTCTCCAACACAGGGCAATACAGTAAGCACCTACATGGCGTGAAGCACTAGACAGACTGGCATATGGCCTTCTCATTGCTTGCTGGTCATGACAGAAAGAGCACCAAGAAGTGAATCTTTATCTGGAGAGAAGACAGCCTGCAATAAAATCTTAAATAACCCCAATAAATTTACAAACTCTTTGGGCTTTTCTATATCTTTGGTGGTGTCTCTAACCATCTTACATCTGAGGAAAGATTACTTGCAAATCAATGAATGCTGATCCCCAGGCACTGATGATCAAGTGGTAGAATGGCATCACTAACTATCTCCATAATACATGAGTCCTGAGAGATAAACTAAGAGAGCGCTGAGAGTTCAAGGGCACTGCCACTATCTCAGAGGCAAAACTGAAGACAGGGTCCCAAGAAATAAGCTGAGAGGGTGCTGAGGGCCCCATGTCCTGTCAGTATTTCTCAGAAGTGAGGCTGGAAATGAAACATAAGACTGTACACTGCTTTCTGCTAGTACGTGCTACATAAATGTTTTCTCTAACCTTGAATACCATTTGACCCTGTTGTTAGCAGCTATTAGTGAAGACACTCATCTTAACCACATTTCCCTTGTCATCATATTTGTTCATTTACCAAGAAATGATGTGATGTTACTATTTTGGGCTCTTCGCATCAACCGTATTAGCACTGGATGTCACTGTTGTTCCATGCAGATGTAACACAAGTGTGCTTCTTTCTCAGCGAATTTCAGAAATGGCCCAGAGCCTTCCGGAAAAGCTCATCATGTACTTTGGCAGAACCACACAATACTCCCCAACCAGCCTGGCACTGGTGTTGCTATTTTCAGATTCTAAATCGAACGTATTCCAAGAGCAAGAGTCCAGGGAAAGAGCCAAGAGGCCTCTGAGGCGCAGAATTTATACAGATTCATCAAATTACTAGAATTACTACAAAGGCCTATTTGCAAGCAAGAAGTTCTGCACTTGCTACAAATTTCATAAACACAAGAACAACAAGAACAACTTAATGCTCTAAATATATATCTGAATCAAAATGAATTACATCATCATCCCATGAAAGAGTTCCAGAAGCATTTCTTTGGTAAATAAGATACAAATATTAACTCTTGCTTCTTCTGCCAGTCACTCCATAACCAAGTAACAGCCAGTAATCAAGGCTATTAAAGCTCTCAGTCTGACCTTCTAAACTGCTCTTGGACAAAAGCAAGCACAGCAGGCATGCATTTTAGGGCAATTACAGGCATAACTCAAGTATTTACAGGACACAGGATTGTAATAGAACAATCTTTTTGGTATTTCAGAGGTAACAGTTAAATCCTGCAACAGTGGTGGCCCATCAGTGGTGGGAAAAGACCAATTGCTCCTGAGGGTGGAAAATAATTTTGCAGTTCAAGTTAGTGAGGTATGGCATTTCTTCTTCCACTATATTCAAAGTGTGCTGCAGCATTTTTTTCTTCTTCATCATGATTTCCTCATGACAATGTTGTGGTTACTTTAGCAGGTGGTGGAAAACTGATAAGTGTAATTGCTGTAATCACAGGATGTATAGGATGTAAATATTTGTAGGGCAATTAAAAATGATTTGCCTCTTTAGCTTCTTAAAATAAAAGGCACATCTGAACAGCAAACAAGTGGGGATTTTTTTTTTAAAGTAGAAAAGATGTTAAGGGGCAAGAATATGAAATGATTTATTGAAACTTCATCTTGTGGTTTGGTTAGATGTGGATGTAGCGGCAAAAAAGCAAAATATTGTGGATCAGGAGAAATGTGCCATCAAATAACTAAAAATAAATTTCAAGAGAACATCCTGGGGGATATAAATGATCTCAGTGTGTGGCACTGTCAATTATCTTCTCCAGCAGGAACACTGGGGGGCAGGGGATGTCCAACTGCCAAGCTGTTATTGTAACAAGCCAAAGGGTTAGCCTTATTCATTAGATACCTGTGGGATGGTAGCCTAAATAACCATGCCATCTAACCACCATCCCCAAATGGTGGTTTTCCTGAGAATAGCTTTTCTTTTTCACTCTTATCTGATTCATATGTAAAGATTTCCTACTCTACATTCAAAGTAACATTTTGATTCTATTTGACTCATGTGCTGAATTTCTAACATATTCTAATCTTTACTAACAACAGAGTTAGTTAGCTAGCGAAAAGACTCCATTCTACGCTGTGTAGAAAGTGTAGGGTTTGCATAGTAAGTAGGAAAAGGGAGGATTGAACAGCACTTGGATGCTCCTACAGGACAGGTTAAAATTCACACACTACAGCTTGGATACGCAAAAATCATACTTTATGTTCTATGATTGACCTCATCTTGCCCTTGATCCTCTATTTCTCTCATTAAAAAAAAAAAAAAAATACCCTGGGGCTTCCCTGGTGGCGCAGTGGTTGAGAATCCGCCTGCCAATGCAGGGGACACGGGTTCGGGCCCTGGTCTGGGAGAATCCCACATGCCGCGGAGCAACTAGGCCCGTGAGCCACAACTACTGAGCCTGCGCGTCTGGAGCCTGTGCTCCGCAACAAGAGAGGCCCGCACACCGCGATGAAGAGTGGCCCCTGCAACTAGAGAAAGCCCTCGCACAGAAACAAAGACCCAACACAGCCTAAATAAATAAATAAACATTTTTTAAAAATACCCTAAACAAAATGATGAATGGTAACTTTGTCTCTTGTGGTTTAAAGGTTTCTCAGGTTAATCTTTTAAAGGTAAATAATCATTTTGGATTTCTTACCTCTTTCATGTTCTTCGGAGAGCATCTGAGGACACGTAGTCTCATGAGGACAAGGGAAAGGGAACTTTGATCCACACGTCATCCTCTGCTAGCCCTGCTGACTGACTGGGAAATAACAGACGATCTCGGCATTGGTCTCTGTCCTTGCTGCATTCACTGCTGAAGTACCTGCAGACCACGGTCCTCAAGGTCTGTGCCCTCTGGATAGGCAGAGGGACTGGTCCCATGAAGCTTAACAAACTCTTTGTCTTGTGCTAGTTGGGCGCTGAACTTCGACGTTTTTTTCTGGCAGCGTTGATTCTCTGAGACTTAGCGGCATTTCTGTCAGCTGCAAAGCCCACTGGGGTCCTCGGGAAAAATAAGACGGAATCTAGGTGATAAGATAAGGTCTAACCTCTTCTTTTTAGCTGCGTCTAGTTTCACTTGTCTGTGAAACTAGACTGTGTGCAGCGGCCTGCGCGTAGAAGCCTTGAACCTAACACGTCAGGTTAGAGTGCCGGTCACAGAACTGCTGCACCCCACTTTGGCGAGTGGAGAAGCGCCACGCACGGCACCGCACGGCACCGCAAGATGGCGGCGGCGGGCCGTGCGCAGAGATGCTGCACGAGCACCGTGAGCCACACACCTGTGCCTCGTTGGCAAAGGACGCTGCCCCTCCGGCTGACAAGAACCCTATAAAGCAGCCCAGCCAGGGGCGCATCGGGGAGAGCCTGCACTCTAGAAAGTAAGCTCCCGCCTCTCCATTCTTTGATCAAAGAATAAAACTTTCCTTTGCTTCTGAGCCCAACTCAGTCTTGTTCTTTTGGCACAAAGCACACTGGGCAGGAGGACCCTTGTTGGGGCCCGACTCAAAAGGGTCAGTAACGTTTCCTTGGGGCTGTTGACTTTGCAGTGGTATCTTTACCCTGAACCATGGTGACCCTTTGGTTGTTATGCTTATTTAGTTATGCTTTTAATTCTCAGACACCTACTTCTTCCTTCTCACAGAAATGCTGGATCAGGACCTGTTTCATATCACACGTAGCCTATAGAGAGGCTTGCTGCTCCGAGGCTGCACATCTAGACCCTCCACCTGCCTGTACAGACCCAGCTTTCTAGCACCACGTTGCACGAAGCAGAGAGAAGCAGAGAAGCTTAGATCTTTTTTGATTTCCCCTCACTCAGTCTGGAATCCAGATCAGCGTTTCTATCATACTGCCTTTTTCCCTCCCCATTCCCCACCCAAGGATCCTTGGGCAGCAAGCTCATCCTCACCTAAATTGCCTGGTTTTCACTGCCCCTCATTTACTAATCTTGGAGGTGGAAGTGCTTTCTATTTCCATTTTCTCTCCTAAAGGAAGCACCCTCTATTATATATTTCTTCATAGAATTGGAGGGCAAAGCTCTATGCCTTGAATCCCAAGTTTCATCCTTGATACAAAAAGGAAGATTTAGGATATAGAAATCTTTTTTTTTTTTTTCACAAAAACCTAACTTGGTCGATATTGCCTTGCTCTTAACCAAAAACAAAATAAAGTCCTTAAAATCAAACCAAAAAAACCCATTTGAACTTGAAATTCCAAATTGAACATTGACTTTATTCTCTATTGTACCCACTGATGCAATGAAAGCAACTGATTGTCTGGATTGAGAGTTATGAGGCAACAAAACTTGGGGGACAGTTTTTAAAAATTAGTTTAGTGTCTTAAAAAATATTATTTCAATTACACTTCTTATTCAAAAATCCTCAGTACTTGCCAGTGCTTTTTGAATCTGTACAGAGCTATTTGGCACTAAAGGCATACACAAGTCCCAGGCTTCTCTCTCACTTCTGTGCAAGAGAGGAAGAGACTTAATGATTCTAAGCTGAGACTCACAGCTAATTAAGCGAAATTGCCAAGAGGCAGATTTTACCAATCTAGTCAAATCCCCTATATTGTCAGAGTTAGGTTCTGAAATTAGCAAATACTGCGTTCATAAAAATTGTCTTTGGAAATTCCTTAAGTTGCCTGTAAAGCATATCTCACTCTAAGAAAAAGTAAAAACAAATAAAAAACGACCTTTCAGTTAGCCCAGTAACCAATTTTTACTCCTCAAATAGGGGTATATTGTATAAAAAAGATATACCCTCAAACTTTGCTATCATATTCAGTAACACATTATAAAAATGGTACTAATGGATCAATAAAGTTATTTCTTTTTCTTTTTACCAGGGAATGTAGCGTTCAAGTGGCAAAGGTTAGATGTACTTATGATGTAATGCAACAATATGCAGGAAAATGTTCTAAGAAATATTTGATGAAACAGGATGCAAGTATGTTGAAAGTGATTAGATAAGTACAATGAAGATGATGATACTAATAACAGTATTTTCATGTCTCTGTGTCAGGCACATTATCTCATTTCATCCTCAAAACAACACCATGAGGTAGACAACTACTATTATCCCTGTGTGAAGAAAAGAAAACTGAGACACACTATTCAGAGAGGTAGGTGTCTTACAGCATTAAGTAATCAGCCTAAAGAATAGGCAAAATAGATACATTTAACATACTGGTAACCTTAGAATTCTGCATTTTCTGATTTTAAAAAAATCAGAAAATGGAGTGATTACCCTAAATAGCATAATATAAACATGAATATTTACATGAAAGCCACTGCAAAGTTATTTCTTATTTCTGCTAGGCCTATGGAAAAGAAAGAGAGACACTAATTATAGGATAAATTTGCTGTTACTAAAGAGCTATAATATTATCTTGCCTGGAATTCTAATATAAAATAATGCATAAAATGCCTGAGTGCATTCAAAATTGAATAGATGTATTTTCTAGTTGGTGGTTTTCTATTGTTTCCACATGTACACACCAATTAAAACAATTTCAAACTTAATTTGTTATAACATTTCAGTTTTGCAGACCATGTTTTTAACTTTAAACTTTGTCCTTCTCTGCACAGTAATCTTCAAAAACACTTTCTAAATCAGTCCTTGCCTGATAAATATGTCCATTTGGTTTAGCTTTTTGACTCATGTTCCATAGTAATTCTGATTTTTTTCTGAGCCACAAATTGGAAGCAAGGGAAGCATGAACCCACAGGGTTTTCTTTCCTCTTTGTAAGTTTATACAAAGGTGAGGAGACATGTCTTTCATTAAGTAGATAGTAACTTCTTAAAGTTTTCAGAACCAGATGGACTAAATGATAACCTCTCTGCTGATTAGAATGTCTGATTCCTTCTAAGAGACCTTAGAGGAAGCCAATTAGCATCAGCAGATGTGTGTGCAATGGAGAAAGGGAAGGAAAAGAGGGCAGTAGTGGTTTTTTTAGGGACTTGGACAGAAAAAAGATAAGAACTCTAGAGAAGGGGGATGTGGGGATTAGGGTTTCATGTAGAAGATCATAAGGAAACAGTGTAGAGGGTGCAGAGGGGAAGGACAGGGAAGGGCAGTCACAGATCTGAGGGGAATTAATGTGGATACTGTATGCCCAAGTGATTGTCAAAGAAATTATGCTTAATGGGTGTGATAAACCAGGAAAATATTCTGTTAAGAGGGGAATATATACCACATTGTCTTTCATTCTGAGATTGTACTCTGGAATCAAACATTGTAAAGATGTTAGATCAAAATGAGACTCCAAAATTCTTAAGAGCTCAGTCCAACTCCCCAAGTTATTCTGAATATAGCTTAGATGAGCGCTGCTCAGTAGAAGTATACTGAGAGCCATGTAGGTAATTTAAATTTTTATATTTTATTTCTTTGTAAATTTAAAAGTCCTTTTAGACATATTGTAACTATGATATTAATTGAGAAGTATCTCATATAGTATCTCTAAACCTAAGCAAAAGATTTTGATTTTTCAAATTTTTTTATCAATTGATCTTTAATATTTTCAGAAAGTTTGTGTTCTACTGGTAATTGTTTGATGATTTAATTGAAATTTTTAACTTTTTGTAAAATACCTTTTCAGTCTTTTTTTCATAATTATCTAACAAAATTACCATCACTGAAATAATGATTTTTTTTTACCATCGATCTAAAACTGATTTTTGTGTGTGTGCAAGAATCCAAGCTATTTTATAGCTTGTCAAGGTTAAAAGCTTAGATCCTGTTAAAAAATCATTTAAAATTTGTTCATTCAATTATCAAATTTACTATGCATTTGCTAAAAATATCTTTTAATATTGTCCATTTTATTGTTAAAAAAATTTTACATAGCAAGCAAGCAGTTTTGTTTTCATCTGTCCAATGTAATATAATTGCCTGTCATTATTAAATTTTGACATACATTCTTCTAGCTTCTTTCTTTACTCTTCCCATCAAAATACTACTTTCTTTTTAAACTGGCTCTGCATCAAATGTACGCATTTAGTTTAAATCTGAAAATTTGCCCATACTTAATGCAAAAAATAATTTAAGTACATTATTATTAAAATCATATTTCAATTTAATTATCAATTACATCTTACATAGGTAGCACTGTAACTCACATTGCCTGAATAAAAAATTCATGTAAGTACATTACAAAAATCATCTGAATTGAATCAATCCACTGACATTGATTTGATTGATGATATATTTGTAGTACTAGAAAGGATATGCTATCATACTCACTATAATATAGCAATATCTTATGCAATACTACTATTAAAGTGAAACAGTATTTTCCTACAGAAAAATATTTTACACTACTCCAGGTTTCACTTTTTTTTATTTTTTTAAATTTTATTGGAGTTTACTTGCTTTACAATGTTGTGTTAGTTCCTGCTGTACAGCAAAGTGAATCAGCTGTACATATATATATATATATCCCCTCCTTTTTGGATTTCCTTCCCATTTAGGTCACCTTAGAGCAATGAATAGAGTTCCCTGTGCTATACAGTAGGTGCTCATTAGTTATCTATTTTATACATATACACTACTCCAGGTTTTAAATGGAAATGGAAATTAACTAAAATTAAATAAAAAATTCAGTGTCTCAGTCTTGCCAGTTCCTCATTCACATTTTCAAGTTCTTAATATCTGCTGATGACTATGGCTCTTGTATTGAGTAGCATAGGCCTAAAAACAATAAAATGCATATTGTTATCTTTGTATGTGTGGTGATGGAGAGGGACATAATTCTTAGTCCTCTCCTCACTTGATACTGACTGCCTGCAAAAATGTGGAGATGTTATTTTGATGGCAACAGCTTCTAGAACAGTGATTCATCACATTTGCACATTTCAAGATCACTCTGTGCTAAAAGTTCCAACACTTGGGTGTGGCTCTCTCTCTTGGACTTTGCTACTACATTGTCTGCTGTTTTCCTGCCTCCACAGGAAAAAGTGACCCCAGAGCTGGCCCTTTAATGCAGGCCAGCTATCCGGAGCTCTCATCTGCTCCTACAGGCCAGGAAGAATTTAGACTTTTAAATAAACCCTTTTATTTCATTTTGGAAATCAGTTGGTGGTAAGGGAACTAAAAAAGACAGAAGCTCCACTGAGTTCTTGATCCCAAATCATTTGTTAATGTCCAGTCTTCCAGCAAGTTCCAAATTGGGGGTAATTATCAGGTACTTAATCCGTAACAAAGGGGTGGGACTTGTCTATCATTTGTGTTTCCCTCTTGTGAGTATTTCTCAGGAACTTCATGGGGTCAGAGTGGTTATGGGGCTCAGTAATTCTAGATTCCCTAGCTAAATATCACTTGATTATAGTCCAATGCCACAATTATTTCTAATAATTACCATTTTACTTTCATCTTGAGTTGCATTATCATCTTTTTGATAATGACCCTGGGGTAGAAGGATGGAGTCTTTTTATCAACTTATATATTTATATATACACATGCATGATACTGGGAACAGGATTATTTCCTTATCAAGATAATATTAGTAATTTCACAAACAAATTTTGAGGTTCACAGAAAGAATTAAAATGTTCATAGATAATATTCCACACTTGTCTTAAGCCAAAGTCAGAGAGGTCCCTTTAAGAGTCATAGATGACTTATAAACATCTCATACATTTGAATGAGGTTATACAGTTTCTCTAGTTTATAACCACCCCAAGCCCTATTATTTAACCCTCTTGCTCCTGACAATAATTAAGTTGTCCTGAGCCATGACTGCCACCTAGTGGTAATTTAAGGAATAGTTTGATCTAAAATAGATTCTCTCCTGTATCTTTTCTTTTATACATTCCACTTTCTTCTGTTTTTCCATATCTGGCTTCAGTTAATTTCTTCTATGAAAATTTTTATTATATAAACTGAAGGAAATATGATGTCATGGCTATAAGTATAGCTCTAGAGCTAGACTTTCTAGGTTTACTTCTCTTCTTCCCTCCTTACCAACTCTGTGACCTTGGACAAGTTGCTTAGATTTTTGTCCTTCAATTGTGTCATTTGTAAAATGGACTAATAATAACACCTATCTAATAAAGTTATTTTGAAGAATTAATTATATAATTCATGTAAAAGGCTAGCATTAGTAGCTGGCATGCAGAAAATGCTAAATAAATAGCAAGTGGTATATGCACATATCTTTTTTAGTCACCTTCTTGCTTCCCTTTCTCTTCCAATTTTGACATTTTTCCATCTCTCTCAAATCAACCTAAATTATGTCTGATAAATATATTATCATAAATGATTAGAGATGTGACTGTATCATAGGAAAGGAGATTAATTTATTTTGGCATGAATTACAGGTGACTAACACAACTTATAATTCTCTTGGCAATACGCAGAGGAGCCATTTAGAATCTCAGTAAAAATCTTATATGCTTCCTGTTTTAGTCTGTACAGTCTGCTATAACAAACTACCATATACTGGTGGCTTCTGAACAACCGAATTTTTTTTTCTCACAGTCGGAGATCAAGGTGCTGGCAGATTCAGTGTCTGGTGAGAGCTAGTTTCCTAGTTCATAGAATACTTGTCCTCTTACAATGTCCTCAGTGGCAGCAGAAAAGATAGAGCTCTCTGGTGTCTCTTCTATAAGGGCACTAATCCTATTCATGAGGGTTCTACCCTCATGACTTAATCACCTTCCAAAGGCCCACCTCCTATACCATCACTTTGGGGGTTAGAATTTCAACATATGAGTTGAGGGGAATACAAACATTTAGTTCATAACTTTCTAAACTTCCTGTTTTAAAAAATAACCAGCTGTCAAGAAAATACTTTTTAAAATATTTTATTCCAATTTCTCAATGATTTAGAATTATCTGAATTACACAAAACACTAAAAGAATAGTTTCTTGTTGTAAAACCTTTAAACCTGAGATGATGCAAATATTCTCCTTGATTCCCTCCTCCGCTAGTTCTACAAACTGCCCTAGATATAAAGATTATCCCCTTTGGTGTATTTCATGTTAGGTCTTTTCCCTGTATTTTCCTATTGTGCAAATCTTTAGAAATTCCTAACTGACTCTGGACACTTCTTTTCTGGTCATCTCCACACGTGTTGTTCAATTCTCAGACCCTGTGCTTGGGGGATTACAAACAGTTCCAAGGGATGGATGGAAGGGATCTATCCTGGCACTAGCAGAAGTGCAGCCCCAGTCCCTTCTACTCTACTCCTTGGTCCTATTGAGAGGTTTCCTCCTTCTCAATGGAGGACTCTGGTCTTCCTATTCCTTTCTCTCTGGATGCACTTTAAATAGACGTGTGAGCAGAAAAATCGTCTCTTGGAGCACAAGCCCAAATCCTTCTGTCTTAGGCAGCAGTTTCTTTGAACATATGCTTCTGTTTCCTTATGGGCTGAGAATGCCCTTGGGGTTCAAGTAAGAGAAAGAGAAATATAGAGAAACCAAGAGATTAATATTTCAAGATGTTATTCTGTCACACGTGTATTTACGCATATAGATAAATATATGGTTTTGTTTAGACTTACCTTTCCTCCCACAAATGTCATCACTGTGCAGATATTATTTTTCAGATTTTTTATTTAACAATCTTCTTGTCATAAAATTTAAAATATTTATTGAGGCACTACTACATGGAATAATGAAGGAGTTCAAGAATTAGGAAATAAATACTAAAATGGTATTTTAAGAATGTTCTTTTCCACTATTTTTCCATTCTAATGTGTCAAACTGAGTAAACTTTTTCAGCTTTGCTATCTCCGTAAGCATGTGCACCAACTTTCAAACTATTGACTTATAAATGAACTTTATCAAAATAATCTACTTATAAGGTGGTGAACTTCTGTATTAGACATTTTTTGAAAACCTAGTTATTTTTACTTCTTCCCTAAAGAAATTAATTGCCTTAAAAACCTCTCCAATGGTATGGTTCCAAAATTAGCAACAAAACAACAAAACCTAAGAGTATCCAAACATTTTAAATCTTTCATAGGTGAACTAAAATATAATTTGATCTTTCTACACAAAAATGTATGTATAATATTTTTAAAAGGTTTTTGCCATTTTCTCTTGTGGCAAATTGTATCTAAAGAATTTTCCCACGCAACGTTATTTGCAAATCATATGACTATGGTGTCTAAGTCAAAGTGGAGTTAAAAGTACAAATATAGTTTATGAACCAGTTGGAATATATATTTAATCTCAAAAATAACCAGCTATCAATAAGCACTTGCTGTGCTCAACGGTATTGAGTGTTAAAGAAAACTCATTATCATGGATAAATACTAAACGGCAAGTTTTGTTGAGTTTCAATCAACATACAAAGGCCCCAACAATAGTGTGTGTATTGGGGCGAATTCATAGACACATTCTTCCTTTGCCTAAAGTAATTCTCATTTTTAAACTTCACAATGTATAGATATTAATAGCTTTAATACTATTAATATTAAATAGTATTAAATATTTTAATACTATTAATAGCTAGTATTAATAGCTTTCTGCCATGTTGGGATTTCCTTTTGGAACAGTATTTGGTAATGACATATAAATGCCTATTGCAAGTGCAAACTTTTGTCAAAGAAAAAAGTAAAAAGCTTTAGAAAATGTGATTCAAGGGTATTTAAAAATATTTTTTAAAGAAAAGGGAAATATAAATCAAGTAATTTTTAAAATGATATTGCGTTTGTAAAGATGGAGTCAGGGACGGAAATCCTATGACAGCTAGGCTTATAGTAAGTCGTGTTATTTTTCTTATTAATGAATCAGTACTTCACTATTCACTAGTTTTCTAATAAACTCAATGCTGCATATGAAATATAAAGAAAAGTCAAAGGTTTGGATCCCTTGCATTTCACAAAAGTCTTTGGTTGTCTACCTGAAAAATGTTTATATAGAACAGATTCACAGAAAGCCTTCTTAGACACACAGCCCACACCTATGCTATATACATGTTCTCTCCTGTTATTGGTATGAGTGAGTATGAGTTGGGAGGAAGAGAGGAAAGCATGAAAGAAAGCAAGAAATACTGTTTTGTTTTGCTTTGTTTTTATACTATTGTAGCACTGAAAATACCGTTGGACTTAAATTGGGCAAGAAAATTATTTTTAGGCTAGGCAGTAAATTGGAGATTCATCTGGAGTATGTAATCACTCACTTTTTTATTTTTATTTTTTATTCTTGGCATAGCCTTCGCCAGCATCTCCTGATATGGTCACAGGGCAAGCACTTTCATGATCTCATTTTTGCAATTACTATCTCCTGTTCCCAGGTAAGTGGTTTAAAAAAATGCATGCTGTGCATTTGTGGACTCTCTGTGTCTCTCAAGGGCTAATTGGTTTACATGCAGTTTTCTGTGGTTAGCCACTTAACTCTGAAGCTGTCTTTTACCTCATGATTCATGGCATCCTTCTCACTATATCAGGTCTTGGAGCAATTGTTCAGTGTGGTTGAGCATATAATTATCTTCTCATCATTTCTGTTTTTGTCTCCCATCCTGCACCTTTCTGGATTCTTGTCAAAGGTGAAAGGAAGAGTTAAAAATGAACGCAAAAGTTGTATCTGCAATATAAGCTAAAGTAGGAATGCCTGGACCTCCAAATATTAACTGATTTGGCTCTTCTGGAACTCTCAGATATCACGTAAATGTGATGATGTACAGAATTTCTGTACAATCTCGTGGTCACTCTTTCTTATTTCCTTCCAGATTTCAAGGTCATTGTGAGATAATATGAGACTATGTATATCCAAATATAATTGCTATTTAATTTTGACATTGTCAGTCTCTATTTAGTGTTAATAAACATACATACACAACTGGGTACTATGAAAGATAAAATACTCATAGCGCATGGGGGTCTTCACAGGGGAATATGGTGGTCAACATCATAAGCATGCCTTTGATTGCTGGGGAGGGTCCCAGTCTCTGCCCCTCCTTTTCTAAAAAAATGTCTGCCTCATTTGATTTCTGGGAGGATTAAATAAAATGTGTTGTTTAGCACCCAAACAGTGTCTTCAATATAAAAAGTACACAATTAGGCACTGTTATATTATTACAAATGATTCCATTGGCGAGACTGAATTACAAGGGCTGAACCACAGGAACAGAGACGTTTTGAAATGGAAAGGCTTTTTGAGAGCAGAGATTGTCAAGAAAGGCTTTATGGTCTTTGGGCAAGGCTTTAATTGAAGAAAGTCTGGGCTAGGACAAAGGAGAGTGAGGAGAAATTTAGGAGGTGATTTATTAGGAGAAAACGAAAAGATCCATTTGACAAGGGTGAAAGGTTGATGTGATAAGTAACGTGATATGGGATTATATAAAATGACGATGGAAAATGGAGAGCGTTGAATTTTGTGTATTTGCCAGTGTAGTTTATAAATCTTTAATATAAAGTTAGAAACTCTTTAGAAATGGGAAATCCATCCCTGTCCTTTCTAAGGAGAACCTAATGTATTTAAACCAGAGACTCATGTCCCAGGATCCAGGGTCATTCCTACAGATTTTGATTATCTGTATCTGGACAACAGTTAACTTATCTCAACAATCAGCTAAGATCAGAACTATTTTAAGAGAACATACAGCTGTTTTAGAACAGTGGCCTTAAAAATAAAGGGAAGAAAAGGGAAAAGATGCTCTGAGGTAGAAGGAAGAGAATTAAACAGAAAGTGGGATGCTGAATATTCACAGGTAAATTTGGATCATCACAGCTGTGGAACCTAAAACAGAATGTGAGTTCTTTACTAAGTCTGTGCTATTTTGCAGGGCTTGTTAGGTTCCTAATGTCCCACTCTTTTCAAGTTCAGCTTTTCTTTTTTTTTTTTTTTTTTTGCGGTATGCGGGCCCCTCACTGTTGTGGCCTCTCCCGTTGCGGAGCACAGGCTCCGGACGTGCAGGCCCAGCGGCCATGGCTCACGGGCCCAGCCGCTCTGCGGCATGTGGGATCTTCCCGGACCGGGGCACAAACCCATGTCCCCTGCATCGGCAGGCAGACTCCCAACCACTGCGCCACCAGGGAAGCCTCAGCTTTTCTTTTAAAAAGTGTATCTTTCTTCTCTCAAAATCTCATAAAGATTGAAATTAGTAACTCCTGCACCTATCTTTTTAACTTCGTGCACAAATCAAATTCTGTGGAGGAGATGGCATCCAGTAACTTTGTCATTTGAGCACTGCCTGGCCGAAAGTTGATTCACTGCTTACATAAGGATAGACCAATCCATACCTGGAAATTTCCCCAATGATTCAACAGCCCACCTCACTAAACAACTGGCTAGACAGCCCAGTGTTTCTTTAAAGCACCAGCCATATATACATCATTCTTTCCCTCTCTGAAACAGAGAAACCCCTGTATAAACATGGGCCAAGTCCAAAGTTCATGTGATGGGTGTCTCCTGTTATTCAGACATCCATTAGTTGAGTGGAGTAGCCCAAGTCGTCCTGGAAAACCATCCTAACCTCTACACTGTATTTATCTCAGTTCTCTCCAAAGTAGATCAATGCACATTAGATGGCAAGTTGCTGCATAATAGAGTATGATTCTAAAAATAATAAACTAGCTTATCTGCTTGAAACTCTTTCTAAACGATATGAAAATATTCTGAAATTTATGCCCACTTCCTAAAGGCAGGCATTAACTTTAGAAATCTGTAAAAATGCATTTATTCTTTATGAGTGTAACATGTCACCTCTAACTAGTTCAGCAGAATGGGTACCTAAGGGAATGTCACCTGGACAGGTTAGTTTTGTTCAGAGAGATAGAAGCATGGGGATCAAGAGTACGATGAACTACCCAAGGGCTCTGGGATACGCTCACAGTTCACTGCAGTCTCACAGATAAATAGGAAGCCTCACAAAAGCATTTGAATGAGAAAAGTCACAGTAAAAATGGATAGGACTTATTGAGATGATCTGTTTTTATTTTTAAAGTTATATGTGGAACACATTTATAAAATATTCTTTTGTCACTTCCAAGCTAGAGGTACTTTTGTATAAATTAGACTTATTTTGTACTGGTCCATTAAAATAGACACCAAGTACTATAAGTTCCTATGAATACTATTGACAATACATCTAAAGTATTTTTAGATTTCAAAGTAACAATGCACAGATCTGGAAAAAATATTCTTATAACATCTACTTTAGGAATACTTTTAGCTATTAAAAAAGGTATGTTTAGCTGGATAAATTAATATGATTGAGGTTACAAAAAGTTATGATGGACTAATTAATCAATAAAGAGCATAGGTCTTCACTTCTCTAAGTATTCAATTGTTGTCAATAAAATGAGTAGTACAAGAAAACAGGTTTAACAGGGAATGGAATACCCAGATTGTCTTTCTGTATATCTAAACACAAGTGAATGTAGTTTTATTTTCAGAGAAAAACAGTTTCTTACTTTCATCAATTTGTCCAACAGTTTACAAAAAAACTTTATTTTTTATTAATGAACTAATTAGCAGTAAATGTTTAGTGCACAACTCCTTATACTCTCAAAGGAAATAAAATATGTATGTTTATTTAAGCCATCGCAGGACACAAAGACGTAAATTAAATAAAACACTAATAAACACTTCAAACGTAATAATGTTGCCACAATATATTTCACTGATAGTTCTATCATGCCATAGTCAGAGATTTTGCCTACTTAAGGGTATAAAATACTTTTATGGATGCCAAACCACACTCACGGCTAACCACATCACTTAGTGTTTTCAAATCTTGGATCAAATGAAGCAAAGAAGACCTTTAACTCATCATAAATCCCTACAATTTTCACTAAGGCATTTTGTTTAAAAACTGAAGATAGGTGTGAAAGTGTAGCTCCAACTCATCAGAGTGGATTGGTGGAACTTGCCAAAATTCCAAAAGATTTGTTTGACCTCCAGTGATGATGTTCTAAATCCAGACAAAATTGGACAGGCTTAAAAATCCAAAGAAAGCACATGCAAATTAGAGGTTTCCAAATGTTATAAACTTAGCCAAAGAACTTGCTGAAGGTTACATAATTTGTGTCTTGTATTTTTGTCTACCAAGTGTTGAAAGATTCTCTAGGACATCTCTTTTTCCCTTCCTGTATTAACTTTGAAGGAAATTAGAGGTTTTTCTGGAGGGAATGTGGTAAAGTTGATAATCTGCATTAAATATTGTATTTTAAGCTTGATTGGTAACATTTTAAGTGCTGACCATGGCCCCCAGTGTGCTAGAGTATCTACAAGTTTGTAGAATACAAAGATTCTTGAAACTTTTTGAAAACTCTGTGAAAGTTGAAGGGCTTCCCTGGTGGCGCAGTGGTTGAGAGTCCGCCTGCTGATGCAGGGGACATGGGTTTGTGCCCCGGTCCAGGAGGATCCCACATGCTGCGGAGCAGCTAGGCCCGTGAGCCATGGCCGCTGAGCCTGTGCTCCGCAACGGGAGAGGCCACAACAATGAGAGGCCCGCGTACCACACACACACACACACAAAAAATCTGTTAAAGTTGTTAAAATCATTATATCATTCATGTTTTGTTTGGCATAAAATAATAGACTGGCACTTCACTTCTTACAGTGCACCTGTAATACAGAATCACAGGCCATAAATACGTAACTTGACAAAATGACAAATCAAGCTACTGTCAGAGTTGAATTGAAGCCAAGTACATCTTTCTTTAAATTCTCTCGTGCACTTTCCACTATTTTAAATCACTTCTATCATGTATTATTTGTAATAATGGGGAGAACACTGTGAGATATTTGAATAGAATTTATGTAATAGATCTTTCAGACCTTATATACCTTGTTTTAGAGATATAGAATTACTAGCTTTTAGAGTTGGAAAGGTCATTAATGACAACCTAGCCCAACCACCAGTTTTTTTAATGAGATAACTGAGGTCCAAAGATACACTTTTGCAGGGCAGGACTAGAGATGCAGATGTACAGAATGAACCTGTGGACACAGAGTGGGAAGGGGAGGGCGGGATGAATTGGTAGATTAGGTTTGACATAAATACACTACCATGTGTAAAATAGCTAGCTAGTGGGAACCTGTGGTGCAGCACCGGGAGCTCAGCTCAGTGCTCTGTGATGACCGAGATGGGTGGGATGGTGGGTGTGTGAGGGAGGTCCAAGAGGGAGGGGATATATGTATACATATAGCTGATTCACTTCTTTGTACAGCAGAAACTAACACAACATTGTAAAGCAATTATACTCCAGTAAAAAAGATAAGTAAATAAGAATTTTAAATACCAAAGATATTACACTTATCCAAATCATTAGTATATAAAAATAACATTTATAACCATTATTACAATAAACATTGATTAGCATTTTTTCTATTTTCCATTACTGTTCCAAATGCTTCACATGCATTAACTAATAATAATTTTTCAACATCCTTATAAGTACATATATTGTCCCCAGTTTACAGATGGGGAAACTGAGATGCAAAGAAATCAAGTAATGTTGTAATTAGCGGCATGTAAGGCTCATCTTCCAGTTTACGATTCCAAAGAATGCTCCTTAGGTCTACATTATAGTGAAGATTAGATCAGTAAAGTTTCATGAAGCTTTAATTGAATCTTAACTATTTAAAAAATGGAGGGGAGATTGCCCTAAATAATGACAAGCAACTGATCTTAAATCAATCATTTGACTTAGGAACACATTATAAATATCCCTTTTGCAGATTCAATTTTCTAAAGATATTCAATTTTCTAAAGATAGTCAATTGATATTTGAGTGAATCTGCTATAAGCATGGTACAGTTGTTGGCAATGGACATAGAAAAACGATAATTTGCTTTGGATAAAGTGAAATTTAATTTGTTTTCCTAACTACTCAGTGATCATGTGCAAAGAGATGAGAGATAACATTTTATTAGGGTGAGAGAAAACTATGATACAGAGAAGCCTTATGTGGAAAGTTTAGAAATGACACTTTATATACTTACATACATTTATACTACACTATTTCTATATTTAATTACATATATAAAGAAATAACTATTTTCCATTTCATATGGTGACAAGTAAGGTGACCCTACTTTTGAGGTAACATCTTGATTTAACTATTTTTCCAGCACGTATCAGCTTTTCAGAAAAAAAAATTAATATCTTTTCCCTTTTGAGAGTTAAGTGTGAGAAAACGTATTAAACTCAACTTAAAATCAACATGTACAATTTTTGTGTATTTTGGCTCAGAATGTCTTTCACAGTATACATTTAAATGTAATATTTTAATCAGTTTTATTGCTGGAAAGACACTGATTTTTCTTCAGAGTGATATTTACTACCCTTTGGCTTGGTTTGATTTTACAGGTTGGCTTGGTTTGCCGGTCAACTTTAATTTGTGCTATTTTAACATTTTACTACAGTTCTCACCCCTTTTGAGAAAGAATTTATTTCTTTTTCAAAATTTATGGGATTCCTTTACAACTTCTTTCTGAAAGAAAAATAAGTCAGGTTGTAATTAATTCCCTTACAGATAGTTTATGAAATTAGTGCTGACTCTGTCCCTTCCTTTACTATGGTTTGTGAGGCCTTAAAATGTAATTTAAGAGGTGAGATTATAAGCACTTCCTCATTCAGGAAAAAGCAAGAGGAAGAAAACTCGTCTCAGGAAATATAAAAGCCTTAGAAGAATGATTATTTTGTAGGCACTGTGAGTGGAGAGGGCAGATCATGCACGAGTTGTGTTCTTTCAAAATAGATGGTGGCACTTCGTTAGGTTATAAATTCAAATGAGGTCTCACAAATGCAAGTCAATTTAAATCACGAGGAATCTTCACAAAGCACCATTTAGTTCATACTCACTGTGACCAGGAGACCCCATTAAGCAAGAAGTCACCTCTCAGTGGGAGACCAAAGTCCAGGATTGTAATCCTTCATTAGTAAAAAGAGAGAAGACTCAGAATATAGTATAAGGGAAAGAACTGGACTTGCAGGTAGGAGATACTTTCCAGTTAAGTGACCTTGTGACCATTTCATATAACTTCAGCCAGGCCTCAGTTTCCTCAGTGAAAAACTCTTATGTTCCCAACCTCATGTGGCAAGCAGTGTTAGTTTTCTTCTGCATCTTAGATCTGTTCCTGGTCTTCAATAGCTATGTGTGTCTTTGGGCAAGTCTTAATATGGGTTTTACCTCCCTCACTTGTAAGAATTGACGATATAGACAAAATAATTTAAAGATCCCTTCCAACTCATATAATTCTCTAAGAAATTTGAAAGGGCAGGGCAAAAATGGAAAATAAAATTATAAAATTAAATATATGTGACAAAAAAAGATATTAATGATAGTAAAGAATCCTTCTTCATTTTTAAGTTTGTTTTTTAGCTTTGAAACCAAAAAAAGCTCATAGTTGTGATCATAAGTTGTGATCATTTTCTTTAACTGGTTTCAAAGCTGATCTCTATGCAATGAAAGGAGAAACAAGCTAATAAACAAACATGGTATGACCTTCTGATCATAAAGACAGATTACAGGCACCCCTTGGAGATATTACAGGTTTGGTTTCAGACTACTGCAATAAAGTGAATATCACAATAAAACAATTATCCCCAAACAATTACAATGGTAACATCAAAGATCACTGACAACAGATCACCATAACAAATATAATAATAATGAAAAAGTTTGAAATATTGCGAGAATTACCAAAATGTGACACAGAGACACGAAGTGAACAAATACTGTTGGAAAAATGGAGCCAATAGACTTGCTCCACGTAGGACTGCCACAAACCTTCAATTTGTAAATAACGCAATATCTGTGAAGCACAATAAAGTGAAGCACAATAAAATGAGGAATGCCTGTATTTGGCTCTGGACATCGTCTAGCATTTATGACAGCTCCACCCCCATCCTTTCCAGAACAGACCTGATTAATCAAGTGTAACATTCTCTGAGTTCAGATTTGAATTTAGAATCACAATATCACTCTGCTAATCATTTTACTGATTTAATCTCACCTTTCCTTTAAAAAGGTAATTTATTTCATCACTGAGTAGCCTGAGGCTCAGATGGATAAGACTCTTGACCAAAACCAAGCATTGGTAAGTGGTTTATTCAGTTTCTGCCTAATTCTCTCTGCCTCCAAGGCCTGAAATATACTGCTTGTATTCCTCTCCCCATAGTAAGAACAAGAGAGTTTGAAAGAAGATAAATGCAAACTGAACATCAACATTCATTCATTCATTTTATTCATAGTGCTTATTAAGCATTTGCAATTTGCCAGGCAGTGTTCTAAAATGAAGGGAATATAATGGTCAATAAAGCAGACAAAAACATAGTATGTGTACTTGTGGGAAGACAGATAATAAACAAGATCAGTAAATAAAATATTAAGTATGTTGATAAATGTGACAGAAGAAAATTAAACAAGGAAAGTCAGAATGGGGGACTATATATTAGAAGGTCAGGCAGAGATCTTCTCATGAGAAGATAATATTTAAAGGAAGAATAATTGAAAGAAAGGAGGAGATAGGGGAAAGGTCATTTCACATGGAGGGTAAGTGTGTAAGCCCTTAGCTGAGAGGTCTGTCACAGAGGCTGAGGGCACTGAAGTAGAGAGACCAGGTGATGGGGTATGGGAAGTAGATTCAGAGAGAGGCAGGAGGTTGAGGAGAGCAGACTGAGTACAGTCTTGTAGGACGTAGGAAAGACTTTGTGTTTTGAGCAAGATAGGCAGAGATTGGAGGGCTTTGACAAAAGAGTGCATGATCTGGATTTGGAGGCTGACTAGAATTGTTGAATTGTTGACTATTTTCCTGGTGAGAAAAAATTAGAAATATATATTACAACTCTAATGTTCTTAAACTAACGATAGAGAGGTATGCTGTTACGGGCTGAATTGTGGCCCCCCAAAATCCATATGTTGAAGTCCTAAGCCCCAGTACCTCAGAATGTGACTGTATTCGGAGATGGGGCCTTTAAAGAAGGGATTAAGTTAAAATGAGGCCATTAGCGTGGGCCCTAATCCAGTCTGACTGGTATCCTCATAAGAAGAGTTTATGGCACAAACACAAGAGGGGAGTGCACAGAGGAATGGCCATGTGAGGACACAGTCAGAAGGGAGCCATCTGCAAGCAAAGGAGTGAGGCCTCAGAAGAAACCAAACCTGTCCACACTTTGATCTTGGATTTCTACCTTCCGGAACTATGAATAAATAAATTTCTCTTGTTTAAACTACCCAGTGTGTGGTATTTTGTAATGGTAGCCTTAGCAAACAAATTTGTATGCCTTACAAAACCATATAGTCAAATGCAGGTTTTCTTCTGATGGGGAAAGAGCATACTTTTTCATGTGACACTGAGCATACAACAATGACAACCGAAGTGTGTTTCTGCCTCTTCTTTTCTTTTTATGGCTGCGTTGGGTCTTTGCTGCCGCAGTCAGGCTTTCTCTAATTGTGGCGAGTGGGGGCTACTCTTTGTTGTGGTGCGTGGGCTTCTCATTGTGGTGGCTTCTCTTGTTGTGGAGCACGGGCTCTAGGCACGTGGGCTTCAGTTGTGGCTCGTGGGCTCTAGAGCACAGGCCCAGTAGTTGTGGCATGTGGGCTTCAGTATTTGTGGCTCATGGGCTCTAGAGCGCAGGCTCAGTAGTTATGGTGCACTGGCTTAGTTGCTCCACCACATGTGGGATCTTCCTGGACCAGGGCTCAAACCCGTGTCTCCTTCATTGGCAGGCGGATTCTTAACCACTGTGCCACCAGGGAAGTCCTCTTCCTATTCTTTTTACTGGAAAGATAAATATCTTTGATACATAATATTTAATATAACTATCTGGGCAGAGTGTGTCCTACCTCATTATGGCAAAATTGGAGACAAACTCAGTTCTTCAGCTTATTTTGCACGTACATACTTTTAAAAGGAACTGCTTCACCTAAATACTGCCAATCAAGCCTATTCATAAGGGAGTTATTATAAACTAACAAAGTTTTTATTAACTATTTTCTTAGATACTCTCTAAAGAAAATTCTAATTTCTAGCCTTTTAAATAATGATTGATATTTGTTTACTTACATATGTTTTGAAAAGTGTTAGAATTGAGTTTGGTCAAGATAGAAAGCCTCTTTAAATAACTCAGAATTTTAAAAAATTGTTCATTTTATTACTCAAACTTCTCAATTCTTCTTCTCAAAATCTCCTTTTTATCCTGAAGCCTTAGCATTAAGACAAGAGTATAAAGGAAATCCAAAAAAGAGGGGATATATGTATACATATAGCTGATTCACTTTGCTGTGCAGCAGAAACTAATACAACATTGTAAAGCAACTATACCCTAATAAAAAAAAAAGACAAAGTATAAATTAGGAAAATTCTGGTGTAGCATTTCTCTGAACAAAGCAAAGGAAATAAAGAGAAGAAGGAAAGAAAAAAATGTAAATTAACCAAATAATTGCAGAGACTCTGTGGTTGAGTTGTTGGTGGAAGAAGGTTAATATCTGTCTTTTTAGGTTCCTCATTTACACTCTGACACACACACATACACACACATGGAAACATGCCCTCTACATAGGGTTACCAGAGGGAATACAGAACACTTGGTTAAATTTGAACTCAGATCCACAACAAATAATTGTTTAGTATAGGTATGTCTCAAATATCAGGTGTATTTTTATTTGCTAAACTGGCAACCCTCCTCTGCAGTCATCCCCTCAGTTTTGTGCTGAAACTGGCCTGTTCAAGCTCAAAAGAGTTGATTGTTAAATTTTATGGAATTTTACAGTCTGGTTGGCATCAAGCTGATAGTTTGAAATTGGCCAGAGTAAGAGTATTAACACCGCAGAAATTGGCAAAATTTAAAAAGCAGGGCTTTTCTGTTTGGAGAGCTGGTTTTTGAGCACGTAGCAGATCACCACTGCTTCCCCTTAGGCTGCTCAGAGCATCATCTGAAACTATTTTTTTATAGGAATAAAGACATCTTACAATTTCAAAGCACTTTGCAATTTACAAACTGTTTCACACACTTTATTTCACTGAATCATTACAATCTCATGTTTGTTCTTAATTAATGGATGGGAAGAAAGGAAGCTTCAGGGAGATGCAATAACTTCCTTGAGGCAAGCAATTGGTTAAGAACCAAAGCAGTGAAGGAAGGAAGGAAGGATGGATGGAGTTAGAAAAAGTCTAAAGTAACACCACAAATGACTTATTGCAGATGGGAAAATGTGTTTGCATAGTGGAGAGTAACTACCTTAACCAAGAGATCAAATGGTGGTAGAACCTGACATATGTCAGTCCTGATGTGATGCAACGTGACATACACAATGTCACTGCAATGTAGTCTTGACAAAAATGTTTACCCAGAACCTAATAAGGCCTGTAGACATAAATTTCAATTTAGAGGAAATACAAGAGATAGGGGAACGTATTAAACTACACAATGAGGAAGTAATTAAACAAATTCAGAATGTGGAACATTTTATGAGGAAACTGGTCTTGGCTTTTCAAAAAAAATGCCATTAAAAAAAGTGGGTATGTGGAAGGAACTGCTTTCTAAAAGAAACTAAAAAGATGTAGCAGCACATACAATGTATGAACCTAGAAGGAATTCTTCTTTAGAAAAAAAAAAGAACTAGAAAACACATCCTTGGCATAAGTGGGGAAATTTGAATATGGTCTAAAGATTAGATGATAACAAGGGATTTTTGTTAATTTTCATAGGTGTGTTATTAGTATTGTACTTATGTAACACAATTTCCTCATTTTGAAGAATTTAAGGGTGAAAGTATACATTGTCTAAAATGTATTTTTAAACATTTCAGAAGAAATGTGTGTATTAATAGAAAGATATAAAACAAATACAGTAGATGGTTAATTGTTAAATCTATGTGATATGAACACAGTATTCACTGTACTAGTGTTTCAACTTTTCTGTTTATTTGAATAACAAAAAAATGAAGATATAAAAGAAAAAAACAGCTTCGGACATTGAAAATGCTCAAAGAAAGCAGATTCTGGTACAAATGGAGAAGCAGTGGTTTAAAAAGAAAGAGAGAGAGGCTACGAAAAGTCTTCCTAGGATTGGCCTTTAGACACAGGATTGGCCACTGGAGACAAACCAAAGTGATATTTATAACTCTTTTTTTTTCACTAGTAAGATACCTGTTCATAAAACAAACTAAATAAAAATGTTTTCTAATCATCCAGAATTTTAAAGTGGTTCATGATCATGTAGAAGATATGAAGCTCATGAGATTACATTCAAGTATGCAAGAGTTAAACTTCCTTTGTATTTCTCAACCAACCCAATTTTTATTTCAGAATTTTTCTTCTTTCTTTTTCTCCCCAGTTTGCATGCATATTCCAGGAACTCTTGAAATAGCAATCAGCTCTTAGAATCAGAAGAGAATCTGGCTTTAGTTTCTCCATGTACACGATCTCAGGCTGTGCTTGGTTCTCTGTCTACACTAGTTGCTATTATACTTTGACATCTCTCTCCCTTGTCCATAAACTTTTCCTTAATCAACTCACTTTTGGTTATTTCTCTGCTCCTCTTGAGGGCATGGGAAACATGCAGGTGCTCTCTCTCCTGACTTTTTGGGGCTTCTGGAAATATAATGAAGCTAAATAAGGCCATGTTCCCAAAGAAACCATCTAATCATTTTTATCCTACAGCCCCAGTGCTGTGCTGGGTTAAAGTCAGAACTCTGGGATCTTGCTACCTTGTTTGCGTAAGACTCAGGGCCCCAGTGTGTGAATTCTTTTATTTCCCCATGGCCACTTCCAGGTTGGTGGTCTATATGAAATGCAGGGCATAGGCCTTTTCTTACGGATATGATGCTACGTAAACTCTTGCATCTTCTTCCCCTCTCTCTTTCTCCCCACCCTCCCCCAGTTAGGAAAAATTTATTTAGTTTTAGAGATAAGAAAAAAATCACGCAGAGTAC
The DNA here is from genome assembly GCF_963455315.2 of Globicephala melas. Lineage (NCBI taxonomy): Eukaryota > Metazoa > Chordata > Mammalia > Artiodactyla > Delphinidae > Globicephala > Globicephala melas. The sequence continues at coordinate 40,250,485 of NC_083329.1, read as the reverse complement.
TTAGGGTATCCCCCTAAATCTTCTGTTTATGCCCCAAGCTCCAGGCTTTCAAAACTTAGAAATAAATATTTACTTTTGTTCTCTGGATTCTACTGGGTCATCACTTCCCTGAGGTTAAGAATAGTCAGTCCCAGATGCTACCTTAATTAATGAAGGAGGACAACTTAATGGGAATATAGGAATACCAACCCCTTTGTTTTACATATCAACACAACATCCACTACATTTATAAAAACACTAACATGTACTTACACACAATTCTGCCAGAATACCATCCTCCTGCAAACACTTTGTAATTCAGAATACATGATCATTTTTGATATCAAAGTGTCTTAAATTAGCTCAGGCTTTTTTGTGCAAAACGAGTTCTCTTACAGAGTGCAATCCAATGCAAATATAATTTGAGCCATATATGTAATTTAAAATTTTCTAGTACCTAGATTACAAAAGTAAGAAGAAACAGGTGTAATTAATTTGATAATTATTTTATTTAACTCAGTATGTCCAAAATATTACCATTTCAACATGTAATCAACACCAAAGCATTAACATGTTACATTCTGGTTTTCCATGCTAAGTGTTTCCATGCTAAGAAACCCAGCATGTATTTTTTACTTATACTACATCTCAATTTGCACTAACCACATTCCAAGTGCTATATATAGTCACTACTGTACTGGACAGTATGATTCTAGCATCTCTTTTTTCAATGTATCACAAAACATCAGAACTTTCAAAAGTGAATATATTCTATTTTCCTAATTGGATTAAAGGCTTTCTGATGTGTATAAAATTTTCTCCATTTGATTCATGGGGACTAACAAAAGATGATAAAAATGTCTGTACATCAGGCTTCCCTGGTGGCACAGTGGTTGAGAGTCCGCCTGCTGATGCAGAGGACACGGGTTCGTGCCCCAGTCCGGGAAGATCCCACATGCCGTGGAGCAGCTAGGCCCGTGAGCCATGGCCGCTGAGCCTGCGCGTCCGAAGCCTGTGCTCCACACGGGCGAGGCCACAACAGTGAGAGGCCCACGTACCGCAAAAAAAAAAAAATCTGTACATCATATACTCACAAACACACATGTATGTCACAATAATTCTCTATCTTGAAAAATTATGGTTTTAGGTTTATGCAGTTTATTTTTATTATTTCTGTGTTTATCCACAGTATGACTTGTCAGTAGTAATAAATAAGAATAATAATTAGACTCTAAATACATAGGGTCATTGTTGATCACATGATGAAAACTTTCTAGAAGAGAATCCTAGGTAGGGGAACAGAGAGAGAATATAAAAAGAAAGAAAAACAGGGAGATATTTTGAAAAACTAGATTTCTTTATTTTAACTGGTGGTTTCTGAAGACACTTAGATGCATTTTTTTTTTCTTCTGGAGGACAGTGTCGTTAATTTATGAAAATCAGAAGAAAACCTAGCAACTAAAAAAGTTCAAATGGAAGTTTTAGCATTCAGAAAGGAAATATAATATCTAAGGAAACATGGTCTAGCTATTTTTAATGTAGTAGAGACCCTATCTGTGGGAATACATGTAAAAACCAATCTATACATGCCTACCTAACACTCAGATAGTGCATTTCCAACATGTCTAAGGAACAAAATACATATCGTTGTACAGAAGAACACAGCAGAAGTGCAACTTCTTGTTGAAACCTAAGACTACAGTGAGATACTAAGTAGGATATGGGTTATAAAGATTGAATTCTTTATATGCTTTGATCAAAAGCCAAAAGCATGGAACTGTATAACCTTGAATAATTTCCCCCAAATTTGATTTACTTTAAAGTCCTCCTCAACATAATGGTTCCCATAAAGTTCTGGGATCTGTGCTAATATCCCTTGTCCTACAGTATCTATCAAATTTTAAATTCCTGGATAGTGGTGATCTCTTCCTTTGGCACTGATATGTGGTTATCAGGCCATTTTTATAAATATAACCTTTATCTACATAGTGCCACAAACTCAGTCACGTTGTAACTAAAGTGATGGCTTGGCACTCCAACAGCTACGTAGCTGACAATTACACTGGGAACCATCAGCTCAGTTTGGTCCTCTCTAAAACCTGTAGATTGTTCAATAATTTGTATATAACCAGCTGGTCTGACCAGTTATATAAAATTGATTGTAGAGGCATTCACACTTTCTAAAATCCAGCACTATATAAAGCATGAATCACTTGTTAAAAATTATAAATTTGAACCAAAAGCTTCTTGTCTTAAAGTGGTATAGAAAATTAATTTTTATTAGTGAAGCAATTGCTTTAAGTAGGTGAGAAATATCTTCATATAAACTGAGATAATAGAATTGGGGAAATTTTGATTCCATTTAACTTGGGCGTGCTTCTTATAACAACCTAGTTAAATTGCCCAGGGAGTTTTAAAGAAATAATATGGAAAAATTTAAATTCAATAAGAATGCAGCATTCTGTTTCTAAGAGCTGGTGAAATTTAATCTCATTCAACAAAAGGACCAAAAAAATCTGTGACTCTTTCCCAGCAACAATCTCATAAAATTTGGAAAGTATCATTTGAAGCTATGTTCTAACTCTCTACAAGAACTTTTGAGAAAGCTTAATGAAGGCTTTAGATTTCAGGGCATAAATATAGTCTGAAATGGTTACTAAGGTATATTTATTAGATTATTTCCTTTAAAAGACTCATGTAGCTGTTTAAGATTTATCAAAGTGATGGATACCAAGAAAATAATCTGTGGTCTTAATTGCCAAGTTCCCAAACCATAAAGAATAATACTAGGATCAAAGGGTAAAATTGCTCCCTTGATCACAAAGTACAAACATTACAGGATCTTCACTACCACAGAAATGCACCTGTATGAGGTGTTTTACACATAATATGCAATTGCCTTGTTTAGAGCATCTTCAGAGAATTAAAATCTCATGTTAATACTTAAATATAGTAGTATAATAAGTACTCTCTACTTAAAAAAAAAAAATCAGCAAGGCCAAATAAATGTCATCTGAGTGTATCTCCCTAATGAAATTCTACAATTCTATGCAAATTTTAAAATTTGGGAGAAAACTGAATTTTTGTTCTAGCTTAGGAAAATATTGTATTAATATTTCTGAAATTGATATCCATGGCTTCAACTCAGTTAGTGACTCTCAAATCTATAGCTAAAGTCCAAGTTTCCCTCTTTGGAGACACAGATGTATGGATCCAAATATTCAATGAACATCTCCACCTGGTTCTCCCAAAGTACCTCAAACTAAAAATCTCTAAAATGGAAGACAGCGTCATCTATCCTCATCCTCATCTTTTTGTGTAATTTATGCTGGTAGATGATGTTACCATTACTTCAGATTCCCAAGGCAACAATTTTGGAGATATTTTAAATGGCTCTTTACCATTCACATTCAATTTTCCCGAAAGTTCTGTAACAAAAATGATGTGAGATAATGATTGAAATCTTTTTCTGTGCCTGGAGGTAATCAATAAAGCAAGGCACTTCAGTGAGGACATCATCTATTTTCCTTAGTTGAGACCCTCAGTTTTCCCCCAGGTTTGAGAGTAACTACTTTGATGGTCTTTATCAGCTAGAGGCACAGGTAGGAACTGGAAGAAGAAAAGCAGATGTCATTTTCTGGGGAGAGGCAGAGTTTAGAGAATTTTAATCCTCACATCTGCTTCTCACTTCACCCTATAAAAGGTAACATTCAACCTTTCTGTTCCTCTCTTACAAGATCAGAGGTGTCTGTCAAAATCTCCCCTCTCCACATCACACTGAGTTGGGAACTGATGAAGAATGCTTAGCTGAGCCATCAAACTGTAGAGCACCTGCTGTTGCTGGGGTGTGAAGAAGGGGTCAAGAGAGAACAGGGCAGCTGAGACAGGGAGCGCACCAGGAGGCAGTCTGTTCTCACACAAGGATGCACAAATCTAAATTTCCCTGGTTTAGACTGGAGATTGAGGCCTAAGTCATACTTCTGGCTCCACCACCACCCCACCAAGAGCCATGGGCATTCAGTGGTTAAGGGGTCCTCAGCAGGAAAATGCTGTGGGATAAACAGACCTCCTAGTAGAAATCTAGGAGGAAAGTGGAGCTCTGAGGAAGAAAGGAACTGGCTAATCAACAGCCAGATCTCCCAAGTCAGAGAACTAGGAGGGACGGCCTTGTAACATCCTCCAGAAAAACCAAATGTGCCAATACTTGGAAGTCTATCTACAGACTGCTTTACCCTCAGAAGGAATGGCCAAGAAAGGGGACAGGGTACCTGCCAGTAGCTACGTGTTGCTCAATTCAATGTCTCCCCTCCCCCCACTCTGCCATTGATAGATCCAGGCTTGAAGGATATGACCAGAGGAAGAGTGGAGGGGGAGGAAATGAGAAGGACCAACCAAGAGCCCCTTCCTACAAGTCTAGTGCTGAAGGAGGAGGAGAATGTTGAATGAGAGGAAAAAATTTTAAGAGACCAAAATGACTAAAATATTATGAAATTATACTGATATTGTAAAAAGAGTCTTACAGGAGGAAAAGAGAGTGTATAGTTAGAAGCAGTTTTGGAAAGATAGAACCGCTCCATGTTTACACCAGTATGAGTTGACCTCAATCAAATCAATGCATGAATATTCAAGCTTCTAAGTATTTCCCAGATCTATTGTCTTTCTTGTCCTGTTATAACTGCCAAAGGTAAAGTTCTGTCTAATCACCACTGACCCTGGTTATTAGCTCCCTTTCCTTCTCTCCACCCTGTAATCTTCTCCTAGCTTTTCCAGTATTTGTTTTCCTCTATCCTTTCTAACTTACAAATCTGATCATCACTTGTCACTCTTCGATAGCTCTCCATTTGTAGCAAATCAAGCAGTACTCATTTTGCATGATATTCAAGGCACTTTATGAATTCACTTCCTGTTTACCCACTCATCTTTATCTGTTGCTCAAAATTTGTACAAATGCAAATGAAAACTACTTAGAATTCCTGAATATTCCTTTCTCTCTTGGCCTATATGCATTCACATTTACTTTTTCTCTTTGCTTGGAATGCCAGGCAGTTCTACTATGCAATTCATCAGTTTTCAAGATGACCTAAGTGCTAACTAGCCATGAAGACTTTGATTCCTTCAGGCTGACTCAAGTGTCCTTCTCCCAGGTTCTCTCTGTACTTTGTACACAACATGCTTACAACAACTGCTTCATTGAGTCATTACAATTGCTTGTTTGCCATCACAGAATAGTAAAAAATTACTGTCAAAATTAATTAGACTTGTTTTATAAGGATCCTCAAGAAGACTTTCTTTCAGCTCTTAATATTAGGACAAGATATGCTTCTCTTTAATAAATTGTTGGGCTTTAATATAAGAATACCTAATTTTGTACCCCTTTCTTTAGAAGATTATAATACCTAGGGCCCTCAAGGGCAGCTACCATATACCAGAAGATTAATTGCTTTTTATTGAATGAATAAATGATTATGTATCTTTCTTGCTTTGATCACTAGAAAGCTCAGAACTAAATCTGCAGCCCATCTTTAGCAACCACATAGTACCTCATGGCATGCAAATGCTGTATTAATCTTAATGCTGGTTTCACGTTATTTTTTTAACTTTTTTTGTTCTTCATTATACTTATCACTTTATCACTTTATTTTCATTTTTTAAATCTTTCAGTAGAGTATATACATGCCTTATTTTTTTTCCTGAAAGCATAATAGGGTATAATCATAAGTAGTGACTGCACATTCATTGTTTAATAAATGAAGAATAGATGTAAACACAAAAACAACATAATTTGGCAGAGTTTAGTAAAAGAGGTCATTGAATTTCATTTTCTTGTAAATATTGTTATGGCAGAAAACAATAGTTTATTGCTCCACTTTTAAATTCACTTTCACTGTTATGTAAGTCTAAACTTATACAGTCTAAACTAGAGATACTACAGCTTCCCCCCAAAATTGTAGCTGATTTCATCAGACTTTCAGTAAAATATGTTCAAGTGACAGGCATGAAATTATCAGAAAGATTATCATCATTCTACTTTTAGTCTACCAGATAGATTTTTCCGTAAGCATAGTCATGATGAAGATCTAAAATTACAAAAAACTTTCCATTTTGAATTTTCCCAGTCACAAAGGAAATGATTTTAATACAGTTCAAGACTCCTTAAGTGTGGTTCTTGTTAGGTTATCTGTACCTTCCTTTCCTCAGCTCTTAGATAGGAAAATGTCTGCTAATACCACAGGTAGGGAAAATTTGTGCTTTAGGAGAAAAACTAACAAATAGATCCAAAGCCAGGACTCTTGGTGCTGTTTTTATATTTAACTATTTGATTTGAAAACGTTTCTATTCATAAGCTCTGCTGCATTTCTTTAGTAGAGGTTATATTTCCCATGCATTTTGTCATGGAAGCAAAACTTCCTATTAGGAACATGTTTCAGTTTAGTCTTTAATTTCAACTTTTCCTTTAATTTCAACTTTTCCTTTTACTTAGATGGAAGGCAACAGAAGAAAAAAAGTCAGGGCCCAAGCTGGACAAGCATTCTCTGAAAAATCAGATGACCTGGAGTTGGATGGAAAGCTTACATAGGAGAGAACAGTTTCTTAACTACTAAGTTTTGGGTTTTTTAAATGTAATCCTTTATATTTCTCTGCATGTTTCTGTCAGGTTTTGAGCTATTTGAAAAAAAAAAAAAAAAAAAGAGGCATTAGGGAAATGGAGAATGTAAGTTTAAAATTAAATAATAATTTAAATTTTATTATTTAAATTATTACATTCTGTCAATGGATCAAGTTTCCTAATATAAACAGAAACACACTGTGGCTGTGAAGTTACACACATGTAACTTCACAACAACCCCATGTGGTACATGGGTGATGATGATGATGCCACAAATAAGGAGACTGAGGCTAAGAGAGGTTAGGGGCTTTCCCAAGCCCTCCTTATTAACAAGTGGCAGAAAGAAAAGGTTAGGGGATGTAGGATTAGAGGTAGCCAGGAATAAAGGGACCATTATGAGTCAGATATGAATTTGAAAACAACTTCTACCACCTGCTAGCTGTGTAGCCTTGATAAATTTCTTAACCTCTCTGAAAATCCATAAGGTGGCAATTGTACCTACCTCTTAGTGCTGTGAGAAAGAAACGATACTACGTGTCAGAAATAGGGTAGGTGCTAAGTAAATGTTTGTTCAATATATTAATGTACAATTAAATAGTGAAAAGTTCTAGCATGGTTTTTAGTGAGGATTAAAGGGATTAATATATGTAACTATCTGGCACATAGTAAGTAGTAATAAATGTTGGTAACTATTATTATTATTAAAATTTATAAATAATAATTAATATTATTAAGGTCTTTAAGTAAACATAGCTATTATTATTATCATTATTAACTTGCCAGGTTTGAATTTCAGTTCTTAGTTCCTGCTTACTTGTTATCCCAGTTAGAAATTAAAAATATCCAACCTCTCCAGAGCAAAAAAATCTCTCTTCAAAGTGAAAGCTGAGAGAAGGCGATTCTTTTGTGATCTCATCTTTGAAGTTGCATATCTACTTGTAATTCATATCTTTCCCATCTTTCCTAGTTTATTTTTCTAACATTCTTTACAGTACTTCATAAGAATCTTCCAGCGAACATGGCTACTTTGCAGAACTTCTAATTGGAGCCAGCAATACACCATGTTCCCTTTCTACTGGGCAAGGGCTATTTCCTTGCTTTAGGAGAGATTTGACACTGCCATTCCCAATTCACAAACCCACATGTCACTGTCACAGACCTGGTTTTGATCTTTGAAGCACCTCTTCCTAAACTGGTATCCTTGCTTTTAAGGAAAGGAGACCTGGTGCCCCCATCAGATACTATTAACCTGAGGAGAAACACAAATCCTGCCATGACAGACGTGGCTTGTGACATAAGCATGCTGTCGTCTCCAAGAGTGTGGTATGGAAAACAGTTGAAGGGTACAGCCCAGCCTGCTGACTGGCACTGCATATACAGGAAACCATCTGGACAAAGGGTTGAATCTGTTTCAAATTAGGAGAGTAAAAATACAGTACGATGATTGCGCTGTGATTAAATAACTGAAAACAATTTATCAGTTCAATAAGTTGTCACACCATCTGTCACATAAATGAGACAGTAAAACAGATTTGGCCTATAACACAGTCTGATGAAATGCAAACGGGATTTGATTATTCCTTTTGTAAATTCCTTGTTTTTATTACCTTTGTGGAATGAACTTCCTAGTTTTAGTAGTCACTCGTCAAGAATTCCGTTCTCTTCTTGACATCCTTTTGTGTTTTTGCTTTTTCATTTTATGGAAGCATAGCTTGGAGATTGTACCAAAAAATATGTCATGTTTTCATTCATTTTAAGAATCAATGAAACTTGAAATGCACTCTATTAATAATTGCTACCATTTATTGAGGACTTATTATGTGCCATGTTAGATTTTTTATAGGCAGTCTCATTCAATCCTCATAACAACCATATTAAATAGGTTTTATAAACCTGAAAAAATTGTGTCTTAAGAAAAATTAAATAATGTACTCAGGGTCATGCAAAATTTAAGTGAAAGATCTGGAATCTAAACTCAGGTCTGTCTAACTCCAAAGACTGTAATTTTATTACTTACTCTTTTTTTAGATCCAATTCAATTAAAAAAAAAATTCCAGAGTACCCTTGGCCAAATACTATGAGGAATTCAGGGAAAGTAGACAGCAGATTCAGGTTCGTAGGTGCAACTTATAAGGCACAGTCTAGGCCAAAAGTGTATAATTATTAAAACTGAAGTAAGTTCAGTTCCCACTCCACTGTCCCAAGCCAGTAAAATATAACTATCTAACCTCTGTGGAGAAATCTGAAATTGTGCTCCTGAGTGGACAAAAGGAGCTATAGATATAAATAGCCAGTGCCTTAATGAGATCATTAAAAACAGATTTTCAGTTCCCCTCAGATAACTTTTACTCTGATACTTCAAAGCCTGAATATAAGTAGAACGTAAGTGATTCTTCAATCATTTTGAGACATATATACATATGCAGCCATTGTGCCAGTTAGCAATTTGTTGCTTCGTAGGTCCAAATCCACCCTTCTTTGCCCTGTGACATGTTTCTCCTTTGCCAGATGGTACAATGCTTTGTCAGAAGATGCTGGGGTGGAGGTGGGAGGAGACACTACAAGGGGAAGAGGGTTTCTCTTCTTTGTTTAGTGCTGTATCTCTTACTCCAGCAGCTCAGCTGCCAATAGATGGCTTCCTTGCCAGCAGGCAGCATCCTTGCTAGTGGACAGGGGGCTCCCATGCCATTGCAGGAGGGGGCTCAGTAGCATACACCCTTCCAAAGAGTTTTGCCAGTACAACCATGGGCACCTTCTCAATGAGCCTCATCAGTATCCCAGTTGTCAGCTTCTCCACAAGTCTCTCTGGTACCCACAGTGTGTGGTTTCCTTCAGTACAGCTCCTGCCTGCATCGCTTAACGAACTTCACTGTCCAGTGGGCATAGCCACACTCTCTTCAGAGAAACCTGGACCCAGCCTTGGGGTGGAGGACAGCTCCTCCAAGTTAGTTCCTTCCTCGGGTTCTCTCGCTCAACCCTAGAATCAGAAGCTGTTCTTTACATCTGTTATCCCTGCACTTCCATCACCCTTAGAGACTGTATACAAACTGCTCCAAAAATCCTTTTAGGTTCCTAATGTTAAACTGCCTCTGTTTTCTGAATTTCCATTATTTATTTAAACCTCTCATATGCTTCTTGGCACTTTCTCCCTTACGTTTTAGCTGTAATAAATGTGGATTGTTTCACACCACTCAGGGTATGAATAAGACCATACTGTTTATTTCTCAAATTAAATTAGAATTATGTTCTAGAAATACAAAACCAGTCTAGGTTAACACGAAGTCCAGAATCATATTCTTAACGCTACCTATTTGCCAACCTAGATCATCCAAAATGAGTACAGAAAATAGGTCCATAGTCTTCCCTTTGCAAGAGGGGAAGAGCTAGTGCTTACCCTGTACATAGAGTAAGTAAGCAAAGGCTTAGATCACCAGCAAAATAAAGGCATCAACAAGATAAGTTCACTTTTTATTTTTTCATCTGAAAATACAGAAAAAAGGCATTTTAATGTTGGCAAACATGAAAGTTTTACAGTTATGGTTAATATTAAGCTGACTTTGATGTACATATGGGGTAAGTGGGTGAGAGTTTATTAAATTTTCTGGGCTCTGAGCCTCTGGAGGTCCTGCCTGGAAGAATAATGGCATCCCTCAGTTTGTCCTGCTGTCACTTGCTAGTATACAAGGCCACTGCTGAGCTTCTGGGAGCTTCCTTCCTCTGCCTATTGTTGTTGTTTCATGCCAGGTCCCAGCCTAGGCTAGCCTGGTCTTTTGAATGAGGGTGGCTCTGAGTGTTATTTCATTCCCTGATTACCAGCTTGTATATGAATCATCCTTGCTCAGGTTCCCAAGATCGGAGCTCTAATGCCTAGTCCATATGCCTAGTCTGTGGGTACCCACAGAGCCACCCTTGTCTGAGGCCATTCTGCATCGGAACTTTTGGATCCAAGTGGGCTCAAACACCAACCTACATAAAATCTTCAAACTTTACATGTTTCACATCCTGAGAGATCTAACACAAAGTGTTCCTTCCAAACTCTGGTGATTCATCTGCAAAGCTTGCTGGTCATTAGAAAGAACTGAAAGGGAGGCATAGCCACACTTCTTAGAGAATGAGTCACTCTCCCATTCCTTCCAACCAAGTCATTTTACCCAAGGATGAATGCAGAATTTGCAACAGTAGCAACACACACACACACAGTTCTTGAATGTTCATTTCAATATTTTGTTATGACATTGTCCTACTTTTTTCACTAGAATCAAAACCCTGAATGTGAGCTTAATGCCTAATTTACTTCTGTCCTTCCTGCAGCACAAAGTGCAATATTTTTGTGTATGATAAGTGAACAAATATTTGTTGAATGAAGGAGTAAATGAGCTGCATTATTTTTAATTCCAAGAAATTAGGTTGACTAGCATAAATCATGTAATTAACATTTTTACTTTAAAATAATATACCAGAAAGATGGAGTCAAGATGGTGGACTAGGAGGATGTGGAATTCGCAACTCCGCACAACTAGGGCATCTACTAAGCACCGGTGGGGGATCATGGACACCTAAGGGGACAGGAGGAACCCTCAGCAACTGGTTATTTCAATTATATTTTTATATTTTCTAATATATTTTTTATCTTTCTAATTTTATTTTGTTTTTTATTCTTTATTTTCTGTACTGCTCCCTTTTTCTTTTCTTTTTTTTTTTTTTTTTTTTTTTGCCTCACCACGTGGCTTGCAGGATCTTGGTTCCCAGGCCATAGGTCAGGTTGGAGCTCCTGTGGTGGGAGCTCCAAGTCCAAACTGCTGGACTAACAGAGAACCTCAGACCCCAGGGTATATTAATCGGAGTGAGGCCTCCCAGAAGTCCTCATCTTGGCACCAAGACCAGGCTCTATTCAACTGCCTGCAAACTCCAGTGCTGGATGTCTCAAGCCAAGCAACAAGTAAGACAGGAATACAGCCCCACCCATCAAAAGAAAAAAAAAAAAAAGGAAACAACAAAAAAATATGTTACAGACAAAGGAGCAAGGTAAAAACCTACAAGACCAAATAAATGAAGATGAAATAGGCAAACTACCTGAAAAAGAATTCAGAGTAATGATAGTAAAGATGATCCAAAATCTCAGAAACAGAATGGAGAAAATACAAGAAACATTTAACAAGGATCTGGAAGAACTAAAGAGCAAACAAACAGTGATGAACAACACAATAAATGAAATTAAAAATATTCTAGAAGGAATCAATAGCAGAATAACTGAGGCAGAAGAACGGATAAGTGACATGGAAGATAAAATAGTGGAAATAACTACCACAGAACAGAATAAAGAAAAAAGAATGAAAAGAATTGAGGACAGTATCAGAGACCTCTTGGACAACATTAAACTCACCACAGTGCAATTATAGGGGTCCCAGAAGAAGAAGAGAAAAAAAGGGTCTGAGAAAATATTTGAAGAGATTATAGTTGAAAACTTCCCTAACATGGAAAAGGAAATAGTCAATTAAGTCCAGGAAGCACAGAGAGTTCCATACAGGATAAACCCAAAGACAAACATGCCAAGACACATATTAATCAAACTATCAAAACTTGTACAGATGAACCGGTTTGCAGGGCAGAAATAGACACAGATGTAAAGAACAAACGTATGGACACCAAGGGGGGAAAGTGGCAGGGGGCGGCGGTGGTGGTGGGATGAATTGGGAGATTGGGATTGACATATATACGCTCATACGTATAAAATAGATAAGTAGTAAGAACTTGCTGTATAAAAAAAAATAAATAAAATTCAAAAACAAAACCCAAAAAAGTTTACCTAGAAATATAAAAAACTATCAAAAATTAAATGCAAACAAAAATTATTAAAAGCAGCAAGGGAAAAGCAACAAATAACATACAAGGGAATCCCCATAACGTTAACAGCTCATCTTTCAGCAGAAACTTTGCAAGCCAGAAGAGAGTGACAGGACATATTTAAAATGATGAAAGGGAAAAACCTTACAACCAAGACTACTCTACCCAGCAAGGATCTCATTCAGATTCAATGGAGAAATTAAAAGCTTTACAGACAAGCAAAAGCTATGAGAATTCACACCACTAAACCAGCTTTACAACAAATGCTAAAGGAACTTCTCTAGGCAGGAAACACAAAAGAAGGAAAAGACCTACAATAACAAACCCAAAGCAATTAAGAAAATGGTAATAGGAACATACACACCGATAACTACCTTAAATGTAAATGGATTAAATGCTCCAACCAAAAGACAGAGACTGGCTGAATGGAAACAAAAACAGGACACTTATGTATGCTGTCTACAAGAAACCCATGTCAGACCTAGAGACACATACAGACTGAAAGTGAGAGGACAGAAAAAGATATTCCATGCAAATGGAAATCACAGGAAAGCTAGAGTAGCAATATACATATCAGATAAAATAGACTTTAAAATAAAAACAGTTACAAGATATAAGGAAGGACACTACGTAATGATCAAGGGATCAATCCAAGAAGAAAACATAACAATTATAAATATTTATGCACCGAACATAGGAGCACCTCAGTACATAAGGCAAATGCTAACAGCCATAAAAGGAGAAACTGACAATAACACAATAACAGTTGGGCACTTTAAACCCCACTTACACCAATAGACAGATCATCCAGACAGAAAATAAGTAAGGAAACACAAGCTTTAAATGACACAATAGACCAGATAGACTTAATTGATATTTTTAGGACATTCCACCCAAAAGAGGAAGAATACACTTTCTTCTCAAGTGCATGGAACGTTGTCCAGAATAGATCACATCTTGGGTCACAAATCAAGCCTTGGAAAATTTAAGAAAATTGAAATTGTATCAAGCATCTTTTCCAACCACAATGTTATGAGATTAGAAATCAAATACAGGAAAAAAAACAGTAAAAAACACAAATACATGGAGGCTAAACAGTGCACTGCTAAATAACCAAGAGATCACTGACGAAATCAAAGAGGAAATAAAAAAAAATACCTAGAAACAAATGACAATGAAAACAGGACAATCAAAAACCTATGGGATGCAGCAAAAGCAGTTCTAAGAGGGAAGTTCATAGAGCAATTCAAGCTCACCTCAAGAAACAAGAAAAAAATCTCAAATAAACAATCTAACCTTACACCTAAAGCAACTAGAGAAAGAAGAACAAAGAAAACCTAAAGTTAGTAGAAGGAAAGAAATCATAAAGATCATATTAGAAATAAATGAAAAAGAAATGAAGGAATAGCAAATATCAATAAAACTAAAAGCTTGTTCTTTGAGAGAACAAAATTGATAAACCTTTAGCCAGACTCATGAAGAAAAAATGGGAGAGGACTCAAATCAATAAAATTAGAAATGAAAAAGGAGAGATTACAACTGACACCACAGAAATACAAAAGATCATAATAGATTACTACAAGCAACTATATGCCAATAAAATGGACAACCTGGAAGAAATGGACAAATTCTTGGATAAGTACAACCTTCCAAGATTGAACCCGGAAGATTAAGAAAATATAAACAGAGCATTCACAGGTAATGTAATTGAAACTGCAATTAAAAATCCTCCAACAAACAAAAGTCCAGGACCAGATGGCTTCACAGGCAAATCCTACCAAACATTTAGAGAAGAGCTAACACCTATCCTTCTCAAACTCTTCCAAAAAATTGCAGAGGAAGGAACACTCCCAACTCATTCTACAAGGCCACCATCACCCTGATACCAAAACCAGACAAAGACATCACAAAAAAAGAAAATTATAGACCAATATCACTGATGAATATAAATGCAAAAATCCTCAACAAAATACAAGCAAACAGAATTCAACAGCACATTGAAAGGACCATACACCATGATCAAGTGGGATTTATCCCAGGGATGCAGGGATTCTTCAATATACGCAAATCATTCAATGTGATACACCATAATAACAAATTGAAGGAAAAAACTATATGATCATCTCAATAGATGCAGAAAAAGATTTTCACAAAATTCAACACCATTTATGATCAAAACTCTCCAGAAAGTGGGAATAGAGGGAACTTACCTCAGCATAATAAAATCCATATACGACAAACACACGGCAAACATCACTCTCAGTGGTGACAAACTGAAAGCATTTCCTCTAAGATCAGGAACAAGACAAGGATGTCCACTCTCACCACTATTATTCAACATAATATTGGAAGTCCTAGCCACAGCAATCAGAGAAGAAAAAGAAATAAAAGGAATACAAATTGGAAAAGAAGAAGTAAAACTGTCACTGTTTGAAGATGACATGATACTATACATAGAAAATCCTAAAGATGCCACCGGAAAACTACTAGAACTAATCAGTGAATTTGGTAAGGTTGCAGGATACAAAATAAATGCACAGAAATCTCTGGCATTCCTATACACTAACAACGAAAGATCAGAATGAGAAATTAAAGAAACAATCCCATTTACCATCACTACAAAAAGATTAAAATACCTAGGAATAAACCTACCTAAGGAGGTAAAAGACCTGTACTCAGAAAACTATAAAACACTGATGAAAGAAATAAAATATAACATAAACAGATGGAGAGATGTACCATGTTCTTGGATTGGAAGAATCAATATTGTGTAAGTGACTATACTACCTAAAGCAATCTACAGGTTCAATTCAATCCCTATCAAGTTACCAATGGCATTTTTCACAGAACTAGAACAAGAAATTTTACAATTTGTATGGAAACACAAAAGACCATGAATAGCCAAAGCAGTCTTGAGGAAGAAAAACGGAGCTGGAGGAATCAGACTCCCTGACTTCAGACTATACTACAAAGCTACAGTAATCAAGACAATATGGTACTGGCACAAAAACAGAAATATAGATCAATGGAACAGGATAGAAAGCCCAGAGATAAACCCACGCACCTATGGTCAACTAATCTATGACAAAGGAGGCAAGGATATACAATGGATAAAAGACAGTCTCTTCAATAAGTGGTGCTGGGAAAACTGGACAGCTACATGTAAAAGAATGAAATTAGAACACTCTCTAACACCATACACAAAAATAGTCTCAAAATGGTTATAGACCTAAATATAAGACAGGACACTATAAAATTCTCAGAGGAAAATATAGGAAGAACACTCTTTGACATAAATCACAGCAAGATCTTTTTTGATCTACCTCCTAGAGTAATGGAAATAAAAACAAAAATAAACAAATGGGACCTAATGAAACTTAAAAGCTTTTGCAAAGCAAAGGAAACTACAAACAAGACGAAAAGACAACCCTCAGAATGGGAGAAAATATTTGCAAGTGAATCAATGGACAAACAATTAATTTCCAAAATATATAAACAGCTCAAGTAGCTCAATATTAAAAAAACAAGCAACCCAATCAAAAAATAGGCAGAAGACCTAAATAGACATTTCTCCAAAGAAGACATACAGATGGCTAACAAATACATGAAAAGATGCTCAACATCACTAATCATTAGAGAAATGCAAATCAAAACCACAATGAGGTATCACCTCACATGGTCAGAATGGCCATCATCAAAAATCTACAAACAATAAATGCTGGAGAGGGTGTGGAGAAAAGGGAACCCTCTTGCACTATTGGTGGGAATGTAAATTGATTCAGCCACCATGGAGAACAGTATGGAGGTTCCTTAAAAAACTAAAAATAGAACTACCATATGACCCAGCAATCCCAATACTGGGCATATACCCTGAGAAAACCATAATTCAAAAAGAGTCATGTATCACTATGTTCATTGCAGGACTATTTACAATAGCTAGGAAATGGAAGCAACCTAAATGTCCATCAACAGATAAATTGATAAAGAAGTGGCACATATATACAATGGAATATTCCCTTAAAAAGGAACAAAATTGAATTATTTGTAGTGAGGTGGATGGACCTAGAATCTGTCATACGGAGTGAAGTAAGTCAGAAAGAGAAAAACAAATACTGTATGCTAACGCATATATATGGAATTTTAAAAAGCAGTACTGATGAACCTAGTGGCAAGGCATGAATAAAGACGCAGACGTAGAGAACAGCCTTGAGGGCACGGTGCGGGGTAGGGGAAGCTGGGATGAAGTGAGAGAGTAGCACTGACATATATACACTACTAAATGTAAAATGGATGGCTAGTGGGGAAGCTGCTGCATAGCACAGGGAGATCAGCTCAGTGCTTTGTAACGACCTATAGGGATGGGATAGGGAGGGTGGGAGGGAGGCTCAAGAGGGAGGGGATATGGGGATATATGTATATATATAGATGATTCACTTTGTTGTACAGTAGTAGCTAACACAACATTGTAAATCATTTATACTCCAATAAAGATGTGAAAAATAAAATATCATTGAGAGTTACAGAAGAGGGATTTGAAAACCGCTTACTTAATTAGAGACTAGTTATAATAAATCAACCAAAGAACATTTATTGGGCACCTACTATGTGCTTGGAATATGTTAGGTTCTAGGATCACAAAAATAAATAAGTTGCTAGATATCAAGGAGTTTATAGTCTAAGAAGGAAAACTAGCACATACACAAATATTCGTTTTTCAATGTAATGAGGTCAATAAAGTGAGTATAAAGTACTGGTGTTGCAGAGAACACACAGTTATGTAACACCCCGTAATTCCCTCAATATAACACTCAGTACCCTCTGTGTAATCACCAACTGAAAAATTGTCTTCTCTAAATGATTGCAAGCTCTGTGAGGTCAGTGGATTTGTTTTTTATATTCACTGCAGCCTCCAAGTAACTTGCAGAGAACCTGGCAAATAATAGACACTAAATAATCTTTTGAATGAATGATGATGATGATACTACTACTACTACTACCCCTACTCCTACTACTCTTAATACTACTGTTAGCTGGGGGAGAAGATCAAGGAAGTATAGAATTTTACTTTAGGAGGTCAGACTCTAGTGTCAGATGAACTTGATTTTTGAATCCTAGCTCCACTACTTTCTAGCTGGGTAGAAAAGCTCTGGTTTTTACATTTGTGAAATGTCCCTCACATTTCTTGACTATAAGGCAAAGTGGCTCCCTGAACTGTCCCTTGAATATACTAATAAATTTCACAATTTGAAATTCCAAGTCTGTTATGTACCTATTAAAAACTTTTTCATAAGAAGTTAATGGTGAAAAATCAAGTACATCCTCTTAAGCTAAGATTTAGTTAAATTGACTGAGACACTGGTTTTGAAGACAAAAATCATTCTCATTTCATATTGGAAGCCTTAAAAATACAAATATCCTTTGTCCCAATAACTTTTGTTTTGGGGATTTATCCAAAGATAATGGATAAGATAGGAAGGTTTCTGGGGGCCAAGATATATGGAATATTCTAGAAACAGTAAACGGGATAATATGGCTGGCTCAGAGATTTAATGTAATAAAAATAATATTTTTGTTAATTGTAAATAGAAATATTCAACTAACACTATTACAAAATTCTAGAAATAAACTGTTATTTTATTTTCATGAAAGAATCTAGATAAAATTTTCTGAGTATCCAAACTTAAACTTGGAGACAAAATTCACTTTAAACCTATAGTAAATATTACCTTACTATGGACGAATTAGGGTATAGTAGTTTTTACTCAGATTATATTAAAATATCTAGGATAAGCATTATTTGGGGCAATATAATCATCAAATTAACATTTTATTTTTTTTTTGCTTCATCCATTGCTACTGAAAAGCTCTCAGTCATGGCTGAAGATTAAGTTCAAATGAATCTTGCTCTGATGTTTAAAAATCTCTCAGCATTATTAATTTCAATTATTTGAGTTAAATCAATTTTCTGAAATTACAAAAGTAGCACATGCTCCTTTGGGACAATTTAGTAAGAAAGAAATGTTGATAAACCAGCTGGACCTTCCATTTGTGCCTTCAGTGGATGGTGTTGACTGCTTATCCAGCCTCCATTTTCTCTTAGGCCTTTCTGATGAAAAATCAATTTTATTTAGTTATATATTGTTCCATCATACAGCCCACCTGCCCAATTGCATAACTGGCCTAAGGTAGGGTTTCCAAATTTTGGGTCCCAGGACCCCCTTGACAACTCTTAGAACTATTGAGGTTTCCAAAAAGTTTTTGTTTACTTGGATTGTATCCATCAATATTTACTATATTAGTAATTAAAGCAGAAATTTTAAAAATATTTATTGATCATTTAAAAATAGCGATAATAAACCTATGATATTTTAACAAAAATAACTTATTTTATGAAAAATGGGTCTTAGAGACCCCAAGAGGTCCCCCACCCACAATTTGAAAACTACTGGTCTAAGGTAATTTATCTCTCCATCCAATGACTGAGAAGTTCAAAAACACAATCAGCATTTGGCATCCCCACAGTCACAGGATTTGTGTCACACAGATGGCAACATTACCCAATTCAGGCCAGGAAATCTTGAGAACTTTATTTAAGGCTTCTAGGAGATTGGTATTCTCTTTCATGGTAAAGCCAGCAGAAGATGCCATCTCTCTCTTCTGAGTGTTGTGACATGTGAAGTATGCCCATAGATCCCAGTTGGCCTGGGACCACTCTGGTTTATGTCTGTTGTCCTGGAGTGAGTATTAATAGCATTTCCTTTCACTCTCCAAAATTTCCCAGTTTTGGTGATAAATCAGACAGTCACCCCAGGCATGTGGATATGAAACAAAGAACTGCAACAGCTATTTTGCCAGTACGAAGACGCAGAAAGGGGACAAAGGTAGTGTTCAAAGGACTTATATATACTACCAAATGTAGAATAGATAGCTAGTGAGAAGCAGCCGTACAGCACAGGGAGATCAACTCGGTGCTTTGTGACCACCTAGAGGGTGGGATAGCGAGGGTGGGAGGGAGACGCAAGAGGGAGGAGATGTGGGGATATAGGTATATATATAGCTGATTCAGTTTGTTATAAAGCAGAAACTAACACACCATTGTAAAGCAATTATACTCCAATAAAGATGTTAAAAAAAAAAAAAAAGGCTTCGAAGAGAAAGCAGCCAAGGAAATCACAGAACAGAGCCAGAAAGCCACTGACCCTGAAATCACCTGAGGGCTAGATTTCTATTCCAATCTCTTTCCTCACTCGCAAGATCATTTTGAATTGGCATCACTAGGACCTGAAGCTGAAGGTAACCTAACTGAGTGCTCCCCCACCTCAAGTGACAGGTGACAGTGTCTTGGTGTGGGCTCTTCCACCTTTCCCCTTGGTCACATAAATGTATCCTCACACATATTTCACAGGATAGCCTTTGGTTGAGGTTTGTTTTCATAAGAATGAAATTACTATGCATATTTTTATAACAATACATTATAAACACCTCTGGGTCTATAGATATAGATCTGACATATTTTTAATAGTTTCATAGTATTTCATCATATAAATATAACACCATTTCCCCCCCGTTCTTGGACATATACGTTGTTTCCAAGTTTTGCCACTCATTAATAATGTTCAAATGATTTTAATACACAAATTCCTTGCATTGTTGCTTATGATAGGATAGATTCCTAAATCTGGGATTTCTTGATCAAAGGGTATGTGAGTATTATAATTCTTAAAAGTAATTAGAAAATACTTTAGATAGAAGAGTAAGGGAACAAGTAAAGATCATAAGATATACTAGAAGAAGCAATTATCTGAATTCAATGTACTTCTTCTAATGGTAAAGTTGGGGAAGGAGAGAGGTTTGGAATCTCTTTAATTGACATATTTTATCATCACCTGACTACCCAATTTACCCAAATGTTTCAGGAAGAGAATGTGGATGGAGAATAAAATGGGATACAGCCCTCTCATCTGGGAAATGTTTTTTCTCCCCCTTGTCATGCTGAGGAAATAAGTAGCTATATATAATATGAACTGCTCAATTAAATAGATACATATCATATTTATTTAAAATAACAATGGATAATTTTATCATCAACTAGAAAAGTGATTTTACAAATCAAGATAGCATGTAGAAGATTAAACTACTGAAAACTATTTATATTAACTTATGATACACATGAGAAGATTGAGTTTAATAGTGCCTCTTTCAAGGCACAAAACTAATCATTTCTTTTAAGGCTCTGGTGTTGAAACATAACCACTTTTAAATGAGTAAAAGGAGGTCATGACCTGAATATTTAGATTGTTTTTCAACTATTATTCATGTAAAATATATTGTGTTCTGGATTTTATAGTAATGCCCACTTTATAAAAGAAATGGCTTTAAGTCTCTCTCTAGCTCTCTTTTGCCCCTTCAATATGGAATAAAGTTTGGAAAGCCAGGTTGGAAGAAAGGTTATGCTTACAATAAATAATTCACCAATTTCTTTGAATAGTTTTCTTTCTTTTTTTTTTTTTTTTTTTGTGGTACACGGGCCTCTCACTGTTGTGGCCTCTCCTGTTGCAGAACACAGGCTCCAGACGCACAGGCTCAGCGGCCATGGCTCACGGGCCCAGCCGCTCTGCGGCATGTGGGATCTTCCCGGACTGGGGCACGAACCCGCGTCCCCTGCATGGGCAGGCAGACTCTCAACCACTGCGCCACCAGGGAAGCCCACTTATCTTCTAATTAAAGGGTATAAATGGCTCATCCAATCAGCAATTCATTCATTGCTTATAGTTTTCAAAGACTACACAGAATTTCATATCTACAGATTTTGGAGGTATTGTATAAAATTACTGCAATTATTAAAACTGGCTCAAGACATTGGAAAGGAGCAATTAATGATGAGATTATTTGTGCATATTAAATAATAAATGTTGCTTTGTACATATAATTAATGTATTTATGTGAAAATAAAATACATAAACTTAATACAATATCAAAAATGTAAATAGTGGCAGGGTCCTCTCCTGTCCTCCCTTCTTTCCCAGGACTACTACTTTTACTAGATATTCTTCCAGAAACAGACAAGAATATGTATTTGTGTATAGTATTGCTGTGTACATAAATCGTAGCCTATTAAGTATACTATGAAAAGCATCATGCTTTTTCTTACTTCACATTGCAGTCAGCTCTCCGGATCCCAGGGTTTCCCATACGCCATCTTATATAAGGGACTTGAGCATTGCAGATTTGGTATCTGTAAAGGGGTGGGGGGGGCGTCCTAGAACCAATTCCCTGAGGATAGGAGGGGTGACTGTATACCACGTAGTTCCAATTCAGTACACATATAGCATAGAGTTCTTTTTAACCAACTACATATGGTCTATTTAATCATTCTCCTATTGTTAGACATCTACATTGTTTTTCTATGGTTGTTATAAATAATACTGCAATGAATATCTTTGCACATGTCCTATATATATTTGGGAAAATTCCTAGAAGTCAAAAGGTATATGCATTTTACATTTTGACAATATTGCAAAATTGCCTTCTACAGCAATCCAACCAGTTCCACTAATTGTGTGTGAGTTATCTGCATGCCTCTGCTCTCACCCACAAAATGTTTTAAACTTTTTGATATTTGCAAATATGATGAATAAAAAATGGTATATAACTTTCACTTTGTCTGAATATAAATGAGTTTGAGAATCACTTCAAATGTTTGAGAACTTTTATGTTTCCTGCTGTTTACATCTTTTGCTCATTTTTTTTCTATTGAGGCTTTGGTCATTTTTTATTAATTTGTTGTTGTTGTTTATAGTATTAAAGAAATTAGCCCTCTGTATGTAACATTTATGGTAAATATGTTCTCTTAGTCTTTTCTTTATCTTTAAAAATTCTTATTATACATACTTTTACATTTGAAGATAGGTAATTTTTACTATTGTAATAGATAAACATTCATCTACTTTCTTCTATGGTCTGGATTTGGTGTCAATCTTAGAACGACTGATTCCTAGATTTTTTTTAAACCCATATTTTCTTCTAGTTGCTAGTTTTATTTTCTTGTTTAAATCTTTAATCCACCTGAGATGTATTTTGGAATAACGAGTGAAATACCATTTAACTGTTTTCCTCAATCCATTCATTGACTAACTATCTTTACTCCACAAAGAGTCAATGCCATTTTGTTTCATATAATTTATTTTATCTAAAAATTTCTATTAAGATACCTTTAAATAAATACAACATATAATGTTTTAGTTATTAGCTGGCCTAGTTTCCCCTATATTTCTTCATTTTTCAGAATTTTTCTGGCTCTGTTTGAGTCCAGGATTGTTCTTCAGAGGAGCAAACTTAGTTTGTTCTGCAAAAGGATATCAGTGGGAGGGGTAGTGGGATTTAGGAAGTATTTGTTTCCTAAAGTAATATAATTCTATTTAAATTTATTTTTTAAACTTCAAACAAAAAAAGGTTTTTTTCTTATTAAGAAAAGAAGATAAATCACTAAGGGTGCAGACGTGACATTAAATTAATTCCCTCTTCCCCAACACCCCCCCCCAAAAAAAATAACCCACCTCTAACAACAACTTCATTCCAGTGGGTTTTCACTCAGAAGAACATTTTTGCGTTTAGGTATTCACTTGTTATTTGGGAAGTAGAGCATATTATCTGAGTTCCCACAACAAAAGAAAATTGTGAGTATGTTTTTTTTCCTCTTTTGCCATGTTTTCTGATCTAGTTTCCACTAATTAAGCAGCAATTTAGTCCCTTACACTTTGAAGTTTCACTCATTACCTGGCTTCTGTAAGTCAACAAAAGGCAACATCTAAAGCCCTCAGGATTGGGCCATCACTTTAGGGAATGCTAATTGAATGTAATTACTTTATTTTGTGCCAGGGTTCATACTTGTAACATTGCCTTGTAATAATTTAAATTGTCTGCATACTGCAGGGGGACTGTGTGACGCCAGAGTGGAGACGGCCAGGCAGCCACTTGGGCCTTGGAAGCAAAGTCCAAAGTAAGGAGACATTGTCATTTGGCTACCTACTCATTAGCTGCCCTCCATGGCTGTCTGTTGTTTTGAGTGGACAGGATGTGTAGTGACTGAATCTTGCCCCTAAAAATAGCTGTGAAAACATGCATTTGGGATGTACAGTAATTGGTTGCTTAGTTGATTGCAGATATTTTTAAAGACCTTGGGAAAAGGCAAGGTATTTTTAAACCATGACCTTACAATACCACTTTACTTCTCTCTCTCTCTCTCTCTCTCTCTCTCTCTCTCTCTCTCAATCTGTCCCTCCCTCCCTCCAAAGAGAAAGGAAGATGGAGAGAATTGTAAGGGAGCAAAGATCAAAAGGATAATAAGTATAGTATCCTTCATTATCTCATTTGAGAAATTTGAAGAACGGTGTGTCCTTGAAGAATCAAACCAAATCCTCTTGCCATTTCTCTGGTCTGATATTTGGCAACCACCTTGCTTCCAACAGGAAGTATCACCCAAACTTCATTTTTTTTTACTGTATGTTGGAGGAAAGTTTATTGTAGAAGGGGAAAATTACAAGCCTGAAGCCCTTAACAAGCTCTGGAAAAGCTCTCTGACCCACACACTAGGTGCAGTCCAGGCTGAAGTTTTGCCTCTACTTCGGTGATTAATCATTGGTGAATCTGGTCTCACTAGCTCTAATAATAGGGCTTGCTTTTGACTTTTTGTGAACCGGGGAAATAAGAACATCTTCCCTGGGTGTCAGAATCCTCCTCTTTTGTTAATGGTGCCAGGAGGTCTACATCACTGGCAGTTAAATCTAACGTGAACCTTTTATTTTCAAATTATATTCCAGTTTAAAAAGAAAAAAATAACGCTATAGTTTTGAAAAAAAGGGTAAAGTGTATGGTAACAGGAAAAAAAAATCACTGAAAAATATAAAATGAGATAAAATTGAATAAAGTTAAGTGTAAATCTTTGATTTATCTGAATCCCCTGTAATTATTTCTTCAAGATGATTAGAAGAATAAAATGACCACCAAAGTAATAGATATCAATTCTTTCCTAATATGTGCATATTTAGTTTGTGTTTTTTAGATATAATTCACATACCATAACATTCACCTTTTCAAAGTGTACAAGTCAGTGATTTTTCATATATATATACAAAGTTGTATGGCTATTACCACTATCTAATATCTAATTCCATAACATTTTCATCACCCAACAAAAAACTCCATATCCATTAGTTGTCACTCCCCATTTATCCCTTCCCCTACCAGCTTCTGGTGACCTCTTTTCTACTTTCTGTCTCAATGAATTTGCCTAATCTGGACATTTCATATAAATGGAATCATACAATATGGGGTCTTTTGTGATTGGCTTCTCTCACTTAGCATGTTTTCATGGCTCATCCATGTTGTAGCATATGTCAGTACCTCATTTTTTTTATGGCTAAAAAATATTCCAGTGTATGGTTAGATTTCATTGTGTGTATCGACTCATCCCTTGATGGACATTTGGGTTGATGATACTTTTTAGCTATTTTGAATAGTGCTTTTATAAGCATTCATATATGAATTTTTGTGTAAACATATGTTGTCAATTCTCAGAGGTGTATACCTAAAAGTGGAATTGATGGGTCATATGGTAACTCTCTGTTTTACTTTTTGAGGAACTGCTAGACTGTTTTCCAAAGTGGCTGTACCATTTTACATTTTAACCAGTAATCTATGAAGATTCCAATGTTTCCACATCCTCACGAAAACTTTGCTTACTTGTCTATTGTTTTGATTACAGTCATCCTAGTGGATATGAAATGGTATCTTAAGGTTTTGATCTGCATTTTTCTAATGACTAATGACATTAAGCATCTTTTTATGTGCTAGTTGACCATTTGTATATCTCCTTTGAAAAAATGTCTATTCAAAATTTTTGCCCAGTTTTAATTGGGTTATTTTTTTTTACTGTTGAGTTGTTAAAAGTTCTTTATATATTCTAGATACTAAACCATTATCAGATATATGATTTGCAAATATTTTCTCCCATTCTGTGGGTTGTCTTTTCACTTTCTTCAGAGTGTTATCCAGTTTATTTTTTTTTCCTTTAGTTGCTTGTGTTTTTGCTATCTCAGCCAAGAAACCATTGCCTAATCCTGTATTCTAAAGATTATTCCTATGTTTTCTTCTAAGAGTTTTATAGTTTTAGTTTTTACATTTAGGTCTTTATTCCATTTTGAGTTAATTTTTTAATATGGTATGAGCTAAGAATCCCACTTAATTCTTTTGTGTGAGGATATCCAGTTATTCTAGCACCATTTGTTGAAAAGACTATTCTTTCCCCTCTGAATGGTCGTGACACACTTGAAAATTAATTGACCATGTTTGGGTTTATTTCTCTCAACTCTATTTCATTGATTTATTTGTCTGTCCTTTTGCAAGTTCCACACAATCTTGATTACTTTAGTGTTGTAAGTTTTGAAATTCAGAGGTGTAAATCTTTCAAATTTGCTCTTCTTTCAAGATCGTCTTGGGTGTGTGTTAGTTTTAACATAATTATAATAAAAATCACAACAGAAATGTTTGATCTGAGAAAACTGGAAACATAATTTGCTTTTAGAAAGTATTTTTTAAAGATCTTTTCATAAATAAATAGTTCCACATAACCTGAATGTCTGTCTATACACTACTCTCCAGTAATAAGGAATGTTTTTAATAAGTGGCCTAATTCATCTGAAATCCAATTAACATTTGGTGAATTAATGTTTTAGAATGCTAAACTATTGTGGGAATAGAGAATGCAATAGAATATTCAGACTTATATACTGCATGGAGAATTTGTGTTAGAATACCTCTGTTTTTCTTTCAGCTCTGCTATTTACTGCTCATGACCTCGAGTGAGTCACTTTACCTTTGCAATCTTGCTGCTCCTTTATGTAGTTTGATTATAAGTCCATGTTCCTGGCAGCTGGAAGGAAGGAAAGGGGAAGTGGTAAGCATATGCCTTCCAACTAAAGGCTCAATCTGAATATTACACACATCATTCACATTCTTATACGGTTACCTGATCATCTCTAGCTGTTAGAGAGGCTAGGAAATAGTCTTAATTCTGGGCAACTGTATTCTTGGGTAAATTCGGAGGAATTACCTGCTAGAGATGAGATGGCACTGTGACTCCTCTATCAAACTTGGTAATTAAGGCCCATTAACCCTTTATTTGCATGACCAGATTATATCTTTCAATCAGAAATATTTTTGCATGTTTTTAATAATACATTTCTTGTGATAATAAAAACCTTCTCAGAATGCACAGACAAGTTTCTCAGACTCTCCAAGAACGTTTTTGCTCCTTATTTTTAGATCTGAATTTTATCAAAATACTACAAGTCCTTGATAACACTGCAGAAAAGTTTATAATGAAAAACAGTAGCCACTTCTACAGTTCATAGCCCACAATTTGTTTCTGTTTTTAATTCCTGTGGTTGTTACTTCCATAGCTATATATATTTGAACTTCTATTTCCTATTTGATCTAATTTATACCATACTTATTAATTCTCCGATGTGAAGGGTGAAGATTTTATTCACCTACTCTATCCCATTCCCCCATCTACTCACTCATGTCAGTGTTTAATATTTTACTGTTAGTTCTTTTATTGGTTACCTTTATAATCTTTAATGTACTTACATCTCTGATTCTTATTCCATTAATTTTTCAGAGTATCCTTCTATTTCTACTTTGTAAAATGAACATATTATCACCCCCACCATTTTCTCTCCTTTTCTCTCTTTATTTCCCATTTTTCTGTCAACTACATTTTTACTTATACGTTATCAAATTGTGGATAGTTTCATTCTGCCTGACAATTACAAATTACAGTCTTGCTACACGTCTTTCCTATAAGTTGGCTCCAAAAGTTGGAGATCAATGGTAGGATTTACATTATTGTGACTATGTAAATAATATAAATTGGGTCAAGTAAAGTACTAGAATTACATTTTCATATTTACAGGCCCATTGCCACAACTGTTGAGCAAATTAAAGCAGATTGTTCCCAACATCAGTGTCAAATGAACTTTACTTTCTTATGACTCATCAATTATTTAAACTCATGCTTTATTTGAGTTTACTTCTCAGCTGAAACAACAATTTCTTGTTCTTAAAATTTCTAATGTTCTTTATTTAATTTCTTGCAGTGTTTTCTTTTATGAGCTATATTTTCCTTCCAATTCTCTGTCCTATCATTTACTCTATTAGTCCTTTCACATAACTTTTTTTCCCTAAAAATTTTCCCTCTGAAACTTTCCCTCTCTTGACTTTACTCAACTGGTTGCCCTCACCCTGCTGCTCAGTTGCTATACTGGATCTTACCATCTTGCTTTCCTGGGTTGAAATGTTATTCTTTTGCATCAAATGAATTCCACTTTTTGCTCTCACTTTGCTGAGACATTTCATATAACTTCCTAAGAAAATGTCCAGGAAATGTAAAATTGTTGAGTCCTTCCTTGTATGTAAAAAATGTCTTTATTCTGAGCTCACAATTGAAAGCTAGCTTGGCTGGGTAAAGAATCTAGGTTGAAATGATTTTATCTCAGAATTTAAGATGCTTTGCTCCATTATCTTCTAACATACCATATTAATCGAAGAATGCTTGTTTGATTCTTACTCATTTGCACAGAACTTGATGTCTGCTTTCTGAACTCTTTTATGATCCTATTTTTATTTTAGGCATTCCTGACTTTATTCTTTGAGCTATTCTCTGAGATCCCAAAGAAGTTTCACTGTCACTTCAGGTAGGCCTGTGTGCCTTGGGGTGACTATCTTATGTGTATCAAATCATCACTTTTGAAGAACCAGAACAGAAAAATCACAACTGATATAATCAAAATACACTAACTATAGTTTTATTTTCTTGATGATAAATTTTCCTTCCAAATGGATTAAAGATTTAAATTCTAAAATAACAATAAAATGGGCTGGAATGAAATACAGGGAGATACATAACTGATTCTGGTAATGAAAGACTTCCTAAGTAAAAAGTAAAGGGAGATACAATAGAGAAAAAGTTCATAACTTTGATTACATAAATTTGGGAAGTTTCTATGATGAAAAGATATAATTAAAATATTATAAGGCAATGAAAAACTGGGAAAATTATTTGCAAAATAGTCTTATACGACTAAAATGATTAAAAATGATGCTGTACCTACATATTTATTGACAAAGGAAGACACCCAAAATATCATTTAATGAAAAATGCATGCTTCAAAACAGAATATTTAGTATAATTCCAATATTTTATTGACTTTCGTAATTAAAAATCATTCCTGGTTTGATCCAGAGGCTCAAATAGTACCGTATATTATTACAGAGTACAGAAAAATATATACAGTAACATTGAGTGGTGTTCCCTGCAGTGTGATTTTGATTTTCTTCTTTATAATTTTCTGTTTTTTCTTAAATTTCCAAAATGAGCAAGTATTACTTTTTAAGCAAGAAAAAAAAGAGTTAACTCATTATATTTCTTCTATTTAAAGAGTTTTTGGTGTCTCTTGACAATCAGAGATCATCAGAATATAGATTTCCAACGGACATGGTGAGGGATTACCTCCCATTTACCATAATAGCTTCAACTTTCCTTACCTCACTTTTCATACAGGCCTTCATATTAGACCCAACCACAGTTAATCTATTTTTTCCCACATGTTATTTTCTTTCTGTGACCTCATGTTTTCTAATTATTTGAAGACAAGCACTCATTCTTTATTTGGAGAAAATGTTTTGTTATCCCTATCATTGGGGTGATAATTTTATAAGATATTAAATGGGTTTTTCCTTGTGAATTTGCCTATAAATACTTCACACTAAATACATAAATACTTCACACTAAATTTAGATATAAGGAATAACCCAGTTAATCAGACCAGAAGAAGTGAGTGAAGCTGCTCTTCCAGTAGACAGAGAGTAAGTTGAGTACTTATCTAGATAATTTGATTACTGTAAACAGTCAACTTTGCCTGAATTATCTGGATAATTGCCTCACCTCTCCATTTTACATAGCCTAAGGTTCTAGGTTTATTTTTGCATCCTATGAGCCACTTTCTGCAGTGATCAGCAATCAGAGAAAATCAGATTATCACTCTGTTTAACCTTCCTGTGCCTTGGGTAATTAAGTCAACAAATTAGCTGAAGGCTCCAATGCGGAAGGGGATTGGTAGACTGTGGTCAAGACACATATTTATGAATTTTCCCTTAAGCTGCTTTTCTTGAGGAAGCTTTGATAAGAAACATATGATGTCAATTATCATTAACTCTCTGTGGTTTCCGTGTTTAGGAGCTTGACCTAGACTTTAGAAGGCCGAGGACCCCCTTCGATGTGTGCCCAAGCAGTATATTGCCAGGCCCTTCACATTTTCCATCCTGTTATCTCACACTGAGAAAGGGGACTTAAATCACTCTTCACACACTCACTGCAGACAAGGGCTATACTACTTATGTGGGCTGCTTTTAGTTTTTCTTTACTGCCCTCTGGCAATATGCTTTTCTAATCAACTAAGGATCTTTCTTTAAGCTTATTTTAAAACATAAAATTATCAATATTTAAATGAAATCTCAAGGTCAAAGGGAAAATATATAAATATGAAAAGAATTCCTATCATACATAAATAAGAATTTAACAAAAAATACCATTGGTATTGTCTGAAAATCTAACCCTGTAAAAAGGGTTTTTGGTTTTGCCTTTAGATTTAGTTTCTCTGTGTGAAAAAGGCTTAAAGGATATCAGAATGTTTGTTTAGTTGCTGATGAGTCATAATACCATCTTTGAATACAAATATTGAAAAGCTACTTCAAATATTAACTTTTGGTTCATGACCAGGAATGGGGCTGACAGTAAGGACTTGTACATGCAAGCTGACCGGCTCCATCTGCTGTGGCTGAGTGCACAATTAAAAAGGGCGTTTCTGTCTCACTCATACCATGTAAGTACATATACCATTCAAGTTTTAATCAAACAAGATGTCTGTCTGACGGAACTCTTCATCTATATAACAGATAGCTTTAAGGAAAGAGATGAGCTCCCAGAAGAGTCATTTCAAAAGTCATTTTCATTGTCACCAGAGGTGAATTATTTGCTTATCTATGTATATATTATACTGCTACAGAAGAAAAATATTTTAAATATTATTGCTGTATTGTATCACCTCAAAATCTAATTGAAAAGTAACATCCCTAAGAATATGGAGTTGGAAAATGAATAATTGTACTTTGTAACTCATTGTTTTTATGGGAGAGCAATTATCGAGTGTCTTCTAATATTGAAGTAATGTAACTCCCAGGGTCACAGAAACATCTAGGTAAATAGTGTGTATTTATGACAGTGGGGTTTTGAGATTGTGGCAACACACTATATTATAATTTTATTTTGAAGCATTATTACCCATGCTCACTTTTAGTACAACAGCCAGAGTTTGATAACCATGAATTAATTAGAAATTCAGCCTGTTGTTTTTTATTATATGAAGAAACTATTACTGAATGTAAAAACGGTTGGGAATAGTGGCATTATCAGTATTGTTAGTTGATGTGTGCCTGTTACTAAACCTATGTGAAAATTTAAACTAAAATTAATTTTTAAAGCTGAGTTACACAAGCAAGGGACAACCCCATCTTTTCCAAGGACAGGAAATAAGTCTCACTTTTAACTGGACACAGCTTCATCCTCTTGTTCTCCAAAAAGATACAAAACTTGAATAACACTTTATTATGCTAGATAATTTATCAATCTCATTCTACAGGAGCTGAAGAGAGAGTACTTGCAGTTTTCCCTGCGTACATGAAAGAGACACCAGATTAATTCACGTGTTCCCCAAGATGTCTAGAAATTACAAGAGTAAGTTTATGCAATTTCAAAAGAAGAGCATTTCATCTCCTTGTGTGGAGAACACCTCTTACTGAGTTGATCCAAAATGACTTGCTCAATTTGCCTCCCAAGATATAATTTGGAAAAAAATAAATATTTTATGTTAAATAATGAAAGTAATACATGCTCATTATTAAAACTTGAAAAATGCATAAAAAGATAAAAAATAATAGTTGGTCAACAAGTAGAGATATTTTTACACATTTTCCAGTGTTTTCTGTGAACATGCATTTTTCATAATTGAGAATGAAATGCATATTGTAATATTGATTCAAGCTTGTTCCCTACTTAGTATGATAGCTTACATATATCATTCAGAATTTATTATGTTTCAAGGGTCAGTAAACCCCTCTTAAACTGGTTGAAGCAAATCCAGAAAATTGTTGGCTACAGAACTGAAAAGTCCAGAGGAAGAAGTGGGTTCTAGCACAAACCAGAGATTCATCTGGACTCTGGTTCCTTTACCTGCACTTCTCTCAGATTTGTTTACTGAAGTTGGCTTTATCCTTATGCTAACTCCCCTCATGTATGGTACCAGATCCACAAGTATCAGTTCCATATTTAACACCCTCTCACCACGGTATCCAGAGAGTCGTTTTTTCTAAGGCACTCGTGAAAGAAAATTTTTGTTTCAACATTTCTAGCGAAAGCTCTAGACTTAACTCAAATTGGACCTGCTTAAATCAGGTGCACATCTTCAAAACTATTACTAGGATACGTGAGCATTTTGCTCTGATAGACTTAGATTTGGGGTACATGCTGAAACCCACCCAGGCCACACGGGCTGAGAGTACAATTGAATAAACTTTGTACTGCCACACTGAAAGCATTTTCGCAAATGTCCTTGTAATGTCTGTGTACTACCTCATTTTAGTGTAATCCCAACCTTTTATTTAACATTCTCTTGTTACACATTTAATCTGCCTCCAGTTTTTCTCTAGTATAAATCATGTTGTGAGTGTTCTTTTTTTATAAATTCTTGGCTGCCTTTGGTTTTAGTCCTTTAGGATAGATTACAAGTATAATCATTAGACCAAAGAACAGAATATTTTTCTTTGCTAAGTTGCTCTTTAGAAGAACCATGTTTCATATGTAAGGCTACCTATCTTATCACACCCTTGCCAGCATCATCATTTATGAAAGTCTTTGCTAATTTGTCTTGTGTAATATTGTATATTATGATTATTTTTTATTCAACTTTACTAATTAAGTTGATATTATTTATAATAATTATTGATAATAGTAATTGAGCATTACTGTGTGCCAATCACTGATTTGTGCATTTTATACATACTGGACCTTTTAAACATCACAAAAACCTATATAATTAATTAATTTACCAAAAGTAAAATGGCTAGAAGGTAGATGGCCAGCCAGGATTCAAATCCCTGTTTACCTGACTCAAGTCTAATCTTTTAACAATCATGCAAAGATAATTCCTGTATCATGCATAGTAAATATTTGTATTTTCCACTTTGTTATTTGGTTATAACACTAATTATGATTTGCTGTGAAGAATTCTAATCTCCGCTTGTGTCTAAAATCTAAAATAGCCAATGGATGTCACACATGAAAGTAACTAGAGAATTACAATTTTCTAAGAAAAAATGAAAAAGCCAGGTGAAAGTCACAGTTGCCACAAATTCCCATCATTCATCATTTAATACCTGGGAGCTAAACAAGTACTCTTTCTATAACTTTGTATTATTAATGCTTGCAAAATGGAAAAGAATAAAATAATTTATTGCTTTGCTCTCTTTCTACATACTTGTTCTCTCAAATCCACATTGCTTTGGTAAGTGTTCTCTCATGTTTTTGTTTTTATTTTAATACTTTACCCAGATGTCTAGTTCTCAACAGGAGGATTTTTCTGTTATAAACTAGTTGGTCACAGCCAACAGCAAAATCTACACGTGTTAATAAACCATCTGTCTATTATTTGTATTGTATTGCACCACCAGGGACTTCTCTGGTGGTTCAATGGTTAAGAATCCATCTACCAATGCAGGGGACACGGGTTCGAGCCCTGGTCTGGAAAGATCCCACATGCCACGGAGCAACTAAGCCTGTGCACCACAATTACTGAGCCTGCACTCTAGAGCCTGCGAGCCACAACTACTGAAGCCCATGAGTCTAGAGCCCGTGCTCCGCAATGAGAAGCCACTGCAATGAGAAGCCCGTGAACTGCAACGAAGAGTAGCCCCCACTCCCTGCAACTAGAGAAAGCCCACGCACAGCAAAAAAGACCCAACACAGCCAAAAAATTTAAAAATAAATTTAAAAAAGAATGCTTACAAAGTTATAAAGGTAAAGAATGCATTGCCCACTTATAATATCTCCAAGTTATAGGTTGAAATGCACCACAATAAAGGGAAAATCATACAACTATTGTCTGTGTGTTTGTGTTAGCTTGAAAAAGGGTTACATTCATAGAATACCTCCATGATATTTCTGAGGAATATTCAGAACAGAACAAAGAAACACATTATTCCTATATTGTGACCTTAGGAAGCTACAGGAGAAAAAACTTTGGTAAATTTTCTGGGGCATCAAGTTGCCCACAAAGTGATCAATTTTTACCTCCTAATTCATTCCACTAGAAGTCTGTATAAGTCATGTAAATGACATATATATGTCACAACTCTCAGCTTATACTAGCATTAGGAAAGAAAAACAAATAAGAATTCATCATTTATCTTTATCCTTCCTCTTCCTCCCACTAACACACACACCACAGAATAAAACTATAAAATGTTCTTGGGCACTGTACCACCACCACTGAGAAGTCAGTTAGGTTAAGGGGATATACGTGTTCTTTCTTACATTATGGTGTCTCCTCTGTGTCCCTAATATATGGAGGAATAGTAAGCTATTAATTTGGATAAGTTCTAAAGTTTCAGTCTCATCCATATTGCCAGATACTATTTATGTCCCTTTTCTAATAATTGTATGTTTATTTCCTTTTACTTGGTATATCTTTTCAAGTTATCATTACTATCTCTAAATATTTTATGAGCCTATATCATTTACTTGAACTCTTATTTCAATATCCTTTGAGTCTAAAATTCATCATACAGAATTAGAAAGCAAATATACATACACACATGTATAAAGAAGACAAATGTTAATTTTGAAATTTAACAAACAAAATGTTTGGCTAACTGTATTCTAGAAAAAATACACTTTATGACATATATAAATATGCTTTTTCTTAAAAATTAACAAAAATTTACTCCAAAGAAGTACTTAACAATGGGGACACAGAAGTGAGGTAACAGTACACTAATTCATAAAATACACTTTTTAATAAACTGAATATTAATTCTATTTCGAGAATTTGTTGTATGTTAGGAAGTCAGAGTCAACTTTGTTTTATTGCACTTATATCACTTTAAAAAGTTACCAGTAGAGAGGGACCTACAAAATGGCAGAGGAGCAAGATGTGGAGATCATCTTCCTCCCCACACATACATCAAAAATACATCTACAGGTGGAACAGCTCCTACAGAACACCTACTGAATGCTGGCAGAAGACCTCAGACTTCCCAAAAGGCAAGAAACTCCCCATATACCTGGGTAGGGCAAAAGAAAAAAGAAAAAAAAAGAGACGAAAGAATAAGGACGGGACCTGCACCAGTGGGAGGGAGCCGTGAAGGAGGAAAAGTTTCCCCACACCAGGAAGGCCCTTCACAGGTGGAGATGCTGGGGTGGGGCGGGGAAAGCTTCAGAGCCATGGAGGAGAGCCCAGCAACAGGAGTGCAGAGGGCAAAGTGGAGAGATTCCCACACAGAGGATCAGCGCCAACCAGCACTCACCAGCCTGAGAGACTTGACTGCTCACCTGCTGGGGCGGGCAGGGGCTGGTAGCTGAGGCTCGGGCTTCAGAGGTCAGATGCCACGGACAGGACTGGGATTGGCTGCGTGAACACAGCCTGAAGGGGGTTAGTGCGCCACAGCTAGCCGGGAGGGAGTCCGGGAAAAAGTCTGGAACTGCCTAAGAGGCAAGAGACCACTGTTTCAGGGTGCGCGAGGAGAAAGGATTCAGAGCACTGCCTAAACAAGCTCCAGAGATGGGCACGAGCCGCAGCTATCAGCGCGGACCCCAGAGATGGGCATGGAACACTAAGGCTGCTGCTGCAGCCACCAAGAAGCCTGTGTGCAAGCACAGGTCACTATCCACGCCTCCCCTCCCAGGATCCTGTGCACAACCTCCCCGGGAGAACACACAGTGCGCTTCAGGCAGTTACAATGTCACGCTGGCCTCTGCTGCCACAGGTTCTCCCCGCACTCCGTACCTCCCCCTTCCTCCAGCCTGAGGTGAGCCAGAGCCCCCTAATCAGCCACTACTTTATCCCTGTGTTTTCTGGGTGGGGAACAGACACCCTCAGGCGACCTACATGCAGAAGAAGGGCCAAACCCAAAGGTGAACCCCAGGAGCTGTGCGAACAAAGAAGAGAAATGGAAATTTCTCCCAGCAGCCTCAGGAGAAGCGGATTAAATCGCCACAATCAACTTGATGTACCCTGCATCTGTGGAATATCTGAATAGACAACAAATCATCCCAAAATTGAGGTGGTGGACTTTGAGAGCAACTGTAGGCTTGGGGTTTGCTTCCTGCATTAATTTGTTTCTGGTTTTACGTTTATCTTAGTTTTTAGTATTTAGAGCTCATTATCATCAGTAGATTTGTTTACTGATTTGGTTATTCTTATATATATATTTTTTTTTTTTTCCTTTTTCTCTTCTTGTGAGTGTGTATGTGTATACTTCTTTGTGTGATTCTGTCGGTATAGCTTTGCTTTTGCCATCTATCCTAGGGTTCTATTTTTTTTCAAAAAAATTTTATTGGAGTATAGTTGATTTACAATATTGTGTTAGTTTCAGGTGTATAGCAAAGTGAATCAGTTATACATATACATATATCCACTCATTTTAGATTCTTTTCCCATATAGGTCATTACAGAGTATGGAGTAGAGTTGCCTGTGCTATACAATAGGTCCTTAATAGTTATCTATTTTATATATAGTAGTGTGTATCTGTCAATCCCAATCTCCCAATTTATCCCTCCTCCCCCTGCCCCTGCTTACCCCTCTGTCTGTTTTTTTTATTTTATTTTTTTAGTATAGTTTTTAGCACTTGTTATCATTGGTGGATTTGTTTTTTGGTTTCGGTGCTCTCTTCTTTCTTTCTTTCTTTTTTTTACCATTTTATTTTTAATAATTTGTTTTATTTTAATAACTTTTTCTTTCTGATTTCTTTCTTCCTTCTTTCCTTCCTCCATTTCTCCCTCTCTCCCTCTCTATCTCTCTCTCACTCTTTTTCTTTCTTTCTTTCTTCTCCCTTTTCTTCTGAGCTGTGTGGCTGACAGGGTCTTGGTGCTCCAGCGAGTGACAGGCCTGAGCCTCTCAGGTGGAAATGCCAAATTCAGGAAATTGGTTTACCAGAGACCTCCCAGCCCCATATAATATCAAATGGCAAAAGCCCTCCCACAGATCTTCATCTCAACGCTAATACCCAGCTCCACTCAAAGACCAGCAAGCTCCAGTGCTAGACACCTCATGCCAAACAACTAGCAAGACAGGAACACAACACCACACATTAGCAGAGACGCTGCCTAAAATCATAATAAGGCCACAGACACCCCAAAACACACCAAAGGACGTGGTCCTGCCCACCAGAAAGACAAGATCCAGCCTCATCCAGAAGAACACAGGCATCAGGGTGCCTACACAACCCACTGAACCAATCTTACCCACTGGGGGCAGACACCAAAAACAATGGGAACTATGAACCTGCAGTCTGCGAAAAGGAGAGCCCAAACACGGTAAGTTAAGCAAAATGAGAAGACAGAGAATATGCAACAGATGAAGGAGCAAGGTAAACACCCACCAGACCAAACAAATGAAGAGGATATAGGCAGTCTACCTGAAAAAGAATTCAGAGTAATGACAGTAAAGATGATCTAAAATCTTGGAAATAGAATGGAGAAAATACAAGAAACATTTAACAAGGACCTAGAAGAACTAAAGAGCAAACAAACAATGATGAACAACACAAGAAATGAAATAAAAAGTTCTCTAGAAGGAATCAACAGTAGAATAACTGAGGCAGAAAAACAGATAAGTGACCTGGAAGATAAAATAGTGGAAATAACTACTGCAGAGCAGAATAAAGAAAAAAAAATGAAAAGAATGACGACATTCTCACAGACCTCATTAAATATTAAACGCACCAACGTTCGAATTATAGGGGTCCCAGAAGAAGAAGAGAAAAAGAAAGGGACTCAGTAAATATTTGAAGAAATTATCGTTGAAAACTTCCCCAATATGGCAAAGGAAACAGTCAATCAAGTCCAGGAAACGCAGCGAGTCCCATACAGGATAAATCCAAGGAAAAACACAGCAAGACACATATTAATCAAACTATCAAAATTAAATACAAAGAAAAAATATTAAAAGCAGCAAGGGAAAAGCAACAAATAACGTACAAAGGAATCCATATAAGGTTAACAGCTGATCTTTCAGCAGAAACTCTGCAAGCCAGAAGGGAGTGGCAGGACATACTTAAAGTGATGAAAGGGAAAAAACCTACAACGAAGATTACTCTACCCAGCAAGGATCTCATTCAGATTCAACGGAGAAATTAAAACCTTTACAGACAAACAAAAGCAAAGAGAATTCAGCACCACCAAACCAGCTTTACAACACATGATAAAGGAACTTCTCTAGGCAGGAAACACAAGAGAAGGAAAAGACCTACAATAACAAACCCAAAACAATTAAGAAAATGGTAATAGGAACATACATATCGATAACTACATTAAATGTAAATAGATTAAGTGCTCCAACAAAAAGACATAGACTGGCTGAATGGATACAAAAACAAGACACATTTATATGCTGTCTACAAACCTAGGGACACATACAGACTGAAAGTGAGGGGATGGAAAAAGATATTCCATGAAAATGGAAACCAAAAGAAAGCTATAGTAGCAATTCTCATATCAGATAAAATAGACTTTAAAATAAAGACTATATACAAAAGACAAAGAAGGACACTACATAATGATCAAGGGATCAATCCAAGACGAAGATATAACAAATGTAAATATTTATGCACTCAATATAGGAGCACCTCAACACATAAAGCAAATGTTAACAGCCATAAAAGGGGAACTCGACAATAACACAATCATAGTGGGGAACTTTAACACCCCACTTTTACCAATGGACAGATCATCCAAAATGAATATAAATAAGGAAACACAAGCTTTAAATGATACATTAAACAAGATGGACTTAATTTTTATAGGACATTCTATCCAAAAACAACAGAATACACTTTATTCTCAACTGCTCATGGAACATTCTCCAGGATAGATCATATCTTGGGTCACAAAACAAGCCTTTGTAAATTTAAGAAAACTGAAATCGTATCAAGTATATTTTCCGACCACAATGCTATGAGACTAGATATCAATTACAGGAAAAAATCTGTAAAAAATACAAACACATGGAGGCTAAACAATACTTAATAACCAAGAGATCACTGAAGAAATCAAAGAGGAAATCAAAAAATACCTAGAAACAAATGACAATGAAAACACGACGACCCAAAACCTATGGGATGCAGCAAAAGCAGTTCTAAGAGGGAAGTTTAGAGCAATACAATCCTACCTCAAGAAACATCTCAAATAAGCATCCTAACCTTACACCTAAAGCAATTAGAAAAAGAAGAAGAAAAAACCCCAAAGTTAGCAGAAGGAAAAAAATCATAGAGATCAGATCAGAAAAAAATGAAAAAGAAATGAAGGAAATGATAGCAAAGATCAATAAAACTAAAAGCTGGTTCTCTGAGAAGATAAACAAAATTGATAAACCATTTGCCAGACACATCAAGAAAAAAAGGGAGACGACTCAAATCAATAGAATTAGAAATGAAAAAGGAGAAGTAACAACTGACACTGCAGAAATACAAAGGATCATGGGAGATTACTACAAGCAACTATATGCCAATAAAATGGACAACCTGGAAGAAATGGAGAAATTCTTAGAAAAGCACAACCTTCTGAGACTGAACCAGGAAGAAACAGAAAATATAAACAGACCAATCACAAGCACTGAAATTGAAACTGTGATTAAAAATCTTCCAACAGGGCTTCCCTGGTGGCGCAGTGGTTGACAGTCCGCCTGCCAATGCAGGGGACACGGGTTCGTGCCCCGGTCCGGGTAGATCCCACATGCCACAGAGCAGCTGGGCCCGTGAGCCATGGCCATTGAGCCTGCACATCTGGAGCCTGTGCTCCACAACGGGAGTGGCCACAACAGTGAGAGGCCCACATACCGCAAAAAAAAAAAAAAAATCTTCCAACAAACAAAAGCCCAGACCAGATGGCTTAACAGGTGAATTCTATCAAACACTTAGAGAAGAGCTAACACCTATCCTTCTCAAAATCTTCTAAAATATAGCAGAGAGAGGAAGACTCTCAAACTCATTCTATGAGGCCACCATCACCCTGATACCAAAACCAGAAAAAGAGGTCACAAAAAAAGAAAACTACAGGCAAATATCACTGATAAACATAGATGCAGAAATCCTCAACAAAATACTAGCAAACAGAATCCAACAGCACATTAAAAGGATCATACACCATGATCAAGTGGGGTTTATCCCAGGAATGCAAGGATTCTTCAATATACGCAAATCAATCAATGTGATAAACCATATTAACAACCATATGATCATCTCAATAGATGCCTAAAAAGCTTTCGACAAAATTCAACATCCATTTATGATAAAAACCCTCCAAAAAGTAGGCATAGAGGGAACTTACCTCCACATAATAAAGGCCATATATGACAAACCCACAGTGAACATCATTCTCAATGGGGAAATCCTGAAACCATTTCCACTAAGATCAGGAACAAGACAAGGTTGCCGACTCTCGCTGCTATTATTCAACATAGTTTTGGAAGTTTTAGCCACAGCAATCAGAGAAGAAAAAGAAATAAACGGAAACCAAATAGGAAAAGAAGAAGTAAAGCTGTCACTGTTTGCAGATGACATGATGCTATACATAGAGAATCCTAAAGATGCTACCAGGAAACTACTAGATCTAATCAATGAATCTGGTAAAGTCGCAGGATACAAAATTAATGCACAGAAATCTCTTGCATTCCTATACACTAATGATGAAAAATCTGAAAGTGAAATTAAGGAAACACTCCCATTTACCATTGCAACAAAAAGAATAAAATACCTAGGAATAAACCTACCTAAGGAGACAAAAGACCTATATACAGAAAATTATAAGACACTGATGAAAGAAATTAAAGATGATACAAACAGATGGAGAGATATACCATGTTCTTGGACTGGAAAAATCAACATTGTGAAAATGACTCTACTACCCAAAGCAATCTAGAGATTCAATGCAATTCCTATCAAACTACCAATGGCATTTTTAACAGAGCTAGAACAAAAAATTTCACAATTTGTATGAAAACACAAAAGACCCTGAATAGCCAAAGCAATCTTGAGAATGAAAAACGGAGCTGGAGGATTCAGGCTCCCTGACTTCAGACTATACTACAAAGCTACAGTAATCAACAGTATGGTATTGTCACAAAAACAGAAATATAGATCAATTGAACAAGATAGAAAGCCCAGAGATAAACCCATGCACTTCAATAAGTAATGCTGGGAAAACTGGACAGCTACATGTAAAAGAATGAAATTAGAACACTCCTTAACACCATACACAGAAATAAACTCAAAATGGATTATGGACCTAAATTGAAGGGCAGACACTATAAAACTCTTAGAGGAAAACATAGGCAGAACACTCTATGACATAAATCACTGCAAGATCCTTTTTGACCCACCTCCTAGAGAAAGGGGGAAAAAAATAAACAAATGGGACCTATTGAAACTTAAAAGCTTTTGCACAGCAAAGGAAGCCATAAACAAGATGAAAATACAGCCCTCAGAATGGGAGAAAATATTTGCAAATGAAGCAACTGACAAAGGATTAATGTCCAAAATATACAAGCAGCTTATGCAGCTCATTTTCAAAAAAACAAACAACCCAATCCAAAAATGGGCAGAAGACCTAAATAGACATTTTTCCAAAGAAGATATACAGATTGCCAACTAACACAGGAAAGGATCCTCAACATCACTGATCATCAGAGAAATGCAAATCTATATTTTTATAATAAGAATATAGATTCTCCCCCCAAAGACATCCTGCACTTTCTGATTCCATTCCTTTAGTCCCACAGCCCTAACTCACAATATTTTTGAAATATATCAACATTTCCTAATGGGTTTTTTTTAAAACTGAAGAGATTTAGAGTGTTGAAGGGAGAAAATTAAGGAAAAGTCTCTAAGTAAATATGACTTTTCCCTAAGTCTATTATAAAAACACACATGAAGTTAGATATTCTTTAATAAAGGTATAAAAGGTATTCTTAGGAGCATCCCATGTTCTTGAACTTGCCTCCCTGAGTTCCCTCAAACTCAGGTTTGAGTTTCTGGGAAAGCCATCCCTCCTCTAACTCTTCTCTGTGAGTTACCACCTTAGGGAATGCAAACCCAACTCCACAACAGGTCTTCCTTCAGGCTCACTACCTGCCATAGAAAACTTCCCCAGGACTAAGCTGTTCAGTTTGGCAGAACAGTGTAGACCTCCAGGAGGACACCCAAGATGTCCTTTTGCACTTCAAATGTCAAAGAGCACTGCAGTTGGGAAAAGGCTAGTCCAGTTTGGTTCTGTTGGAAATCTCCTCTTTAATCCTAATAATGTGAAGCAGATAGCTTTTGGGAGTGCTTATGTGTGTGCATGTAATCATGCACATGTGCACACACACACATACCCTAAGGAAAGAGTTTTATTCTCGTAGTTATTTCATCCTTTAGAGAGGAGAAACGTTTTCCTAATGTATTATTATTTGCAAGGTCACCGATTTTACTAGGTTATTCACATTTTAGGCAGGGCCGGTTTTTTATTTGCTTCACCTGAACAGACTCTCGAACTGTGCCTCCTAGGTCTGCTACATATAAGACATAAGCCAACTGATAACTCATTTATCTGCTAATTTTGTGCTAATAACCACAAAAATACTTGGCCAGAGTTTTGAATTTAGTTCTTATAAAGCTCCAGGTAAGCTTATAGAAAAAATGCCAGTCTTCTCTCTGGCATCCTTGGATTGGGAAGGGCTATTCTGTATTTCTAGTTACACTTGTGAACTGAAATAATTGGAGGGAATTCTGAATGTCTGTGATTGTCAAGTATGGGAGAGAGGAGCTTCTTTAATGGAAGCTTTGATTTCCATTTAACTTCAGAGGTACAACTTTCGATTACTCAACAAAACAGAAGGATAAAGGAGAACTCTTTAGTCCTAAGGTTTAAAATATTGTGTGCCAGATCTGACCTGGAATAATTCAGTAAAAATGAATGACAACAAAAGAAAATGAATACTTAACATGAGAATGCAGAAGCCACAGTGTAGGAGACCCATAGAAAAGAAACTCCCTAAAGCTCAAGGACTATAAATTAATTGATGGGCTGTAAATTTTATTGATGTGTTTAACTGTTGTACCTGAAGCTTCTCTCTATTAACCTGTATTAATCTAGTGAGAGTAGGGAGTAAGCTATTCTCTAATCAGCAAGGTAGATTTTTCTAGAACCTGGGCAGAATATTCCTGCAAAGAGGGTTGTTCCTGTAAAGAGGGGTGTTCCTGTGAATAGATGAGCCCTTGTGCTAAAAACATCAAAACTAGAATTATTTTTATAACTTAGTGTTAAGAAATTGCTGAGAAATATTCAACATGAAATAGAAATGAAGAAGAAACATAAGTACTGGAAACTTAAGAAAAGAAGAGAACTTGGGACCAGTCCTCTATGACAGATAGAATATCAGAATTGAATTCACTGGAGTAAAATGGAAACTCAAATAACAAAGTAATTTGTGTTGCTATCTACTGAATGAGTATGAACAATTAGATCATCCATATTAACAGTGTGATTTCGATTTCTGACATTTTGACTCACCTTTAATAGCTTGAGAATTTTCAGCAATGGTAAAATTAATCACCTATTTCCTGCAACTCTGTGGCTCTAACCTTGGAGCAAGTATTACTTTCAGTGAGAATACATAAAATATGAGTATCTCTTGTTTCTTTATTCAATTTCCTTTAAAAACATGACATTCACATTTTGGGATTATATCTTAACTGTCACAATCAATAAGTTAATTGGCTATAATATATAAATAACTATGTATAACAGATAAAAGATTTAAAGATTGTTTATAATAGATAAAAGCTGTTTATCTATTATAAAAGTTGTTTATAATAGACAAACAAAAATTGAAGGGTATTTTTCCTCTAATGTTCAATTATTTTTTAAGTTCCTGTGATCAGTCCCATGAATAAATATTAAATACCACCAATATACTTTATTATTTGTTGACTTGTTTTATGGTTAATTTGTTCTGGTGTTAAACAATTAAAATATTAATGTAAAAACAGCAGCCACATTACTTTTAAGTCCTAAAATCAATAGCGTAGTACTAGAAAATACTCGATAAATTATTAACTTGATCTGCATATTATTTTTCCCAGCTAGACACTGTACAGAGAAAGGATTCCCACATCCAGTGAACTTACTTTCCAGAAGTCAATTTAAGATTCACAGTTGAAGACTTTTGTTGGCTTGTTAAGACTAATAACACTGAAACATTTCTTTGACCAAATTTCCATTCATTAATTGATAATTTGGAGAGCATTTTCTAACGTGTGCCCTACCGCTGACCTGTAAGAAAGCATTATGGAGCCTTCTGACACCAGATGCTAACAGAAGACGGGCACAAATGCTGCTTAGCACAGGAAAAGTGAGAGATATTTCAGGGCTAGGGGATGGCCTTATGGTAGCAAAGTAAGCAGAGAAAAGATTAGCCTTACTGATATGAAGGGAGACCCAAATATCGAGTT
Organism: Globicephala melas; assembly: GCF_963455315.2. Lineage (NCBI taxonomy): Eukaryota > Metazoa > Chordata > Mammalia > Artiodactyla > Delphinidae > Globicephala > Globicephala melas. Next base: position 40,206,176 of record NC_083329.1, on the reverse strand, counting down.
GCTTGACAGCCTCAGTGTAAGATAAGCAGGACTCACGATGGCATAAATAAAAGTGCCTAGGAGTCCACTTCCTTACCTATTCTTATGCTATGAATTGCTTTCCTTTTATATATGTATGTATATATATATATATTTTTCTTCTTCTTTACTAGAATTTTACTAGAACAGAACATGCATCTTATACTCTACCTAAGATCAACAGAATGATATCAAATTCCTAACATTGCCAGGCACTGTGCCAATCACTGGAAAGATACAGGCCAGGATCATGTGCTCCACTCCCAGATTCTTAGCTAGTGTAAGTCTTACTCAAACCACCTGTGCTGAGAGAAGAAAAAGGGTTACTCCTCAAGGGGTAACTGGGGGGATAAGCCGTCACCAGAAAAAAGAAATGCACAGGTGCTGGGCAGCCAGAAAGCAAAGTCTCCACTATACCAGTATGATTTCACATCTCTAGAATTCTACCTAAAGTGCTTAAAGGGCAAGCTTTTACATTTTATAAGACTAATTTTGTTGCTGATCTTCTTTATGTTCATTCCTCTTAAATTATCATCTAAACTTTAGAAATCTTGCATATCCGAGACTTATCTCAGCAATGCTACACAGTCCCTGCTGCACACTTAAGGACAGACCATCAAAGTTCCCTGGATCTGGCACAGGGGTGGCAGAAGTAATTAGCAATTTATTTCTAAAGGGAGAAATCAATTACTAATTAATTGGAAGTAATTAGTAATTAATTCTAAAGGGAGACATAAATCAGGGAAACGATTAAGGCACCATAATGATGATAAGCTTGAATGAATTGAATACAATTTTCATTTAAAAAGATGGCATTTCTTTATAGGTAAGGAAAGTTGGGGTCCCTGAGAAAGGAGAGGTTGTGGTCCTAAGCACGGCAAAAGACATAAAAACATTGTAAAGTTTCCATGTTCATTTTGATAAAATCTCATTGCCCTTTCCAGGCCCCAAATTTAAGCTCTGTTAATTTGAAATGGAGAGCTGTTTTATCTTTGGTGTGCTCAAAACTGTTCTTCATTATGAACCAGCTCTTTTCTAAAGATCTATGCTTTTCCATTCAAGATCTACAGGAAAATAAATAATACTGGTTCCAAATAGCTCTTGTAAGAGAATGTTCAAAAGTTTGATCACATGCAGGCCTCTTTGTTATGATATAGTAAACCTTTGATTGAATCACTTCTATCTAAACATGTTTCTCCTGTCTCTCAGTTTGTATGAGGAAATTAAGATTGGTTTTCTTGGTTGGTTTCCTGTTTTGTTTCTCTTAAAGCACAATGGCATCCAGTTGTTCCTGGGGCACTACGTTCTGCTGAGTCTTTTTCTTATCAATCAGCTAGAGAAGAAAAAAATTGTAAGGATGTTTGTTTTTGCAATAATTAGGAAGGAATTCTACCTTCTATATTCTCACAGTTAGCAGGAAGTACACCCATTGGCCACAACCCTAATCACTAAACTTCAGATTCCTTAAAAGCTCTATTATTTTAACTACCATTCTCTTACAAAATGGCTAGTTGTGGGAACCTCAGGAAATGCACAGGAAATAACTGCCTGAGAAAATGTTAGCCAGGCAATTGGGTCGTATAACAAAGTGGTAAGGCATGACTAAAACTACACCCAAACACTATTATTTAAATTCTCAAACTGTCTTTGTTTGTGGCATTACATATTTGTAAAGAAATAACTGTCACAATATGTATATCATGTGTTAGAAGTATGACTGTCCAATTAGGCAAAGAGCCAAGACATCTAGTTAATTGTCGACTTTTCAAGACAGGGGGAACTGGAGAGTCAAGTCAATAATTCAGGCAATAATCTTGCTACTGAGAGAATTTGTGTTTAAAGATTCCGTAGTGATTGGCCACAGGGGCTGCCTGCCATCCACTGTTCATTTTGGTTTTGGATATCCATTTGATTTACAAGTTTACAGATACATGGAATTGTGGAGACAGTGAGAGCCCTTGACCTTTATTCTTAAATATTTTTGGCTGATGTTTTGCAATAGAAAGAACCAACATAAAGATGAGACATTCTCTTTGATTACTCAAGACCAATCCAGATGTATGCTTATTCCATACTAGGCAGACCTGGGTTTGTATCCCAGCTTTGCTACTAGGCAGTATGTATGAATTTGGGCATGTTTTTATCATCACTATGCCTCAGTTTCTCTATATGTAAAATGGCAATAGTAGTACCCAACTCCTTGGCTTAAAGACACATATTTAAACTACACTTGAATATTTCTAAATATTTCTAAATTTTGAATATAACTGAGTGAATTTAATATAGTATTTTTAGTTTTCTAATTAACAAATAAATAATAAATAAATAATGCAGCATAATCCCCAGCGTGTAGAATTAGATGAAATGATGATACCTAACTAATGGTATTTTTTAAAGATTAAATAAGATAATACATGACCTGCTCTTGACAAATAGAGAGTACTAAATAAATCTTAAGCCACCACAACTACTACAGCCATTGTAAGTATAACTATCACGACTGTAAGTAACAACCTCTCTGTCTCAGTTTCCTCATGTGTGAAATAAGGAGAATAAAACATACCTTATCTCATAGAGTTTAAATGAAATAACTTATCTAAAGCTCTTTGCATGGTACTTGGTATATAACAAATGCTCATTAAATGTTAGCTATTACTATTATTCACAATGATAGCTATGACCACTATTGCCACTTGTACTACAACTACTCTTATTAGGAGGAATTATATCCACATTAATCTCAAAGAACTTGCAGTCTAATTATAAAATCATTAAAGCAAAAATATTTCAAGGTGTAATTTTCTTTCACTGTTATTCTGTTAAGCGTAGCCAGAGACTGGAGAAGATCAAAATCACAGGGCTTAAAATCATCTAAGAACATAGGACAAGTCTGTGCCTACCTTCTCTGATGTCCTCAATAAAAATAATGTCAATGTTATCAGGCGTTGAAGCACTGTTGACTCAAAATAACTGCAGAGCATTTTCTCTGGCTTTTAAATTGGTACAGTTGGTAGCTCAATTTCCTATCATATTTCATCTTTTTCCCTAAACCCACTGAATGTACTTTGATTCACTTACACAAATATATACACAGATTGGCCAGAGCTGGAGAAGGTAGCAAAGGAAACCCAAAATGAGCAGCATATGACTGATTATACCTTGTGGCAACTCAGAAGAAAAAAATTGTTTACAAGATATATGTCTTTTACCTGCTTCCTCTCATAACTTCTATCTTTTTCAACTTTTGTCTACTCTGCTTTTCTTGGCTCTTTTTTGTAAAAGAGTTGTCTTCAGGCCATAGTAACTAGAGTGCTTATGCTTGGCTTGGTGTGAAGGACATTGGAAACATTTAATTACAAAAGAGCAAAAAGTACACAGGAAAGAAAAGATGAATATAAAAAGACGCTCTCCACAAGTTTTAATATATGTGAAAAAATCTTTTTATTTCGAAACCCATAGTTTCCTTTACTTGTTTCTTATTTATGTGACCATATAACCGGAGTACCCCGAGGACCTAATTCAATAGGAAAATACAGAAGTATATAATAAGAATAACAATAATAACAATATATGTATACATATGTATATTTTTTCTTTTTACAAAGTATACAAAAATACACATTATGGTTGTTTTATTAGAACCCTTTTCTTGGAAGTGACAAATCCAAGTCAAACTAGATTAGTAAAGAGGGTTATATACTGGTACCTGTAACCAAACTACAAGAAAACCAGTGGTGGGTGTGGGGGACTGTTAGCTTGCCCAAGAGAAAATCCATAGTCTCCAGACTTTTCTGACTCTGGACTTTTGCTAAACAACTGGAAGATCTAGTAACCCAGTCACAGCCTTTCCATCAGAGACAGGCTGAGAGATACTTTCTATTGTTTATGTTCAAAAATCCTAGGAAAGTGTTCAGACTGGACCTAACCTAAGCTGGGCCATTCATTTCTATTTCATAATTTATCAAATGAAGTTTTTGAGAATTAATCGCAGTTCAAATGAAAAGCACTATGTTCACCTGACTTTTAAAATTTTCTCTTGAATTCTAGTGATTATATCAAGAATTTTCATCTTTAAACCATGCTTACACAGACTATTTACATTGAGGAAAATGAAGCACTTCAGAAATTTAACTCTCACTTAAATCATTATTTCTGTATCTCCTAGTTGTAGCTATGGACTACCTCTTGTATTGCTTTAATTTTCACACTTTTTTTAAAAAAAATCACAATATATACAGAGAACCACACTAAATTCAGCCAATATAGTAATTATAAATTTGTTTTTATATAATTTTTTTAACTTTCTTGAAATCAAATCAGAGAAATTAACTGTATAATGTAGTTTTCAGGATTTCAGAAGGAACTAAGAGCAAACAATACTCAAAATCTTTATGAAAATCCAATCAGAAACCTATTACTAAAACCAACAAAACTCACTTAGCACAAGGGGCTGTTTGCATGTTAACAGAACTCAGCTGTGATTCTGTTCATCTTAGTTATTACCATGGCAAATTAGAAGGTTTGTTTAAATAAATATAAAGGGTACCTTCTCTTTATTTGACATTTGAATGCTAGCTTCTGTCAGCCAATTCTAAATATGAGCTCAGTAACAAATGTGAGGGACTTACGAAAATGCTAGGTGAGAAGGCAGGATAAGCAAATGGGAAGAGCTGAAGGGAAATGTTTTTTTAACTGTTGTGAGGGGCAGGCTGAGAAGGTGGAATTGGGGGAGGGGGGAGTTCTTGACTCTAGACCTGGAACCATAGCTCTGGATTTTGATTATGATAACCATATAGTCTCAAGAACTGATTTAAATTTCTTACCCCAGCAGTAAGCAAATTTCAAAACAATGCTCACTGACTAGCTGTTAAGCAAAATTTTTTAACCTTTTTTATTTTGTCCCACCAAGAACATTCCATGTTTGCCTGGAGACATGTTACAGATAACCTACCTAAACTAACATCTTGGTTGAAGGCTAAAGGATCATTTAAGGAAAATGGAGAGAAACCTGAAATATTAAGGAAACTACTTCCGCAGTCTCCTTGAAGGGAGGAAACAGATTGGCAAAGGGTGTTTATTTAAATTACTAAATTACCTTTATAGCGACTTGAGGCAGAGAGGTACTTATTTGCAAAGCTGTAATAGAATGTCTTTAGCAGGAAATTTTAAATAAGGGCAAAACCACTTCAGGACTTTGGCTGGAATTTTGAACTATGAACGGTAAGCAATCAGCAGGAAAATAATATAGCATTATTTCATTGATACAGACTGTGCTATAAATAAACTGAAAAAAAGGAAGGAAGCAGTAGACTCCATTGCTTTTGGTACTAAATTTCCCGGGCAAGGAAGAAAATAAAAAAAGAAAAACATAATAACTGGCTTCAAAAGCAGAGCAATAAAGATATTTTGAAACATCTTTAAAAAACTAATCATTAACACTAAAGATCTATCAAAACTGGAAAAGGGTGAAATAAGAAGAAAAAACACAAAGCACATTTTTCTTTCTTGAGCTTTTTTTAGTCTCTCAGTCCTATGGAATTAGAACAGAAAGCTGAAATGATTTACGACATGAAAAATTCCTGCCCACCCAGTTCACAGACAATCGTGTGCAATAACTACTGTGTTCTGCTATTTGCCATAATATTTAGCTCAGATGTAGCCAGAAAATCCCACTACACACAGAAGAGTCAACCATAAAAAGAAACAGATTTCCTTGCATTTCTCTCATGTGTTTGTACATAGACACACAGGAAAATAATATATGCGTATTTATGCACACATCAGTAATTTCCCTTGTATCTTACCCTTTTGCTCTTCTTTTTCTTTTCTCAAAAAATTTAATTTACTTTTATTTTTAAAGTAATTCCTATATAAACTTCTCACCTCCGTTCTCCATCTCAATCCCCTAACCTTGTTTCCTCTCCACAAGACTCAGAACCAGGTTGTTACCTGAGTAATTTAGCAAGTGACCACTCATCCAGACTAAATGACTGTGCCACAAAAGTGATTTTGTTAAATACTGGTTTTCTTTATGCTACTGATTACCTTTATTAGGTATGTGACTACTCAGGAGAGTATAATCTGGTCTGAAACTGTAAATAGTGCATTTGTTTGTACTGCTATGCAAAACTTAATAAAAACACTCAGGAGAAACTGTGAGTATTAAATGGAGAAACCACCATTAATTGACATATGCAAGATTATGGGCAAGTCCTTCCACACATATATATTTAACCCAGAACAATGTGAGGTGTTGTGGAAAAAAGGATAAAGTATCAACAGAAGACAGTCCTACATACTTCCCTCTGAGGACCCTATATTTATGTTGGAAAATCATACACAATAAAGACTACCATAAGATTATTTACAGTGAGACACTCCAGAAGTTCAAGGAAATGAAGAAATTGTCACAAACTGAGAGAACTGGGAAAAGTCAATGGAAATGGTAGGACTTAACATGAGTTTAAAATATAGTTTTGGATAATAATACTTGCACAACATGTATGGCTCTTGCCACAGTGGACTGCCTAGAAGTGATCGATATAGCCAAACTTCAGTCTTCCCAGTTACATATATTTTCCCATATCCTCTGGATATCTGAGCACACAAGGAGGTCTGAGAAACAACAAAGCATGGAAAGCAGGAATAATAGTTGTATAGAAAGTAGTATGATAGGGGTAATGTAATGGGGTCATAATTTCATCTCTGCCATAATCTCACTGTGAGGTTTTTGGGGGAGAAATTTAAAGCAATCTGTGCCTCAATTTCTTAAGGATAAAGATTGTGTTAAGACCAATATCTTTTAGAGGATGGATGGGTGGAAAGCAAAATTCTTCGTAGTGCTGGGGTGGATATTAAAAACTGGCAGAGGGAAATTTTCTAACTAGTCCCACAGGGGAAAATCTTAAGTGACATTCTAAAGAGCTTTTAGTCATCAGTCCCAGCACCTTCCTGTCCCTTCCTTGCCCAACACATACAATTGGATGAAGATTACTTATTATAAAGGAGATATGCAGAGGGGGATGGGAATGGGTGCAAAGCTGAGAAGTACTCTATTTTTTATTCTCATTCTTCCTGATCAGTTCAAAATTGTTTACTTGCATATTCTTATATCTCATCCTCAAGAATTTTTTTAAGCTTACAGCTGAACTCTAATGCACTTTTGAATGGGATTTCAGAATACCTTAACACTTGATCTAAAAACTGAAAAAAAAAAAAACTAAACAACTAAAACTTGATAATCTTTATGATCTTAGCTCAAGGCAGAAAATTTATGTCTATGTGATCTTCTGATACATGAATCTGAAATCATTATTCTAAAGCATACATTTTTAAAATGGCTTTATCCTTGACTACAGCAAATTTAAAACTGACATCAATTTATTAAAGATTTTTTTAAGATCTGTTTATTTTTTTCCAGTCTTTTCTGGTTAACCTAATTCTCTAATCAATGAGTTAAATAACTGGACTTGGTAAAAACATACATAAATGTCTCTTAGCTTTTTTCTGTTGGGGGGAAAGTAGACCAAATGGACCCCATTCTAATGCAAGCAGAATGTGAATTCTCTCCTTTAGCATCTTAAAGGTAACACAGGGCTTCCCTGGTGGCGCAGTGGTTGAGAGTCCACCTGCCGATGTAGGGGACACGGGTTCGTGCCCCGGTCCGGGAAGATCCCACATGCCGCGGAGTGGCTGGGCCCGTGAGTCATGGCCATTGAGCCTGTGCGTCCGGAGCCTGTGCTCTGCAACGGGAGAGGCCACAACAGTGAGAGGCCCGCGTACCGCAAAAAAAAAAAAAAAAAAAAAAAGGTAACACAGATACAGTTAGGTGTAATCACTGGAATGCTTGGCTGGGATCCAAGGTCTCACAGAATTCCATTAGGTGATCAGCTCTCTCTATCCAAGCTCTCTTCATGTAGCTGGACGAAGGCTAACAACCAAATATTGGCATGCTACCACAGAGAGAGTGCTTTCCCTAACAGTCCTGGATCAGACATTCTGATTAGCTAGGCCTGGGTCACCTGCCCACCATGTGGCTTGGAAAAAGAGGGTTCAGTTTCACTCCCAGTTGCACCATGTGGATGTTTTCCACATGAAATAGAGGTTCTGTTATCAAAAGCAAGGAAAAGAAAGAGGGTAGGGAAAAACAATACGTCTACTACATTTGGGCAGATCTCTAAATAGGCTGGAATTTGAGCACTCTCTCACTGTTAGACTTTGTGGCAGCCCCTGCTCTTCCTAAAAACTGCATAGAGAATACCTTTTTTTCCCTTTCATTTTAAAATTTATTTTTGTTTTTAAATACCTTGAGAGAAACAGGCATAAATGGAGTACTGTGAAAGGCCCATTTGTTTAAGGGCTAGTTGTACTTCAGTTGCAGACAATCAAAACTCTATGAAAACTATATTTTCTAGCATTTCTATCTGAGAAAATAATAGCTAACACTGGTTGAGCCCTAACTATGTTTACATTAAATATAAGGCACTACTCTACATGATTTACATATATTAGCTCATTTATAACTCATAACCGTCCTATGATGTAGGAGTTCTTATCCTTATTTTACAGAGGAAAAAAACTGAGTCACTGAGAGATTAAGTAATTAACTCACGTCACACAACAAAGTTGGGATGTGAACCACTCAATTACTTTGTGTCATCTAACAGTTTGCACAGCTTTATGGTTTTCCCTTTTTTTTTCTTTTTTGACAAGCTGGAGTTTATGTTTCTGGAAAATAGGAATTAATTAAACAGAATAAGCCATATGTGTAGTCAAAGACTTGCTTTCTTCTTTTATTAGGGCCTAAACTACATATTCTAGAAAACCTCTTAAAAAGCAAAGACATTTCTTTCTCCAACATTCAGCAGACTTTTCACAGCTAAATTGACAAAAATTCTCATTATGTTTTAAACTATTTGTTGGTCAAACCAAAATTAAATTCAGTGAATATGAGCTTATATCATTTTTAATATCTCTCTGATTATGAGAAGGCCTCCTAGAATGAATTTTCCTCTTGGTGTTTTGAAGTTATAAACACGTGGTTTTCTACTTGTGCCTCAATTCCTGAGTGAAACCACATGGATAGAGAAATAACTTATAGCTACTGAGGAAAACCAAGTCATTTGCTCTCTCTGCAGTATGGTAATAGAGTCCATCTGAATTAGCCTGGCATAAAAGACACTGGGGAGTATTGGTTAGTATTGCAACTTGTTTGGTTGCAAGTAACATAAAGGTAAGCCAAAAGGGGAAATGATATTATTGTTTCTCAGGAACATGAAATGCACATTTAAACTAAGCCTGAAGAACAACTGAAACCAAGGGCGCAAGTTCTATCAGGATATTTGTTTTGTGTTTCTTCTGTTTTATTTGTTTAATGCTGAGCAGTATTTTCTCCCATCTCAGTCTGCACAGTAGAGCAAAAATACTACTAATACCCAAATTTATACTGTCCTCTCAGACATCTGTAATCTTAGTCCTGATTCCAAATTCCCAGAGAAACGTTTAACAAGTTCAGCTTGAATAAATTACTTATTCCTGATCCAATTAGTTGTCACTAGGGAGAGGATTAGAGTTGGCTCAGATTTGGTTAGCTACCAACTCTTGGAATAAAGATAGAATAACAAATGTGAATAGGGGAAGTGACAGTTTTTAGAATAAGATGATTCTAGGAAGTCAAAACAATATGTATCTACAGTTCTGAGCCTGCTATTTAAAGTCACTTGTCTGATATCTAGTCATTTGCCTGAAAGGGAACTTGAGAATTATTTTCTAAGTGTTTACAAAGATGGTACACTTTTTACAATTTCCAAAAGGCAAAAGCTAAATACTTAACTTCAATAACTCTTATATTGTCAGTGTAAATGATCTTGATAAACTCTGCAGAGGAACACAAATAAAATTATTTAAATGGAAAACACCAGAAAATTATAGGAAATCACCTGATCTATATGTATTCTCATCCAAAGTACACCAGTTGTTAAGAAAGAGAAAATTTAACTGATGTAAATTTTCACCTTTCTTTCCCCTTTCTTATCAAGGAAGATAACTAATAAAGAGTTATAAACCAACCATAAGAGAAACAGCTAGAAGAAAAAGGAGAGGGAGGAGGAACGTGAATTCCTCAATTGACTGAGGAAATTCTGATTATAATGAGATTATCATAAACTGTAGTTGAGGTTCTGCCACTAATGGAATATAGGCTTGAAATGGAAATAAAGTTATAACAAAATACAGAAAATTCTATTTCTTAGACATCTATGTTTGTATACTAAAATTTTTAGTAATTACTTATTCACGGCAGAATTGAGAAAATGCTGCCCATTAACTATTTTTCACTTATTTTTCCTTAAAAAAAGTGTATTCTCTAACCCAAAGGTTGAAAATAATGATTTTTTTAAATGATCCCCATGCCTACCAATGTGTTTTTTAAAATATTTTCTCCCTCTGTTTTAAGGCCCTGAGAAACAAACTCTCTGACTTTTTAACTATTTGGTTATATGTTCAAATGAGATGATTTCATTTGCTAGAGATTTTTATTTGCTCCTTTGAGATTCAATCCTACTTGGTGTTCAATATATGAATCTTTCTTATTTTATTTACTCATTTTCCTCACTTCCTACAACCTTCCAGTACTTAAACAGCATCACCAGACTGGGACCTCCTTTTATGTTATTCCTCATTTTGCTAATGATAAAAAAGAATCTTTTAAATATACTTCCATAGAGGCCACATGTGTACCATTTAGGCCTTAATATAAATCATGAGGAGTGGGCCTCCAGCATCCTATGAGTAAAGTCTTGAACTTGGTATGCCATAGTAGTTGGTCTTTGATCCAAGGAAACCCACAATTGAATTAGCAGAGATGATTTCTTCTTTTGGTTTCTTCTCTTTCTCATGCCCTTGGTAGATCTGTAGCTCAGAACTGTATCCCTAGAGACATATGAGGAATCATTCTATTTGCAGTGTCTGCAACTTCTCTGACTCAGTAAGTGACTATTAGCAAGGGAAAGTGACAAAGCTAGGCAGTTCAAGAGAATGAAACTTGTCATGGCCCTACTGTAATAGTCTGTCATTATTCCAGAGTTGGGAGCAGAATAAAGTGATCACTATAACCAAGTGATAAATCCAATTATGCTAAGGATCCCTCTCTATCACAAAGCCTTTCAGATTTACATTTTCCTTGTTTGTACCCTAGCTCTAAAAGGACTTGAAGGGCAGTGTCATATGGAAGACATTCATAAAAGAAAACCTCCCAGCTTGGTACTTCTGGTCTAAGTTATCAGTTGTCCCCTGCTCGCTGATGCTATCAGGCTTTCAGCAAAAAGGAACCAAGAAGCCATAAGCTTATGTGTCTAAGCATGTTGGGTTATAAATAAATAGTTCTCTAAGTACTTTGCAAGATCCTTATAAATACCTAGCCTTCTCCTGAGTATACCCCAATATTTTACTTTATTTCCATATTTTTGTTTCACCTTGTTTCCAAAAGGATTTAAAGTCACTTCTAGTATACATAAAATACTTCAAACTGATATAAATTATAAGTGAGTAAGAAAAAGAAGTGTTGGTACATTAAATAAAGTTAGGAATGAGGCTAACTCAAAAATCTGTATCATATGATCCTAGAGAGATTCACAAAATTCGTCTCACTTTATAAGAGGACAAGGAAAAGGGGGCATCTGATGGGTTAGTAATACTTGATTTGTCAAGATGTTCATCAACTCGTAACAATTATTTTGAAGAAACGGAAAATCATCTGAAGTATCCTCTATGTGGAAAAGATTCTCAACCCTTGGCAAAGTGCTAAAGACACACACTTATTGGTTAACAGGAAAATTGAACCTATGACTACTATCTTCAAGCATCATTTTGGATCATCCGTGCTTCTTAAAAAAAATCAGAAACAAAAATCAAAATGTCTTTTAAAAACATTTTTCTTATTTATATCCAAACAACTTGGCAGAGACAGATTTATGGCCACATTTTTTTTTTTTTTTTTTTTTTTTTTTTTTTTGCGGTATGCGGGCCTCTCACTGCTGTGGCCTCTCCCGTTGTGGAGCACAGGCTCCGGATGCGCAGTCTCAGCGGCCATGGCTCACAGGACCAGCCGCTCCGAGGCAAGTGGGATCTTCCCGGACCAGGGCACGAACCCGTGTCTCCTGCATCAGCAGGCGGACTCTCAACCACTGCGCCACCAGGGAAGCCCTATGGCCACAAATTTTTGTTGACACTAGAATGTGAAGGTCAATCTCCTGTCCTAGGAGGCTTTCTGCACCACAAGTTGGAATTAGCTCCTACAGAAATTTATGTCGGCCTTTATTGCTAGAGGGTGAAATGGGTCCTATCTAAACTTAAAATCTGGATGGAATAATGTAGGAAAGCATGAATAGTTGGGAACATTCCTTCCAACTTTCACCATTTGATACATGACTCATTTCTTTACACTATAACATGGACTTACCACATGAGTATGCCCTGGAATCCTTCACTATTCCACCAGGGAACTGATTTTAGACAGTGTTAGAAATTTGCATTTCAACAATTCTATGAAAGTTGATTAATGCTTTATATTTTTGAATACGTGAATATGAATAGACATAGAATTAATTGAAGTGCTCAATTTGTTAATTAAACTTGATCTGATAGTGTCTACTTTATTGACTCCTGACCAATAAAAAGTCACAGAACAATGTGCAAAAGACCGTTGAGCCCTCCAGGAGGTAGAGCTCAATCCTCTTCCACCCACTTGAGGATAGGCTAGGCTTAGTGACTTGCTTCCAAAGAACAGGGCGTGGAAAGGGGGAAAAAATAGTAGGGAAATCTAGTAAGTGTTAGCTTAACCAAGTGATGAAGTTTAACATTCCCAGTGATATCATGTGGATATCTTTTACTCACGATATGATGTGATGAGAAGGGCAGTTCACCTGTGATATACTTCCACAAAATCCATAACCGCAGCCTAATCATGAGAAAGCATAAGATAAACCCAGAATGATAGACATTCGACAGGCTACCTGACCATTCCTCTTCAAGACCACCAAAGTCATAAAAATGAAGGAAAGACTGAGGAACTGTCACAAACCAGAAGGGACTGGGGAAGTATCATAACTACATGCAATATAGTACGCTGCATTGGATCCTGGAAAAGAAAGAGGATAATAGTGGAAAACTGATGGAATACAAGTAATTTCTGGAATTTAGTTAATAATAAAATGTCAATGTCAGTATCTTAATTTCACCAATGTACCATGGCAACATAAGATATTAACAATGTCGGGGAGAGGGGGAAGATGGCGGAAGAGTAAGACGCGGAGATCACCTTCCTCCCCACAGATACATCAGAAATACATCTACATGTGCAACAACTCCTACAGAACACCTACTGAACGCTGGCAGAAGACCTCAGACCTCCCCAAAGTCAAGAAACTCCCCATGTACCTGGGTAGGGCAAAAGAAAAAACAGAGACAAAAGAAGAGGGACGGGACCTGCACCAGTGGGAGGGAGCCGTGAAGGAGGAAAGGTTTCCATACACTAGAAGCCCCTTCGCGGGCAGAGACTGGGGGTGGCGGAGCGGGGAGAGCTTCGGAGCCGCGGAGGAGAGCACAGCAACAGGGGTGTGGAGGGGAAAGCCGAGAGATTCCCGAACAGAGGATCAGTGCCGACCGGCACTCACCAACCTGAGAGGCTTGTCTGCTCACCCGCCAGGGCGGGCGGGGCTGGGAGCTGAGGATCCGGCTTCCGTCTGAGCGCAGGGAGAGGACTGGCGGTGTGAACACAGCCTGCAGGAGGTTAATGTGCCACAGCTAGCCAGGAGGGAGTCCGGGGAAAAGTCTGCAGCTGCTGAAGAGGCAAGAGACTTTTTCTTGCCTGTTTGTCTCCTGGTGCACGAGGAAAGGGGATTAAGAGCGCTGCTTAAAGGAGCTCCAGAGACGGGCGCGAGCCGCGGCTATCAGCGCAGACCCCAGCGACGGGCATGAGACGCTGAGGCCGCTGCTGCCGCCACCAAGAAGCCTGTGTGCGAGCACAGGTCACTCTCCACACCTCCCCTCCCGGAAGCCTGTGCAGCCCGCCACTGCCAGGGTCCCGTGATCCAGGGACAACTTCCCCGGGACAACGCACGGTGCGCCTCAGGCTGGGGCAACATCACGCCGGCCTGGGTGAGCCAGAGCTCCCTAATCAGCGGCTCCTTTAACCCCGGCCTGTCTGAGCGAAGAACAGACGCCCTCAGGCGACCAACACGCAGAGGCGGGGCCAAATCCAAAGCTGAACCCCCAAAGCTGTGCGAACAAAGAAGAGAAAGGGAAATACCTCCCAGCAGACTCAGGAGCAGCGGATTAAATCTCCGCAATCAATTTGATGTAACCTGCATTGGTGGAATAGCTCAATAGACAACGAATCATCCCAAATTGAGGAGGTGGACTTTGAGAGCAAGATATATTATTTTTTCCCCTTTTCCGCTTTTTGCTCTTGGTGCTTCAGCCAGGAGTCAGTGCTGTGCCTCTGAGGTGGAAGAGCCAACTTCAGGACACTGCTCAACAAGAGACCTCCCAGCTCCACGTAATATCAAACGACGAAAATCTCCCAGAGATCTCCATCTCAACACCAACACCCAGCTTCACTCAACGACCAGCAAGCTACAGTGCTGGACACCCTATGCCAAACAACTAGCAAGACAGGAACACAACCCCACCCATTAGTAGAGAGGCTGCCTAAAATCATAATAAGGCCACAGATACCCCAAAACACACCACCAGACGTGGACCTGCCCACCAGAAAGACAAGATCCTGCCTCATCCACCAGAACAGGCACTAGTCCGCTCCACCAGGAAGCTTACACAACCCACTGAACCAACCTTAACCACTGTGGACAGACACCAAAAACAACGGGAACTACGAACCTGCAACCTGCAAAAAGGAGACCCCAAACACAGTAAGTTAAGCAAAATGAGAAGACAGAGAAACACACAGCAGATGAAGGAGCAAAGTAAAAACCCAGCAGACCAAACAAATGAAGAGAAAATAGGCAGTCTACCGGAAAAAGAATTCAGAATAATGATAGTAAAGATGATTCAAAATCTTGAAAATAGAATAGAGAAGATGCAAGAAACATTTAACAAGGACCTAGAAGAACTAAGAGGAAGCAAGCAACGATGAACAACACAATAAATGAAATTAAAAATACTCTAGCAGGGATCAATAGCAGAATAACTGAGGCAGAAGAACAGATAAGTGACCTGGAAGATAAAATAGTGGAAATAACTACTGCAAAGCAGAATAAAGAAAAAAGAATGAAAAGAACTGAGGACAGTCTCAGAGACCTTTGGGACAACATTAAATGCACCAACATTCGAATTATAGGGGTCCCAGAAGAAGAAGAGAAAAAGAAAGGGACTGAGAAAATATTTGAAGAGATTATACTTGAAAACTTCCCTAATATGGGAAAGGAAATAGTTAATCAAGTCCAGGAAGCACGGAGAGTCCCATACAGGAGAAATCCAAGGAGAAACACACCAAGACACATATTAATCAAACTGTCAAAATTAAATACAAAGGAAACATATTAAAATCAGCAAGGGAAAAACAACAAATAACACACAAGGGAATCACCATAAGGTTAACAGCTGATCTTTCAGCAGAAACTCTGCAAGCCAGAAGGGAGTGGCAGGACATATTTAAAGTGATGAATGAGAAAAACCTACAACCAAGATTACACTACCCAGCAAGGATCTCATTCAGATTTGATGGAGAAAGTAAAACCTTTACAAACAAGCAAAAGCTGAGAGAGTTCAGCACCACCAAACCAGCTTTACAACAAATGCTAAAGGAACTTCTCTAGGCAAGAAACACAAGAGAAGGAAAAGACCTACAATAACAAACCCAAAACAATTAAGAAAATGGGAATAGGAACATACATATCGATAGTTACCTTAAATGTAAATGGATTAAATACTCCCACCAAAAGACACACACTGGCTGAATGGATACAAAAACAAGACCCATATATATGCTGTCTGCAAGAAACCCACTTCAGACCTAGGGACACATACAGACTGAGAGTGAGGGGATAGAAAAAAGATATTCCATGAAAATGGAAATCAAAAGAAAGCTGCAGTTGCAATTCTCATATCAGACAAAATAGACTTTAAAATAAAGACTATTACAAGAGACAAAGAAGGCCACTACATAATGATCAAGGGATCAATCCAAGATGAAGATATAACAATTGTAAATATATATGTACCCAACCTAAGAGCACCTCAGTACATAAGGCAAATGCTAACAGCTATAAAAGGGGAAATCGACAGTAACACAATCATAGTAGGGGCCTTTAACACCCCACTTTCACCAATGGACAGTATGGCACTGGCACAAAAACAGAAATATAGATCAGTGGAATAGGACAGAAAGCGCAGAGATAAACCCATGCACATATGGTCACCTTATCTTTGATAAAGGAGGCAAGAATATACAGTGGAGAAAAGACAGCCTTTTCAACAAGTGGTGCTGGGAAAACTGGACAGGTACATGTAAAAGTACGAGATTAGAACACTCCCTAACACCATACACAAAAATAAGCTCAAAATGGATTAAAGATCTAAATTAAGGCCAGAAACTATCAAACTCTTAGAGGAAAACATAGGCAGAACACTCTATGCCAGAAATCACAGCAAGATCCTTTTTGACCCACCTCCTAGAGAAATGGAAATAAAAACAAAAATAAACAAATGGGACCTAATGAAACTTAAAAGCTTTTGCACAGCAAAGGAAACCATAAACAAGACCAAAAGACAACCCTCAGAATGGGAGAAAATATTTGCAAATGAAGCAACTGACAAAGGATTAATGTCCAAAATTCACAAGCAGCTCATGCAGCTCAATAACAAAAAAACAAACATCCCAAACCAAAAATGGGCAGAAGACCTAAATAGACATTTCTCCAAAGAAGATATACAGACTGCCAACAAACACATGAAAAGATGCTGAACATCATTAATCATTAGAGAAATGCAAATCAAAACTACAATGAAATACATCATCTCACACTGGTCAGAATGGCCATCATCAAAAAATCTAGAAACAATAAATGCTGGAGAGGGTGTGGAGAAAAGGGAACACTCTTGCACTGCTGGTGGGAATGTAAATTGATACAGCCACTATGAGGAAGAGTATGGAGGTTCCTTAAAAAACTAAAAATAGAACTACCACATGACCCAGCAATCCCACTACTGGGCATATACCCAGAGAAAACCATAATTCAAAAAGAGTCATGAACCACAATATTCATTTTAGCACTATTTACAATAGCCAGGACATGGAAACAACCCCTAAGTGTCCATCGACAGATGAGTGGATAAAGAAGTTGTCGCACATATATACAATGGAATATTGCTCGGCCATAAAAAAGAAACGAAATTGAGTTATTTGTAGTGAGGTGGATGGACCTAGAGTCTGTCATACAGAGTGAAGTAAGTCAGAAAGAGAAAAACAAATACCGTATGCTAACACATGTATATGGAATCTAAGGGAAAAAAAAAGGGTCATGAAGAACCTAGAGGTAAGACAGGAATAAAGACACAGACCTACTAGAGAATGGACTTGAGGATATGGGGAGGGGGAAGGGTAAGCTGTGACAAAGTGAGAGAGTGGCATGGACATATATACACTACCAAACGTAAAATAGATAGCTAGTGGGAAGCAGCCGCATAGCACAGGGAGATCAGCTCGGAGCTTTGTGACCACCTAGAGGGGTGGGATAGGGAGGGTGGGAGGGAGGGATACGCAAGAGGGAAGAGATATGGGAACATATGTATATGTGTAACTGATTCACTTTGTTATAAAGCAAAAACTAATACACCATTGTAAAGCAATTGTACTCCAATAAAGATGTTAAAATAAATAAATAAATAAAGATATTAACAATGTCAAAATATAGAGGAACTCTGTGTTATCTTTGACTATCCTTTGAATATAAAATTAAAAGCTTATTTTTAAAAAGATTCTTGAGGGCCTCCCTGGTGGTGCAGTGGTTGAGAGTCTGCCTGCCGATGCAGGGGACACGGGTTCGTGCCCCGGTCCAGGAGGATCCCACATGCCGCAGAGCAGCTGGGCCCCTGAGCCATGGCCGCTGAGCCTGCGCGTCTGGAGCCTGTGCTCCGCAACGGGAGAGGCCACAGTGGTGAGAGGCCCAAAGATTCTTGAGATATCTAGTATTAAATAGGCTTGTGATCTATTCATTTTGGGTAAAGAATATCTTTAAATTTTAGAGGGATAACCAGTAGCAAGGGGAAGGGAATTTTCTAATTAAGCTTAAGTTAGCTAAGAAATTTTAAAAGGCATACAAGCTATGGCAAAACAAAACAAAAGAAAATTCTTTGGAGCACGGTTAACGTGAAAAATGACTTGCTATAATGCTGCATGAAGATAAAACTCTCCATATTCTTTTATAACTCCTCAGAGATGTGTATTCTCCTTATATTTCCTCCCCTGTAACATGAACTTCTTCTTAATATTAACCACATATACTTATCCCCATTATACATAGTCCCCTGAGTCTTCCTTTAGAAAGTTCAAAGGGGATTTTTTTTTTCACACCCAAATTATTCTGAGGTATTTTCCTTCTTTCTTCTTTGGGCATGTTTATCTTGTTTTAATCACCTTGCCTCTACCATGAAAAACAACAAATGGTGTCTGAGGTTCTGCTCTGTCAAACTAGTGAGCAGTGCAGGGAAGCTGGTGACCAGCTGTTTTCCATTTCTGCTATGAGTAGAAAGAGCAGAGATCAATGCCCGACTGAAAGAACTGTATACATAGTTCTATGAAATCCTCTTTAAATGACCTATTGCTCTTAGAGCAGGTACCAAAGTGAAATAGATTCTCCCACATTTTATAAGTACTGTCATGCATTTGAAACAAAACTGACACACAAAGACCAGTTCGATTGGTCCAAAAGGAAACAATAAAAGAATGAAAGATTAAAAGGGGGAAATATTCATGCTACATTTTTCTATAAGAATATAGATGTAGGACACTTATTTAATAAATTAACTCAAACCCTTCTCTACAAAATAGGGATGTTTCAAAATGGAAAAAGTAAAAGCAATGAATTTTATTCTTCTGTAGTATATTTAAGCACTAACATGTGCAGAGAACTCAACTAGTTTGCTGGGGGAGAAAAGGTACAAGCTTCATAAACCTAAGAGGAGAAATTACATAAAACTTTTATCATGAGATATGAGTTAAATGTTAATTTTTATAATAACACACACAATACTGTTTCATGAGAAGCACACTGACTGGATGGCACTAATAAGAACATGTTTGTCTGGGGGTTTTTTAAGTGTCTTTTATAGTGTTTTAATAACTGGAATTCAGAGTGGGGAGTTATCATCAACTACTCATTTCCTGCAGGGGGCAGAATTACCCTGGAGGAAATACATGGCATAAAAACATGAGGAAACAAACAAAATAAAGCAGAATTAAAAAGTTTGTATTTTGGAGACTCTGTCCAATGTGAAAATTACTTACATTATCAATTTTTAAGAATAAAAAAAAGTTCTTCATGAAATACTTAGCTATTACTACCCTAGCATTTATAACCAAAAGCAATTTCTTTCAGCTACTCAACAGAAAGATTGATTTTGTACAATGCTCTATGATATCAAGTTCTTATTGTTCTTATAGGTCAAGAAGAATAATTGAAGCTTTACCAGAAAGAGGAAGAATAGTTGAATCTTTCACAAGAAAATGACCCAGTGCCTTTTGAACTTGTATGCCTGCTTTCTCATGCTCACTTGACGTCTCAAACATTGTTGAAAAGTTCTTATCTTTCTAACTAAGCCTTCAATAAATCAAGTAAAAAAGCACAGTAGACAGTTGTAGTCAGTGGTGCGCTGGTAATCATTTAACAATGACCTCTCTAGAAAAAAAGGATGTTTGTGTGTGTGTGTGTGTGTGTGTGCGCTTGTGTATGTACATCAGATTATTATAAACTATACTGATGTAAAGAATGTGAATACTTTTGTTGATTTCTCTAAACTTTTGTAACCATACCAACCAACCTATAGTTGCAATTGACAAATACGTGTGGTCCTGATATGCATGTTGATGGATATTTTTCACTTCTTTACCCATTGAGATAAAAGTGAAACAATGAAGACCAATATCAGAACTTCAACCCTCCATCAATGATGCAAGCAACATCTCTGATGAATCAGATACTAGTTTTAAAATACCGGAAGACCATTTAATCAATTTTTTGTGCCTCACAATGCAACAGCTGCACAAATGACACACTTTTAAGTTTCATCTGCATTAATATTTTCTCCATCACGTTCTTATATCTAGAGACTATAAAGAAATTAATTCCAGCCATGATTTGTGGCATTGCCTATTTCTATGATATAAATATTCTTACCATGACCCATTTCAAACTACTAATGTAACATCACTGAACATAGAGTTAGAAAGTGTTGCTCAGTAGTTTACGATCATATAGTATTGCCACTATGTAGATGCAATAAACAAACTAAAGAGCACAGACAATAACAAAATGTATAAAATAATTAGAAAGTGCTGAGTTTCGAGTATTTATTACCTTTGTTTTTAATATAATTTGCTTAATTTAATAAATTTGATTATGATTTTATATAATTTTATTTTTAATAATGGCTCATTTAAAAACCAGGTTTCAGTATTCCCTGGTGGCGCAGTGGTTGAGAGTCCGCCTGCCGATGCAAGGGACACGGGTTCGTGACCCGGTCCAGGAAGATCCCATATGCCGCGGAGCGGCTGGGCCTGTGAACCATGGCCGCTGAGCCTGCGCGTCCGGAGCCTGTGCTCCGCAGTGGGAGAGGCCACAACAGTGAGAGGCCCACACACCGCAAAAAAATATAAATAAATAAATAAATAAATAAATAAATAAAAACCAGGTTTCAAACTAACTGAAAATTTAACAGTCCACTATTGCAATATCAGCCAGTTGTAGCACACCACTGTTTGCAGCAAGAGGTTTTGTGAACACTTTGGACAAAGGTTTAAGATAAAAATTAATAAAATTAAAGCTAACCAAGATAGACGATATTCTGGGCCATAAAACAAACTGTAACAAATTTAAAAGAATAGATATCATACAATGTCTTCTCTCAGCCTACAATGAAATTAAACTAGAAATCAGTAACAGAAAGGTAACTGGAAAATTTCAAAATATAGAGATTAAACCACACATATCTAAATAACACGAGTCACAGAAAATTTTAATTTCTCAAGAGAAATTAAAAAATATTTTGAACTAAATGAAAATGAAAACAACTTATAAAAATTTGTGGGATGCAATGAAAGCAGTATTTAGAGGGAAATTTATAGTACCAATTGCATATAATAGAAAAGAAAAAAGATTGCAAATCAATAATCTAAGCTTCCACCTTAGGAAACTAGAAAAAGAAGA
Source organism: Globicephala melas (assembly GCF_963455315.2). Lineage (NCBI taxonomy): Eukaryota > Metazoa > Chordata > Mammalia > Artiodactyla > Delphinidae > Globicephala > Globicephala melas. Next base: position 40,184,718 of record NC_083329.1, on the reverse strand, counting down.
GTAAATTAAATTCAAAGTAAGCAAAAGAAATAGTTGGAGTTGGGCTTCCCTGATGGCGCAGTGGTTGAGAGTCCGCCTGCCAACACAGGGGACGCGGATTCATGCCCAAATCCGGGAGGATCCCACGTGCTGCGAAGTGGCTGGGCCCGTGAGCCACAGCCGCTGGGCCTGCGTGTCCGGAGCCTGTGCTCCGCAGTGGGAGAGGCCACAACAGTGAGAGGCCCACATACCGCAAAAAAAAAAAAAAAAAAAAGAAATAGTTGGAGTGGAAATCAGTGAAATTGGAAACAGAATATCAACAGAGAAAAATCAATGAAACCAAAACCTGGTTCTTTAAAAGATCAAAGAAGAAAGAACACAAATAACTAATATCACATATGAAAGAGTGGATATCACTACAGATCCCATAGAAATTAAAAGGAAAATAAAGGACTACCATGAACAACCCTATTCTCACAAATTTGATAACCTAGATGAAACAAACTAACTTCTTGAAAGACATAACCTGCCAAAACTCACACAAGAAGAAACAGACATTCTGAATAGGCCTACATCTATCCAAAAAATTGAATCAATAGTTAATAATCTTCCAAAACAGAAAGCACCATGTCCAGATGGGTTCACTAGTGAAGTTTGCCAAACATTTAAGAAAGAAATTATACCAATTCTCTACAATTTCTTTTAGAGGATGGAAGCAGAGGGAATACTTCCTAACTCATTTTATGAGGTCAGCATTACCCTAATACCAAAACCAGACAAAGCTATCACAACAAAAGAAAACTACAGATCAATTTCTCTAATGAATATAGATGTAAAACTCCTCAACAAAATATTAGCAAATCAAATATTAAAAAGTATTAAAAACTATACACTATCACCCAGTGGGATTTATCCTAGGTGTGCAAGACTAGTTTACCATTTGAAAATCAACTAATGTAATCCATCACACCAACAAACTAGAAAGGAAAAATCACATAATCATATCAATAGATGTAGAAAAAGCATCTAATAGAATCCAACACGATGAAAGTATTCATCATGAAAACTTTATGGAATAAAGGAAAGCTTTCTCCTTCTCATAAAGACTATCTAAAAAATCCCCAACAGCCAACATTATACTACATGATGAGAAACTCTGAAGCTGTCCCACTAAAATCATGTGCAAGTCAAGGATATCTCCTCTCACTATTCCTTTTCAACACTGTACTAGAAATCCTTACCAATGCAATAAGGTAAGAAAAAGAAAATATATACAGATTGGAAAGGAAGACATAAAACTGTCTTTGCAAATGACATGATAGTCTGTGCAGAAAATCCGAAAGTTTCAACAAAAAAATTCCTGAAACTAATAAATGATCATAGCAAGGTTGCAGAATATAAGATTAATATACAAAAGTCAATTTATTTTCCATATACCGACAATAAACAAGTATAATTTAAAATGAAAGACAATACTATTTACATACTATTTACATTACATTTACACAATACTATTTACATTTTCTTCAGCTGAGAGATAAAGATCACCCCCAAAGTGAAATACTTAGGTATAAATCTAACAAAATATGTACAAGATCTACATGAGGAAAATTACAAAACTCTGATGAGAAAATCAAAGAAGAACGAAGTAAATAGAGAGATCTTCCATGTCCAAGGATAGGGAAGACTCAGTATTATCAAGATGTCATTTTTCCCCAACTTGATCTATAGATTCCATGCAATCCCAATCAAAATCTCAGAAAGTTATTTTATGAATATTGATAACCTAACTCAAGTCATATGGAGAGACAAAAACCCAGAATAGCCAACACAATAATGAAAAAAAGAACAAAGTTGGAGGACTGACACTACCTGACTTAAAGATTTACTATAAAGCTACAGTAATCAAGACAGTGTGGTACTGGCATTATTCATTATTCCAATGAATAATGGAACAGAATAGGGACCCAAGAAATAGACCCCTATAACTACAGTCAACTGATCTTTGACAAAGGAGTAAAGGCAATACATGGAGCAAGGTAGATCTCTTCAAAAAGTGGTGCTGGAACAACTGGATATCCACATATAAGACAATGAAATCTATTCCCAGACTTTATACCCTTAACAAAAAAAAATAACTCAAAATGGATCATAGACCTAGATGTAAAATGCAAAACTATAAAATTCCTAGAAGATAACATAGGGAAAAACCTAGATGGCCTTCAGTATGGTGATACCTTTTTAGATACAACACCAAAGACACATAATCCATGGAAGAAATAATCAATAAGCTGGACTTTATTGTAATTTAAAACTTCTGCTCTGTGAAAGACAATGTGAAGAGAATGAGAAGACAAGCCATAGACAGGCAGAATATATTTGCAAAAGATACATCTAATAAAGGACTGTTAATCAAAATAAACAAAGAATTCTTAAAACTCAACAATAAGAAAACAAACAACCTGATCAAAAAATAGGTCAAATATCTTAACAGACACCTCACCAAAGAAGATATGCAGATGGTAAATAAGCATACAATAAATGCTCCACATCATATGTCATCAGGAAAACGCAAGTTAAAACAACAATGAGATACCACTACATCCCTGTTAGGATGGCCAAAACCACGAATACTAAGAACACCAAATGCTGGTGGAGATGTGGAAAAAAAAGGATCTCATACACTGCTAGTGGGAATACAAAATAGTACAAGCTACTTTGGAAGACAATTTGGTGGTTTCTTACAAAACTAAACATACACTTACCATGCAAACCAGCAATTGTGCTCCCTGATATTGACCCAAAGGAGTTGGAAACATATGTCCACACAGAAATCTGTACATGGATGTTATAACAGTTTTGTTCATAAGTGCCAAAACTTGGAAGCAACCAAATGTCTTTCAGTAGGTGAATGGATAAATAAACTGTGGTACTTACAGACAATGGAATATTATTTCAGTGCTAAAAAAAATGTTACTATCAAGCCATTAAACGATATAGAAGAGCTTTAAATATATATTACTAAATGAAAGAAGCCAATCTGAAAAGGCTACTGCATGATTTCAACTATATGATATTCTGGAAAAGGCAAAACTATGGATGCCAGGGATGTGGGTGGGGGTGGAGTGAGGGGATGAATAGGCAGAGCACAGAGGATTTTTAGGGAGGTGAAAATACTTTGTATGATATTATAATGATGGATATATGTCATTATATATTTGTTCAAACCTATAGAATATAAAACACCAAGAGTAAACTCTAAGGTAAACTACTGACCTTAGGTGGTTATGGTATAGATTCATTCTTGGTAACAAATGTACCATTTTGGTGAGTGATGCTGTCATTGGGGGATGGGGTGGTATGCATGTGTCAGGGCAGAAAACATATGGGAAATCTCTGTATTTTCTTCTCAACTTTGTTATGAACCTAAAACTGCTCTTAAAAAATTGTCTTAGAAAATTAAAGGTGAAGACATGGAAATAAAAATAGAGTTAAACTTTTCTCCTTTTAGTTCCATTAACACTAAAATTTATAAAAGTATTGATAGAAATTCAAGTCATTGATAAGTCAATAAGCTCATTTCCTGAACACACAAATCATACAGTACTTCTGTGTTTCCTCCAAATTAGACATAATACTTAATACCCAATACTTTTGTGTTCCTCCAAAATGAACTGATTTATAGGTAAAATAGTACCAAAGGAAATTTCACATCAGCATTTTCCAAAAATCAACCTTTTAGTTTTCATGACACTTCAAAATTTCCAGAAATTTTCTTCAGCTGAGAGATAAAGATCATTCCAGCCTTGTCTCAGCTTTGTTTTCTGGCTGGCTTCCAGTGTAGTTACATCATGGCTGTAACATATGTTGGTGTCAGTTCTACACACAACAAGAGCATGCATGTTTCTGAACAAGATTTCTGAGATTCATTCTGATTGGAGAGACTTGGGCCACATAATGTCCCCTGAAGCAAAGGGTGAAGTTATCTTCTGTTGATACATATGTACTCTATTGAGGAGAGGTCAGTGGATACCCAGAATGAAGTTCTGAAAATTCTTAGAAACAACGGAACAAAGAATGAAGCCATATAAGGAACCAACAAATGTCCATTATCTCTACTACTCTAAAGTAATTAATGGATCTCAATTTTTAAAAAAATCAAGTTTAAACTTCTCTTTCAAATTCTGCCACAATTTTGTTCCACTCTAACTACCCAACTTTACATCCCACCAATCTCTTTCTGCTCTAGACAGGCTAGTCTCACTCTCCTAAAAATAGAAAGTGTTCAAACTTGGTTTTGTATTTCATGGTGTTCTCTACAGTTGGAAGATCCTTTTCTTCTTTCATCTCTCCCAGCAATATTTATCCACTAAAGCCCAATTTAAAACCTGCATTCTTGTTTTCTTCTCACCATAAGTGATCACAGTTCAATTAAATTAAACATTTGTGTACTAAGCAACTAGCATGTACAGCAGAGGAAGATTTTTTCGGAGCATACTGAGTTTTAAGAACTTGTGAAAAATCTACCACAGATCCTCATTAAGAACCTAAAAAGTTGAAGATCTAAAGTTACTGAAATAGTTGGCAGGAGATATAGACCTATCCACTTAGAAACTGGAATAGAAAAGATGGCCTAAGCTAAGGCAAGACTATAAAGAAAGAAAAAAGAGAAATAAAGACAAAATATATGTACAAGAAATGTGATATGGAGCAAACAGTAATGACTGAGCAGTGTCAGGCAGAGAAGGAGAACAAGGAAAGCCTGTTCATATAAATCAAAAGAGGAAAAATATCAATTAAAAAGGGAGAATATTCAAAGATGTCTAATACAGTTAAATTATGACGTAAACTATGGTTTACTAGTTCTCACCATTGTCTGATGGCAGTCTCTATTTATCTTAGTTCCAATTTTGATAATACAGAATTATTTGTCACTGATGAAACACTGGATTAGGTCTGTCCCTAATCCCATTAGCCTTGCCCAGAATAAGACAGACCTTGTGGTATAAACATGGCTATCCCTTCTCTTCCACAGGGCCTGTGTCAGACAGCTTCCAAAGATGATAACATGGAGGAGGCATGACACCCCAAAACGGGTCTTCTTCAGCAATTAATTGTTCTCCAGAAACTCCCGTTGACATCCCCTGTTCCACATAACCATCATTAAAAGAATAAAGAATGAGGCTTCCCTGGTGGCGCAGTGGTTGAGAGTCCGCCTGCCGATGCAGGGGACCCAGGTTCGTGCCCTGGTCCGGGAAGATCCCACATGCCGCGGAGCGGCTGGGCCCGTGACCCATGGCCGCTGAGCCTGCGCGTCCGGAGCCTATGCTCCGCAACGGGAGAGGCCACAACAGTGAGAGGTCCACGTACCGCAAAAAAAAAAGAATAAAGAATGTCTTTAGTTGGATTTTAATTTAAGTTAAATTTAGAGATGGCTCTTTCCTGTAATCCTTGGTATAATTTGGCATGTTCTATAATTTTCATTTGTCAGGCATATTAATTTTTTAATCACCCCTACATCACTTCAGAACAAGTAAAAACTTTTTTCAGATGAAAAAAAAATTACAGATCCTAAACTAACTCATCGCTCCCATCCCTGCCCAAAAGAAGAAAAAGCAGAAGGAGGAGAGAAAAAACCCAGGCATTAAAAAGAGGGTTTTTTTCCTTCTTACCCTGTGAGTCACAAAGCTTGGTGCCATAAAGTAAGTGCTTTCTGTCCACAGACTGAATGTTACATTCCATCAGCACAGAGCAGTTATATTTTATATTACTTATTTAAATTCTGTCCTCTGAAGTATCTTTCTCCCAGCATTATACTAGCAAGTACAGTTTAAGGCTATTAAAATTATATTTACTCAATTCTTGACTTACCAGAGATACTTATATCTTAAGTGAAATTTTCCAAAATGCACTTTAGGAACAAAAAGTCATTCATTTTTTCAGGACTGCCAACAGTGGGGGTGGGGGAAAATACTGACTACAAATGGGCCATATGGGAACTTTTTGAGATGATGAAAATACTCTATATTCTCTGTCTTGATTGTTGGTGGTAGTTACACAACTGTATAAATTTGTCAATATTTGTAAAAGTGAACATTCAAAATTTTACTATGAGTAAATTATACATCAATAAACAAAAAGAGAGAGTAAATATGATGATAAAAATAAAATAAAATTTAAAATGGTATTCACTTTTAAAATCAGTTTCTTTCCTGAACCTCTCAGTATAGAAAAAAAGGGGGGGAACTGAAAATTCACCAAACTCACTTACTCTAAAGAATCTCTAAATTATATGATTTGAATTATCCTAAAAGGTTGCTAAACATATACATCCTTACAGAATTGAAAATACAGTGACTACAGGATGTGTAAAATATGGAGACATGATTTTAAAAATTAGAAAACATGGGATAACTGTTCAATCCTCAAAAGAAAAAAGGTTTGGATTTATTTGATTTTTTTTCCTCCATCTTTTCATCTAATTCAAATAGGTTTGTTTTTTATACCCATTCTAATTTTAAGGTACTTTGAAATAACTTATAAGATACCTTGAAATATAATAATTCAAACAAATAATCCAAAACATAAAATCAATGAAATAATTTCATTCATTAAATATTTATTGAGCACCTACTATATGTGTAAGTAATGTTAGTTGCTCTGACAAGGACTATGAAGATGAGTAAGGTGATCACTGAATTAATAGAAAAGAAAAATACACACAAGTTAGGTGTTTTAAGCAAAGCTGAGCTCATACACAACACAGAGGAACGTTGGACTGGTTGAAAGCCTGGCTGCAAAGGCACAACTACTATGGAGGCTGAGGAAGCACTAAACATAAATAGCCCTTTAGGAAGTTTGTAAATAAAAATAGTAGATTGAAGAGGAAGCAGAGTTGAGAGACTTTGTGTTTAGGATATGTGCTAATGAAGATGGAGTATCAAAAAATCATCAAGATTTCTACTGTGAGTACCAAGATCAGTCCTAAGGGTAAGAGGTTCACCTCATCAAAGAACTGGGGTGTTTCTTTGTCAGAGACCAAACAAAAAAAATTAAAAATAAGATATCATACTATCAGTAATGTGAAAGAAGGCAGGTGTTGCCATGTGATTTAAGAGGATGGCCGTTGTGCTCCTGAGGAGCTCAGGGCTGGATGATAATTTTAGGAACACCAAACACTGAACTGATTGTGGTGTCTGACCTTTATGTATAAATCAAGATCAAAATAATATTAAAAACAAATTATTTGTAATGAAGTTCAACAAAGTTCTGATATTTCCCATGATGAACACTCTGATGCCTCATTTTGAAATACTGAATTATTTCAAAAGAAATGATGCTTCCTGCTTCTGCTTTGCTGCCACCCCAAATTCATGTTTAGTCTGTCTGTTGGGTTTCCAATAATACGGTTTCTGGCTGGTTGCTTAGGCCATGTGCTTTGTTCAGTGACTGAACAAACTGATGGGTCTATTCCTTAATTTTATTTATTCATTTGATTAACCTCTCAGGGATGTATCAAACTAAACTAACACACAAGATTATGTTATATAAATGAAAAATAAAATGAATTAATAAAGTGAGAAACGTTACCAGCAACCCAGATAGTCTTAATTTTAATACATATTTTCCCTGCACTATTTTAGTCACAATAAAGCTATCCTTTTCCAGTGCCTTATAAGCTTGTGTCTGCATTTCTGTCTTTATCAGAGTACCCGATGAACCAGACAAATGATTAGAAATGTACATAATGAACACAGAAACAGAGCATTCATTCCTTCACTAAACTTTCACATATCATAAACCAAGAACGGGGCACACTGAAAAATAAAGGAGGCGCATTATCAACCTCATGGGTTTTAGAGCCTGGAAGTGGAGATAAACAATGTAATAATTATATAAATAGAGTTCTCTGAAAGAACATTGATTTATTTAGTTGATGTGACCAGAGGAGAAATCTCTGAGAGAAGCACATTTTAACTAACGTTTTACTATATAGTCTTGAAGTATATTCTACCCAGCTCTTATGCTACTTAAAAGAAACATGTATAAGACCATAAGTTTTATATTGTGCAGATTGAATGTGACATCTGATATAAAAAATGGTGCTTAGTGGTCAGGAAGAGGGTGTGTTCTGGGGTCAAACCAACTGGCTAGAGGTGCTTGCTGCCTGCAAGACCCTGGACCCATAATTCAATTTTGTACTATAGATATATTATATGCCTTGCAAAGTACTGTCAAGATGAATTGGGTTAACCATTGGAAAGCAGTTAGCACAGTGCCTAAGTGGTAAATATTCTATACTTACTGTTGTTGTTGTGGGTAACATTAGGTTTCTCCTCTGGAAGGGCTGAATAGACCACCAATTTTTGCTCTCAGGAGGGTAACATTTTTTTGTAATATTCATTGAGAACACTCCTGCTAGTTGACACATTTTTTCTTTAAGTATTGCTAGTATCAGATTGAGGTATAGACTTTGACTTGGAGACATTCTGTATTTCAGGCTTACTTCTTCAGAAATATCATAGATACATTATGATTTTTATAGAGAAGTATTATACTACAGGTTAAAAGCATGCATTCTACACCAGGCCACCTGGGTGTAAATTCCAGCATTACCACTTACTGAGTAACCTTGAAGAAAATGTTAAAGTTTCTGCAGCTTAATTACATCACATGTAAAATGAAAATAATAATAGTACCTATCTCACACTATTGTTATAAGAAATAAATTAGTTAATTATGTAGAGTGCTCAAAACCTTGTCTGGCACTTGAAAACTAGCGTATGTGTTAGCTATTACTATGCTTTCATTTAATCCTCTCAACAACCATATGCATTAAATACAAATATTGAATGAAATCATAAGGTCCATGGAGGCAGGCACCATTAGATGTTGGTAATTATTCTATCTCCAATACTTAGAACAGTATTGATTTAACAAATATTTAAAATAAAAACATAAATATAAATCAAAAAATTAAATCAGTGGATGGATGAATGAATGAATGAATGAATGATGAATGAATCCCCATGTTCCAGATAAGGAAATTACAACCGAAAGTAGTTTGATAATTTGTCCAAAACACAGCTAGCATGTGATAGGGTCAACCTACGTCTGTCTGACTATAAGACACATATGCTTAACCACACACATTTGTGGTGGAAACATTCAGTAAAGCCTTGATCTTTTGTAGCAGGGCTCAGCTCAGGGAGAAGAGAAGTCAGGCCAGGGAAATTACCAGTGCTAGAATTTTTTTTTTTAACATCTTTATTGGAGTATAATTGCTTTACAATGGTGTGTTAGTTTCTGCTTTATAACAAAGTGAATCAGCTATACATATACATATATCACCATATCTCCTCCCTCTTGCATCTCCCTCCCAACCTCCTTACCCCACCCCTCTAGGTAGTCACAAGCACATAGCTGATCTCCCTGTGCTATGTGGCTGCCTCCCACTAGCTATGTTTTACATTTGGTAGTGTATATATGTCCATGCCACTCTCTCACTCTGTCACAGCTTACCCATCTCCCTTCCCATCTCCTCAAGTGCATTCTCTACATCTGCGTTTTTATTCCTGTCCTGCCCCTAGGTTCTCCAGAACCTTTTTTTTTTTTTTTTTTTGGATTCTATATATATGTATGAGCATAGGGTTTTGGTTTTTCTCTTTCTGACTTACTTCGCTCTGTATGACACACTCTAGGTCCATCCACCTCACTACAAATAACTCAATTTCGTTTCTTTTTATGGCTGAGTAATATTCCATTGTATATATGTGCCACATCTTCTTTATTCATTCACCTATCAATGGACACTTAGGTTGTTTCCATGGCTATTGTAAATAGAGCTGCAATGAACGTTTTGGTACATGACTCTTTTTAAATTATGGTTTTCTCAGGGTATATGCCCAGTAGTGGGATTGCTGGGTCATATGTTAGTCCTATATTTAGTTTTTTAAAGAACCTCCATACTGTTCTCCATAATGACTGTATCAATTTACATTCCCACCAACAGTGCAAGAGGGTTCCCTTTTCTCCACACCCTCTCCAGCATTTATTGTTTGTAGATTTTTTGATGATGGCCATTCTGACTGGTGTGAGGTGATACCTCATTGTAGTTTTGATTTGCATTTCTCTAATGATTAGTGATGTTGAGCATCCTTTCATGTGTTTGTTGGCAGTCTGTATATCTTCTTTGGAGAAATGTCTATTTAGGTCTTCTGCCTATTTTTGGACTGGGGTGGGGTTTTTTGTTTGTTTGTTTTTTGTTTTTTTTGTGGTACGCGGGCCTCTCACTGTTGTGGCCTCTCCCACTGCAGAGCACAGGCTCCGGACGCGCAGGCTCAGCGGCCATGGGTCACGGGCCCAGCCGCTCCGCGGCACGTGGGATCTTCCCGGACCAGGGCATGAACCCGTGTCCCCTGCATCGGCAGGTGGACTCTCAACCACTGCGTCACCAGGGAAGCCCCAGGATGTCCATTTTATTGGCATTGAGTTGCTTGTACCAGTCTCTCATGATCCTTTGTATTTCTACAATGTCAGTTGTTACTTCTCCCTTTTCATTTCTAATTCTATTGATTTGAGTCTTCTCCCTTTTTTTCTTGATGAGTCTGGCTAATGGTTTATCAATTGTTTATCTTCTCAAAGAACCAGCTTTTAGTTTTATTGATCTTTGCTACAGTTTCCTTCATTTTCTTTTATTTCTGATCTGATCTTTATGATTTCTTTCCTTCTGCTAACTTTGGGGTTTTTTGTTCTTCTTTCTCTAATTGCATAGGTGTAAGGTTAGGTTGTTTATTTGAGATGTTTCTTGTTTCTTGAGGTAGGGCTGTATTTATTGCTATAAACTTCCCTCTTAAAACTGCTTTTGGTGCATCCCATAGGTTTTGGGTCGTCGTGTTTTCATTGTCATTTGTTTCTAGGTATTTTTTGACTTCCTCTTTGATTTCTTCAGTGATCTCTTGGTTATTTAGTAGTGCATTGTTTAGCCTCCATGTGTTTGCATTTTTTACAGATTTCTTCCGGTAATTGATATCTAGTCTTACAGCATTGTGGTCAGAAAATATACTTGATATGATTTTAATTTTCTTATATTTATCAAGGCTTGATTTGTGACCCAAGATATGATCTATCCTGGAGAATGTTCCATGAGCACTTGAGAATAAAGTGTATTCTGTTGTTTTGGGATGGAATGTCCAATAAATATCAATTAAGTCCATCTTGTTTAATGTATCATTTAAAGCTTGTGTTTCCTTATTTATTTTCATTTTGGATGATTTGTCCATTGGTGAAAGTAGGGTGTTAAAGTCTCCTACTATGATTGTGTTACTGTTGGTTTCCCCTTTTATGGCTGTTAGCATTTGCCTTATGTGTTGAGGTGCTACTATGTTCAGGGCATAAATATTTACAATTTTTATATCTTCTTCTTGGATTGATCCCTTGATCATTACATAGTGTCCTTTTTTGTCTCTTGTAATAGTCTTTATTTTAAAGTCCATTTTGTCTGATATGAGAATTCCTACTCCAGCTTTCTTTTGATTTCCATTTGCATGGAATATCTTTTTCCATCCCATCACTTTCAGCCTGTATGTGTCCCTAGGTCTGAAGTGGGTCTCTTGTAGACAGCATATATATGCGTCTTGTTTTTGCATCCATTCAGCCAGTCTATGTCTTGTGGTTGGAGCATTTAATCCATTTACATTTAAGGTAGTTATCGGTATGTGTGTTCCTATTACCATTTTCTTAATTGCTTTGGGTTTGTTATTGTAGGTCTTTTCCTTCTTTTGTGTTTTTTGCCTAAAGAAGTTCCTTTTGCATTTGTAGTAAAGCTGGTTTGGTTGTGCTGAATTCTCTTAGCTTTTGCTTCCCTGTAAATGTTTTAATTTCCCTGTTGAATCCTAATGAGATCCTTGATGGTAATCTTGGTTGTAGGTTTTTCCCTTTCATCACTTTAAATATGTCCTGCCACTCCCTTCTGGCTTGCAGAGTTTCTGCTGAAAGAGCAGCTGTTAACCTTATGGGGATTCCCTTGTATGTTATTTGTTGTTTTTTCCTTGCTGCTTTTAATATTTTTTCTTTGTATTTAATATTTGATAGTTTGATTAATATGTGTCTTGGTGTGTTTCTCCTTGGATTTAACCTGTATGGGACTCGCTGCACTTCCTGGACTTGATTGACTATTTCCTTTCCCATTTTAGGGAAGTTTTCAACTATAATCTCTTCAAATATTTTCCCAGTCCCTTTCTTTTTCTCTTCTTCTTCTGGGACCCCTTTAATTCGAATGTTGGTACTTTTAATGTTGCCCCAGAAGTCTCTGAGGCGGTCCTCAATTCTTTTCATCTTTTTTCCTTATTCTGCTCTGCAGTGGTTATTTCCACTGTTTTATCTTCCAGGTCACTTATCCGTTCTTCTGCCTCAGTTATTCTACTATTGATTCCTTCTAGAGAATTTTTAATTTCATTTATTGTGTTGTTCATCATTGTTTCTTTGCTCTTTAGCTCTTCTAGGTCCTTCTTAAATGTTTCTTGTATTTTCTCCATTCTATTTCCAGGAGTTTGGATCATCTTTACTATCATTACTCTGAATTCTCGTTCAGGTAGACTGCCTATTTCCTCTCATTTTTTTTGTCTGGTGGGTGTTTACCTTGCTCCTTCATCTTTTGCATATTTCTCTGTCTTCTCTTGTTTAACTTTCTGTATTTGAGGACTCCTTTTCACAGGCTGCATGTTCGTAGTTCCATTTTTTTTTGCTGTCTGCCCCCAGCGGTAAGGTTGGTTCAGTAGGTTGTGTAGGCTTCCTGGTGGAGTGGACTGGTGCCTCTGTTCTGCTGGATGAGGCTGGATCTTGTCTTTCTGGTGGCAGGACTGTGTCCGGTGGTGTGTTTTGGGGTGTCTGTGATCTTCTTATGATTTTAGGCAGCCTCTCTGTTAATGGCTGTGGTTGTGTTCCTATCTTACTAGTTGTTTGGCATAGGTGTCCAGCACTGTAGCTTTCTGGTTGTTGAGTGGAGTTGGGTCTTAGCGTTGAGATGGAGATCTGTGGGAGAGCTTTTGCCGTTTGATATTACGTGGAGCCAGGAGGTCTCTGATGGACCAATGTCCTGAGCTTGGCTTTCCCACCTCAGAGGCGCCAGCCTGACACCTGGCCGGAGCACCAAGACCCTGTCAGCCACACAGCTCAGAAGAAAATGGAGAAAAAAGAAAGAAAGAAAGAAAAATAATAAAATGAAGTTATTAAAATAAAAATTAAAAATTATTAAAAATTAAAAAATGAAATGTAATAAAAAAAGAAAAAAGAATGATAGAAGATAGCAAGTGAATCAAAAAACAAATCCACTGATGATAAAAAGCACTAAAATCTATACTAAAAAAAACAAACAAAAAAAAATGGACAGACAGAACCCTAGGACAAATGGTAAAAGCAAAGCTATGCAAACAAAATCACACAAAGAAGCATACATATACACACTCACAGAAAGAGAAAAAGGAAAAATATATATATATTTATATATAAAAAAAAGGAAGAGAGCAACTGAATCAATAAACAAATCTCTACCAATGATAATAAACTCTAAATAATAAACTAAGATAAAGATAAAATTAGAACAAATTAGATGCAGGAAGCAAACCCCAAGTCTACAGTTGCTCCCAAAGTCTACAGCCTCAATTTTGGGATAATTCACTGTCTATTCAGGTATTCCACAGATGCAAGGTACATCAAGTTTTTTGTGGAGATTTAATCCGGTGCTCCTGAGCAGTGTACAGCTCCTGGGGTTCAGCTTTGGATTTGGCCCCGCCTCTCTGTGTAGGTGGTCTGAGGGCATCTGTTCCTGCCCAGACAGGACAGGGTTAAAGGAGCAGCTGATTAGGGGGCTCTGGCTCACTCAGGCCGAGGGGAGGGGCACGGAATGCGAGGCAAGCATGCGGTGGCAAAGTCCAGTGTGACACTGCAACAGCATGAGGAACACCATGTGTTTTCCCGGGGAAGTTGTCCCTGGATCACGCGTCCCTGGCAGTGGCGGGCTGCACAGGCTCCCGGGAGGGGAGGTGTGGATAGTGACCTGTGCTCGCACACAGGCTTCTTGGTGGCTGCAGCAGCAGCCTTAGCATCTCATGCCCCTCTCTGATGTCCGCACTGATAGCCATGGCTTGCACCCGTCTCTGGAGCTCGTTTAGGTGGTGCTCTGAATCACCTCTCCTCATGCACCCCAAAATAATGGTCTTTTGCCTCTTAGGCAGTTCCAGACTTTTTCCTGGACTCCCTCCCGGCTAGCTGTGGTGCACTAGCCCCCTTCAGGCTGTGTTCACGCAGCCAACCCCAGTCCTCTCCCTGGGATCTGAACTCCAAAGCCCGAGCCTCAGCTCCCAGCCCCCGCCCATCCTGGCGGGTGAGCAGAAAAGCCTCTCGGCTGGTGAGTGCTGGTTGGCACCGATCCTCTGTGCGGGAATCTCTCCACTTTGCCCTCCACCCCTGTTGTTGCGTCTCCTCAGTGGCTCGAAGCTTTCCCCCCACCCACACCCCGTCTCCGCCCGCGAAGGGGCTTCCTAGTGTGTGGAAACTTTTCCTTCTTCACAGCTCCCTCCCGAGGGGCAGGTCCTGTCCCTATTGTCTCTCTTTTTTTCTTTTTTCTTTTGCCCTACCCAGGTACGTTGGTAGTTTCTTGCCTTTTGGGAAGTCTGAGGTCTTCTGCCAGTGCTCAGTAGGTGTTCTGTAGGAGTTGTTCCACATGTAGATGTATTTCTGATGTATTTGCAGGGAGGAAGGTGATCTCCACGTCTTAGTTCTCCGCCATCTTGAAGTTCTCCCCCAGTGCTGGAATTTATATGGTGTGGCAGAAGAATAAAAAGGAGTCCACGTATGGTTTGTGGAAATCTTATACTAAAGCATATTCCAAATCAGAATCTTTTATGATGGCAGTCTGGAATCTGCATTCCTAATAAACACCCTGGTGATTCTATGCACATCAATGCTTTGGAAGTCCTAAGTAGAACATATTCCCAGTGGATTGAAATGGTGGACACTGAAGTCAAGACGTGAAAGGCAAGTCAGAATGGAACTGAGAGTGGAAAATTAAGACAGGTTACAGTTGGGAAATAAATACTAGTTTCAAAGGAAATCATAAAGAATCTCTCCAGCAAGAAGGCCAGAATTATTATTGCCGTAAGCTTGTTAAAGTGTCTTGTGATCTATCAAAAGTATACCTTTGTTACTTGAACTATTTGTTGAAATAATCTTTATTTCATTGGGATTAATCTGAATAAATAGGATTCGGACCTTTTAAAGGGGAGTTGTTGTGGCATTCATTTAAGCACTCTGTGCAATGCGAAGCTTAACTTTCCCTCAAAGCTTCTGCTTCCTGGGAACTGATTATAGTGCAGTGCCTAATTCTATGGTTGCAGTGGCAATTACAGGTATCATAACTGCCACTCAGTGGCCCCAACATTCTCACATGTCCTATATAGACAAAAAATAGCAGTGTCAAAGCTCTAGTCTATACCTCACAGAGTCATAAATGTAGGTCACATGTATACAGCTAGCAATGAAAGCATTTTAATATTTATTTCTCAATTATTGTTGACTATTAAATAACAATCTGCCTTTAAAGTCACCCTTCTTTATAGTACTCTTTTAAAATTACATGCATAAGTTTAAATACAATGTAGTTATTGTTTCACAAATGCATTTATTTTAGGTTTGTATAATTTTTTAAACACTCAAAGAAAGTTTTTTTTGATGTTCTCAAGAAATGAGCATTGAGTTTAGCAATAGTGTGCCCACAATCTTTGACACATGATACTAATTTAGTCCTTTTCTTCAGGCTAAAGAGGAAGTGCCTTTCCAATTAATAATTTAATGCATTTGCGCATGATTAGATAAATATTTTGGATGCCGTACTTAATATAAGAAATGGAAACTAAATGTTCTTTAAAACTGCTTCATAAACAATCAGTTACTAAAACTGTTTACATATACATCTATATATCAGTGATGTTAAAGAATTCTCAGAAATAACCGTCACTTTCTTACATCAGCTCATTTTATTTCATTTAGATATTTGTCTACTGTTTCTTTTATTTAATGCTATATTGGTAAATATTTAATCTTTTATTCTAAAACATCTTTTCTTGACTATCTGATGCTTTATGCTAGCTATCTATCTTTTACCTTCTTCCAAGTTTCCAGGGAGCCTCTGTGTACTTTGCTTCGCACTCAACAATGATGCTGCCCTCTTGAAAGTTATTACTAAATCTAATATTTTTCCCAGTCCTCATTTTTAAAATGATTGCCTGTTCCAACAACTTTGCCCTCATTTTATTTCCAAAACATTGCAGCTTTCAAAGGTAAATTTTTTTTCTTAGTCTTTCATTTTTAAAATTTTGCATTATGCAACATACTTACAAAGTCAGAAAATAATCAGATACTTGTGTACTCAGCACTAAAACAGATGTTAACATTTTGTCCTATTTGCTTTAGACCTTACCTTTCTAAAAGAATATGAAAACAAGAAAGTGATACACGAACAGCTAAAGCCCTAACCAGAACCTTTCTCCCTCACTCTCCCCAGAGGAAGGTGTACAACATTTCCCTGCATGGTTTTATACATTTACTACACATATATATTCATAAACAATATATACTATTATTATGTCAATATTTGCATGAATCTTACCATACTCTGCCTCTCTTTCTGCAACTTGTTTTTTTACTCTTATCTTTTTTAAGATTTTCCATGTTTATGCAGGTAAATCAAGTTTATTCATTTTAACTGCTGAATAGTGTTTCATTATATGAGTAAACCATGATTAATTCATTTCCCTACTGAGTGACATTTTTTTTTTCTTTTTGCCATGACAAACAGTCCTGCAATTACTTTCTTTGTATCTGTCTCTATGAGCATGAATTTCTCTAGGGTAGACCCTGAAAAATAGAATTTCTGACTTAGAGAGTATGTGTGTCTTAAATTTTATTACTGTCAACTTGTTCCCCAAAGTAGATGTACCAATTTACATTCCCACCAGTGGTATATAGCAGTTTCTTCTTCTCCACCTTCTCTTCAGTACTTGTCATTACCAGATGGAGTAATGTTTTCCTAAGTGATGGGTATGATGCAATACCTTCTTCTTTTGATTTGCATTTTCCTAGTCACCAGTTAGGTTGAGCATCTTTTCACATGTTTATTGGTCATTGGTCTTTATCTCTTGTAACTTTCACACTCATAGTCTTGGCCCATTTTATTTTTGTTGGGTTGTCTTTTTCTTATTAATGTGTAAAAAAATTTTAAATAGACATTAGTCCTTTGTTACTTGCATAAATGGAAAATATTTTCTGACACTGAAAAATCTTTGAAAAAAGCACTTTGTTTTTTCTATTTGTCATGACAAAGTTTCAAATGTCATTTTTTAATGTTTGCTATGTCTTATAACATTCCTTGTGCATTACTCAATTATTGGAAATAGTGTTAAAAGTATCATTAGATCAATACTGTTAATTTTGTTGCTCAGATCTTCAGAATTCTTGATTTTTTATCTGATTTATCTATTAATCACTGATGAAGGTGTATAAACATCGCCCATTATGATGATGGCCTTCTTAATCTCATCTTGTACTTCTACCTTTTAAGTATGCTCAATCTATACTAAGAATTATCGCATCTTTCTGGTGAACAGAACTTTTTATTAGGACGCATTAACTCTTATGTTTATGGTAATGCTTTTAACTTTCAAATCCACTTTGTCTGATATTATAGGTTAATACCAGTTTTGTTTGAATCTCTTCAGTTTTTCCTATCTCCATTGTCTCTATGTTGTCCTTCTGAAATTCTGATTAAACTGGAATTAGACTTTCTCACCCTATCCTACATATATTTTAAGAACTCTTTCATATTTTCCATCACTTTGTTTCATAAGGGGATTGTTTTTCAGATGAAGCTTTATGGTTACTATTTCTCTCTTGTATTGAATTCTATTTTCAATAATATTTCTTATTTCTAGAAATTATATTTGCTCTTTTACAAATCTCTCTGTTACTTTTTGTTATATGTTCTTATGTAGTCATATTTTTTATTTTAATGTTTATTTCTTTTCACTCATTAAATATACTTTTTAAAAAATTTATATACAATATCTTCAGTCTTGAATAACTCTGAGAATTTATTTATGCTGTTTTGTATGTTCTTACTCATATTAGCTTGCTTATTCAGGAGTTTAGTGTTTTAAAAATGTGAGCTCATATCCTTTGCAACTTTATCTTTGTTGGCTGGGGTGAAGATGTATTCCTTGAGAGAGGATTTGCATCTGTTTCTGCTAGAGAACACCACTAACCCAGGGGCACTTGAAAACAAATGGAATGTGAGATGCTTTGGGGACTCCATGTATGGTACGTTTTCTGGACTCAAATTCACATAAGGGATGGATTCTAGTTGGTTATTTTCAGGGGAGACTTTTTTTCCTCTCCTTCATGCAGACTTAAAGCCAAGATAGGTAATTCTCCTTACCTTCTTCTTTGTGGGTAGGTTTTTATTTATTTTTTAATTTGTTTGATTTCTAGGGTACACATAGAGGATGCTGCTTTCATGCAGATGTCTTGGTCTCTCTCTCCCACTTTGACTGGGCCCTAGGGTTTATCTCCTTTCCCACATGAGCAACTGAGTGCATAAAGGTTTCATTTAATGAAATGAGAGCTATTTGGGGAGAAAGATCTTGAATCCAAGCTTAGACATATAGTTCATGTAAATGTATGTAAAACAACCAGAGGGAAACAACAAGTAGGTGCTTCAGCATCCAGTATGAGCAAAGAGGTGAGCATAACAGTCTGTGAAGCCTTGGCTATGCATGACACTGGTTACAAGTGTGGGGTAAGAAGAGAAGATTGAGGAGAGAGGCCAAGGTACTCATACACTGAAAGCCAAGTGAAAGAGGCTGCTACAAACATAGCTTGTATATTCCTTGCATAGTTTTAAATAATTTGTGCCAATATTTTAAAGTCAAAGGATTAATAAAGAAAATATGGAACTCCTGCTTCTGTTGAAAAATCAGAGTTCTGGCATTAAAGGTTTCACTTTGAAAGCAAGCATCAGGTAGAGTTGAATGAACATGTGTGCTTTAGACAAGCCATATATTCTCTCACCTAGACTGCATCCATCATCTGTATTACCTGGCTAGTTTCTTCATGCATTTGAGTTTGTGCCCTGACCTAGACTAATAATGGCTCGATCATGTGATTGTTGAAGAAGATACGGACTTTAATGACTATGGAACAGAAAACAAAAAAAACCTTACTGGGATACTGATTGGTTTTCCCAAGACTAGATAAACATATGCGATTCCATTTTTGAAGGAGCAGGATTATTCAGGGGTGGGATTTCCTGCCCATTTACATACAAGGTCCCACATTAGGGGTATGATTTCAGAATGCTCACAATGTCTGATATTAGCCCAGAATTTATAAAGCACATGAAACCATAAACAGAAAATGTGGGCCAGGCCAAGTAATAACAAAAACATAAATCTTTCAAGGTGCCTGTTTATGCCAACAGAGGAGAGAGTTCCACCCACAATGAATAGGAATTGCATTGGATCCACTCACAACACATATCCCCAAAGAGTAATTTAAGCAAATGTAAGCAAATTTGTGGTTCAAAGTTTATGTAAAACAAAACAAAACAAAACATAAAACCTATGACCACTACTTAAGAAAGCTGCAGGGGAAGAAGGATCATCAAGTGAAAGCTGGGTCTATGTGAGAGCATTAATGTGAAGCAAATGTTCAGTGAAGAGTTTGAGGACTGAAGAGATTTTGCAGATGATTGACTATGAATTTGAAAAGAGCACAATGGAAGTATTGCAGGAAGTGGGAACAGATGAAATGTGGGGCAAAGATGGTTTATATAGATCTTTATAGGAATCAAAATGAGATATATACAGGATGATCTGGTAGTTTATGCATTCTCATGACATCATAGACAGAGATAAACATCCTGGTGGATTCAAAGTTTTATGATTATTGGAAGGTAAGGATAATGGGAGACTGAGGTGTCCTCTGATCCTTATAATAAAGTTGAGGATGCCTGAGGGAGCAGATTAATCTTTCCATCAGAGGATAGACAGTCTACAGAGCTAGTTTAATTTCAGTGCTTGGGGCTTGCTCTCAACCTTGTTATAAGTAGGATAGTCATAGTTTGTGTAAGCAAGAGAGCAGAGATAATTAGAACCACTGAAATATAGAAAACTCAATAGACATTCCAAAAAAGTATTCATCGATATAATTTAGGAAATTTTCCCTAAAACAGATAAATTCTGAATCTTTAGATGGTTATATAGTGTTATGTATCAGAATATTTTATATAGATCAATTAATATAAAGACATTTTCTGGTTATTTAACCTAAGGCTATAGACAATTTTTCTAGTCATCCAGGCAGCAAAAAAATATTTTCCTACCAAAGGGAAAAATTCAGTCTGGCTTCAGCCTTCTCCAAAGAAAATTTAAGCAGAGAAGAAAATTGAGCAATTGCCACAGAATTTCCAAGGTAAAGAAATTGTGACCCAAGGATTGCATCCAGCCATGGTGTCATTTATTGTAAGAGCAACAGGCAGGTATTTTTAAACCTCAAAGAACTCAAGAAATGTAACACTCATGATCCCTCTTGAAAATGCTATTCAACAATAAATTGTAGCCACTTCAGAAATAATTTATGAACAAAGAACTCAGCAATGGAGGAGCTATGTTAAAAGGTTTGCTTCTGAGCTTTGAAACCTATTTAAATAGACTATAGAGAGTATGCTATTTTTTTTACATTTGGTTTTTGGAACTGCTTTGAGAGAACTGATGTAAATTATTTGAAATGTTTCTTAAGAAAATCCCTTTCTATCAAGAGAACAAAGGACAGGCCCTGATCAGACTGGAATATTCTTTGACAAACAGCACCAATTTAAATGAAAAGTATAAATTTGGGAAACATCATGAAAAAAAGCTTCTAAGTTTACTGGTTATTTTTTTTTTCCCAAAAGAACACAAAATCAGCAACAGTGAAATTCTGGGAAGACCCTGGAACCAGATAAAACAATCTTATTAAACACTGAATCACGGTTAAAGAGCAGTCACCCGGCAACCAACGACCTCATCATTTCCTCCAAATCTTCCACAGTGCATTTTTTTTTTTTTTAATTCTCATAAAACTAGGACAGACTAAAAAATCGTGGAAAGAGGTGGGAAACGAAGAAGGCTGAGGGAAGGGGAAACAGTCTTATTTGACTGCAAATTTGATCCAGATACTCAAAGGCTGCACAAGGTCAAGCCATTCAGGCCACAAAACACATGAAATACTCTTTTACCTCAGTCATCTGAAGAGCAAGCAATAAGAGAAAAACGAGTGACACCGAGCCTTTAAAATCTACAATTAATAAAGGAAAGTCACAAAACATTGGGACAGGAAAGAATCTGAGGCTCCAAGCCCTTCACTTGGCAGGTGAACTAACAGACTCAGCAAAGTGGTGGAGTGGGTCTATGGCCCACTACATACAAGTGCTAAGTGGGCACCTGGGTCTCACTCCTGGTCACTGTTCTTTCTACCAACTATACTGTCTCATACTGAATACAGGTGTTGTTAATTGGCAGCATGTGTCATTAAGCAGTTATTACCTAGTCAAATTTGGCTGTGATATCAGTAACTGTCTGTTCTCCTGAGAGATCAAACATTTTAATAATATTGTAGCAAAAGGTTTTCTAGGCTCTGCTCATTTCTGAAGCTTTATAAATCACTATTTTTTTCCCATGGCTACAAACATTTCATCCACTACTTTCACCCGGGCAATCAAAATTTGAAGCACACTTGGCCTCGGTCTTAAGCATCGAATACCTCTATGGGAATTTAGACGTCTTTAACCAAGGAGATCTAGAGTCCTATCAATTTCTAGCATTGCCACTTCTATCAAAACATTGTTCACCAACAAAATCACTTTGTGTATACAATACCACTGAGTACCTATCTTAGTCAGTTTGGGCTGGTAGGACAAGCTTCCATAGATTGGGTAGCTTAAACAACAAACATTTATTTCTCTGAAGGTTAGAAGTCTGAGATCAGGGTGTCAGCACAGTTGGGTTATTAGTGAAGGCCCTCTTCCTGGTTAAGTCCTCAGATGGCTTTTTCTTGGTATGTACATACAAAGAGAGACAGAGAGAGAGAGAGAGAGAGATCTCATGTCTCTTCCTCTTTTTACAGGGATGCTAATCCCACCATGATGCTCCATCCTTATGACCTCCTCTAAATTAGCTTCTAAAGCCTCCACCTCCAAATACCATCACTTTGGGGATTAGGGCTTTAACATATGAATTTGGTGGAGACACAAGCATTCAGTCCACAGCAGTTATCTTATAATTTCTCTCCCCCCAACCAAAGCACCTTAGGATTAAATGGACACAGATGTATACTGGGTTGGCCAAAAAGTTCTTTTGGGTTTTTCAATAACATCTTACAGAAAAACCAGAATGAACTTTTTGGCCAATCCAATACTTTCTATAAACACTAGAGGAATCACTTTATTTCTAATAGGTTAATTTAATCTTTCTAGAAGATCCTTTTCAGTTAAGGAGTGGTTGCTAAACAGAGTAGAAAAAAGAGTGTTCTGGGTATGGGATATGGCTTGTGAGAAATCTTGAAGTTGGCATAGGATAGTACAAAACACCATTACTCTGTGCCTGGAATTATGCTAAGTGCTTTATATAGGTTATTCAATTTTAATTAAAACCCCTATAAAATTGGTTATTTTATTACTGTTATCTTGCAGCAGAGGAAATTCAGTCTTGTAGAATTTGAACCCATTCCCAAGGTAAATCTCACAAGGCACAAAGCCAGGACTTGAAGCCAGGATTCCTGATTCCAGAATTAGGCTCTTAAACACCTCACTCTGCAGCCTTTCTCAGCATATCACAATGAATAAATTTCCATCTTTAGAGTAAACTTGGTTTTTGAAAAGACAGGTTCATATTTGTTTTACCTTAGCATTCAATAGCATTCTGGATTTACTTTCCTTTTCACAAAATTTTTAATGAATAATTAACACATTTAAAAAGCTAATAATTCAATTCACCATGGTTTTCTGAAGACATTTTAAAAATGTGAAAACGTGTTTCTCTTAGCTTTCTTTTTATTAATTATGATCCATTTAGGACATAATATAGAGTCTGGCTCATGTGTACATATCAATTAATGAAACACTGCAATGGGGAAACTATTCAAATAATAAACCAAGAACACAGAATTATCTGAAATAGAAAACAGAATTTAATGTATATCTCAAATTTTAATTTTGTACTGAATTAAAGAAAGCTCAAATTTGAAAGAAATAAGAACATGTGAGCTTAAAAAATTTTTGCAAAAATATTAAATCTGTAAGTTCAATTTTGTCATATTCTATTAAGTACATAAATAACAATCAAGAACACTTTAAAACAAAAAAGTATACGCCAGTCATTTTGAGAAGTACATTTGACTAGATAATTCCCAATTTTTATTTTTTTGGAATAAATGAAGAATGAGAATATTTATAACACATTTTTAGTGTTTTTGAGACAATTATTTCCAGTTTCCTAGAAAGAAAGACTTAACAAATCAGTATTCAGAAACATAGCATTCTCATTTTCGTTTCTTCTGCCTACATTGCAGCACCTTATAAATCCCCCTGACAAAATAAAAAAATAAAAATCTCAATTGGCATTTCTTAAGGCACCCACAGATACACAAAAGTAGCAAAATGAGCTTGTTTCTTCATTAAGATCTGAAATGTTTTTCCTGACTTCTGGGAAACACTCCTCACTCCTCAAAGATCTTAGCTCCCTGCTTATGCCTCTCTCCCAGACATCACTTCCATTTAATTTTTGGTGATTTCTATCCATGCTTAAGTGATTCGACTGAAAACCTGGTCTGTCAATTCCTTCAGAGCCTCTTTTCCAGTGATTCATAAAGATCATATCCCTCCCTTGTCTTTATCAATCACTACAAATTCTCCAGAATCTCACTTTCAATTGTCCTACTCGCCAATCATTACTTTCTCCCTGTTCAGCTTACTCTCCGTATTACCCTAAATCCAATGATCCCTCTGCCACAGGGACACCTAAATCTATTGATACTGCTACCTGTCCATTAAATTTTATGGGCAATCATTATTATCTCTTCCTTGCATACATATCAACTCTCATCTCCATCTCTTGTAGATTTGTAATCATTTGACAAAATCCTACCTGTAGTTAAATTCAATTACCTAGCTACTCAGCCCACTACCCATGCAACTGAATGTGGCTGGAGAAAAACAGAAAGTTGCTGAACACTTGAATTTCAAATCCCAGGTGAGCTTTTAGAGGGAATTCCCTGGCAGTCCAATGGTTAGGACTCCACGCTTCCACTGCAGGAGACATGGGTTCGATTCCTGGTCAGGGAACTAAGATCTCACATGCCATGGCACAGCCAAAAAAAAAAAAAGTTACTTTCAAATCCCAGGTGAGCTTTTAACGACACCTGGTAACCATAGTTTATTTCCCTACTTCATTCACACTCCCAGATTTCTAGATAACTATTTAAAGTCTCTGTCTCCTTAAACCCACAACACTTAATCTCCCATTCTCAATCTCAGCTCATGACTTATTTTCCTGATAAAACAGAAGCATTCAGAAAGACAACTTCCAGAAGTTCCCACAGGTGCAACTACCAGCATCAATACACATAACTCTGCCTTCTGCCTTCTCACCTGTTAACCCTGGGTAGAATAACTGCCCACACTCATCTAAAGCACTTCCTTCCACTTGTGTGTTAGACCCCATCTTCTTTGTCAAAGACATCCCCCCCCCCCGCAGCCACTTCTTTCTTTCCTGCATCATCAACTCTCCTCTCTTTCTCTCTCCTCTCTCCACTCCTTCCTGGATCTTTTATTAACATACAAACATTCTCTTATTTCCCACATCCTTTCCATTCTGATAGGGTGTTTTGCTCAAAAATCTCATTAACAACTTTTTTCTACAATTAGGTATTTAAATCATCACATATTTTGGAGGAAAGTATCTCCATCTCACTTTTGTGCAGGTTGAAATGAGTTGGTCGAAGCTAATAGGGAACATGAATTATTGATAAATGAAAATCTCTATCTCAAAAGGAGATCTAAGTAA
Source organism: Globicephala melas (assembly GCF_963455315.2). NCBI lineage: Eukaryota > Metazoa > Chordata > Mammalia > Artiodactyla > Delphinidae > Globicephala > Globicephala melas. The sequence continues at coordinate 40,159,588 of NC_083329.1, read as the reverse complement.
GGAGGTATATTTATAAAATCATGTCCTACCTTTCTATCACTACATCATGAGTGGAATGTAACTTAAACAACTGACTACTGCAAAAGCAAGGAAGAAGGAGCAACTGGACAATCTGCTGTACAAGTGTTTCCATATGTGTCCAAATAACAATGGTACTGTAATAGAGACTGCCCCTTTCCTCAAGTTAATAGGGACAGCTCCTTTAATCTAAAAAACATCATCAACAAATGATCAGGATTCCAGCTGCAAGGCAAGGAAGTTCTTCAAGACAATGCTGTAAGTTCAAGGAGGCTAAGGACATACAATAAAATGAAAACATGGTAAAGGATTTACTTCTAATTACAGCTCCCTCAGTTAAGTTGTAAACTTTAAGAGCAATCAGTTGGACAGATCATTTCCTGGAAAATGATTTCTAATTTTTGAGAGAGCATTTGTTGATTTGCAACTAACACGAATTATGTTGCTTCATAAAGTCTTTGATGCCAACAGAATTAACCTTTCATGGGAAATGCTGACAGAATCACCATAATTCAGCTGAAATTCTAGAAATGCCTGTATTCCTTCTGTATTTTCAAATTATTTTATGCTTTGCCATTATTTTTCCAAGTTTCTTTAATGGCAGGTTAAATCTCTTAGAAATGTAAGTCCAAGACTGAAGTAACAAAGTATAGGCCCATCTAAAGGGGCAGATCCTATGTAAGTAGTTAAGTAACATTCTTAAGACTACCTCAATATGTTAGCTTAAATGTTTGCAAACTAAATTAGAGCTTCTCTCTGAATATTATTTCTAAAATAATTAACACAAAACCAGTAATAACCAATACTCATAAAATGGCTTATGTCATTCTCTATGTAAAACTTTTAAAATAATTTTTACTTGGACTCTCCATTGCTGTCAGGTTAAAGTCCAAATTTCTGCATATGGTTTAAAAATCACCTGGCCTCCATTTGTCTCTCTTACTCCATATCTTGTCATTCTCTGGCCCAATTCCCCAAACTTAATGCTCCAAACAAACTGAATTCATTTTTACTCAGCAAATATGCCATGTTCTCTCTCCAATTCTGATCTTTGCATATTCTCCATCTGAAAGAAAAATATTCCCTTTTCATTTTACCTAGTTATCTTTCAATTCATACAGGTGTCACTACCTCCCAGAAGTCTCCTCCACTCCTCTAAGACTGTATTAGATACACTTCCTGCATTTATCCTAGTATACTGTAGTTGTTATATATACTCCTCCTGCATTTATCTTAATATATGGTTAACTGCTTCTCTGCAAAGTCCATATGCTCCGGGGGGTGTCTCATCATTGCAGTTCCCAACATAAAATTTTGTGACAGATTTCAAAATACACAAAGTGCCATAGACATTCTCTCATTTGATCATCACACCTTTGTGAATGGGAGAATAAATGTTATCATTACCACCTCAGTTTTCAAATGAGAGGCCTGAGATTCAGGGAGGTGAAATAACTAGCCCAAGAAGAGAAAGATAAAATGGCAACAAGAGTTTGATTCTAGATCTTCATATCATAAGTCATGTAGTCTTTTCATGTAAATGGGATCCAATTTCTAAATTAACTGCACTGTCCAAACATGAGTTTTCAAAGGCTAAGTGGTAAATGTAAAAGTATGCATCAGTTCCTGAAAACTTATTAGTGACTTCACAAATTCAGCACTCAGTGACATCTATTCACTAGCAATGGCACTTCAGTGAGGTTGAGACGATCCAAAACTGAAAGCATATTTGTTCTACAAAAACTAACTCAACTGTTTTCCCTGAGTAGATAAAAGTTAGTGTTGTGTTTATGAATCTGGCCTGTGAAGAGAGGGACTGTTTGTGCCTTTCCTAGGCTATTAAATAAAGCATCCACTGCATTTGACATCAGCTTTTGAAGGGAGAATGTGTTGTACTCCCTTAACCTTCCCCACCAAATTTGCCTTCTGTCAGACTCTTCCATTTCACAAACTAACCTTGTTCTATGAAAAAAGGAGAAAGTAAAATAAATGGCAGACAAACAAAAATGTCACAAACATAATGGCTTTAAAAATCACAGAACTAGGTAAACCAAAAAAGGCTGAAAATGGCTAACAAAAATCCTCTGCCCAGGTGTTGTTTTATGATGTAAAATAAGGTGATATTCATTAGCTAAAGATAGTCAGATGGTTGGTTTCTGCACAGAGAAATTGATATAGAAAGGTAGACTTTTATCTGTTTTGAGCATTCTTTCCTTTAACCTACAGGCTTTAGGTCTGTGTACCAAAATTTTTGAATCAGTGTAGAAGATTCCAAGAAGTTCTGGCAAGAGGTGGAGTTGATGCAGAATCAGGGACTGCATAACACAGTGGGGGTAGATATCTATACCCCATTTCCTTCAGCTTCCATATCAAATAATATATAGCATGGATAACTTAAGAATCTGCTCCTGAGAAAACTATATACACATTCTATGCACTGGATTTTAAAGCCTGAAATTTAAAGACTTGTTAAGCGAAGTTTTGTTATATAGCCAATGCCACAATGTTTTTCCTGGCATGATTTTTTTTTTGTATTTCATCAGGTTGGGTATATCACATTGAGTTGACATTGATTCCAATGACCCTCTATCACCAGGTGGTGATCACAGAAAAGGAAGACAGGTGGTGATCACAGAAAAGGAAGGTGGTGATCACAGAAAAGGAAGACAAGCACAGGATACAGAAAGGTACTTAAACTTGTGACTGGGCTTTCTGACCCCATAGATATCCACAGCATTAACATAAGCTCTGGGATTGGAATCCCAGCTTTATATTGCTCTCTTAAAATTATAAAATTGGGAGAATATCAGAATAAGCAAGGTATTTAGAAATCATCTAATCTTTCATCTTCCCTAAAGAATAAAAAGAGCTCTCTGGGGCTTCCCTGGTGGCGCAGTAGTTGAGAGTCCGCCTGCCGATGCAGGGGACACGGGTTCGTGCCCCGGTCCGGGAAGATCCCACATGCCGCGGAGCGGCTAGGTCCGTGAGCCATGGCCACTGAGCCTGTGCATCTGGAGCCTGTGCTCCGTAACGGGAGAGGCCACAACAGTGAGAGGCCCACATACCGCAAAAAAAAACAACAAAAAAAAAGAGCTCTCTGGCTAAATATGTTTTGGAAATTATGCATGCATATCATCCTCTGAAATTCTCAGAAGTATTTTGCTATGTTAGAGGTTGTATGAAAATTTTCAGTAAAGAAAGCTTTCTTTCTCACTTTGTGTAACCTAATCGTCTCCCTTTTACTCACTTAATGCCATCTTTTACCATCTTATGAGGACACACCTGGAGACGTGCTGACCTAGTCTAACCATTTTCTGATATTTGCTTCCAAGAGAACAGTCTCTCTCACTGCTACTGCGTTCTTCCGAAATGCTGAAGAGATGTCTGGTTCCTCCCGCCTTGTGGCAGGACGAGACAGCCTGTCTTATGAGAACATTTCAGCTCTGAATAGATAGAACAAAGTGTCTCCAGTCTGAAATGCATGCCTTTCTCATTCTCATCCCTATCCGGAATTGGTTCACTAAGAATCATGGATAGTGGTAACAACTGTTTGTTTGGTTTGGTTTATTTTTTGGTTTGTTTTTCACCCAGTAAGCTTTCTCATCTCCCTCCCTCTGGGAACAGAACCTGCTCTCCTCCACTGTAGATTCAGTTCTTGGCCCATCACGTTCTCTTTCTTCTTGGCAGCTGTGATGGATCCAGTGATGAGCACATCACAAAACAGGGCTAATTGGGGTCCTCTTGCAAGATTAATACATGAACTTCGGGAAAGAGCAACTCTCTCTTTCTACAGAGCTCATTAAACTAGGAGGATGTGATATCTATGGCTCCTGGTCAACTCCTTCTCCAGCACAGGAAGAGAGCCATGAAGCCAAGCAGAAATAAGCAGTGGAGACAAGAAGAGTTAGGTTAAGTTGGGTTCCTTGTTCTCATGCCTGAGAACCTGAGTTTCAAAATACACTGTGAAAAAAAGACACACGCTTCCCAGTATAACATCCATAAATAATTTCAATTAAAGATCATTTAAATAAAGCCTATTACTAGGGACACCCTTTTTTTTACAAGACTCAAATTATCAGTGCATAACTTGGATTATGAACAGAGCTCTTCTATACAGAATAAAATTTAAATGTAAATTACATCTTCGGTAAATTATTTCTGTATCATACTTTTGCAATTAAAGAGTTATTTTTCAAAGCTTAAAAATGGGCAAAGGTTTCTCTTTAATTACTGCATATTCTACTATCTGGATTTGGTAGTCTTAGGTAATTATTAAAATTTGTAGTTGGGATCAACCCCAAAATAGCAGGGAGTCAATGTATTTCCCTGCGGAAACTCCAGCACTTTGCGTTCTGGTGTGTTTGGTGGGGAGGGAGTGTGAGGAATAGAGTTCTTTTTTCTGACTTCTTTACAACATCCTTCATTAAACACTCTGTACAAGACATAGAAAAAAGTGTCCCCTCGCTCTCTGTTCCTTTCTTGTTTAGCAAAAGTCGTCCTCAAAGATGTTATCAACTGAACAGAATGTTTAGTGTCTGGAGCTTTACATCAGTGAGTCAAGCATTGCTACAATTATAATCAAAATGCCATGTTGTCTTGAACAACTAGAGCTAGCTCCACTCTGAGAGCATTTAAGAAGATAAGTGGCAGAATGCCATGACATGTATGCTCATGTCCTGATGGATGTGCCCAGAAATGTGTTTAGTTCTTGGGTTCCTTCCCACATGGCACCTCCTGCTGCAATTTATTGACACCAGATGTTCTTTGTATCAGTAAGACTTGTAGCAATGTCTATTTAAAGTTAAATGGAATAATTGAAGCCAGAGCATCATACTTTGAATGAAGTAAATCAAAGCACATCACAGTCATAAAAATGCAGACTAGGGAAAGCATGAATGAGAGAAATCCATTATAAAAAGAAAGCCAGACTAATAGAGACCAAAAAGCTCTGATTAAAATTTATCATCTCACACAACACTGATAGAAATCAATTGGTAACTGGTCCGAGCTCTGACGCCAGAATTAGTGAGCATGCCTTACTATATAAATTAGGCAGGAATCTTTTGTCATGATGACCTCCTTCTCCATGACAGCTCATGGAAAACAATTCTTCACTTGAATCGCCGTAGGGATCAGATGTAAAAACTCTAGTTAATGATAAGAGACATGGACTTGAAGTCTAATCATTTTACTAACGTAATGCTTTAGACAGAGGTTTTAACAAATCAAGGCTCAACTAATGATTGATGGTAGGAAATGAAGACATGTTTTAAAGTCTGTTTTAAAAGAAAACTAAGACAGGAAGGACAGTGTGATTAGAAAAGCTCAAAGCCAACCACGAACCATGAGCATTAATAAATGTGGATTTTAATAGGTACAGGTCTGGCGGCCAGCAGACAGCAAGAACTTAGACTGATTGAACAGAAATGAGAACTTTCAGTATTACTCTTACTACATTCAATCAGCAGTGGCAATCATAAATAGACCTAATTATAATAGTAATTTTAAAGTACAGAAATCAAAGCTATTAAAACTAAAATAATAAAGTGCAAGCATGGCAAAGCCATATTTTAAAGAAGTTAACTGAGGTTTTCCCTTAAAAATTTTTTTTTTTGGTATTCTTCCTCTATCTGTTTCCTCATGCAGGCAAATACTTGACTCTGCATTTATCATTTCAGCAAAAGGTTGTCACAGGATAAAAAGTAGAAGGAGCCTACCTTTTGTGTTCCCAAAACTTAAATTCCTTTGGAGAAATTTTAAGGATTTAGAATAAAGTGTATAGGAAAAGCAAAGGAAAAAAGGGGTGTTTCATGCCCACTCCCACTCAGACTAGAAAAATAACACCCTGGGTGGAGAAGAGAAGAGAAGAGATGGTAAAGAAGTAACAAAAAAAGAGAAAGTATAGTTTTTGAGAGAGGGGCCCGGTGCCCTGATTTCAGAGTAGGATGTTCAGAGTGGGGTTGGGGAAGGCAGCAAACCATGAGGGAGAGTGAAGAACATTTGTGTAATAGATCCAGACAGAGCCCTGGGCAGACATTGGGAGTTTCCAGTGCCACATCATGGAGTAGAAGCTGTAGGATAATGTCCATGCCTTAAGTCTGACTCTGATGTGGAAAAGAGATGCCAACAGACTGGAAGGAGGCTTGAGGACAGGAACATGGGTTGACTCAAGAGGAATCTTAATTCCTGAGTGACTAAGGACTAAATCGGAAAAGGTAAGTCTCTGAGGATTCTTGCTTAAATAGATGACTCAAGGGCCAGATATGCTACAATGTCTTAGTACTACACAAGCCCTTGGAACGACCCCTTAGCACTCCTGCAGAATGAAGTCTTGATATTAAAATTAGGCTGTGATATAGAAAAACAAATTATTTGTATATTTAGGGTTAAGGACTCATATTTATACCACTATAAAAGTTATTTCAAATGCCTCTGAAGAGAAAAATACCATATTCAAAATGGAGGGAGGTATATAAAATATTGACAGCAGGAAGAACTACTGCATGAATATGAACTGTTTTAGTGCATCTAAATGATAAGCTCAGCAAAGGGAAATTCATGACCCCTGTAATATGTGGAGTCCCTCATCACGATAGACGGATGGCATCTAATGTCTTTTGCTTCTTAATGATCCTGAGCCAATCTAGCTCTTGGTGTTGGCCGTGCAGAAACATGACTCCACCCCATAACTGCAGTCCAGGAAGATTCAAGTAAATCAATCAAAGGAAGGTATTCTGGCTTCAGGGTAAAAGCAGTATCTGTAGCTATGAAGAAGTAGTGGTGTGCTACCAGACAGCAGATGATATAGCAGAGCAGAGGGTGGAAGCAGGCGAGTCATTCAGTTGTTTACAGCATTGTGAAATTCTAAAACAATAAAATAAAATGATAAGACAAAGTATCACATCTCCCAGGTTTTTTGAAGAAATTACAAAGTGTACTAGGAAAAATGTGAACTTGGAACATTATTAAGAAATTTCTCCTACTGTTTTCAAGTGAAAAAAAACACACATCTATTTTTGACAGAAACAGTCTAGGTGTCTTTGTAAGATTTAGAGTGTAGATGAAATTTTGAGAAGAAGCAGAATAAAATGGACTAAGACTTAGTAAGGAAAAAATAATCCTATGTGTGAAGCAACCCTTTCTTTAATGAAAACAATGCAACCACAAGAAGTTAGGAAAAAATATAGAAAATAACTTTATGACCTTTAGATAAGAATTTCTGAGGTAAAATGCAAAAATCACAAACTATTAAGAAAAAGTACATAAATTTAAGTTTATTTAACTTAAAGTAAAAAAAAAAAGTTGAAAGATAAGTTATTGATCAGGAGGCCATATTTTAAAAATACACAGCCTAAAAAGATCAGTTCCCAAAATATGCTAAAAACATGCACTCAAATATACACAGTGAGAGATACCACTTCACACACTTGCAAGACTAGACACAATTAGTACATCTGATTAATATTAAGTTTAGAGGAGGGTATTAAAAAAAAAAAGGGGCTCATGCTGGTGGGCGTGTAGGTTAATAAAACAATATGGAGGACCATCTGTCAGAATCTAGTATGGTTGAAAATCTGTATTCCCTATGGACCAGAATTTCTGCTTCTCAGTGTAGCCTAGGGAAAGCATTTATTGCAGTACTGCTTTTCAATAGCAAAATATTGGAAATAACCTAAATATCATCAATAGGGAAATAATATAAGTAGAATGTGGTAAGTAACACTATACTATAGTTATAGAAATAAGCTAGATTTCTATATCTCAAAATGATTAGACCTCAAAAATATGATTTTTAGAAAAAGCAAGTTGCAGATTGATATGTGCAGTATGATACATTTATGTATATATTTAAAAATACTTTGTTGGGGGATGGTGGTGGTGGGATGAATTGGGAGATTGGGATTGACATATATACACTAATATGTATAAAACAGATAACTAATAAGAGCCTGCTGTATTAAAAAAATTAAATTAAATTAAAAAAATAAAAATCAGAAAAAAATACTTTGTTAGTCTTCATGGTGAGTGACAAAATGGACATTATCTGAATGATTTTTACTTCTTTAAAGAAACTATAATAAAATATTAACAAGGATTAATTTTAGATATAAATTATCCTTTGTCTTTTTATATTTCATAAAATAACAAAAAAGAAAAATTAACACAGAAAAGAATACAAATGCACTCATTTCCATTCTAGGAAACATATTTAAGAGATAATTTTGGAACCCAAGACCTAAACTTGAATAGATTCCAACTGTCATTTACACAATTGTTACATCAAACCGATTTTTATTGTATTAAAATAAGAACTCTTTACATGTCTTAGGAGAGGACAGGTGTTGTTTTGTTAAATTCTTGGGTCATTTTATAAATCTACTCTTTAGATACCTCAAATCCATGCTGGATTCCAGAATAAACAAAACTTCGATTATTCTATTTAAATAAATAAATCACATCTTGCTAGGTTGGAAGAAAAGGAATTAACCAAAGTGGAGACTTTTTTAGCCTTAGGAAAATTAAAACCTCATTCATTATATTCAGCATTGAATGTAGAGCCGTTACTTATGTCAATATTGTACCAGTATCTATACTGCCTAAGACAGACATTGAACGCAGGGAGACTGTATACAGAGAGAAGATGATATGCAAGTAAAGAACAAACAACTGCATGATGATTATATCAGTTTCCTAGGATGTCATAACAAAGTGCCACAAACTAGCTTAAAATGACACACATTTATGGTCTCACAGTTCTAGAGGCTAGAAGTCCAAAATCAAGAAATTGGTAGGGTTGGATCCTTCTGAGAGTTCTGAGGGAGAATCTGTGCCATGCTTCTCTCTTCTGTTGACAGCCTGGGCATTCCTTGGAGTGACTCCATCACTCCAATCTTGCCCTCCATCTTCACATGCGTTCAAATTTTCCCTCATCTTACAAAGACACTAGTCATAGTGCATGAAAGCCAATCTAATAACCTCATCTTAACGTAATTAAATCTATAAAAATGTACTCTCAGTAAGGTCACATTCATAGGTACTGAGGGCTAGGACATCAACACATAGTTTTTTTTGGGGGGGGGACAAAATTCAACCTATAACAATATATAGCTCAGAATCCCTGAAAAAGGTAATAAGAATTGCAATGGTAAAGATGACTTCTTTAAAGAGGTGAGACTTGAGCTAGAGACTGGAAAGAACTTTTACGAGCAGAGAATATTCTAGGTCAGAGGAATCAAGTATGAAAAATGACACACTGACAAAAATCACATGCATTTAAAAGAATGACTTTCTTTCTTAGAGCTTCCAGTGCTTAGAAGAACATTAGTCATTATGTGATCTGACCTCTCATTATTGCATTCAACAAATCATTCATTCAATAACATTATCAAGTGGCAGGCACTGCCTAGGTGTAGGAGATATGATACTAAGAACAGGCAGAGCTCTTGTCCTCATGTAGGAAATAGAGTTAATAAAATAATCAAACACACAAACGTAAATCTTGTTGACAAATGCTGGGAGAGAAAAAGCATAGAGCTATGAGAGCATATAAAAGGCCCATTTGATCTAGTCAAGACAACAATCTTTTCCTGACTAAGTGACAATTTAATCCACATCTGAAGCAGAATGAAAGCTCAGTAGTCCAAGGAGGGAAAATTCAGATTTCCAAAGAGAAGGAAAGCATGTGCAAGAGGAGCCTGGCAAATGCTCCTCTGGCAGAGAGGAGCTTGGTGAGAACAAGGGCCTGGAGGAAGCCATGATGGCTGAGGTAGAGAAGGTGAGAGGAGGCATGGTAGGAGATGAAGCTAGAAATGCAAGAAAGAGCCAGAACACGCAGAACTGTATGAGACATATCAAGAATGGGAGCAAGGGAAAGGTTTAAATATTTTTAAGCCAAGTAGTGGAATTATTATATTTAGGCTTTATAAAAATCACTCTGGCAGCATATTATAATCTACAGATGGGGACACCAAGAATCAAATAAATTAACTGTCATGCCAAAGTCAAAGAACTTTTTAGAAGCAGAATAGAGCAAAGACCAAGACCTCTTGCCTTGTCCTTTATGAAAAGCAAAACTGTAGGGGATACTCAAACACCTAAAAAACATGTGGCTTCTCCTCCAGCCTTCTCCCACCTAAGTAATTGTCATCTACTCCACTGCCCAAATCCAAATCCTTCACCTATTTCAAGCTCTTTTTCTCACTACCGTATCTAATCCATTAGTAAACACTGCCAGTCTTGCAAAACGTTTCTCAAATCCATTCATTTTCTCCAAACGCCTGCTTCCACACGAGTCAACACCATCATCACTGGTGGCCTGAACAATGACACAGAATACTAACTGCTCTCCTAATCACCATCCTTGACCCCTACAAAAAAAATATACTCTACCACTACGAAGTTGATGTTTTTAATGTTTTTTTAAGAACATATAGTATGTCATGTCACTCCTCTACTAAACCCCCCGCAGTGGCTTATCAAAACTCCTAAAATAAATCAAAACAATTTACCATGGCCTAGAAGATGCTACATGTTGTAGCCCCTCTTCAATATGAACTGACTTTTCTCCTTAACCACGCTTGGGTCTTATCCACTCCTCCAGTATACCAAGGTCATTACCACCTCAAGGCCTTTATACTTGCTATTCCCTCTGGAATGTTCTTCTAGCTCTTTGTAAAATTGGATCCTTCTCATATTTCAGATCTCAACTTTCAGCATTTGAGAGAGAATTTTTTGGACCATTCTATCTAAAGTAGGCAATTAATCTCTATCTCAAAACTCTTGTTTCTTTCTTGGCTCTTTATGCATATATTTCCTTTATTATTATTATCTGCTTCACCCAATCAAATGTGAGCTCCCTTAGGAGGGAACTTTGTCTTCCTTGTTCAATGCTGCATCTCCAACTTTTACCAAAGCCAATGCCAGACACACAGAAGTTGTTCAATAAACTCTGGTCAAATAAATGGATAAATACATACAGTGATCAGTAATTTACAAAAAAAAAAGACGCACTAAGGACAAAAACATGAGAAAGATAAACAAAAACAATTATGAAAATCTCCCAAGATTTTCATCAAAAGAAATCATGACTTTTAAAAGATCCTCCTTGGAAAACTACATTTGCTTCATGGGTAAATTTTTTTAAATTATTTTTTAATCTAGAGTTTATCTTTAAGACTCATAATATGATGATTTTTTTCCTAGAAATGTATGTCTGAGGTTTTCAAAAGAATGAAACAAAGACAGTATGGGCAGTGTTAGAAGGGTGGTTGGAACTTTGGTCTGAGACACCTTGACATACTGGCTTTAAGGAGATGCTGCTGCAGCATTCCATGTGTAATAAAACAAGGTGTAGAAAACACACCTGACTACTACAGGAGCTAAGCTTAGGATTTTTTTTAAACTTGTAATTAGAGTCTCTTTATTTTTTCAAACTCAAAAAAAATACACTCTCTCTAATTACTCAATAAAAACAGCCAATTGTTGATTTCATCTGATTCATTTGTCCCTAATGTAAAATAAAACTAAGTGGACAATTAGACTGTTCTCTTCCCAAAGTTACTCTGTCTGTAAAATTACTTGGAAAATAAGAAACTATAAATAGATTTCCCATGTCTGTGTAACGTGTTTAACTTCTGATCATCTGGTTAAGACATATTGTCTTACTGATCTGTAAATTTATTTCATCATTTTTATCATTTGTTTTCAATCAGTCACAAATGTTTATAATGCTAGGAGCTTTTCATAATTGAACAACAAATATTTACAGAATAGCTACTATGTCCTGAATCTTATGTAAGATAACAGAGATATAAATAAACGAAATACAGTTTCCTTCCCTCTAGTCCATAGTCTCACAGTAGGACCTAGAAATTAGTGGTTAATAACACAGATTCTACCATAAGTAAGCATCACCCCTAATTAGCTGCATGATCTTAGAAAAATTACTTTAAATGTATTGGAATGTTTTAAAATTACTTGGTTTTCTCATCAGTATTATGGGGATAATAACGGCACTTATTTCACAGGGTAATTAAGTATATAGTATATTAGTAATAACATTCAGTTAATAACAATGATAAGGTAGAAAGTGAGGTAAATTGTTCTTGAAATGAGGCAAAACTTGAGCCAGTTATTAGAAGAAATGCAGAAACCTTTTTTTTTTTTTTTTTTTTGCGGTACGCGGGCCTCTCACTGCTGTGGCCTCTCCCATTGCGGAGCACAGGCTCCGGACGCACAGGCTCAGCAGCCATGGCTCACGGGCCCAGCCGCTCCGCGGTATGTGGGATCTTCCCCGACCGGGGCACGAACCCGCGTCTCCTGCATCGGCAGGCGGACTCTCAACCACTGTGCCACAAGGGAAGCCCCCAGAAACCCTTTTAAGGAAAGATTTTTTTTTTCAATAGCACTTATATGGTTAATTAGTAGCATATATTTGATCCTCACCATGGTATAGATAGCTTAATACAGGAGCTATATGAACTAAATATAGTTAGCTTGCTTTGCAAGAGAAAATAATAAGCAGGTTTTCATGAACTTTTGGCAGCTGGTGGAAAGGATAGGAGAACCTGGGAGGAAAGGAAATAAGAATGATGGCCTAAGCAAGATGGCAGCAGTCAGGGATAGAAGAAAAATTTAGCTCATATACATTTTCTGTTATAAGTTTTAGAAAATAAATCTTTAAAAACTTTAGAACAGACCTGCCACTTAGTCCCCTTCAGGTGGACGCAAGGCTCTATGGGCTGATGCACCCCGTCTCCCCAGACCTCATGGGGAGCTACTTCAGACCAGGAGAAAGGGGACAAAGGAGAAGCCCTATTGGCAAAATAAAGAACACTATAAAAGCCATGTGGCTGACAGGGTCTTGGTGCTGCAGCCGGGTGTCAGGCCTGAGTCTCTGTGGTGGGAGAGCTGAGTTCAGGACACTGGACCACCAGAGACCTCCTGGCACCATGTAATATCAATTGGCGAAAGGTCTCCCAGAGATCTCCATCACAATGCTAAAACCCAGCTCCACTCAACGACCAGCAAATTACAGTGCTGGACACCACATGCCAAACAACTAGCAAGACAGGAACACAAACCCACCCATTAGCAGAGAGGCTGCCTAAAATCATAAGTTCACAGACACCCCAAAACACAACACCAGACATGGTCCTGCCCACCAGAAAGACAAGATCCAGCCTCATCCACCAGCACACAGTCACCAGTCCCCTCCACCAGTAACCCTACACAACCCACTGAACCAACCGTACTCACTGGAGGCAGACACCAAAAACAACAGGAACTACAAACCTGCAGCCTGCGAAAAGGAGATCCCAAACACAGTAAGTTAAGCAAAATGAGAAGACAAAGAAATACACAGCAGATGAAGGAGCAAAGTAAAAACCCACCAGACCAAACAAATGAAGAGAAAATAGGCCGTCTACCTAAAAGAGAATTCACAGTAATGATAGTAAAGATGATCCAAAATCCTGGAAATAGAACAGAGAAAATACAAGAAACGTTTAACAAGGACCTGGAAGAACTAAAGAGCAAACAAACAATGATTAACACAATAAATGAAATTTAAAATTCTCTAGAAGGAATCAATAGCAGAATAACTGAGGCAGAAGAACGGATAAGTGACACAGAAGATAAAACATTGGAAATAACTACCACAGAGCAAAATAAAGAAAAAAGAATGAAAAGAACTGAGGACAGTCTCAGAGACCTCTGGGACAACATTAAACACACCAACCCTCGAATTATAAGGGTCCCAGAAGAAGAAGAGAAAAAGAAAGGGACTGAGAAAATATTTGAAGAGATTATAGTTGAAAACTTCCCTAATATGGGAAAGGAAAGAGTCAATCAATCCCAGGAAGCACAGAGAGTCCCATACAGGATAAATCCAAGGAGAAACACGCCAAGACACATATTAATTAAACCATTAAAAAATAAATACAAAAAAACAATATTAAAAGCAGCGAGGGAAAAGCAGCAAATAACACACAAGGGAATCCCCATAAGGTTAACAGCTGATCTTTCAGCAGAAGCTCTGCAAACCAGAAGGGGGTGGCAGGACATATTTAAAGTGATGAAAGGAAAAAAACCTACAACCAAGATTACTCTATCCAGCAAGGATCTCATTCAGATTTGATGGAGAAAGTAAAACCTTTACAGACAAGCAAAAGCTAAGAGAATTCAGCACAACGAAACCAGCTTTACAACAAATGCTAAAGGAACTTCTCTAGGCAGGAAACACAAGAGAAGGAAAAGACCTACAAAAACAGACCCATAACAATTAAGAAAATGGTAATAGGAACATACATATTGATAATTACCTTAATGTAAATGAATTAACTGCTCCAACCAAAAGACATAGACTGGCTGAATGGATACAAAAACAAGACCCATATATATGCTGTCTACAAGAAACCCACTTCAGACCTAGGGACACATACAGACTGAGAGTGAGGGATGGAAAAAGATATTCCATGCAAATCAAAATCAAAAGAAAGCTGGAGTAGCAATTCTCATATCAGACAAAATAGACTTTAAAATAAAGACTATTACAAGAGACAAAGAAGGCCACTACATAATGATCAAGGGATCAATCCAAGACGAAGATATAACAATTGTAAATATTTATGTACCCAACCTAAGAGCACCTCAATACATAAGGCAAATGCTAACAGCTATAAAAGGGGAAATCGACAGTAACACAATCATAGTAGGGGCCTTTAACACCCCACTTTCACCAATGCACAGATCATCCAAAATGAAAATACATAAGGAAACACAAGCTTTAAATGACACATTAAACAAGATGGCCTTAATTGATATTTATACAACATTCCATCCAAAAACAACAGAATACACTTTCTTCTCAAATGCTCATAGAAAATTCTCCAGGATAGATCATATCTTGGGTCACAAATCAAGCCTTGGAAAATTTAAGAAAATTGAAATTGTAACAAGTATCTTTTCCAACCACAATGCTATGAGACTAGATATCAATCACAGGAAAAAAACTGTAAAAAATACAAACATATGGAGGCTAAACAATACACTACTAAATAACCAAGAGATCACTGAAAAAATCAAAGAGGAAGTCAAAAAATACCTAGAAACAAATGACAATGAAAACACAATGACCCAAAACCTATGGGATGCAGAAAAGCAGTTCTAAGAGGGAAGTTTATAGCAATACAATCCTCACCTCAAGAAGCAAGAAACATCTCAAATAAACAACCTAAACTTACACCTAAAGCAATTAGAGAAAGAGGAACAAAAAAACCCCGAAGTTAGCAGAAGGAAATAAATCATAAAGATCAGATCAGAAATAAATGAAAAAGAAATGAAAGAAACAATAGCAAAGACCAATAAAACTAAAAGCTGGTTCTTTGAGAAGATAAACAAAATTGATAAATCATTAGCCAGATTCATCAAGAAAAAAAGAGAGAAGACTCATAACAAAGGAATTAGAAATGAAAAAGGAGAAGTAACAACTGACACTGCAGAAATACAAAGGATCATGAGAGATTACTACAAGCAACTATATGCCAATAAAATGGACAACCTGGAAGAAATGGACAAATTCTTAGAAAGGCACAACCTCCTGAGACTGTACCAGGAAGAAAGAGAAAATATAAACAGACCAATCACAAGCACTGAAATTGAAACTGTGAGTAAAAATCTGCCAACAAACAAAAGCCCAGGACCAGATGGCTTCACAGGCAAATTCAATTAAACATTTAGAGAAGAGCTAACACCTATTCTTCTCAAACCCTTCCAAAATAGAGCAGAAGGAGAAATACTCCCAAATTCATTCTACAAGACCACCATCAACCTGACACCAAAATCAGACAAAGATGTCACAAAGAAAGAAAACTACAGGCCAATATCACTGATGAACACAGATGCAAAAATCCTCAACAAAATACTCACAAACAGATTCCAACAGCACATTAAAAGGATGATACAGCATGATCAAGTGGGTTTTATAACAGGAATGCAAGGATTCTTCAACATACGCAAATCAATCAATGTGATAAACCATATTAACAAATTGAGGAATAAAAACCATATAATCATCTCTGGTGGGAATATAAATTGATACAGCCACTATGGAGAACAGTATAGAGGTTCCTTAAAAAACTAAAAATAGAACTACCATATGACCCAGCAATCCCACTACTGGGCATATACCCTGGGAAAACCATAATTCAAAGAGTCATGTACCACAGTGGTCATTGCAGCTCTATTTACAATAGCCAGGACATGGAAGCAACCTAAGTGTCCATTGACAGATGAATGGAAGAAGATGTGGCACAAATATATAATGGAATATTACTCAGACATAAAAAGAAACGAAATTGAGTTATTTGTAGTGAGTTGGATGGACCTAGAGTCTGTCATACAGAGTGAAGTCAGAAAGAGAAAAACAAATACTGTATGCTAACATATATATATGGAATCTAAAAAAAAAAAAAAAAGGTTATGAAGAACCTAAGGGAAGGCTATGAATAAAGACACAGACGTAGAGAATGGACCCGAGGACACAGGGAGGGGGAAGTGTAAGTTGGGACAAAGTGAGTGTGTGGCATGGACATATATACACTACCAAATGTAAAATAGATACCTAGTGGGAAGCAGCCGCATAGCACAGGGAGATCAGCTCCGTGCTTTGTGACCACCTAGAGGGGTTGGATAGGCAGGGTAGGAGGGAGACGCAAGAGGGAGGGGATATGGGGATATATGTATATGTATAGCTGATTCACTTTGTTATACAGCAGAAACTAACACAACATTGTAAAGCAATTATACTCCAATAAAGATGTTAAAAAAAACTGTCAAATAAAAAAACTTTAGAACAATGATGCCTATTATACAATCAATGATTTGCCATGTGGTATCCTTTCTTACTCACTACAAATCTGCAAACCTATAAACTACAAATCTGCAAACCTTCTGGTGAAGAATATCAGCTCATTGATAAGTCTCTGAAAAAAAAAGTAAATGATAAAGGCAGATGTTAGAGAAGATAAGCCAAATTTCCTTTCAAGAAATACATATTTATGGGCTTCCCTGGTGGCGCAGTGGTTGAGAGTCCACCTGCCGATGCAGGGGACGCGGGTTCGTGCCCCGGTCCAGGAAGATCCCACATGCCACAGAGCGGCTGGGCCCGTGAGCCATGGCCGCTGAGCCTGGGCGACCGGAGCCTGTGCTCCCAAACGGGAGAGGCCACAACAGTGAGAGGCCTGCCTACCACAAAAAAAAAAAAAAAAGAAATACATATTTATGAAAGACAATCCATGAAAGGAGGTGAAGATGTGCGTATTACACAACTGTCAAATCATCTAATATCAGACACCAATAGCCTATGAATATAGGGAAGAACCTTTGTTTCTCTTTTTTTTTTTTTTTTTTTTGCGGTACACGGGCCTCTCACTGTCGTGGCCTCTCCCGTTGCTGACCCAATAAGATCAATAAAACATGATGAGAATTTTGTCACTGCATTTATGTAGGCTAAGGCTAATTCCACCATCTTGTTACCATATGCAAAACTTAGTTTGGGCACAAAATCAATACTCAGAAGCAGGCAGACCTTAGAAACAGAAAATCTGGATCCTGGTATATCCTTTGAGTCTCAATCAAACTGAGCTTATAATCTCCCTTTCGACTATTTTTGTTACATGAGCTAATAAATTCTTTTTGATTAAGGCATTTTGGTTTGGGGTGTGTGTGTGTGTGTGTCTCTGCGCAGGTGTGTGTGTGTGTGTGTGTGTGTGTGTGACATACAATCTAAAGAATCCTAACTGATAAAACAACCTTTGCAACTTTAGATATGAAACAAGTCTAGTAATCATTTTAAAAAAAGAATATCTGCAATAACAACAGGATCTAAGTCTTTTGTCAGGTGGTCGACTAAGCTGACACATGAATGCTGCCTCTCCACTTGATCTTCCTTCAACATACATACACTCATACTCTCCAAACATTAAAAAAAACACAACTTGCCAAATTGTTTTCTAATTTAAAATACCTATATAAACTCAAGAGCAAAAAATAATAAAGGAAAATTTCAAGTTATGAGAGGTAGACAACATGGCCATAATGATGAATTTAAGAGGTCCAAAAGCAGATATGCTCTCAGTATGATTGGGGCTGAACTTTAATGCCCAGAGAAGAAATAACAATAATAATTAACAGTTATATAACATTTATTATATTACACACTGTTCTAAGCAATTTACGTACATCAGATTATTTAATCCTCACACAAATCTATGAGGTGTGTACTATTATTATGCCTCATTTTCTAAGAAACTGGAGCAGAGAAAGGTAAAGTAGCTTACTTACGGTTAGCTGGTAAATGTTATAAAAAGAAAGAAGAAAAACTCTGCCCAATCTGTGAACAAGGCTAGAAAATCTCTACTTCACTAGTCTAGGGGTATAGCAAGAAGCAATTGGCCTAATGGAGCTATAAGTAGAAACAAATTCCAACAGCAACCTCACCAAGAAATAAAATCAGAATCCTTAGCCTGCCCTGAATAAGGGTGAGTAGTAAGGTGCAGAAACCCTGAGCTGAAAGAATAATATAGAGTAGAGACAGCAGAAACTATAAAACCTCATCTGTTAGGAGAGTTTTCACAGTTCAAGGTATGCTGGGACTCCCAAGAGAGATAACTTTCGTAGAAAATGAACCAAAGGCAAAAGTTAAAATACATGAAAAAGTCTATCACCAAGAAATATAATCCACAGACTCAACAAAAGGAAGAATTCATACCTGAGAAACTAGAGATAATAGAGCAATCTTAAAATGACTTTAAATAAGTATCTTTAAATTGTTCAAAAAAGATAAAAGTATCGTTCATTTTTCTGGCACGTCCAACGTGCCCTTCATCATGCTCTACATGATATGCTCAATTAAATTTAACAGCTGTATGAGGTAAATAGGCAATGTTGTCTCTAATTTAGTGTGAGGAAAATGAGAGCCTAAATAAGTAGTCCAGGGTCATATATTTAGTAGATGAAGAAGCCAGGATTCAATTCAGTCCAGGGGCTATTTTTGACAAGAGGGGCATTTAAAGATCCTAACTGAATCCAAAATACATCACTACCATAGATTATTAAATGGTCTAAAGCTATCCAATCTATTTAATTCAATTTATCATTTAATTAATGTGCATCCACTTCAGGTTAGAACTCTGCGGACATATTGATAAGAGAATGTAGTTGCACTTAGGACTCAGTTCAAGACAAAGACAGAAAGAAGACATGATAAATTTAGAAGTGGCACAGAGTATGATAAACAAATTAGTGAACACTTCTGAATTAAATTTACAACTTAAACTCATTCAGGGCACAGATTCTTAAAAGGAGGTGGTTGTCTAGGAGAGGAAGAAGATGTTTGTGGTAGAAGACATAAATGGTAATGTCTGCTGTGAGCCACTGTGTGAGACCAAGAAAGAAAGAATAAAACTCACTTCTTGATTGTTCAGAATGGTGAAGCTAAAACCAAACCATGTCAACTATAAAAAGTGTCTCAAAACAAGATGACCAATTCTCAGAAACCAATCTTACCTTAAAGTAGAAGGTGTATACACAAAAATATGGGTATACTGGAGTTTAAAAAAAAAAAAAAAGGTCCCATAGAGGGAGATACGGAGTACAAAGGGCATTCAGATTCAGTGGAAGAAGTTGGGCACCATCTTAGTGTCCTTTCTCATTGTGGCACCTAGAATATTTTCATAATCAACCAAATTTTTTGGCAAACTGGAATAAGTTATGAATGACTTGAAACCCAGGATGAGGCAGCTTGGAAGCAGGTAACAATCAGCAAAGAGTTCCAGCTTCCTCAGGTACCACTCCGAGAACTAAAGGGATTGTCATCTCAAGATACATAGTTTCAGAAGCTCTAGTCCTAGAGTCCAAAATAACTTATAATTCATAGTGCATAATGAAATTTTGGGGATATTATTTTTATCTTTTATTTCAGGGAGATAATTTCTATATACCTGTTTTCTTCCACAGGAAAGGAGATCAGTGACTGTAATGCTCTGTCTTTGGTACGTTATTCATTCTGCTCCAGGGGAGGTAGAGTGAACTATCTGATGGATGAATTTGGGCAGAACAAACTAGGTGACCTTTTGTCCTCGTTGGGTTTGCCTTTCATCTTCTCTCAGCTGTTCCCCCAGGAGAGACTCTCTCTAACACATAGCAAAAGCCACCCCAAAAGCTCTTCCACGTCTGTATGGATAAGTCTGTATAAACAAGCACTCCTGTCCACGGATACAAGCTGTGTCCTCAAATCTCTTTATCTGAAATAATAATTGTATTTTGATAATCCATTTTCTATGTGATAATATTTCTCAAATGAATCAGAACACAAGTATAAAAGAAGGGAGATATTTATTATGCTTTCTCTATGTCAACACTATGTGATAGAACATTTTGCAATGGTAGAAATGTTCTATAATCTATGCTGTCCTATATGGTAGCCATGTGTGGTACGGAGCACATGAAATGTGGCTAGTGCAACTAAAGAACAAAAATTTTTTTAACTGTGTTTAGTTTCAAATTTAAACTCAAGCAGCCACACGTGGCCAATGGCTACTCTATGAGACAGCAAACCTTAGATCCTAATGCCTTTTACTTTCTTGTGTTTTCTTTCCCTCTTTGAATCAGAGGGAATATATGTAGCAGTTTATAGGGCTGACTAAATAAGAAATGTGTTTACACACGAATTCTATCTTGACTTAAACATCAGTGACTGTATCATGAAAGAGTGGGGGTAGGCGAGGAACTGTTAATAAAAATGTATGGGACCACCAAGGACAGAGGGAATGACAGTATCTAGAAAGATCCAGACAGACTTCCTAGAGGTGTGTCATTGAAGGTAAAAACTGAGTAGTCCACATTTGGATACTAGATAATAGAGCTCTCGCTATGAATCTCTATGAGGATAAGACACGTACTGCCTACTTTATAACTTTGCCCAGGGTTTTAGTCAGTTTGGTTTAAGAAACCAATACAGATAGGCTGTCATCAGTAGAAAGAGATGTTACTGAAATAAAACCTAGGTATCTATGTCTGTTCTATAAAGACCATATCTGTCTTAATTATTACTCTTTCCTGGGTGTTAGTGATACAGTAATATATGGATGGAAACATGACTGATACCCTGCAAGAACAGGAAGTTCAGAAGGGTCTCTCTAGCAGCTAGAACCTGAACTACAAGTTGATGAACCTGTTCAACTCTGTTGGTCTGTCAAGAGCCTCAGGGCTTTTCTCATCTTAGCTTCCCTCTGTACAACTGCTCCATTCTTTTCCTTCCACAGGCCAACTTCCTTTACTTGAACATGGTCTGACTCCACTCTACATGGTCTCTGATCTCCCAGTTCAAGGGCTCCAGGATAAACATTTAGAGTGTCTGTGCTCCAATTACACATTTGTCTAATTGGTTTAGTTTAAGCCAAGTGCCCCAAAAGGGGCAAGGCAGACAAATTACTGCTATAAATACCACCCTTAGGATTAGATTTGATAATGTGATTAAGCAGAAGTGAACGAAAATGAAGTATATTGAGGGGGTTCCATCCACATTATTCCATACACAACATTACTAGGGGTTCCATACACAGTATTCATTTAATCCTCAAAAAAAAAAAAACCCTCGAAGTTCACTTATATTATTTATTTCCTACAGATGAGAAAACTGAAGTTCAGAGAAGCTAAGGAATACCCAAGATATTAGGAGTACCAATAGCAAGTCCTTTTTGCACTAAAACATTCTTCTTCTGCCTTCAATTATGTTTTAAATATTCCTCAGCAGAATTTTGTATGAGGTAGGAAGTAGGACTATTCTGACACATATCATGACTTCTTGCCTGGGTCTCCTCTGAACTCTAAGTTCTTATACTGATTCCTTATGCAACAAGTCGGCGTGTGTGTGTGTGTGTGTGTGTGTGTGTGTGTATGTTGCTTTCACTATACTGAGTGTGCTTTTAAAATGGAAGGACTTAGAACCTTTTTTCAGCTCTTCACGGAGATTTATCCTTTATGGTGCTAACCCTAGAAAAGTAAATGTGCATTTTCAAAGTTCAGATATTTCGGGGATATATGTGTATGTATAGCTGATTCACTTTGTTATAAAGCAGAAACTAACACACCATTGTAAAGCAATTATACTCCAAAAAGATGTTAAAAAAAAAAAGAAAAAAAAAAACCTATGCACTAACACACCAGAGCACTAACATGAACAGTGACAATCCCAGTAAATTATTAGCATAGTGAAGGCTTTTCAGACACTTTCACCAGCCTCACAATTAGTCACGCTTTTGCAGCCTTCAGCCCAGGACTCACATGACCTCCTTTTAGATGTATGTTTTTGAGGTCAATCACCTCCAAAAAAAAGTTCAGATATTTCTAAAGTTAGATGTCAGTCTACAGCCATACCACCCTGAATGTGCCCAATCTCAACTAAAGGTAGATTTCTGGTCAAGAGCATTGTGTTTTGTACCTTTTAGTACAAAAAGATACAAACTCCCACTTACAATGTAAGTAAGTTCTGGGGATGTAATGTACAGCATGGTGACTAGAGGTAACAATACGGTATTGTATATTTGAAAGTTGCTAAGAGAGTAGATCTTAAAAGTTCTCATCAAAAGAAAGTAATTTATAATTATGTGTGGCTATGGATATTAACTAAACTTATTGTGGTAATCATTTTGCAATATATACTTATATCAAATCATTATGTTGCATGCTTAAAACTAATGCAATGTTATAGGTCAATTATATCTCCATATATATACATATATGTATATATATATGTGACATATATTCAAAAAGCATCTTTCTCATTAGGAAAAAAACTGAATAAAATACATGGATATAAAATAAAAAATACATGGATAATTTTTTTAAAAGAGCATTGTCATTTGACCAAATCTCTTATAACTTGTTTGTCCTTGAAAGAAAGAGGGGATGGGTAGTCAATGTTACATGTTTTTTATTTTCATGAAATGTTTGTGGAGGGTGGAGTGGGCACTGCCCAAAAATTCACAGCCTCTGAGTGTGCAGATAAGCACCAGAGCAGAAATGGCTTTAACAGACTTCGGAGGAAAGGAGCCATTGCTAATGGGGAAAAAAAATCAACCATACATACAAAACCATCCCCTTCTCGGGGGTTTGTATAGACCCATGTTTACTACCATTTTAGTATTTGTGTTTCAAATTTTTTGTTTTTATTTTTTGAAGGGTCTCAAAATGTTCATAACAATAGATAACATGTGATAGACATTCACTGTGTTATAAGCACCATGCCAAGCACTTCAGATGCATCATACCAATCTTTACAACAACCTTATTAGCCAAGTATAAATATTCCCAGTTTGTATCTGAGGAAACTGAGGCTCAGAGGAATAAAATTACTTGCCCTGAATCACCAGATAGTAAGTGGCAAAGTAAGGAGCCCTAGAGCCTGAATCTATAGCTAATGTTCTTAATTACTGTATTCCTGTACTGCCTTCTTTAACTTTAGGCCTCAGTTAGCACAAAGTATCCACCCTATATTTAATCAAAACAGAGAAAGGTTTGCTGGGCTTTTTCTCTGTCACAGGATTTTCATTTATCTTTGCCAAGTCTCCCAACATATAGTTATCTAAGTTTCATAGCTCAGCTCAGGTCTAGCTAAACATTTTGAATACCCCTACCTTCATCGCCTGCCATGCCCCCCTAAATTTTTGACCATCTATCTCACCACAGTAATTGTTTATAATAGTAGAAAAGTGGCCATCATTATGATTATTTAAATAAATCATGGTTCATCCATAAGATACATATGTAGCTACTAAAGAGCATGTTATAGAAGAATATCTACTGAAACGGAAACTATTTCCCACTATGCTTAAAAGTAATAAAATAAAATATTCTCTATTACTCCTTTAGGTAAAGAAATATACACAACTGTTAACACTGGTTACTTTTATCTAGTAGAATTACACATGTGTGTTTATTTTTGCTTGACATTTTCTACAGAGAGTTTATATTGCTTCTGTGACAAGAAAAAGTTATAAATTTTAAAAAATCATGGAAAATTTTCAATATTAAACTCAATTCCACTGCTTTTACTAAATCTTTGGCAGGCAGCTGTGATCCTTCTCTAATCAAAACGCCTATAGCACCTGGTACCTCTGCTACGAATGTGGCATGTATACTGACTTGCTTTATGATTACTTTGTATATAAGTTTAACTCTACAAAATAGTAACTAGGATTTAGAAGAACAAAGAAGAACATGTACGTGCTGTTCCTAGCCCCAAAGCCAGAGTACTGAAAATTCAGCTAGAAATTACAGCTCAAGGTTTTCTATTTCCTGGTTAACCTCACACATTTACTAACCCTTACCTATCACATAATTCATTCACATAATTACTAAATATATATATATATTTATGATATATATATATATATGTCACATAGATCTAAAGAAAAGGAATGCTTAGAGCACTTATTGTATATCTGGACTCTTCAGAGACCTGGAGACTCTTTCTCCAACAATTCTACATTTACCTGGGGAATATCTTGGACTTCCCCTAAGATTCAGTTTGGAAAAGGTGTTTGTCACCTGTAACCTGAAAAATGTTTTTGAAAATACTAGACTGTAGACATAATTCAAAGAATGGAAAATATAAAATTTCATATGGGGGGGAGTGGAGGTGGGGAATGGAGAGCTGAATGTGGAGGTTAAGATACTGTCCTGAGTCATCTCCTAACAATATCATAGAAATTTCACTGGCATGAGTTCAAGCCACCAAATACTGAATTCCTAGCACACTTCTTAATTCCTAGAATGCTTGATATATTTTGGTATTTAATTTGCTGACAAAACTACTGAAAGTTATTTTGTATATTCTACAAAGTGCCACGTATACACTAGCGGCTGATGACAACTAGCGAGCAAAACATTCATAGTTCTTGATCTCCTGAAGCTTACAGTGTAATGAAAAACGGTATGAATTGAATGAGCACATACGTAAGTGTACAATTTCAAATACTACAAATGAGAAGTACGTGGTACAATAAAAAGAGATTTGACCTAATTCAGAGCACACAGAAAGCTTCCTTGAGGAATTGAAAAGTGAGTCAATATATGGAAAACTAAGAGGAATTCATTATACAAAAAGAGAAGAAAAAGGAATTCCAGGTGATGAAAATAGCATAGGGAAAGACCCAATGGCAAGTAGAAGCAAAAGTTTAAGGGACAGAAGGAGGCAGCACAGCTGCAGGAGAAAGAACAAGGGGGAAATGGAATGAGCAAATGCAGGAGAGGAGGCAGCATTGTAGGACAAGCAGAGGGTTTAGTCTTACTCTTAAGCACAATGGAAGCAACTGATGGCTTTTAATAAGAAGGTGATATGATCAGCTTTTCCTTTCAAAGGAGCATTCTTGCTGCTGAGTGAGAACAGATTGGAGGGAGACAAGGAGAGATACTGATAATCAATTTAGGAGGCCATTGTAAAGTTCCAGGTGAGAAATGATACCTTGATTAGAGTGGTGGTAGAAATGGAGCAAAATGGAAGGATTCTAGAAATATTTAAGAGGTCAACTAATCGGACATGGTGATGATATGTGCGGGTTATGAAGAGAAAGGTGTAATAGGATTCCGACTTGGGGAAGATAGAGGATACTGGATGAAAAACAAGATTAAGGAAGTCTTAAGGGTCATAAATTTGGGTTTAGACATGTTTATCTGAGGTGCTTTTGAGGCATTCAAGATAAGCTATCTAATATATCTGGAGCTCATAGAAAGCTAGAGATATAAATTTGAGTCACTGGTGTATAGGCAGTACTTCAACCTAATGACCTGAATGAAATACTCTAGAAAGGGTTATCAAGTAACAGGAGAAAGGAGAGAGCCCAGACTGAACCATGAAGAACTCCAATAAAATGACTAGAAGTGGATGAGCCTGAAAACGAGAGAGAAAATAAGAACTGAAAAGAAACAGAAAACCAGGAGACAATAGTATCATAGAAACCAATGGGAAATGAGTGTTTCAAGGAGTAGTTGACAGCGTCAAATGCCACTGAGAAGTAAGGAAAATGAAGCCTGAAAGTGTTAAACTGGAATACAGCATCATCAGAGCTCATTATTGTCTTAAATAAGAGCTGTTTGGGTGAAATGATGGAGGCTGAAGTGAGATTTTAGTGAATAAGGAGTGAGCAGAGGAAGAGTAAATGAAATAAAAGTTGTAGGAAACATTCTAAGAAATTGCATATACAAATGAAAGAAGGAATAATCTATAATATAGAGAATAATATAAAGAAAATATAAATATATGAAGAATAATATTTCACTACAATATGACTTTTTAAAAGGCAGGGATCTTTATCTCTTCTGCTCATAGATATATCCCTAGGGCCTAGAATATTGCCTGGCTCATAATAGATAATAAATAGTAAGAGAAAGATGTGAATCTGTCCTTAAGAGCTGAAATAGGAAGGCATCCAAAGCACATTTGGAAGGATTAGCCTCATAGAGGAAGAGGAAAAACTCCTACAGTAAAAAGGAAAAATGACAGTGTGGGGGCAGATCTATGAATATTTCTATGCTTTCCAGTTCACAGCTTCTATTTTCTCAAGTAAGGCTGGGGTTCAGATTGAGGTGAAGGAAAAACAGGAAGTTAGATAAAAGGAGAGAATGTCTGCAGTTGTCATTGGTGAGTGTGTGAGAAATACATAGTAGAATAGAAGGGTCATGGGGAAGGTCTGTGAGGTTGGGGATCATGAGTTTATGATGGAACCCATCTCTACTTCTGTGACCTTCTCCAGCAGAACTCGAATGCTTGTAAGCAGACAGACATGGAGACCAAAGATGGTTTGCTTGTGTCATGGTTGGAGCTGGACCATACAGCATAATAAAAAGATACATTTCAAATTTCTTTTGGAATTATTCAGAAAACTCTTTGTTTGTCACTTTGTCACTGTCCAAAAGTGGTAACTAAATGATTGTGACTAAATATATAAATAGGCATGAAATAGTTAAATTGGATAACAACACCAGCTGCTATAGCTAAGAGGACTTCTAATCAGGGAGGAGATAAATTAAACAAATACAAATAGGGCTTTCTAGAAATGGAGGAGATTCTTTCAAGCAATACACAGCCAGAACAACAATAACAACAAAAAAATGTCCCAGTATAAAGTTCCAAAAGCCTGAACATCTTCTTTCACAGATAAAGGAATTTCTCATAAGAAATAAGGCATTTGATAATAGAGGTGTTTGCACATCAACCCAAATGGTTAAAATTTTTCTATTATTCTATTGTCTCTCTAAGTTGTTTTTCTGATAATAGACTCCATGGGATATAAATAAGACTTTTATTTAAGTAAAAATTGATTCTGTGACTAAGTAAATTAGAAAACTGATTTAAACAGAGTTAGGACTTTCGTACTACAGTACCTTTCGTATAGAAACATATGGCATGAATGTATAAAGTTCGATTATAGCATACAGATTTCCCAAGATTATTTGAGTAGGAGAGCAGTTTTATGAGAAGTAACTTATGATTACTGTAAAACAGTGCTCTAAAAAAAAGAAACTCCACATGGCAGTTCATTATGGTGGTAATTGGACTATTCTTTTTTTCTTTTTTTACTTCTGTATGACCTAATTTCCTCGTGCTATAACTGAAATAAGAGTTTCTTAAGTGTGGCCCCAGATTACCTGTATCAGCATCTTATTGCTCTTGGTTAAAATTGCAGAATTTTGCGCCTTAACTCAGATCTAAAGAATCTCTGAGGTAGAGACCAGGAATCTACTTTTAAACAAGTGTCCAATTATCACATGTTAACATTTGAGAACTGACGATTTAAGTCTACTTCCTCTTTCCAGTCGTTATCACCTGTATAATAAACTTTCAAATACATTTGGAGACTGATATGAAGTCTCTTCCTTTTACCAAAACCTGAATTTTACAGGGTACCTGTGACCCTGCACTCTTACATTAGCATCTGGCAAGAGATTCCTTCTTTATGTTCTCCTTCTCCTGTTTGTTTTTAATTCTTTGCTGGTGATATGAATTTGCTAGTAGAATTTGCTAGAAACTTTTTGTAAAAAAACTTTCCTTCTAATGGTAAACAATACCATCTATGTTC
Source organism: Globicephala melas (assembly GCF_963455315.2). Classification (NCBI taxonomy): domain Eukaryota; kingdom Metazoa; phylum Chordata; class Mammalia; order Artiodactyla; family Delphinidae; genus Globicephala; species Globicephala melas. Next base: position 40,131,431 of record NC_083329.1, on the reverse strand, counting down.
ATACCAGTAAAGAAGAGAGATAACAAATTATCTAAAAGATTGTATCTAGTCAAAAATCTAGACTGTCTTATTTGATAATAAACAAACAAATGAACAACTTTTAAAATTCTTCCTCAGATAAGGAATAAAAATTACTAAATTAACCAGTATATGACATAAATTGCTCACTTTGGTTTGCCTGTATAAACAGAGTTATAACGGGATTAACTTTCAGAGTTCTCTACTAACCAAGACATTCAGTGAATGAGATGTTCTAGTTGACCAAAATTCTCACCAATGGAGAGAAATATTTAAAATGTCATAATTTAAAATATCATAAAATACATTTCACATTAATATTGCATTAAAATCCAATGAATCTTAATGGTTCAGGGTATAATTCAAGCTATTTTATGGATACTAGTTAAGTTCTTCCATTATTTTTGCATTTTTAATTTGTTTCATAAATCTTCTGGTAATCTTTGGCAAAAATCTAGACTAAGCAAAATGAAAAATCAACATAATTTGGATTTTTGTTCTTATTTTGCCACTAAAAGACAAATCCTTAATCTTCCCTGCCTCAATTTCTATAACTATAAAATGGAATGGTTGAATTAGGGTAGACTGAAGTCCCCCTCTCATTCTAAAGCTCTAATTTCTCTAGGTTATTGCTTTGCACGTGTGCAAGTGCACACACCACACACAGAATTTAAACGTGCTAGATTGGAAAGCACTGCATATGTATGATGCCGTCCTCCAAAGACATAAAGGATAGTAACCATTAAATTTATCTGTGGATGTTAAAATTCTTGCCTCCCATCAGTAATAAAATAGATGTTGCTTTTCCTTCCATTGACTTTATTCAAGTGTTAAACTAACCTTAAAAAAACACAAACATAATTTATTCCATAGAAAGGATGACAACTTGCTTTCAAATGTGTACTTCCATCACTTTTAAATTTTGTTTAATTAGGGTGAGGGGTGCACATTGGAAACGTTTTAATGGTACTGATTATTACTTGGAATGCAGCATTTTGATAGAAGTCATCATAACTACAAGTCTACACAACTTGTATCAATAGTTGCAGCCATGCAGGAGCCACAGCTCCGATGTTATGTCTCTCGTCACTAGCATGTGCCATTATGAGCCAGGCCGCGGCACAAGGCCTGTCTGCTTCCTCACAATAGTTCTCGCTCCCTGGGGAAAACAAAGGCAGACAGCAGCTTTCCTCCTCTTTTCAACAGACACTCAGGGGGTCTGTTCCTTATTATCTTTGGAAGAAAGGACACAGGTTTCCACAAGCAACTTGAGCTGGTATCAGTTCTGAGATCAGAGAAGATGAGGTAGGTCCTTGAGACTCTTCTGCAAGACAAACTTTATTGTTGTTGCTGCTGATAAAAGTAAGATTTGCAAACATTCCGCAACTCTGAGGAGATTCATTTTTACTTACTAACATCTTTATGATCATCTCTTTTGTGGAGAAAAAGAGGCTTAAGTGGAGAAGGTAGGAGCCACTAGATAGGAGGAATAGTCATAATAAAAGAGAGAGAGGAAGAAAGATGAGATCGAGAGAGAAAGGAAACTTCCTGGACCCCACAAAGAGTTACAATCTGAAAGACATCCCTTTACCTCCAGCACACAGTGTGGGTCCACATTTACCATAGGAGATTTTCTTAATTGCATCAGTCAATTGACTTCTATGAAGCAATCACAGTCATTTTTTTTTTTTAAAGAAAAGGACAACATGGCATAAAAAAAGGAGTTTTGGACTGTACTCTGGGAGGCGTGGGTTCTAATCCTAGGTCTGATACTACATAGCTGTGTGATGTTAGGAATATTGCTTTAACATCTCTGCCCCTTAGCCTCCTTGTCTTAAGATTAAGACATTCCATTCAGATTATCTCTAAAGTCTCTAAAAGTAAGAAAATTTAGCTCTAAAATCCACTGAGCTTATTTTCTTTCTTTGGTCTAATGGAGTTGTAAATTTTTAACATTTTAAGTTAACACAAATTTATTCATGTAAATTAGAAGCCCCTCAATTTACTTACACTTTCCAACCAAATATTGATGCATTTAAAGAGAAAAACTGTATTTCAGCAAGGCCACCTAGGAGCAAGAATAAAAACCAGCTGTAGCACAATACTCTCAAGGACTGCCCTTGGTAAAAGTTCTGAATGTGTCTGTTCATGATGAAAACCTAAGGGAAAAGTGAAATGTTATATTTCCCTTTCATTGGATGGAAACTAATAATACATAGAATAAAATAAGGCACCAACCCAGAGGCTTTCTTCTTTTTTAACTAGAGCATCTGTGTGGACACTGTGGAGCCATCAAGACTGAATTCCCTAAATCCATTAGGAAAATGCTGATTTTGTCCTGAGTGACAGAGCAGTAAGTAGAAAAGAGTAACTGACACAAAGAGGGTAAATTGTGCTGAGAACAGAAACATGCGATCATTGACAGCCCTTGGACAAAATCCCTTGGCCAATTACACTTCCTAAGTACCAGTCCAGAATCTATCCTAGTTTAAGCCTCTGCCAATGGCATGTTTATTGCATGGAATCAACCCCAGCTTGTATTTATCTCCTAATTTTTTAAAACCAAAATAAAAATTTACCAGCATTATTATAAAACAAGATTCAGGTTTACTGTGGAGCCTAGAGGGCTGATAAGTGTGGCTGAAGCTATACCTAGAGATGTAGAGATCCTGGAAATCCTTCTTCTGGTTGAATCGCAGAGCTTCTCCTAAGATAAGAGCCACCAGCCCACCCTCTCCTAAAAGAGTCTCATCAGGACATTGGATTCAGTCCCCTCATATATACTCAAAGCCAAATTCTGTCTCTTTGCTCTCTGGAACAGAAATGACCTTATTTTTCCTATACATAGCTCAAACATTACTTTTTGGAATTTAAAAATCACTCACCACATACCTACAGTTTAACTTCCTTATCATTGGAAAGCCCTCTGGCTCACTTATTCACTCAACCAACCATCCTTCCATTTACCACATAAATGTCCATGTTGTCTTGTTGGGGATTTGGGAGCCTACATCATCGCATTTCTTCTTCAAATTCTACGCTGGTTTGTAAACAGGTACAGCAATCATTGGGGGGTAAAATATGATATTATGTTTGTTGAAGGCAAGATAGAGGTGAAAAATCTGGCTTGAACCCAAGAAAGTTAGATATCTTAATCTTTGCTCCCTAAATTGAACTCACTTAACCAGTTACAGGCAAAGATGCAGAATTCCAGTCTTCTATTGCATGGAGAGGGATGTAAATTCTGCTTAGACTGTTTACCTATTTATCACAATTATACACACCTTGTAGAAACGTACCCCCACCATTACCTAAATAAAACTGAATTTAATTATTCCTCTTTTATTCTTCTCTAGGTTAGATTGCCTTGTGTCTTTTATTGTTTTAAGTCATGATAGCAAGTATTAAAGAGTCATCCTGAAAAAAACAGAAAGGATATTTAGAAAATAATATTAGCACTTGCACAAGCAGGTGAGAATGAGATTTACTAGCCACAGAGCTGTTACCAGGTTCACAGTTCAAGAAAAGACCCAGAAATGTGTGTGTGTGTGTGTGTGTGTGTGTGTGTGTGTGTGTGTTGGGTGGGGGTGGGGTTGGCTGGGAGTGAACAAAGCTATGTTTGAAGCTAAAGCTGTTTCAACTTTGTGTTATGGCTTTCTGGAAACATGCCAAATGTTCAAGTGTCTTAAAAAAAAAAAACACTAGATTTCCTGGTAGACCAAAAAATAATTAAGAAAGTCTGAGTAATACTAGAAATTGGGCTTTGCTCACCATTTACAATATAATCTCAATGATATGCTGAGAAAACAATAAAGTGATACATCAAAACCCTGTGAGAATGTTTGTTTAAAAAAATATACTATTTAAGATCCTTTTTGTTATCAAACCTATAGTTATGCAGAGCTTTTAACTCAAGTTGTTTCTACGTCTATTATTTCTCTTTATTACCACAATACCCAATAAGATAGGGGGGCAGTGGGGCAAAACTGTAATTTTTCTCAATTTCTATTTCCTTCCTTTTTAGTAATAGGACCTTCTATTTTTAGTTGGACTTATAGTAGTCTTTAAAAAAAGATCACATTTTCTATGTTCCCTTGAGCTAGATATGTCCATGTCACTAATGCCTGACCAATGTATTGTGTACAATTTCTGGCAAGTGTCCTTAAGAGCCATGATCTAGCCCTTATTCTCCCCTTCCTCCTTCTTGCTGGCTGAAATGCAAATGAAATGGCTGGTATTCAAGCAGCCATCTTACCTATGACATGAACTTAGGATCAAAAATTACACAAGACAGAGTCAGGAAACAGAAGACGACTTAGCCCCTGATATGCAGCCATTTTAAAACTTGGAACTGCTTATCTCTGGGCTTTTGCATGAGAGGTAAATAAACCTCTTATTTGAGCCATTTGTATGTGTCTGTTTTCTCTCAGTTATAACCACATCTAATTCTAATATAGGTAAGAAGAGAATTCACAGTCCCTACTAAGGGGACAGACATGTTTCAAAAGTAAAATTTAGGGATTTTTAGCAGGATAATACAATGTAAAAAGTGTACATTATGTAACATATCAATGGGATGTGGAGCAGCAACCTATAATCAAATTCACTAACATTTTTTGCAGCAACAAATCAAATACTTACACTAAATGGGATAAGTAAAGCTCTAAATACCTTCTCATCAGTTTATGCCCAATTTTACCAATAAATCAGTACAGGTCTGGTTAACTTTTACCATCAAATTAGCAACAAAATCCTCTTGATTTTTTAGAGACTTGAGACTTCAGTATTGTGGCAAAAAGATCATATACCTATATCACCTCCTTTTTACAGGTAAGGGAGCTACAGTGTAAGAGATTAAATAATTTGCTTAATGCTTCATGGTGAGATAGATGTTAGAGTTGCGATTTCCTGGCTCGACTGAGGGTCCTTTTCATTACATAATAACATTTCCATTTTTTTCCAAAGTCTTCACTGATTTATTCATTCATTCTAAAAAATATTGACTGAACATAAGCCATGTGCAAGGCTTATACTCCAGGAAGTATACTCTGGGATGTATCTTAAGCCATGCTTCGCATCAAAGGTATGTATACTCGGTTGCTACAAAGCCACATTATAAATATGGAACATATGTTCATATAAAGACTTGTACATGAGTGTTCATAGAAGCATTATTTGTAATATCCTCAAACTGCAACCCAAATATCTATCATTAGAATGTCTATCATTCCATTATATGGTATATCCATAAAATGGAATAATACTCAGCAATAAAAAGGAATAAATTATACATGCTATAATATGGATGTATGAACCATTATATAGAGTAAAAAAAAAGAGAGAAAAGAGCAAATACTCTTTGATTCTACTTATATAAAATTTTAGAAATACTAACAAATCTATAGAGAAAGAAGATAAGTGGTTGCTTGTGGGGAGAGGTACAGAGAAGGGGAGAAGGGAGGAGTTACAAAGGGCCACAGGAAGCTTTTGAGTGACGAATATATTCATTGTCTTGACTGCGGTGATGGTTTCACTAATATATATGTCAAAACTTATTGAATTGTACACTTTCAATATGTGCAGTTAATTATTTCCCAACTATACATCAATAAATCTGTTTTTAAAATATGGAACATCTTCCTGGACTGTGAGGGTTTTTTTTTACCAGGAGGTTTGAAAGAAAAACTCAAGGACTTAGACTTCCTTTGTATTAAAACAACATAAATACTATAATGTATAAAGTAATATTGAATCACTTCTCAAGGTAAAAACTCTAGATGTCAAAATTTAATGCTTACGGTGGGCTAGGTCGAGCTAACTCTTTAAGATACCCCAGAATCTGGTTATTTTCACTCTTCTCTCAAGTTAGAAGACTTTGGTGGTGAAGTTTGAAGTTCTGCCAAGGGGTTTACAAGGTCATACACCAGATGTAAAAAGTCCCCCAATACCTATAACATATCCCTGGCTCCAAGTTTCCTGTGGTTTTAGTTCCGTCATCGCATCTTCTTAAATCATTGACTCCTTGTCTATTTCTATTTCTAGGAACACTACCTATTTATAATCAAAGGAATAAAAATAGAGGAATAGTTCTTGTGCTACCATAATTGTACTATCCTGGGACATGAGGAAAATAAGCCCTGTTATATAAATACCCATATTTTGTTTCTAGCATTTTTTCCCAGAGAATTACAGATTAAATCGGGGGCAAATCTTGAAACACTGTACAATTCTGACACTGTGGAGACCATAATGTCCTATGGACCCACATGAATAATCAGAAACAAGAGTTTATCACAGATATTTCCAATTTTATTCAGATGTGTCACATAAAGAATGTGCAACCTTCTTGATGAAAACAACACCATGATTCTATGAATTTCTAGATTTTATAAAACTAGAATTTTAAAGATTCAGATAAAACATAATTATAAGTGTGAACATCTCTCTAGAAGACGGTGCATATTCATATACAAAAGAAAAAAGAAAACAAAACAAAACAAAGCTTTCTCAACTCCTTGAGAGAAGGATACTCAAACCCTATAGGGCTTAGAAAACATCATTCAGAGGTAATTGAAGGGCAAGTTATAAGACAGTAGGAGGGTGCCTATCCTAAATATTTAGGATCAAGATGCAAATTAGTTTATCTCAGGGTACTAAAAGGATTTGCTTGATATGATCTTAGAGCAACACTTAGTAATCTTGGAGGAATCTTTGAGAAATAGTGGAGAAAACTGGAGGAACAATTTCTAATCTTCTAAATGGGGAAAAGATAAATCATATAAACTATGGAGAAGTAAGAAAAATGTTAATTCCCACAAACGTACTAGAACCATCTGCTAAATGGATTTATTATGCTTTCAGAAAAAAAGAAATGTTACCAGAATGTAGCAAATACTCATTAAAAATTTCTGTCTAAAATAATCTGTTTCATCTCATACTAAGTAGGACAAATATATGTCTAGGCCATGATGGAATGTATCTTCAATTCATTCCAATTCAACAAATAACAATTCAATAAATGAAACAATGTGTTGTTACACACTGATAGATTAGGTGAAGATATAGGAGAGCTGTTCTTTGGACCACATCAGTGCTAAGTGGGATCTCTGGTTGTTTACCACAAGAATGTACTTGGCATTACACATGAAAAAGACACTGATAAACTAAATTGAGTCAGAGGGTTAGAAACAGGAAGGTAAATGTTCTGGAAACTATAGCAAAGATGAATAGATGCAACAGCTGAGGATGTTTAACATGCAGAGGAAAATATTTACATGGAGCTTTTTAAAAATAATTCGAGGGACTCCCTGGTGGTGCAGTGGTTAAGAATCCGCCTGCCAATGCAAGGGACACGGGTTCGAGTCATGGTCTGGGAAGATCCCACATGCCGCAGAGCAACTAAGCCTGTGCGCCACAATTACTGAGCCTGCACTCTAGAGCCCGGGAGCCACAACTGCTGAGCCTGCGTGCCACAACTACTGAAGCCTGCTCACCTAGAGCCTATGCTCCACAACAAGAGAAGCCACCACAATGAGAAGCCCACGCAACGCAACTAGAGAAAGCCCGCGCGCAGCAACGAAAACCCAACGCAGCCAAAAATAAAATTAATTAAAAAAAAATTCGAATGTATGTTACACTGATGAATGAAAATACTTAATTTTTTTTCTTCCAAATTGCATAAACAGGCTAGTTGAAATTTACAATAAGGCTGATTTTGCTTCAATATAAGAATGAATTTATAACAATTATACATGTTCAACAACATATTTTCTGCTTCAAAATGTATCATGCCCTTTGCTCAACAGTAGCTTTCAATATTCAAAATGTGCATGCCTTGTGACAAATAATTTCTATTTCAAGGAATTCATCCTCAAGCTATAACACACATATTTTCAAAGATATCTATACCAATATATTGTTTGAAGCATTATTTATAAAACCATACAAATAAATTATTTTTAAAAATCCATACATGGGGCTTCCCTGGTGGCACAGTGGTTGAGAGTCCTCCTGCCGATACAGGGGACGCAGGTTCGTGCCCCGGGCTGGGAGGATATCACATGCCGCGGAGTGGCTGGGCCCGTGAGCCATGGCCGCTGAGCCTGCGTGTCCGGAGCCTGTACTCCACAACGGGAGAGGCCACAACAGTGAGAGGCCCGTGTACCGCAAAAAAAAAAAGAATACTAATTTAAAAGTCATCACATTTGTTATTAAAAGTGTTACCCAATTATTAGATATTATTATACTCTATCATCTATATTATTTATATTATATTATACCATACCTGTTATATATAATTATTACATCTAATATAATTATTATACAATCATTAATTCCTATCAAAGACATACTATTTCAGAGAATCTGTTTTGCCATCAGAACTAGAATCTTAGCTCTGCAACCGTCTAGATGTGAACTTAGCCTGGAAACTTAACACCTCTGAGCCAAAAACTTATTTCCTGTGATGTAAGGAGAGCTTATGAATTGGAAACGAGGCTTAAAAGATATACAATTAATAAAGAATTATCTATTTTACTTAATTCTTGTAATATGAATTTATTAATGTCTACTAAGCTTGAGCAGGTTTACTATAACAGAATGGAGTATACCCTGGAGACAAGGAAGAATTATTTTAATTCTCCAAGCTTCCCCCTTCAAGACTTTGAATTTGATCATTACCTTAAAAATATAATAAATTATTTAAATTTCCTTACAAATGAATATAGACTTTCCTTATTATCTTTCTTTTAGTTTGCCAAGCAGTTTCAAACTTTAATGTGAACAAAAATTACTATATAGAGATGTATACTCAATATTATGTATGCTGTACTATATGGGGAATTTTTCATAGGCAATTTTAACAGGACATAATTTTCCTTTATATACTAATTTTACATTTTATTACATATATATAAGTTGTGGGTTGAACTGTCATCCCCAAAAGATATGTCTACCCAAAACCTGAGAATGCGACCTAATTCGGAATAAGGGTCTTTGCAGGGTAATTAAGTTTAGGGTCTCAAAATAAGATCATTTTGGATTAGGGTAGGTCCTAAATTCAGTAAGTCTCCTTGTAAGAGACAGAAGAGGAAAGACACAGAGGAGAAGGCCACGTGAAGATGGAGGTAAAGACTGGGAATATGACACCACAAATCAAGAATGTCAGGCACCACCAGAACCTGGAAGAAGCAAAAAAGGATTCTTCCCTAAAGTCTTCAGAGGGAGTGTAACCCTGCTGACAACTTGATTTCAGACTTCTGGCTTCCAGAGCTGTGAGAGAATAACTTTCTGTTAAGTCACCAAGTTTGTGTAATTTGTTACAATAGCCCTAAGAAACTCATACAATATACGTATATAACGACCATATCATTTGTTGTCCTAAATGGGTCACTTTGGGGAATTAAAGGGGGCACAAGCATTAATGATACTAAGACAATAGAGATAAATAGCACTGCTTTTGGGGACACACAATCACCTAGCTCATAAAACATGAGGCTGCATTGTAATGTATGTAAAAGGGTTAGCAGAATATACCTCTGATATAATATGTCCTCAATAAGAAATAACTTATTATAATTATCTTATATATAATTATAGAACTGGAGCCCTGGAAGTGTAGACTATCTGACTAGGGTTATAGGATGGAGGCTGGGCAAAGGAGAGACAGAAAATTGGGATGGGGAGGAAGGAAAATTATTGGCCAACAGAAGGTCTCTGTCACACTAGTAGTCAGACAATCGTTAAGAATTCTGATTACCACAGCTGCTCCTGGCTCTCGTGCATCCACTGATACACCTTATACCCCGAGAAAGCTGTTTTACCCCTAAATTATTGCTAAGGTTCAAGTTCTACCACGGCTGAATGACTTAGAAAACCTATCCCAATCCACTACTGAGTTCTAAAATATATTATTGCTATTCATTTTTTAAAAGTAGGTGGGAAAATACTAATAGATGTGAGACTAGATTCCTGGAAGAAATTATTTTTATCTAACCATCTGACATAAAGGTCTTAGTCTGAGAACTAAAAGAGATCTTGTCCTGACCAGTCAAATTCTCTTTTTATAGTTAAAGAAACTGAGACCGAGCAACATTATATCTGCCAGATAAAATGATATCCAGAACAGTAGTAATAATACTTAATTTTGATGTTAAGATATTTGGGCAGATTTTGTCCTTATTTTGGTTTGTCCATATTGTGTGTACCTAGGAAATCATGGAAGTGTATTAAAGTATTTCATCTTTCCTTATTATCAAAATTGTTCATAAATAATATAGAAACACTTATCCCATTGCTTTCAAGATAGCAAGTTACTGATCAGTACAACGAGTCTACACACATATATGAATACAGAGAGTGAACAGCCCTCTAAATTTCTGACTTCAGGACAAGATATTAAAAATGTATTTTTTAAATAATCAGAAATGTATTTAGTGCTTACCGTATGCCAGTTATGTAAAGTACTTTCCATATATCAACTCATTATACAGTCATTATCCAGATATTATGTTCCCATTTTACAGATGAGAAAACTGAAGCTAAAGCATATTACATAATTTGTCCTGGAGCCCACATTCTTAACTAGGCATTGTACTAGAAATTCAAATTCCTACCCTCAAGAATGTCTATTTCATGAACTTGAAGAAGCACTATAGGAAAGTCACCTCATTCTTCTAAGTACCTTCCAGACAAGAATTTTGCTGAAGTATTTTCCATCTGTAAAAATTACAAATCCAAAATTCATGAAAGCCAGGTAGATATATTCAAATACTTCTATAACTAATGAATATTTATTTTCCCCTTTTAGAATTTAATGCAGAAGAGTCAAGAAGGGTGAGAATCTGTTGAGTGTACTAATGATTTAATCCAGTTTTTAGTGTATTTCTTCATAGAAGAACTGATTCTTATGCTCCTTACACATGACTCATTTCAATGGGCAGATAATTAAGGTCTCATGCTACATACCAGTCAGTCTTGAGACCAATGTAAAAATAAGAATTGAGATCTAATATTTATTTCAGCTCTTTTGATTGGTCACAAATTAATTTATTTTCGCAGATGGAGTAGGAAAAGTGGCTGAAACACATGTTTTCTTAATACAATTCAGTCCTTTGGCAAGAAGTTATTGTATTTGTTAGTCTACATCACATAAACCTTTCTACAATGTTTGCGATCTTATAGAGAACCCAGCTTCAACCACTCTAAGAATTAATTCTCCTATTTTATTATAATGCCTTTGCTTCCAGGAAGAATTAGAGGTTTTTTATAAGACATAGAGTAAGACTGTTAAATATAAATTAAAATTTAGAATGTTCTTAAATAAACCAAAAGAAATTATCTAGGCTAATATAAGTACTGTGAGCATTATATCTAGCTCTGAACATCCAGTCATCACGATGAAATAAGAAGCATAATATCTAAGAAAATACAACAATTAATCAAGTGATTAGAGGTAAGCAACTTATCCCAGGGTCATTTTTCGAGGGACATTTGTACAACGTAACAACCATAAGCTTTACAGTATCTTTAACAATGAATTTATAACTAATGCATACTTTATCATTTCTTACAGTGCAACTATAACTGTCACGTTGTTTTCTGAATACTTTATAGGGAAAAAGCATAGAGTTTGGGTCGAAGCACCTCTTTGCTAACATATATTTGTGAGGATAAAATCACACAGGTATGAAGGCACTTTGAAAATGATAGTAGTTTTTACCACTGGAATACAATCCTGAATTTCCTTCCTTCACATAGTTCAGTTATGTAAAAATATCACTTAGAGGTTTTAGCTCATGATGGGAGTGTATAGTTTTTCACATTTTAATATCTTTCTCCCCAAGGTAAGAAAAGGTTATTTGCTTTATTCGTGAATAGCTATATATTTCTTTCCTTGAATTGTACAAGAGAAGAAAGGAGTAACAATTATCATTTCAGACCAAGAAGAGTTAAAGGAATGAACTCTTTGGAATGGTAACTGAATCCTCGAGGTCCTGAACTTGCCAAACTGCTGGGATGATTCATAAAAATTCTCAGTAGAAAGAATGAGTTGATTTTGGAAACTTTGAGTGATATTTTGATCAAAGGTAATGGAATACATTAAACAAGAGCATTTCCTTTTCACTTACTTGCTCTTTGATATGGTTTTTCTCTGTTTTAGAAAATGTGAAGACTATTACAAAATGTTGTACTAACAATCTTACATGAAATTCCTACCTTTATTCACTCAGTCCAGATTTTAAAATTGTAATCTGTAGACATAATTATATGCATGTTTTGCTTTAAATAGGCAAATACACAAATTTAAAGGTCATGGATTTGAAATAGATCCCATTAGGCATAGAAATGTGTCATGAGTATATCAACAATAAACATCAACAATTTGGGTTGGTCTTAATAGAATTTAAATATTAAATTAAATATTACATGGTTTCCTAAATTATTAGCCACAGCAGATTAAATGCCAACCTTGAGAATAAGGAAGAGACTACTGACGCATAATTACGGGTTTCTCATGGTCTAAATATCCCGCTATTTCCTTCAGAATGCTATCAGTCTTATCCGCCCTCCACTATGCTTAAAACCACTTATCAGCAGGTAATACGAGACAGGGAGGTGACAGGAGGAGAGAAAGAAAAGGCGGCAGATACAGACTCCAAAATTCATTCTAATTTAAGACCCATATATTCTATCTAAAAGTACAGGACAGTAAACTACTGAAAGACTGCCTAAACTATTTCATAGAATTAAAATTATACTGGCATGCAGTTAAAGATGTTTGCTTATTTTTGTTGGTACATTTAAGTACAATTTAGTATTTTCAGCATGTTCCCTTTTTACTATATTACTAAGTTATTTAACAATTTCAAACAATGTTAGTGTCTTGGAACCTAATACAGTACTTGGTAAATAATACAAACAACAATAGCAAAAGCAACCACAACAACATTTATTGAAATTATTCCCCACAAAACTGAGGTTAAGAGAACTTAAGCTTGAGATCACAAGGCTAATTAGCAGAGTAGCCACGATTTGAACACAGCAGTCTAGCTTCGAAGTCCGTGCTCTTAGGTAATCAACATATAATAAATATAAGCAGAACATAAACTGTTTAGAAGATCATGTTACTTGCCCAATTCACATTCTAAACATGGGCAACTTCCATCACTTGTATTAGTAGTAATTAATTCATTGACCATTTACCATGGGCTAGGCATTAGGCTATGTAATTTATATAAATATTCTCCCTGTTTTATATTCAGAGAAACTGAGATTCAGAAAGTTTAAATTATTTAATATAAGTCACACAGTTGGTGAATTGAATATTTAAGCATTCAAAGGTGATCATTTCTGCTTTTCCAGTACTGTCTCCCCTGGTGTATAATTATGAAGCAACAATTAGAACTTAAGTTGGTAACTGGTAACAGGTTAGTGATAATTGGAAACAGGTAATTTTGAAGTTAATTGTAGTTAATACATGTTTTATCATATGGTTATTATACTTATTTTTTAATAACTGAAAAGGGCAGTTACTCTTACCCAGTCTGAATCCCTCCACATCACTGCCAATTAACTTTAGCCAAACTTCAACAATCCTTCATGCAGAAAGTAAGTACAAAGGGGAAGAAGAGACTATTTCCTATTTTACTTAACAGCTTTAAGTTTAAAAGTAAAATAAAAATTAGTCTTGGAATAAGATCAGAAAAGAGACTGATCAATACTCGGCCTGGCTTGTGGATTTTTGTTAACTTCAGCCAGAGAAAACATGTGTAAGCAGTTGTCAGCTCTGTGGCCAACATTGCTACTTTGTTGCGTTTTTGAGATTCAAAATTGTCTCTTCCTATTACTGTGTTTTCTGTAGACTATATATCTCCGCCACCAGGTGGAGATAGAGTCACAATTGCTTGTCTGTCCTAAGCAAGTGTTTCAGGATTGTAGCAGAATTAAATATGCCTCAGGTACTGGCATTTAAACACGAGGATTTATGATATGAGTTGAAAAGAAAGGTTAGAAAGAGCAAAGCAAGATTCAAGGGTGGAGCTACCAGTTGATGCAAGATAGTGCCTCATTCCAGAAGGGTGCTTGGGGCATAAGCAAAGCTACAAGGCAGGCTCAATGCTATGTTAGGACCATTGTTTCTGGAATCAGATCACCTGGGAATTGACTTTAGCTTGCTCCCTCCAACCTGTGTATTTTGAAGCAAATTTCTTCCAACATCTGAGCACCTGTTTTCTCAACTGTAAAATGGAGGAAATAATTACTCCCATCTTACAGGGCTATTGTGAGAATTTAAAAAGATACTCTAGGTAAACTACAGTGGTTTTGAAAGTATAGTTCCCTGGACGGATAGCATCAGCCTCAACTGGGAACTGCAAATTTTGAGCTCTACTCCAGATCCACTGAATCAGAAGCTGTGAAGGTGGAACCCAGTAACCAGTGCTTTAACAAGCCTGCCAGGTTTTTCTGATGGACACCAAGTTTGAAAGCAACTCATTTAGAAGATAATAAACCATGAAAAAATGGAAGTAAACAAAATTCCTATTCTAATAATGGGAAGAAGGTAGGAAATACTAAAACTAAACAGCTATAAGGGGCACAGGAATTGTCCAAGGCATACCGGTTCCCAGATCTGCTTATCAGTGAAGCTGATTCAAGGTAAACGAGAGCAAATGTGATCCTAACAATTGGAAATGAGTTACCAGCATGTAAGCCTGGAGAACACATTTTATTCCTAACCTGGTGGATTTGAAGCTGCTGACCCATTATCCAATCAGCTGTGGTTTGGGGAGTGAGGGTCACATGTTAGAAACATACTCACCTAAGTCTAACTATCCTTCAGGAAAAAATTGGACATAATAATGTCCCAGTTAATGAAGCTCTGGTGGGAAGGCATCCTACATATATTTAGTTTAGTCATTCTGAGGGCTCCTTTTATCTAGGTTAAGTAGAATTAATTTCTTCTCAAAATTTCAATATCATCCTTCCACCTCAAAAACATATTTTTCCTGGTCAATGTCCTCTTAAAATATGACATAGTACTCCAAAATACTAAGCCCTTAGAACACACTGATTATATCCTCATTCTATCACTCTGTATCTGCTAGTTGATGGTGTTAATTACATTTTCTCTGGCTGTCCTGCTTCCCCGATTATAAGGCCCCTAAAGCCCCAGGATCTGTCAGTTTGTCTTGATCCCCCATATTTGTTATAGGACTCTAATCTACATTTGTGTTTTAAAAAAATGTCTGAGAAAGTTATCGTACATGATGATCTATATGTATATTTAAACTTATACAAATAAAAACATACATGTTCAACCCTCAGATCACTATAAGTAGCCCAGATTTCACTGGATCACCTAACGTTTTTGTATTTTTATTTCTGCTTGTTGACTCTAAAATAATATCTAAAAGAAGTAACTAGCGATTTTATCATACATCTAAACAATATCCAAACACATCTTAGGTTTAGGCTTAATGTGTGGATCTGTGCCATCCCTCTAATATTAAAGCAATGCTCTAGCTGATAAAAATGTTGAAAATTAATGTATATTCTGGAATTTAAAGTAATGTGTACAATTCACAAAATTATTCTTGTAGGACAATGAATTAAACATTTTAAAGGGCTACACATCACCTCTTTTGAACTTAGGTATAAAGTATAACATTTGGAAGTGAATATTTTTATAACAGGGCCTTCTAGAAAGTGCACATATTTGCCAGCCTAATTATTAACACATTCCTGCCCTCTTTACTTGGCATCAGAATGATCTGCTGAGGGCCACAATACTGTGTTATATTTATGAGTCACGTGTTAAAGTGAAAACAGTTGCAGAGCATTCAAAGGGAAAACCTCTATTAATTCTCTTGAAACTTTACTAGAACCATTTGAGTCAAGGAACTTTTGTATCTCACCTCAAAAAAATAAAGAATTGTAAGCTTATCAACCCCCACTGCCCCACAATTGGATTGAAATAGCAAAATTGGTGAAAAGAATCCAAGCTAACTCAGGAACATGGTCTTTCTATAGATATACTGATAATTGAAGTAGACAAGATAACTAATAATAGGGATTCCAAAATGTATAATTTTTTAAATTATTTGGTCTTTCTATAATTTTCAGGCTGGTAAAACTCATCCTACATATCTTCTTTTAAGAATAATTTCATAAATTTTAGCCTTAATGTCAAGAACCAAAGGCAAACAACAAAAAACATTCATTATAAGAGCTTTCTTTTGTAACTAATCTGGATCACCCTTGCTGAATAGTCAACTCATGTCCTTTTGTTCTTTCACAGCATTACACACACACACACACACACACACACACACACAGGATCCCTGTTTAAAAACGTCCTTGATTTAGATGCCTTGTGAGTGAATTTTTTTTATGTTACACTTTTCAGGATCTTTCAAATTTTCTAAAATAAACACAGTAATATTGAAAACATTTTAAATTATTCTCATTCTTTTCTTCCTACAAGCTGATTCTTCCCCGATTATTTCTTTATTTTTCAACATAACTCATCTTCACTACTATTCTTTGAACTCTCTCCAAATTTAACACATACCTGTATATACCACCTGAATATAATTGAGATAATATCCAGTATTACAGTATTAGTTGACATCTCTGTAATGATTTCACTGTTTTAAATCAAAGAAGTCAAATAGCCAACGTTGCTGTCTATTTTAATCTAGTCATCAAGAGAAGAATTGCACAAAATATACCAATATTTTGTTTCTCTGAGGAGATGTTGGTTTAAGGAAGCTACACAGTTTTTCTTTACATTTTATTATCACTTTCTTCTAATAAAAAAGCTCATTGATTTTGATTTGAACATTTAAATTTGAAATGCCACTTTAAAAGAAAGTAGGAGGTTTGTGTTAACGCCAAGGGATGGAGGCTCCAATCTGGATACACCAGACAGCCAAGTTCAACCTCAATGAGACACCAGGGATCTGTGAAAACCCCTAACATAATGAGTTACTCAATCATCCTTTTAAAGTAAACACACATTTTTGTGTAAGCCCATATTGAAATGTGAAATTGGAATAATAAATACAGAAGAACATATCCATGAATATAGGTATCCCCAATTCAGATAAAAGCTGTGTTCTGGAAAGAGCATTAGTGTGTGGAAAGAACCTGTTACATTATGACCACATCTAAATGGCCAAATTGGACTTTTGGTAGACTTGATAATTAAGAGCTATGGAAGATTCTTCAGCTAATCAAAGGCATATGTGTTCCTAAGTTTTCAGTTCTATAACACTGCTACAAGGAAAGGAAAAGATTTCATTTCAAGAGGAGAACTGCTTTTTGAGAAAGTTGCTTTTGGCATCTGGATGGGTAATTTGCAGGTAGAATCTTGGCTACTTGCTCCTCTTGGACCATGATGGGTTGCCACCAAGTGGCCAATGATGATGAGAGTCTATCTGGGACCAGGATTTTTGCTGCCTCATGCTGCTATTTTCAGAAGTTTACAATATCTCCATTCATTCTCACTTAAGGACAGAAGGCTGTCTGGAAAAACCCACTGATGAAGCTCACTCCCTTATTTTAGCATCTGCTCAACTGGACCATCTCAGCTGCCTTTATGGCAAATTAGTGAGCTCATGCATTTGGTTGGAAGTTCTTTTTAAATTGTGTGTGGCTCTCACTGCTGTCAGTTTCCCTTACTCTCACCAAATATTTTCCTCTTTGGGACTGTTTCCACCTTGCTTTGGGCCTGTTTTGATCCTAGGAGTATCTCCTTTTGTTGCTGCCCAATTTTTCACTGGAACCCTCAGCAGTAGCAATAAGATGAGTTCTAGATTTTCTTCTAATTTCTGTCCTATTCCTATCAAGTGTGTATTACCATTGCACAATGGCATGCTAATAAGCCTTTAGATCCCTGATGTCTTGGGAATGAATTTTTCATTTTTAAAATTTTCTCTAAGACCTTGCTGCTCTTCAGAGAGTGGTCTACAATCCAACAGTATGTGCATCAACTAGGAGCAGAATGCAGACCCCATGTCAGACCTACAAAATCAGAATCTGCATTTTAACAAGACCCCAGGTGATATACATGTATGCATATTACATTATGAGAAACACTGCTCTATGACGTCACTGATATGTGGTAATATCTTACATGCCCTAGTGATGCAGAATCTCTACTTTATTATTAAGCAGGTCATTTTATCTTTGGGCAGCTTCCATCATAAGAAAGACCCTCCTTACACTGAAATTAAGTTTACATCTCCATGAATTTTATTTGTAGGTCTAAGTTCTACACACTTGGGCCAGACCAAAATTTAATCTTTGGTTTATAAGACATTCTTTCAAATATGTTAAGATAAATATCATCCCCACTTAATTTTTTTTCTATTTCAGAGTAGGTACATTCACTTATTTGCTTCAATAGTTACTCAGATCATATAATTTCAAGTTTCTTCTCCTCTGAACACATTCCAGTTTGACTCCACCCCCAAAAGGAACCTCCCTAAGTTTTGAGAATTTCGTGGTCTAGCATTCAGGGACTAGATGATTGGTACAATCTCATATTGGTAAGAATGAGGGATAGAATTTCCTTTCCAATATTCTTACTGCCACACCATTTTCATCAAAATCCTGACCACTAGAATTGTTTGGCATGCCATATGTTGGAAATTTCTTATCTGTCTGATATAAACCTATGAGTTTACTTTTTTGAAGGGCTTTTAAAATACATTCAAACATTGAAATAACCTAATAAATTTACCTAACATTTTTTGTGTTTTAAAAAATATTTGTTAGGCCTACTGCCTTGTATGGAAGTGATGAGATTTTTTTCCTTTCTCTCAATAAAAGTATTTGCTAATGGGAGTATGATTTGAATTCTCTGAAGCTGCATCAAACAAAAGAAAACCATTAAGTGGACTCAAGGAAGAATAAGGGCATAGAATTGGAAGAGGCAAATCTTAAAAATAGAAGGCTATGTTCTCACAGGGGAAAGTACAATCACAAACTCTATGATGACATTTAGCCCCATGGAAATAAGAGTGTTCTCTAGCGTTCCAGCACTTAGACATCAATTCATGGTGGTCTCAAGCTATGTTTTTGTTCTGGCACATTAAACAGAATGAAGACATATGTCTAAATTTAAGACATCCTTTTAGGGCTCTGTGCACGAGAGCCAGCTGAGAAATTTGAACTATTTCAAAGCACTAGAAAAGGAATTGTAGACACATCCTTTGTTTGGGCATATATTTTTAATTATCCTGCCTTTTAATATTCTTCTCCATTTGAGGATAATCAGACAAAATGGATCCTGCTGGGCATTGTCATGCTTAATAAAAGTAAGACTGAACATCTGCAAATATGGCGACACTGTGGCGCGTACAATGCGCCAGCGACTGAGCTGCATTCTGATGTAATTATAACACCACATGTTGCTGTGATAATGTAATTCCCTGTTTACATTAGTTCTAGCACTCAGAATAAACTCTTCTTGCGTTAGGTGCTAAGCAATTTCAACCAGGGTAGACACATAGAATAATGAAGGAAGAAATGTATTAAATGCAGGATGTAGATAATAGCAAGGGAAGGCAGATAAAAGCCTGCAGACTATCACGTTTGAGTCTGCAGGCCAGGGATCAACTCCCTGGGTTTAATTCCAGCTTCTTCTATTGCTAGCTGTGTGACCTTGAGCACGTCCTCAGCCCCTGTGAAATGGAGATAATAATCATATTTTTCTTATAAGATTATAGTAAGAATTAAATGTATTAATATATGTAATCATTTATCTTCTTCCTCCTCCTCTTTCTCCCTTCTTATTTTCCTTTCTCTTAACTTTTTTCTTTTTTGGCTTTTCTAAAAAAAATTTGTTTTATATTGGGGTATAGTTGACTTACAATGTTGTGTTAGTTTCTGGTGTATAGCAAAGTGACTCAGTTATATATATACATATATCCATTCTTTTTCAGGTTCTTTTCCCATATAGGTTTTTACAGAATATTGAGTAGCGTTCCCTGTGCTATACAGTGGGTCCCTGTTGATTATCTATTATACATATAGTAATGTGTATATGTTAATCCCAACCTCCTAATTTATCCCTCCCCACCCCCGTTCCCCTTTGGTAATCATAAGTCTGTTTTCGAAGTCTGTGAATGTCTTTCTGTTTGGTAAATAAGTTCATTTTGTATCATTTTTTAGATTCCACATGTAAGTGATACCATATGATATTTGTCTTTCTCTGTCATACTTAGTATGATAATCTCTAAGTCCATCCATGTTGCTGCAAATGGCATTATTTCATTCATTTTTATGGCTGAGTATATATGTACCACATCTTCTTAATGGACTTTTAGGTTGCTTTCATGTCTTGGCTATTGTAAATAGTGCCGCAATGAACATTGGGGTGCACGTATCTTTTCGAAGTAGGGCTTTCTCCAGATATATGCCCTGGTGTGGGATTAACTGACCATAGGTGCATGGGTTTATTTCTGGGCTTTCTATCCTGTTCTATTGATCTATATTTCTGTTTTTGTGCCAGTACCATATGTTTTGATGACTGTAGCTTTGTAGTACAGTCTGAAGTCAGGGAGCCTGATTCCTCCAGCTTCATTTTTCTTTCTCAGGATTACTTTGATTATTTGGGGTCTTTTATGTTTCCATCCAAATTTTAAGAGCTTTTGTTCTAGTTCTGTGAAAAATGCCATTGGTAATTTGATAGGGATCGCACTGAATCTGTAGATTGCCTTGGGTAGTACAGTCATTTTGAAGATATTGATCCTTCCAATCCAAGAGCATGGTATACATATTGCCTTTCTTCTTTCCTTCATCAAAAAGCCACTAGCAAAGCCCAAATGAAGTAGGTAGTCCAGAGTTGTCAGGCCTCATTGACAGTTGGAGCCAGTGTGCAAAGAGGGTGGCAGCCAGGTGGTGTCATAAAACTGGCTACATTTAGGCGCTTGAGGTTATGAGAGCTGGACTCTTCACTATCAAAGAAGGGAGGTACAAGTGTGGAGGGGGAAGCTAGAATGAACTCTGTGACGTTGCATTGGAGTTGAGGTATCAACAGAAACTCATCATTTTATAGATAATATATAGAAATAAATATAGACATAAATTCGTGTGCTATGGTCTGAATGTTTGTGTCCCCCAAAATTAATATGTTGAAACCTAACCCACAATGTGATGGTCCTAGGAAGTGTGGCCTTCGGGAGGTGCTTTGGTCATAAGAGTGCAGTCCCCATACAATGAGAAGTCTGGGACCAGGAAGATGGCTCTCACCTGACCATGATGGCACTCTGATCTCAGACTTCCAGCCTCCAGCACTATGAGAAATAATTTCTG
Organism: Globicephala melas; assembly: GCF_963455315.2. Classification (NCBI taxonomy): domain Eukaryota; kingdom Metazoa; phylum Chordata; class Mammalia; order Artiodactyla; family Delphinidae; genus Globicephala; species Globicephala melas. Next base: position 40,110,092 of record NC_083329.1, on the reverse strand, counting down.
TTGTTTATAAGCCATCCAGTCTCTGGTATTTTGTTAAGAATAAGTCTGTGTGTGTATGTGTGTGTGTGTGTGTGTCTGTGTCTGTGTGTGTATGTATGTATACATACACACACAGACACAGACACACACACACACACACACACACATATATTTCCTAGTTCAGTACCCTAAAAGAGCCTGGGGAAGGAAATATTACAATAGCAATGAGCATACCTAGTGCTCAGATCTTGGTTTCCAAACACCATTCTCCATTGAAAGGAACGAGGGCTCCTTACAGAAATGGCTGATTCTAGGTCTGGGTTAGGAAATGAACAGAATGAGCCTAGAACTTCTTGTTATGCTAGATAGTAAGGAAATAAAGAATGATGAGGACTTGTCAAAAGAATAGAGAAACTAGCTTAAAGGGGATCAACTAGTCAAATCTAGGACAATTTTTGATCACCAAAATGAATCATAATAGTAGTAAATTATAAACATTGAATAAAATAGGAACCCATGGGTCTACAGGGATATAAACAAATAAACAAACGAATGAATAAATGAATGAATGAGAAAGTTCTTCCTTATAGAAAGCCAACTAATAATAAATATAGAAGAAATTATGCATGGAAAACTACCATTTGGCAACCATCAGAATAACAATTCAGAAAAGAAATATTAATGATGTTATAACTAATGGGTGAACATGAGTTGAGGAATGGGATTTTTATATGGCCTCTAAGTATCCTCCCACAAAAGATTTATTAATTAAAAAGGAAGGAAAGTGACCTTACAGTGGAGAAACCTGGCATCATTTTAATCAAGTGATCAAAGTTAACACCACTAGTAACATTATGTGCGACTCAAAAGGATGCAGGCAGAACGCAACCCTAACTTGAGGGATGTTCTGCAAAATGAAGGGTCCATAATCTTTAAGAACTTCAAGGTCATGAAAGTGAAGGAAAGACTGAGGAACTGTTCAGGTTGAAAGAAACTGGAGAGACAAGACTAGTGGGTACAAAGTGTAATTCCTGGATTGAATTATTTGCTCGGATATTAGTAGGATAACTGGTGAAATGTGAATGAGGTCTCTGAGCAAAGGGTATGTGAGAGTTCTTTGTTCTCTTTTGCAACTTTTCTGCAGGTTTGAAACTGATTCAAAACAAAATATTTAATTTTAAAAATGTAGGAAAAACAAGCTGTGTCAAGTACCTGGCACATAGTAAGGGCCCAATAAAACTTAGTTATTGTTTTTGTAATGGCTGTACTATGAAATTTTTTTTGTTATAGTTGTTTTCATTTTCATTCTTTCTAGCTAAGAATTCCCCCAAATAACAGCAAGACTAGAATTTTAAACCTGCAAAAATTTTAACATCCACACCAAGATTTACCAAAGCCATTCAGATTTCTTAGGTATGGCCTCATGGATTCAAGGAACTCAAGCATCTACTTCACCAGATACTCTAAAAATTCTCCATATAGCCAGATTCATGTGTGTGTGTGTGTATATATATAGATAGATAGATAGATATCTATATAGAGAGAGAACAAAAAAGGAAGTGAAAAAGAAAAGATATGAGAATAAATGCAAAGGATTATACTGGTTTCTCCCAAATGAAAACCAGCCTCAGAATTATAAAGTCATATTTCATACAGTTCCTTTTTGGAACAAATGACTAGTCCTTCTTTTTCAAGTTGGAGGCTTTCACCTATAAATCTCATCTTTTTTCTCTGCTTTGTTTCAACACAACTGCAATGGTTCCAGGCACCACAAATGCATATATCACTACCAGCAAAGAAGGGAGCTATTTCCTCATATGAGCGTCTTTTAATTAAGAAAAAAACTTTCCCAGAAGGTAGAAGGGAGACTTTCTCTCAGATCCAATTAGTTAGTATTAGGTCAAGAAGGTTTTTAAACCAATCACTAGTAAAGGGAATAAGGCCATGATTGAATTAAATTTATGATCAATTCCTTGAGGCCAGGAAGTAGAGTTTATCTCTTTCCCTGGGTACAGTGTAAACACCAAAACATAATCAGGATTTTTCCAGAAAGGGGGAGTAGAGGGTGGCAACATGGCTACTGAATAAGCAACTTGCAGGATCTGACATACTAGAGATAGGAAAAAATATAAGAAGAAGGGAAGAAAAAAGACCTACAAAAACAAACCCAAAACAATTAAGAAAGTGGCAATAGGAACATATATATTGATAATTATCTTAATGTAAATGGAATAAATGCTCCAACCAAAAGACACAGACTGGCTGAAATGATACAAAAACAAGACCTGTATATACACTGTCTGCAAGAGACCCACTTCAGACCTGGGGACACATACAGACTGAAAGTGAGGGGATGGAAAAAGATATTCCATACAAATGGAAATCAAAAGAAAGCTGGAGTAGCAATACTCGTATCAGACAAAATAGACTTTAAAATAAAACTGCTATAAGAGACAAGGAAGGACACTACATAATGATCAAGGGATCAATCTAAGAAGAAAATATAACAATTGTAAATATATATGCACCCAACATAGGAACACCTCAATATATAAGGCAAATGCTAACAGCCATAAAAGGGGAAATCAACAGTATCACAATAAGAGTGGGGGACTCTAATACCCCACTTATGCCAAGGGACAGATCATCCAGACAGAAAATTAATAAGGAAACACAAACCTTAAATGACACATTAGACCAGCTAAACTTAATTGATATTTATAGGACATTCCATCTGAAAGCAGCAGAATACACTTTCTTCTCAAGTGCACAGGGAACATTCTCCAGCATAGATCACATCTTGGGTCACAAATCAAGCCTTGCTAAATTTAAGAAAATTTATCATATCAAGATCCTTTCTGACCACAATGCTATGAGATTAGAAATCAATTATAGGAAAAAAAACTGTAAAAAACATAAACACATGGAGGCTAAACAATATGTTACTAAATAACCAATGGATCACTGAAGAAATCAAAGAAGAAATAAAAAATAATATAATCTGGCCATTCATGAATCACGAACTTCATTAAAACAAAAGTATTTATATAAGCTTCTTGATTTCTAATACATAAATGTCATTAATTCTAAAAATGCACATTTTTTTGACATTTAAACATCTCTGAAATTGAGTCTACCTTTAAGGTATTTTATAGTTTAATTGGCAACTCTCTTCTTTCTTTGTGGTCCATAAACTAATGGTGCATCTTATATTTGATGGAGTGTTAGATTAGGTAATACGTAGTAAGCCAGTAATAGTTACCTTATCCACTGTTGGCAAACATTACCTCACTTAATCATTGTAATAGCCCTATGAGGTAAGCACTATTATTATCCCTATTTACCAAGAAGGATTCACTGGAAGAAGGCACAAGCCATAGAAAGGAAAGGAGGGCAAATGATGGAGCCTCAGTTGTGCTTAGGGTGGGGCCTTAATTCTTAGTAGCTCCATTTTTTCAGATCACTCATAATTTACTTCACATAGGACTTTCCTCAATACAGCAATTCTAGTTTCATTGGATCTGTGTTTGTATTGCATAAAGTCTTTCCCTAAGCTGATTCTCTTGGTTGCCTAATGCTATCTGTGGACCAGACCCTACCTCCAGAGGTTCTGACTCAGCAGAGCTGGGAATTTGTATTTTATCACTGTGGGATTTACTAGCATAACTTGATACATGCAGAGAAGAGTAAGCCATGTTAAAGAAACATTCTACAACAGTCCCACTGGTCTGCACATTCTGGAAAACTAGAATTTTTGTTAATATCTTTTATCTTTTAACTACACAGTAATATATGCTTATCATAGATAGTGTGGAAAATCACACAGGCAATAAAAAATTATTTCTAATAAGCCCAACGCTCAATGATATCCATATCATTCATGAACATTTTCCAGGCTGTAAGTAAGTTTTATTAAAAATATATTCCACTAAGCAAATGTAGCATGATTTACTTGATCACGGGAGATATTTAGAGGTTTTTTTTCCCTCCAATGTTTTATATTAATTTCAACAATATCACAAGCATACTTATAGTTAAATATTGAGCATATCCATGAGGATAAATTCTCAGGTTCAATTATATGAAATTTTTTAAAGTTAGGAGACTATTGCCAAATTACCATTTAGAGGCAATTTAAAATCTGAGTTCTTTATTTTATTTTTTTTTTTACATCTTTATTGGAGTATAATTGCTTTACAATGGTGTGTTAGTTTCTGCTTTATAACTAAGTGAATCAGTTATACATATACATATATCCCCATGTTCCCCTCCCCCTTGCGTCTCCCTCCCACCCTGCCTATCCCCCGCCTCCAGGAGGTCACAAAGCTCAGAGCTGATCTCCCTGTGCTATGCGGCTGCTTCCCACTAGCTATTTTACGTTTGGTAGTATATATAAGTCCATGCCTCTCTCTCGCTTTGTCACAGCTTACCCTTCCCCCTCCCCATATCCTCAAGAGATAAAATCTGAGTTCTTTAAATCAAAACTTTATGAAAACAACACAATGATTTTTTGAGAACTGACCTCATACTGTCACATGAAAACCACGCGGGATATTTGGCATGAAGATCGAGATGCTTTGCTACTGAGGAGCAGCATGATAGTCCATGACATGGTCATTTGATTTTGCTGGGTGATAGTTTGAAAAGCACACCCTACAAAGCAAGTAGGCAAGACTTAGTCAGTGCCCAGCACCTGGTCCTCAAAAAAATTTTTTTATCACCCATTCTTCCATTTATAAAAATTCCATGGCTTAACAAACGAATGACAGAACTATGATGAAAACTGAAAATGTAATTTGTGTATGGTAAAATGGTATGTGATTCTTTAATGCGATTCAGGGAAAAGCCAAGAGCTTGTACAGATATTTTTCTACTTGAAAATGTGGGTATTCTTGAAGGTTTTGGCACAAATTCCACATAAGCATCAATGATGTGCTGCTCATCTAACTTACTGTATAATTACCTAACATTTATATTTAGCAAAATATAATATGTAGTGGGTGCTGATAAGAATATCTAATTTTATCCTTCTAAGAAAGCATAAAGACTACCCAGATGTGACTAAAAGAAGGAGTCTATTTGGATCTAATCTTCTCTCATTCTTTCATTGTCCCTTTCCTGTAGTTCCCTTCTTGCCTTTCCTCTGTGTGTCCCATGCGAATCTTTCTCCACCCTGGCTGGGTGTTGTTCATGTCATTGTATTAGGGCCCTTACTACTATTTACAGATTTTTATAGTCTATTTACAATTGCAAGTTCTTAAGTACCAAAATATTAGTAGCAATGTTTTTAAGACAGGTCTGTTGTTAATTGTTTGGGGCTCCAAGAATAACTTTCATGTAGTTTGCTGGGTCCTTCAGCTTTGCTCTCTAATATAAGTTTCTGTGTGTTGTTAAATTAGTTTTGCTTCTTTATTACTATTTGGGATCTGAGTTGAAAATAGAACACCATTAGGCAGAAATATGGGCACCATGATATATCCTATTGACACAAATAAACCTTTCTTTAAAACATTATATTATGCCCCATATAAGCAACAAAATGATCAACTATCATTTACCATAGCCATCTCTACACATTCGTTCCTTCAAATAATATCTACCACAATACTGCACTGTTATTAATTTTGTACAGTTGAGAAATACACTGAAATGGAAAAAAATCAACAAAAAACAGCCATATACATTTTTTCAATTTTTCTATACTTTTGTATAATATCCCAAAGTTTAATACTTCTCATAGGAACAGAGTTTCCCGTTGCAGAGCACAGGCTCCGGATGCGCAGGCTCAGCGGCCATGGCTCACGGGTCTAGCCGCTCCGCGGCACATGGGGTCTTCCCGGACTGGGGCACGAACCCGTGTCCCCTGCATTGGCAGGCGGGCTCTCAACCACTGAGCCACCAGGGAAGCCCCAGGAACAGAGTTTTAATACCAGTCATCTAAGTGGTAAAACAGGTGCTCACAAACTTTTTACTGACACATAAAGATTGCTTTAGAGTCAACTATAACTTTTAGTGATGTTGTCCTATTACAGAGGTAGTGACCTTATTAATGACTGACCACCAGTGACTTAGAGGGTAGAATTCTTAGGCTAAGGCTCATGTTTTAAAATTTTACTTTTCAACTTTCTCACAAAGAAATGGCTTAATATGGATGAGACATTTTCATATAGAGATCACTCTATTGCTCTAATCTTTACCATCCTTTTTACCAATGTATGTGGTCAACCACACGGGGGCAGGCGGGCCAGGGTATGCAGAGGACTCAGACAAAATCAATCAATGTGTATATTACAATGTCTCATGGAAAATGAACATAGTAATTCTTTTTTTGAAACAGAACGTAAAACTTATTTTAGACTCACTACTTATGGATTACTGTATATTTTCATGACATAGTTATTTTAAAAATTTGTTTATTGATTTTAAATGAAAACCATAACAGTCTTCTCTCCCTCTAGGCTTCCTTTCTTTGTTTCTTGGCCTTCCCTCTCACCCATACTCCCACATTATATTTTAAGGTTAACTGAGTCAGAACATTTGCATTTGGTATTAAGGTGCGTAAAGCAAGGCTGCCCCATTGCTCAGCCACGTGAGGAAAATCCTTTTATCCAAGTACTGTATTTAACCAGCTCTTAAAGGGATTTTATTTATTTGGTAGGAACCAAAGCTGGTGAATGAATCTGAGGGTCAATTTGGGGCACTGCAGCACCAAAAAGTATAGACACGCATCTTTCTGCTTTTTAACTCTTCAAACTGGAAATAAGAAAATCATTTTTAGGCTGCCAATATTGAGTCAGGAGACATTTCCATTGATCTAAAACTGCATTAAGAGATGAAGCCCGGGCTTTCCTGGTGGCGCACTGGTTGAGAATCTGCCTGCAAATGCAGGGGACACGGGTTCGAGCCCTGGTCTGGGAAGATCCCACATGCCGCGGGGCAACTAGGCCCGTGAGCCACAGTTACTGAGCCTGCGCGTCTGGAGCCTGTGTTCCACAGCAAGAGAGGCCGTGACAGTGAGAGGCCCGTGCACCGCGATGAAGAGTGGCCCCCACTTGCCGCAACTAGAGAAAGCCCTCGCACAGAAACAAAGACCCAACACAGCCATAAATAAATAAATAAATAAAAATTAAAAAAAAAAAAGAGATGAAGCCCAAGTAATATTCCCTTTCCCCATAATGTGTCTTACGCACATTTCACATTCTTAACCTGAGTAAGATGTGAACAAACAAGCTCTCACCATTCATTCACACTCTAAATTATCCACTGACTTCAAAGCCGTCTGGGAAAAAATACAAGCAAAGAGGATATTGTGCTTTTTCCAACCATACAATGGTAAATCAGAAAAAGACATTCTGTGGAGTTCTTACAGGACTTATTAACTAAATAGTGTTTATCTTCCTTTCCTGGCTAACCCGCTCAGAACGAGTAATGAGCTCAGAGGAAATAAAGCAAAGACTGAGCCCTTTCCAATCCTTCCAGCTGCCCTGCCGCACACCAGTTCTTTGAATGTTTTCTTAATTTTGTGTTTGTTTGACCTAAGCACTCCAACTGAACTGAGCAAGGGCTTCCAGGAGATGGTTGGGGACAGGCAAAGCAGGTTTGTTTCCCATGTGCTATTTGGTAAGGTTCTCAGAGACATATGTCAATCAACCCATTGCCTCAATTAAACATGTAGTTTTCAAGTTAGTAGTTAGTTTTCAGTCTGTTGCTGGCCAGGAAAGGTAAATGTTTAGGGAAAAGTATTTACCGTTAGACCTCTGTGGCCTTAATTTGGTTCCCCACTGCTTATAATCTCTACCTTCTCTTCTGCGGCCACTCAGTGAAGGAATGCTGCCATTCTAATTCTAAGGATAGTAGATAGGCCCAAAGGATGTATCATTTACCACCACCAGCTAAGCCATCTTAGATCAGGCAGTGAGGATCAAGTGCATTACCACTTACTGAGAATCACATCATAAGTTTTTATTATTAGGAATTCTTTTAATTTCTGGTAAAAATAATATCAAAGATTAACAACTCTTTCATAAAAAACCTTAATACTTAATACTTCTACTTATTGTGGAGAATCACAATGTGTAATATGAAACTTCTGTGACTCTCAACAAATAAAAGGTGGGGATTAGGGAAGAAACAGATGAAGGAGGATGGTTGAAGTTGAGGAACAACAAATGACAAAGAGCATGAGTTGCCAATTTTTCCACAAAAAGACAATACGTAAATGGGAAAAAGTCAGGAAATCACCTATCATCTTTGATGTTCCCTGACTTTTTCTAAGACCTTCTCACCCCAACGGCCATTTAAACAGCCAATGAAGAAACTGAATCGTACTCCCTGGAGGACATTGTATCCACTTCTACTACCTAGCCATGTAAAACCATTCCTAACACAAACTGATTAGTTCTCCAGAACTAAAAATTGATTTTCACTGATTGCTTTCATGTAGAGAAATAGCCTAACTTTGAGAAAGCTCTTATGTTGTTTATAGTTGTTAAAGTCATTTATTTCAAATACTGTTGATGTTTATAATTCATTATTTTCCTTGCTTAGATTTACATAGGAGTCATGAGATAACATATATTAAATTAAAGCCATTTTTAATATTGTGGCATATTAGGAATTATGCATATCTGAAAGTTCTTCTCAAGTGACATTGTAAACATAGCCAAATTATTATCATTTTCTTCATGTAGCAATAAAGTCTGAATATTAAAAAAGTTCCATTTTCTTAACAAAATTAAGCATAAAAAGTTCAAGCTTAATTAACTTTTTCCATACATAGGTCTCCCCAGCTTGGATCATGCCCCAGAAAAGAGAAAAAAGCTGTATAAAAACCTTAAGCATTAAGATACTGTACAGTAAACAACAAAGAATATAATGTTAATAGCAGCTTTCTCTAAGGGGTAAAGTGATAGATTTTTAAACTAATTTTCTTTATTTTCCATACTTCCTACAGAAAGCATGTACAACTTCTATCATGCAAAATAACCAGTTTTTAAATGGAAAAGTTTCCTTTCTGCCTTAATACAGAAAGAGGTAAAGGGAACAAAAATGAAAGCTATAATAATAATTCTAACAGAAACATTACAAACTTTACAATTTAGATGCTTATAGTTACATGTTAAGAGACTGAAGAAGATAGTTTCCTGTATTACCAATCTTAAGAGTGATGAAAGTAAGGCTCAAACTAAGTAAACTGGTCAAGGTCGCAAAGTGAATAAACGGCTGAACTTGAATTGGAATACAAATTGTCAGCTCTTAGACTCTTACAAGTGTACTCTCCATCACTTTATCATGGGTCACTATAGAGGATGCCATCATATCCTTACGTCAGCCCTGGAATTGCTTGTCCATACATGCTGCAGCTACTAATAATGATGAACATTCATATATCCATACTAGGTGCCGAGCTCTGCTCTAGTACTTCACAAATATTAATTCATATAATCCTCACAGCAACCCTACGGACTAGATACCATTCTTACCATTCTATTTCACAGATAAGAAAACTGCGGATGTATAACTTGGGCCAAGATGACACAGCTAGTGATAAAAGTGGGACACAGGCTAACTGGCTTCAGAGTCTGTGTACCTAACCACCACATTAAATGGTGTGCCGGCTTGCCTTTATTAGGTATGTTAACAGGAGAGGATTGATCTCCTTTGGTGCTAGGTAAGCCTCAAGGCAAAATATAGAAAATAGTATATAAAGTGTGAAAGGAGCATCATTATTTTTCCAAGAAATTGCTTTGCCTATATACTTCCTGATCATTAGGGTCCAACTTGGACAAATTCACTTCCACACTGAGCCTCAGTCAACGCTTGGCCCATTTTATGGAGAAGAAAACTGAGGTCCATAGGAAACACTGATGGTAGAGGTAAGAATATACTACTCAGCAGATTTTTATCCAAAGACAGTTTCATTAAACTCCACCATTGTTTGCGGGTTAAACTGTGGCCCGTGACATTTCAGGGAGCAGATACAAAATGCACCACTTGTACTGTAGTGAAACTTTCCATTACAAGGAACTTGATTCCAGCAGGAATAAGGCTGCCTAGAAGCAAAGGGCTACTATAAAAACACAAAAAAACAAACAAAACCAATCGGGAACATGACTTCTTCGTTGTACACATGCATTACATCTGGGCTGCTACACAATATAGGCCACTGACAAAGTCTGTGTTTAGACAGAGAGAGTTACTCTAGTCATAAGAAGAAGACACACAGAAATAGATTTTTCTTTTCTTAACTGTACTAAAATATACATAACTTAAATTTAGCATCTTAACCTTTTCTAAGTGTACAATTCAGTGGCATTAGCGTATTCACATTGTTGTGCAACCATCACCATCACCAATCTCCAGAACTCCTTTCATCTTCCCAAACTGAAACTCCATGCCAATCAAACAGTAACTGCCCATTCCTTCCTTCTTTAAGCTCCTGGCAACCACCATTCTAATTTCTGTCTCTATGAATTTGACTACTCTGAGTACCTCATAAAAGTGGAATCATACAAAATTTGTCTTTTTGTTGACTGGCGTATTTCACTTAGCATAATGTCTTCAAGTTTCCTCCATGCTGTAGCATGTATCAGAATGGCCTCCCTTTTTAAGGTTGCTTAATATTTCATTGCATGTGGTAATAAAATACCACATCTTATTTATCTATTCATCCACTGATGGACACTTGGATTGCTTCTACCTTTTGGCTATTGTGAATACTGCTGCCATGAATATGGGTGTCCAAAAATCTTTTCAAGTCTCTGCTTTCATTTCTTTTGGGTATATACCCAGAAGTGGAATTGATGGATCATATGGTAATTCTAGTTAAAAAAAAAAAACACCATAGTGTTTTCCAAGTGGCCACTCCATTTTACAAGAAATAGATTTAAAAGCCAATGAATGAGTTCAGTTTCTCTACCCCCTCTCCTTCCTCAAAGAGAACAAGTTCTTAACCCTGTGATTGCCAACTATACTATTTACCTCCTCAGTCCAACCCAGTCTACAGCCTCTCCATTTCTCCTTACCTTAGTAAGCCACAATTTTATTGACAATGAAGAACTTGTAGAACCATAGGACCTGGGCCAAGCCATCCCCTACTAAAACTGCACCCTTAAAACTTCATAACAGAATCACCCCAGGAGCCATACTTGAGCTGTTTACTAAGGAAGGAAGACTAGCCTCAGAGATTTGTCCAAGTTACTACATTTAGACTACATTGATTATTATTGTAATATCCAGCTTATATTTTGCTGTTTCATAGCAGAGCTGAAATACTATCCACAAAAGCATAGCATGCACCTGTTTTGCCATGTCCTGGTAATGAATTTCATGAGTGCTTTCCTAGGTGGTTCCATGTATCACTCACATTTGACTCTACCACAGCGTCTAATATGGTTATTTGTACTATGTATAAACTGATAACCAACTCAGATGTGTCCCAAACTTGAACTATTCACATTACCGCCCTCAATGACTTTTGCCATGTTCACATAAGTCAACTCACTTTTCTTTTATGTAAGTTATTATCTTTAGCAAGAAAATTTTTGTTGGTAATATAGATGGAAAAACTATCCCTTGCAATAAGTAAAATAAATACACTTACAAGAAAACAAACTTATCCAACTACCACCTAAAATTATTCTACATACTACCAGTAGAAATTCTGGACTAGCTGCCTTGATATATGAATATGAATGTATTGACCTCCTTTAAAATGGTGTATTAATAAATATTTTGAGAAGAAAATTACAAATAATGGCAACATCAAGATAAAGAATTTGGTTCTAAAATGTTAGCAGTGATTTTGGGGGGCTATACAATCATGGACAATTTTGTTTTTATGATTCTCACATGGAAATAGGTGATTTATATAAATAGAATATGTATGTCTATACATATACATGTACATGAGTGTGCGTGTGTGTATGTGTGTGTGTGATATTTTGTTGATAGAGACAATAGGTGAATGAAAAAAAGCAAAAGATAGTGAACCCTAAAAACCAGGTCCATCAAATTGATGTTGGACATCAGTGGAGTAATGATTGTTTCAGCCAGATCATTCTCATGTCCATCAACAGAGTGCCTCAGAGGAATGATATAAAAAGAAAGCAGACATAAGGGATTATCTGATGGAGAGTAAATATGTGAGTCAAAGCAATGACAGCCAGACCAGCACAGGCATCTTCTGAAATGCTTTCGTCCATATTTAATCAATGAAAGGTACTACAGGAGGACCCACAATATGCAGAGTAATATAGCAGGGGATAATATGTGCTACAAGAATTATAAGTCACTGTTCTTGCCTCATATTTTTAAAAATCTAAATGATACAGCCATGAAAAAATATATTATAAATTAAGTGTTGCAAAGGTAGAGATACATATAATAATCTGTGGGTACAGAGAGGAGGAAGCAGGAACAAGTGGGAAAGCAACCAGAGAAGATGTCTAGAATGAAGTGATGTTTAAGGTTATTGATGATAGTAGTAAAATGTATGAAAAGAGTCCCCTGTCTCCACAGGATAAACACTCCCTTCTCCAGGACCAAAGAGAGGAAGAGATCATCTTGAACCTAGAGTACCCCATTTTCCTAGTTAGAACTGAAGAATGCTGGAAGAGTGCACAATTGAACAGACTGCCAAGGAAGGAAAAGTGAGTTCAGGGGAAGTCACAAAGTCCTGAAGTTTCACGTGATGCTGACTAGTTAAAAGAGGGTACTCATGCCAGCTGCTTACACTCCTCTGAGGCCTGACCTAAGCTGTCTTACTTCCTGACATCCTTCTCCAGCTGGGCTATTTCCTGGGCTGTTCCAGACTCGTCCCTTCAACCTCCTTCACAGCTGTGGTTTGGCATCTCTGCAGCAAGAGCCCCAGTGGCCAAAGTGTCCTCTGGGCTTGTCTCCTGGGAGCAAAGGCCTGCCTATTTCCACTACTGAATTTACCCACAGAGACAGGCGGAGGAAGCTTTTTTTAGATGGCCAAAGCAAATTGGTCTGCATGAATTACATTGGAGCCGTGTGGTAATAATCAAATTTGGTGCCTGGGACACCCAAGCAGCACACGCATAGGCTGTAAGTAGCTTAGAACTTTTCCTGCTGCATCATTGAAACTGCTGGCTTAAGAAATGGAAGCTTTTGAGGGATGAATGAAAACTCCTCGTCATACACGATGTTCGGCTGTGGCCAAAGGGAGTAGTCAAGTTGAAGTTATACAACAAACAGTTGTTTTTTTCCAGAGCCAAGAAAGTGACTAGGATTTTCTATATCTGGATAGTGATAAAACAGGGGTCTATAAACTCTGGCCTGCAAGCCAAGTCCAGCCCTCCTCCTTGTTTTCATATCTCTACAAGCTCAGAATGGTTCCTCCATCTTTAAACAGCTGAAAAAAAAATCAAAAGCATATTTTGCATCAGGTGAAAATGATATTAAATTCAAATTTCAATGCCTATGAATAAAGTTTTATTGGAATACAACTACACCTATTGTCTCTGGTTGGTTTCCAGCTTCAAATGCAGAGTTGATTGAGTAGTTGCAGCAGAGACCTTATGACCTGCAAAGCCTAAACTATTGATTGTCTATCTGGCCTTTTATAGACAGTTTTCAACCCCTGTCCTAAAGTTGTGTCCAGTGTGACCAAGAGTAAGGGCAAGGTGAAATAGCAGTGAGTGGGAAACTTTTTAAATGGGAATATTGATATGTTTTTCTGAGATGCATTTTTTAATGCTCCAGTATACTTGTTTGTAGATTGTACCACACTGCGGAAGAGCTATATCTGGAGCTCAGCTTTAATGCTTAAAATAACACTTAGATTTCATTTTTGCTTTTGTGATACTCCCATCCCCCCCATGTAAGCATGTGCATGCAAACATGCACGCATACGCGCGCGCGCGCGCGCACACACACACACAGGAAAAATGATAGGCAGACCACTCATGTACCTCATATGAGCTCAGCAACGTGCTTGTGCTCACAGAGGTACAGTGGTAGGAAGAAGTACAAGAGCAGTGAATTATGGACCCCCCACGATGGACCCCAAAGGAAGACTAACTGAAACAATTTTATGGAAATGTATTCAGTATGCACAGATGACAACATGCTAGCAAGCCATTTCAGTACAGCATTCTAATTATAGACACCATTCTCAAAGCTTAGCCAAGCTATATAGTATCATCTCTTTTACAGGGTGTGGTTGAAATTGAGCACTTAAAAACTGGAGAGGTCACTTTTGGTTAACTAGTGCAATTTGGTAGCTCAAGGAAACTCTGTCCTTCACTCATCCTACAGGACTAAGACTTTATTTTTGCTCTTAGAGTTCTAAGAAGATTCCTCCAAGCCAGACAGCTGGAATGAACAGTTAAAAACGAATATTGTGTTAATCAAGAAAAAAGGCCTAGTGTTTTGTCACAAAGAAGTTATATAAGGAAACCTAGTTTCCGAAGAAAGCAAGCTGAGTTAGAGTTGTATTGATGAACTGGAGTGTGGCAGGAATATACATGGGAGTTGTAGGTAGAGGAAGGGGGAAGAATAGGCAAGAAAGTTTTTAGCATATCCCTTAAAGATATGCTGGTATATTGAGGGTAACTACTCATGCTTAGGCACAAACCCAGCCAACCAATGTAATGAAAGGGCAGAAGGCAAGGAGTACAATCTATTTAGTCATATGACAGTCTCCAACCATATACCTGATTCCTCCATTTGGTAAAGGTAATATGGTGCCTTAGAAACAGCATTACGCTATTAAACTACATTAAAAGCTGTACCTGGGGCTTCCCTGGTGGCGCAGTGGTTGAGAGTCCGCCTGCCGATGCAGGGGACACGGGTTCGTGCCCCGGTCGGGGAAGATCCCACATGCCACGGAGCGGCTGGGCCCATGAGCCATGGGCGCTGAGCCTGCGCGTCCGGAGCCTGTACTCCGCAACAGGAGAGGCCACAGCAGTGAGAGGCCTGCGTACAGCCAAAAAAAAAAAAAAAAAAAAAAAAAGCTGTACCTGAGTAGATGTGATCAAAGGAAGCTGTCACAGAAGGCATCACAGAAAACAAAAACAAATAAAAAAAATGAATTCAGTGTTGAGTATGCTCTTGCTTGAGCTAGATAGACTTCTAGGTAATAGAAAAGAGAGGGTGACTTGTCAGTGAGCTGCAGAGAACCAAACCCAAGGACAATTAAGGCTTGGGAAGGGAGTCTGGGGAACATTTCCAGAAAGACCCAGGGCTTACACATTCCCTAGTTTGTGAGAAATCTGATTTGCTCTGTAGATTTGGAGTAAGGAGCAGGTATACAAACTCTATTTTTCTCTGTGAACACTGAAAGTGCTTACACTGCCAGGTGGTGGAAACCTGATCTCAGTCAATCTCTACACACTCACTAGATTGCACTTAAGAGTTAGATTTACGTAGCACCAGAGGATTTTGAGGAGAGTAGGCAGTGCCCTATCCCATTTCTAACAGAAAGGCTTATTCAAGTCCACCAGCTCTGTTGTCAAATTCAGAGCCACTCTCATTGATACTGGGATTTTCTGCTACTTTTCTCATACTCTGAGGCTGCAGATACTTTGCTAAGGCTGCCTCTAAGACCTTTAACAATTCCTTGCTGCTCTTGGGTGCAATGGAATCATTCTACTACTTTCATCCCAAGCCTGGATGCAGGGAACTCTGTGGGACAGCTCAGGCCCTCCTTGCTAGAAGCAGCACACAGTCATCTCCAGGCTTTCCTACAAAGGAGGACACAGCTTTCTTCCTTCTGTTGTGTCCTCCCCTAGGTCTTGAACCAGAGCTGGAGTGCAGGGATCCTTTGGAGGGAGCTTCCTTCTTCTCTGACTCTCCCCCTTCCCAGGTCAAGCTATACAGAGGTCAGGGGACAGAGGGCACTGACTCCTCTGGTGTTCATCCCAGTCCTCTGTCTTATGTCCATGGCTAGGCTTTTGTTTTTGTTTTCGTTTTTGTTTTGCGGTACGCGGGCCTCTCACCGTTGTGGCCTCTCCCGTTGCGGAGCACAGGCTCCGTATGCGCAGGCTTCGCGGCATGTGGGATCTTCCCGGACCGGGGCACAAACCCGTGTCCCCTGCATCGGCAGGCGGACTCTCAACCACTGCGCCACCAGGGAAGCCCCATGGCTAGGCTTTTGGATTCAAGGTCAGAATTTGATCACTTTGTTATCTGAATTATTTTGTGAATTTCAAATAAACTAGCTGTTGCCTCAATCGGGGAATGACAGGACTACTATTCTGAAATATTTTCCCACTATCAATTTATGATCTTTGTGCAAACTGATTGATATCTCATTACAATCAAATGTCCAGTATTTCATTTCTTATTTTATTAATATTTTAGAAAATTAGACAGTCTTTAAAAATGAAAGATACAGTAAATAGTGCTTTCTTAGACCAAAATGTTTTAATGACACTATTTTATAACTCTAAAATATGTACAATTAATTCCCAGTGGCTCTTCTGGTAATCATCATAAAGATTGGATCAACAGAACAGTTTACATTGACTCTATAATGTTGGAAACAATGTATTATCCTTGTTTTGAGTCAATTTTATTTTTCGTAGGAATCCCAGGAGTGTCTGAACACCTACATTATACCAATTTTTAAAAGGCAATTCAATGTGGAAAGTGGGGAGAAACAAACAATATTTGACTGAAGCAGTATGTTTTGCCTTGATCTGAAAATTAATGGAGTTGTCAAATTTGACAGCACATAATCCAGCTATTTTTCTTTAATTTAAGAATGAACCAATAAAAATTTGAAAAGCATAATTATTTTTCCCCCTTGATTTAAAGTTACTTTGTTCTGAGTCTCTTACTTGGCATTGAACCTGTTTCTGTTGGGAGTAAGTAGGATAGAGACTTTCAAAGGGCAGATCATAGGAACAAATTTTGCCTTTATTATTAAATATTTGAATATTCTTCATATTCGACAAAGCACTACAGTTTGAAGAAGCACATCTTTAACAAGTTCAGGGGTAAAGGTCTGAGTTCTGGTCTTTGTTTCGAAGAAAAAAAAAGACATCTTCAGATTTTCAATGCAGAAAGACACTCAAGGATTATACAGTTAAACAAAAAAAAAAAAGCCCTTTATATAGATGTATCCTCACCATAATTTAGAATGACCCTCAACTTGCCAAGGTTTTATTTTTTATTTTTTTTCAGATTTCAGTCATCTATCTGAGTCAAAAGAAAATCAGTCCAGAGCCTCAGATCTTGGAAATATTTTTTTCACAAATTCAGAGCTAAACAGATGTGTTTTCTCTTATGAGAAGTTCACATAATTAATTATAAGATAAGAGATAATAATGCCTTTCATTTACATTTCTTTCTTTCCAAGCCCTCAGTCCTTGATGTGTGTTACTTTATTTCTCTTTACCACATCCTTACAAGATAGAAAGGAAGGGCTTCCCTGGTGGCGCAGTGGTTGACAGTCCGCCTGCCGATGCAGGGGACACGGGTCTGTGCCCGGGTCCGAGAAAATCCCACATGCCGCGGAGCGGCTAGGCCCGTGAGCCATGGCCGCTGAGTCTGCGCGTCCGGAGCCTATGTTCCGCAACGGGAAAGGCCACGACAGTGAGAGGACCGCGTACCACAAAAAAAAAAAAAAAACAAGATAGAAAGGAAGAGTATTAGTGTCTCTAACTAAAGATAATAATATCTTACCTATGTGTAATATTTTACAGTTTATAAAGCATTTTCACATATATTATTTCATTTTGGTTTTGACGCTCACAGTACCCTGTGATATATGTAAATCAGTCAGGTGTTATTTTTTTCAATTTACATATGGGAAGACTAGAATTCAAATGTCTCCCTGTGTTCTGCATTTAAGAAGTGAAGGAACCAACTTCCTAGGCCTGTTAGTAATTTTGCACTGCAGAGACAGAGAAAGATTAGGTGAATAATTCTATATCATATAAGAAAAACACCTCAGTGGTCTTTATATTTTACTTTATAGCTTCACTCTATTTTTCTTGTGTTACATTTTTTCAATGTCATGATTATGTCAAATATGCTGTGAAGTACCTCCCAGACTGCATGTATTAGAAACAGCCTTATTTGTTCCATTCTCCACAGAACTCCAGGGGGTTTGCTGGATTTGGGGATTATTTTCTTCTTTGGTTTTACATTTTGAAAGCCCTGCTCCAGCTCTCAAAGATGCTGTTAAACACAGAATAAATATTGAATTGTTTCTCTGTCCTCACGGTCTTCGTGGTAGCAAATAAATGTTTCTGTGAAGGAGCTTGCTCCCTGAAGACCCACAAGTGGTGGTTAGAAAGTGTCCACAAATTAAAGGCAATGAAAGAACATTAACCCCAAGTAATAGATGTTAGAAAAAAATATAAAATACATAAAATAGCTTTTATATGCGTGTATATTCTGGACTCTAACCAGGTAGCTACCGTTTAAGCGTTTTCCCAATTATGACCATTTTTATATATACAAAGATGCTTTCATAACAGCAACCTGTGTAGGATAAATATTATCCATAATTACATGATTTCTTTTAACTTCGAACAGTAGAACAGTGTTAACCTGAAAGAAAACACTTCAAATTTTTAATTCGTTAAAGTTTCTGGATCAGTAGTCATTCTGAAAGGCTTTTCTGATTTTAATAAAAGAAAAAGAAAGAGAAAATATGGAACAAAAACATTGATTCAACATTGGAAACCATTTTCAATGAGGTAGGAGATGTGAATATATAATTTCTAATAATTCTCATTTCTTCTCAATTGAAAGTCATTGGGAATTTAATAGTCACCCACTGTATGTACAGTTATCTTTTTGGAAAGTCATGACTGACATGGCAGAAATGAGTATCAGTTCCAAGGTAGGATACTGAAGCCTGGGTATTCTCAGCATAGCTGGAGAAAGACAGAAACCAAATATTTGCCTATTTTCCCCCGCTAAGAATGCTTCCTCTCTCTTTTCTACCTAATAAAAACCAAGTGTATCTTTCAAGGCTCATTTCAAAACCCTTCATGAACTGCTGTTTCCTTCCCATGAAATCGACTCTTTTCCTCAGTCCTGTTGATTCTGAACCTGCATTTTCTCAAATCCATCTATTTCTCTGTCTCCAGTGACAATGTTCTAGACTACATCTGTATTACTCTTTGCTGGAAGTATAGCAATAGCATCCTAACTTTTCCTTGCCTTCAGTCTGTTTCTCCACCGATCCCATTGGGAGACACCTACAGCTTAATGTTCCCAACGAACCACTAAGAATATGTCATTTTTCTATCCAGAATTTTTCATCGGCTGCTCATTGCCTACCAAATAAAGTAATAACTATTTAATCTGTATTTTACAGTCTTCTAAGAGCCATTACAACTTGCCTTTTCCTCCCCAGCAGTCTCTCACTCATGCTATGCTCAAAGAGAGTAACAGAGTAACTCCTAATATCAGTTCAGGTTGTGATCACTAGACTTTTTCAGGTCCCCCAAATTCCTCTTATATCCAAATTGTATCTAATTCTCAGAGCTCCATGTGAGTATTAGCCTTCTTAATGCCTTTTCTGAACCTCCACTTCAGCCTATCTACTCACGTTCTATGACAGCCAGCGCCTTTTACCCCCATGCTTCTTTTGTGCAAGAGAATCACTATATTCTTGGGGGTCAAACTTCCTGAGGTTTAATTCCTGGCTACATTTATGTGACTCTGAGGAAGGATTAATCCTTGGTGTCTCAGTATTAGAAGGAGGGGGAAGACTAATATTAGCAATATCACAGGATGGTTGGGAAGATTGTGAGTTAATGTATGTAAGTTTCCCCAGTAAGTGCTCGGTGTAAATGTAAGCTACTATTGTGTACATCTCTCTCCTAATACAGTAGGACCTTGGGATGGGACTTCTGGCTACTCATCATTGCGTCTCACCACAGTGTCATAACACACACCAGTGTTCAACAAATCTATGTTGAAAAATCACAGGGAAGAGTCCCATTCTGTGCCTTCCAATGTCTTGGATAGCATCAGAATTCTGTAAAAGACCATTGTTTACTGATGATCTCAGCAGCCTTCCTCCCTCCCCCTTATGATGTAGATGGGAATGATGAATGGGATGTGAAGTGTGTAACCCAATGTCCGCCATAAGAATGCTTCCCATCCTTTCTGAAGGTGAGAGGGGTCATCCTTACTCATTCTCTTTCTCCAGAGTTAGAAACATTAATGGCAAGGAGACATAGGAGAGGAGACATGGACAACAGATCCAGGGAAATCTCATCCCACGGATTTATTTACACGTCTCTGAAAAATACTCTTTGTGTGATATACAATTCTAAGCAGGAGAAATTAGGAATTAGCAGACTGTGTACATGCTTAACTGGAACACCCAAAACTTTGAGGAACATCTTTGTCTACCACTTGACTATGTGCCTTTTAAGGCAATGGGATGCTGACTCTGAGTTGTGCATTGAACTTCATTAAAAAGGACTGGCTACAGAATCAGAAAGTCAACATTCAGAGGCATATGGTATTTATTTAGGGATTCTTAGACTCTGATGTGTAACATTAATCTAGGCACAGACAGAATGAAAAGTAAGATTTCTCCAAATGGCACTCATGTCTGAACACCAGCTTTATAAATACTGAATTACTCATCAACCTAGAATATGTATATTTTTTCAGGAGTACCTATGTTTAGCATCTAAAGATTCTATGTTTAGCATCTAAAGGACATTTATGATGGATACAATTTGTCAAATCTGTAATTCCACATATATGTACATTAAGCTAGAAAGACTGTGTTTTTACTAAAATACTAAATTTTTTCACATTAATAATTTGTGTGTTCACCTGTGAAAAAGAAGATTTTCCTTAGCTTGGTCTTCAGCCTCTATCATTAACAATCATAAAAACTGTAACGGGAAAAGAGCTACCATTTGTTGAGTGTGCACTACGTGACTGGTCTTACAATGCTCAAAATAAGCCTTCAAGGTAGGTGTTATTATTCCTGCTTTAGAGGTGAGGGAATGAAGGCTCAGAGTAGCTCAATGGTTTGTCAAAAGTCATGTGATTAGTTAGTAGCAGAGCCAAGACAAATTTCACATGTCTCATAACAAAGTCCCTTCACTAGTACTAGTTCATAAGTTTGGATTTACAAAATTTTGTAAGTTTTACTCATAAAGTTTATTGTATTTATAAAGGTTTAAAGTTTTGTTCTCTATGAACTTTAGCCCAACTTTTGATCCCCCTGCCACATGCTCAGGACTGTGCCCTGCTTCTGGCCAACTACCCCACATGTGCATATTTACTAGCAAGGCTCTCAGCAATCCCCTCTTGGGGGCCTAGATGTAAATCTGCCTAAGCACTTGTTTCCTAATCCTGTACCCTTTTCCTTGCCTCACTTTCTTCAGTAACATCATATCTTCAGAATGATTGGTCTAGGGATTCACACCTCAATCTTAGTAAAAAAAATATGAGAGGAGACGTTTTCTGTTAAGGTTTCCTAGACTTTCCCAGCTTTCCTGATGGACTGCCTCCCCTTCATCTGTTCCAAGATCCCTCTTATGTGCCATCCTCAAGAAAAATAGTTTAAAAGTCTCAGTATAAGGAGGAGCACAGTCAGAGTTGAGGACATGCAACTCAGGTTATAAAAAGCAATGGTTGTACACCCATGTTCACAGCAGCGTTATTCACAATAGCCAAGGGGCAGAAGCAACCCAAGTGTCCATAGATGGAGGAATGGGTAAACCAAATGTGGTATACACAAACAATGGAATATTACCAAGCCTTAAAAAGGAAGGAAATTCTGACACATGCCACATCATGATAAACCTTGAGGACATTATGCCAATGAAATAAGCCATTCACAAAAAGATGAAGTCTGTCTGATTCCACTTACATGAGGTATCTAGAATAGTCAAATTCATAGAAATAGAAAATAGAATGGTGGTTGCTAGAGGCTTTGGAGAGGGGGAAATGTTGTTTAAAGGGTATAGGGTTTCAGTTTTACAAGATAAAAAAAAGTTCTGGAGATTGGCTGTACACCAATGTGAGTATAATTAACACTACTGAACTTTACACTTAGAAATGGTTAAGATGGTAAATTTTATATTATGTATATTTACCACAGTTTGTTTTTTTAAAGCAATGGTAAATGTATGAGAAATGTGATTATGCTAAATTTCTAAGATTTCAGTGTGTGAGAAATAAAGACATTTGGAGAATGTAGAATAAGAGAAAACAGTGGTACCAACAGCTAATTCCCAAGACGAAAATGATCCCCCACCTTACCCTGGAAACTATTCTTAAGTCTCTGGTTTGGGGGATAGGCAAGAAGAAATTTGAACCTAAACAATTGGGATTTCATATCATTTATTGACATGAAATATTTGGGTAACTGCTGTTTTACTTCACACTATTTTGAAGAACTTAAAAATCAGTCTGATTGATGGCTTTTTCTCCCTTAAATTTCATTTAAACAGGTAGAATGATTTGCTTTGAATTAATACTAAATTGAGTCCTTCTAATTGAGTGTATTCAGCCATTGGAACCTTGTTGCATTTATTTCATTTTTTATTGACAAGATATTTCCATGATACGATTAAATTTCTTTCTTATTTTGTGGTATAAATATTTGCCAGTCTGTTGTATATACAACAGAGGAATAGAATCCTGTCTTGGAACAGGAATGCAACCAGAAGTTCAAGCATGGATTTGAGTCTTACTCTCCTTCTTGGTAACCCTAAGCAATAACTTAAAAATCTCTAGGCCTCAGCTTATCTTTCATCAATATGAAAGAATTAGTCCAAAGTAAGGGTTGGCAAACTTTTTCTATTAGGATCAAATATTAAATATGTTAGGCTTTTTAGCTTTGTGGGACGAGAGGTAAAATAAAGAAAAACTAGGGAGAAAAACATTTTCCACAAATGTTTTTACTGATGATATGTATATGGACAGAGAGAGGGAGAAAAACAGGCTTACTAATGTTTTTACTGATGATATACATATGGAGAGAGAGAGGCTTACTAATGTTTCCCTTTTGGGGGAAACATTTTGCTTAACTGGAGTTCAAAGTTAGTATTCTTTATCAAGTAAATTGAAAATGTTTATTTGTAAAAAACATTTTTAGCTCATAGGCCCTACAAAAGCCAGCATCAGGCCAGATTTGCTCCATTGGCTATAGATCTCCCACTCTTGTTCTAGGATCTAGATAATCTCCAAAGTCTTTTCCCACCATAAATGTCATGCTTCTGCAAATTTCCTTCTCAACTTCTTTTGCTGGATTTAATTCCTCTGCTCAATTTCTAAAAGGTTGGCATGCCCCAGGGCCCTCACTTTCCTTTTAAATAGACTCTTCTCATGCATGAGCTTATCCCACCCAATGGTTTTAAAAACAACCAACGTGTGAGGGCTTCCAAATTTTTACCTTTATTGTTGACCTCTTCACTACAGAATACATTCATATAACCAACTTGCTCCTTGATATGTAAGAGGCGTCTCAAATAAAACAATTCCTAAAATTGTCCCCACCCTCATCTTCTTCTCAGTAAATGACACCTTTACTCATCCAGTTCTCAAGCCACAAATCTAGTTGCCATTCTAGTGCATTCCCTTAACCCTTTCCCACACCACCCAAGCCATCGGCATTTGTTTTAATACCTCTTGTACAAGGAGAAAACAATCAGAGCTGAGGATCTATACAGCTGTGTTCAAGACAGAAATAATCAGAGGTATTCTGGTTATAAAAGTAAATGTAGGGGCTTCCCTGGTGGCGCAGTGGTTGAGAATCTGCCTGCTAATGCAGGGGACACGGGTTTGAGCCCTGGTCTGGGACGATCCCACATGCCGCGAAGCAACTAGGCCCGTGAGCCACAACTACTGAGCCTGCGCGTCTGGAGCCTGTACTCCGCAACAAGAGAGGCCGCCATCGTGAGAGACCCGCGCACCGCGATGAAGAGTGGCCCCCGCTTGCCACAACTAGAGAAAGCCCTCGCACAGAAACGAAGACGCAACACAGCAAAAATTAATTAATTAATAAACTCCTGCCCCCAACATCTTAAAAAAAAAAAAAAGTAAATGTAAATGTCATCAAGTGGTCACTGGCAAAGCCCATGAACAATTCCCGGGAAACAAAAATAGACTCTGGGTAATAAAATAAAGTCTAACCTTTTTTTTTCTTTTCCTTTGTGCTTCATCTAGTCTCACTTGCTCATAGGGTGCTGCATGCAGAGGGCTCATCCCCGCACTTCAGACGCTGTGCCTGACACGTCACCTCGGCAGACGGTGCGCAGAAGCGCGGCACAGACACCTCAATCTAAGATGGTGGCCGCGGGCCGCGTTCAGTGACGCTTCACCCGGCAGTGCGAGCAAGGGCCAAGAGCAGCACAGCTGCGCCTGCGCCCGACTTGCAAAAACTCCGCCCCTCTCCCTGAGGATAAGATCCCTATAAAGCAGCCCCGCCCATGGCCATTCAAGGAGAGCGCGGGGAGAGCGTGCACTCTGAAGTGCAAGCTCCTGCCTCTCCATTCTTTGATCAAAGAATAAAACTTTCCTTTGCTTCTGAACTGAACTCAATCTTATTCAATTGGCTCGAATGACACCAGGCAGGAGGACCCTTGATGAGGCCCAGCTGTAAAAGGTCAGTAACATAGTCAGCCTCCGAACAAATCTTGAACACATCCACTTCTCTCCACCTCTACTACTATTAGCTGGAGACACCCACCGTCATCACTTACCTGAACTACTGTCATGCCTCTTAATGATGCCTCTTCTTCCATTTGCAACTCCAACTCCACCCCTCCAATCTATTCTCTACAGGTTAAGCAAAATGATCATCTTAAAACGTAAGTCAGGGCTTCCCTGGTGGCGCAGTGGTTGCGAGTCCGCCTGCCGATGTAGGGGACGCTGGTTCGTGCCCTGGTCCGGAAGGATCTCACGTGCCGCGGAGCGGCTGGGCCTCTGAGCCACGGCTGCTGAGCCTGCGCGTCCGGAACCTGTGCTCCGTGGCGGGAGAGGCCGCGGCAGTGAGAGGCCCGCATACCGCAAAAAAAAAAAAAAAAAAAAAAACAGAAGTCATATTTTGTCACTCCCTGCTTAAGATTTTTTTATGTCTCTCCCCCCCACCACCCATTAATCTGATATATGTTATTATCTGCTTACTATGTTCCTGGAACTAGTCTCATTGCTGAGGACATGGCAGGGAACAAGATGGACAAAACTTCCTGCCAAATGTAACTTACATTCTACTGAGGGGAAATAGATAATAAAGAAACCTGAAAAAAAAAGAAGTAAATTATGAAGCATGTTAGTGATAAATAAAATGAAAAAAAAATAAATCAGGAATGTGGGCAAGGAGTCTGAGAGTAAGATGAGATACAACTTTAAATAGTATGGTCAGGAAAAGGACCCACTGTGAAGGTGCCTTTTGAGTAAAGACTTGATGGAGGTGAGGCAAGAGGCAGGTGGAGTTTGCAGTGAATAGCATTCTGGGGAGAAGAAAGAACCCTGCCAAGGAACAGCAAAGAAGCAGAGTGAGTGCAAGTGAGAGAAATCAGAGAAGTCAGAGATAACAAAACCTGGTTATGGAGGATCTTTTAGACTCTGAGTGAGGTGTTGAGCTGGGAAGAGACGTGCGCTGACTTGGTTAAGAGGAACATGGCTACTGTGATGAGGGTTGTCTGAAAGGGAACAGGGCTGAGGAGAGGATACCAGCTAGAACTCCACTGCAATACTTGAGCCAAGATATGCTCAGCTCCTGTAGATGGAGCAGAGAGGAATCAAGGATGACTTCCAAGTTTTTAGTCAGATCTACTGGAAGGTCAGAGTTGCCATTACCTAAGACAGAGAAGTCCAAAGAAAGAAAAGATTTGGGGAGGACATATCAGGAACTTGGTTTGGTATGGCATGCATTTGAGATGTGTACTGGACGTCCAAGCAGAGAAGCCAAGCAGGAGGTTTGATATTGAAGTTTGGAGTGCAGAGGAGAAGGACAGGCTAGGGATACATATTTGGTGGTCATTCATGTACAGATGTTATTCAAAGCCATAAGACTGGGTAAGGTCATCAAAACAGTGAATGTAAATAGAAAAGGGAGAAGGTCTGAAGACTTAGCCCAATGTGCATGAGGTGATGAGGTGGAGCCAGCAAAGGAGGAGACTGAAAAGGAGCAGCCAGTGAAGGTGGAGGGAAACCAGTGGAGCGTAGTGTCTGATAGCTGAGTGAAGAAAGGGTTCCCAGGAAGAAGTAGAAATTAGCTTGGTTAAATGCTACATATAGGCTGAGCAAAATTAGAAGATTTTCTCAGTAGAATATGTTCTAAAATTAATTCTAAAATCTAAAATCTCTCTGACTTCATCTATTATACCCTCCCTTCTTCCGTATGGCCTGGCCCCCAACTGCCTCTGCAGCTTTGATTTATTACTTCATTATCTCTCACTCTACTTAGCTGTATATACCTGTCTTCCTTCTCTTTTCCCAGCAGGTCAATATTTTGTTATATTTGTTGTTCCCACTGCTTAGAATGCTCTTTCTCCTCATTATTACTTTTTATCATTACAGTTTCTTTTCATGACCAACCACTCTAAAATACCAATGTCACCAATACTATTCCCATCTCATTCCATTTACTCTTTATCACACCGCTTGATTCTATTCACTTTATATGATTTTTTGACACTCCAAAATTACCATTGTTTATCTCCTCACATGAGAGCAAGGAGCTAGTCCATCTTGTTCTCTGCTTTATCCCAGGCTAAATCAGAATAAGGATTGTTGTATTAAGTATTCAATAAATATTTGTGGAATCAAGTAATTAATCTATATCCCAAAAGATTAACGAAATTTGTGTATAAAATACTCTGGTAAATAACTCTGAACTTAGAAGTACAGAAGAAGAAATCTGGGGTATATTTTCATATGATGATGCTTTAAAGTGTTTTTTCAGGTTTCTTTCAATTTAGCTTAAGCTAAAAATATAGGCAGCCTTTACCAATTTATTTGAGACATAGATCATCTACCTCCTTTCTACAGCCCCTCAAATATAACCATATATCCACCTAATAATTCTGCTGTACTATAGCCTGGTGTTATTTTTCAAAGTTCCATGCATCTGTATCTGTAACAGCATTATCTTTATACAGATCCTAGCATATAGTAGACACACCTTGGTTGTTTACTGAAAAGTTGTTGAAATGAATGAATAAATTAATATTGAAATCCTTAAGAGTAGTTGGTGAATAGTCAAGTAAAGTTTTCTCATCCACTCATTTCCTACCATCCTTCTTAAGAGGGTTTCCTTTTAAGAAGTCTAAATGAACACTACTTATCATTGAAATCTTTTTTTTTAATCTCTCTAGTTAAATTCAGGGGACAGCTAGAAATGGGGTATGGGCAGGCTTTACGTTTGATAACTTGCTGTGCTCTTTCATCTTCCCTCTGCAGTCTTACACTCATTGTTTGTTGCTGCTAAAGCAGTAAATGTTGTTTGTCTTAGTTGCAAAACCAAGACTAGGTAACTTTGAAGTGTTTTCTGTTGCTTAATGTCACCTACTGTTCCTGTCAGCAAACTGAGATAAACCTGATGGACTGAGGTGTCTGGTCTAATTCCTTTATTGACACATAGTCCTGTCTTCAAACACCAGTGTAAATGCATAAGTACTGAGATAGTAATGTGTCAGTAATAGGCTGCCAGATAAATGCCATTGTTTACGTACTGATCCCTTCTTCCTAAGGCCCAAACAGCTCAAAAATCTTACAAATTAGCACCTCGCTGAGATCAAAGAATTGTCTTTTCTTTCTGCAATCACCTACTTGGAGAGCTGAGCAAGCAAATGAGACTAGTTTAAGCTGTCTCACTCTAGCCCAAATCTTTCTTTTGAGGAGAACAAATGGTGGAATTATACACTTTTTCAGAAAGGGTGTGGTTAAGAATAAGAGACTTTAATTTTCTGTGTAAGAGCAAAGGGATTCTGTATTTTTAAATGTTAATCAATTATTCTATCCCCACTATAATTCTTATTTCTAAAATGAGTGGAAAAAGCTATGTTCATCCTTAACAACCAGTCTTTTGAGATCAGATTAAACTTCAAATTACAAAGACAAAAATAGGTTTAAATTCAGTGGCACCATAGTACCTACAACCTCAAACAAAAGGTATGGGAAAATTCGTATTTTCTGAATAAGTGAAAATTTAGACTGCAAACCTAATTTCAGTCTTGTATCTTAAATAGAAAAGTGCACCATTAGTTTTAACAAAAACTAAATGAACTTTATTTGTTCATTAAGTAAATGTCCTCACCCCAAGAACATTCCAGCTCCATTATCCTATGTCCAAAATGGAATTTTTTAAAATTTGAAGACATTGAGAAAGGAGAAAACAGAAATGACTTACAGAATTTCACTGACTTTACACTGTTTAGTAATCACGTCTTTCATGCTAGTCATACAACCTGGAAACAAAAAATCAAGTGACCGGACCTCATGGTTTAGGACAATGTTGGCTTATTTATAAGAAAGGCAAGATTTTTTCCTGGCGACACATTTTATCTTTTACGTAAATGAAGAAAATGTACTTTCAAATTCTAATGGTACAATGACCAATCTTATCTTAGTCAAAGTCTTGACACCTATGGACGAGCAGTTTAAAGAAATGAAAACTGACTGTATTCTCCTTGAAAATTAATTCCCTGGAATAGTAAATATGGGCATCCTTTTTGCAAATGTATGTTTTACTTCACTATTCACAGCCGTGGGTTTTAAAGGAGCATTAAATACATTTCTTATGCCAAAGAGTTCTTGAAAATAAATGTGAACTAAGGGCAATTTTATATATGATTTGTCTCATTTTCCTAAAACTGCTATCTGCAGAAAAATTCTAGTATCCTTGGGACCATCGGAGGGTAGAGTAAGACTCCCTCCCAGGATGCTATAATCTCCAAGTTTCAGGAGTGCTGATAACTCCAACCTATGACAACTAGCTATGAGACCATCAACATTCAGACAACTCTAGTAGAATGCTGATAATTGTCATAAAACAAGGTTTCTTCAGTAGCCTTTGAAATGTGTATAAAGATTTTATTATATTTAGCCTCTTGATATCTCTGTTGGCTTCTGATGTTAAAGGAAAACATGAGGAAAAAGTAGAAAAGTTAAACCAGTGCAGGGTAGTCAAATGGCAAAGTAACCTCTCAGGGGTATATTCAATGTGAACACTTTTCAAAAGGTATCACTCAAGCTTTTGTTTAGTTACTTGAGAAACTTTTCCTTGTGGCCAAAATTCAGAATTGGTAAAGCAACAGCAACAAGCATATCAACTATTTTGACTGTTCTATCTTTTAATGAAAGGGGGTTACATAGAATAGATGAAGGAGCAGAGTATTTGAAGGTGGAGCACCCAGCAGGCCTTAAGTCTTTCCATCTATGTGACTGAGGCAAGTCATTTAAATCATAGAGCTTCAATTTCTCCCTATCTAATATAACAATAACAATTCAGGCCCTTCTACATCATTACAGAATTGTTGTGACAATCTAATCACAATGAAATATATTTATAGATATTTGTCAGCTGATAAATATATTTTGTCTCGGAAGGTGGCCTATTATATGTCATGGAGCTTAAAGAAGACATACTGCTAGCAGCTGAATTACACTAACCAGTCTGAATAATCAAAAAGGAAACATGTTTTATTAACTAACCTATATGAGAAAGAAAGTTATGGAGGCTGGAGGGGACATTTCCATTTCGCATTTGTACTCATTTATACTTTCCCTGAAATAGAGATTGTGATACTCCACCAGCAACTCTCGGCCCTCAGTTCTGGCTTGGAAATTGGAGGAAGTGGTCCAAGGACACATGAACTGAGAGTGCCAGTGAGTGTCCCAGGGCAGACTGTGGAGTCATAGATGTTAATTTGTAGAGTTACCTTGCTATTCAGACTCCGGGCAGTTAGATGCCACATTAGATTCTTAATCTTCAGTCTCAACCTAATAATAATGTGTCTGAGGTTAATGAGCCGTGAAGTGGACCTTTCTACTTTCTTTTTTTTTCTTAAACCTACCAGGAAAATATAATAAGTTTCTGTGCTTTCATATATCTGCTTTTGGTCTCTGTAATAAAAAATACAGTGGCATGTAAATTCTGGCAATGTATATAACAACATTCATTTCTATTTTCTAAGTAATAGTAGTAGAAGAAGGAAGGTAAAACTTTTTTTTGTGTGTGTGGTACACGGCCCTCTCACTGTGTGGTCTCTTCCGCTGCGGAGCACAGGCTCCGAACGTGCAGGCTCAGCGGCCATGGCTTCGCAGCACGTGGGATCCTCCCGGACCGGGAAACGAACCCGTGTCCCCTACATCGGCAGGCGGACTCTCAACCACTGTGCCACCAGGGAAGCCCAGGTAAAACTTTTGATGCCATTCCATAAGTGAGCAAGCTGGGACACCCCTTCGTGAATCCAGTGCTTACACAAGCACCTGAATGCAGAGCTGCCAGCCTGGGCCCATACGTCCAATTCTGCTGAAGCCCTGAAAGCACCTGTTGTGAAAAGCTGGAAAAAGGACTTGGCTACCAACACTCATGTTAATTTTTGTCACCCTTTTGAGCAAATATCCTTTGCAGATCAATAGTCTACTCATTTATTTTTAAGAATGTTTTCTTTTGAATTTCCTTTCCTCTCAATGCGGTTTCAGAATCTAGTCCTGTAAGAAACAGTCCTTTTCATAGAGTAGAAGAATACAATACTCAGAGTGGTCAAATTCTCAGGTTCAAAGATGCTATTTTTTTTTTCCTTTCCTGCAGGTCTTATTGCCTCAAGTTAATTGCCTTGAGACTCATAACAATCCATTACCTTCTCTATTGTAGATTTAGATACTGTATTAACACAATATGAAACAGCATTAAAATTCTGTGTCAGAAAAATTCCAAAATGTACATTTTTCTTGCTTTTTCAAGTTTAAAATTTTACATTTATTTTACAGTAAAAATAGCAGGAAATTTGTTCCTTATAAGTACTGAGGGATCATTATTAAATAAAATTTACAGCAATTGTGCTTTGTAAGAGTTCTTCTGAAAGAAATATCCAGAGTTATTAGCCAAAGGAAGGGAAGGGAAAAACACATGTATGAATGCAAAGGATCCAGTGTTTTTCCAACGGGGTACTGAAAACGTATTCTTTTG
The DNA here is from genome assembly GCF_963455315.2 of Globicephala melas. Lineage (NCBI taxonomy): Eukaryota > Metazoa > Chordata > Mammalia > Artiodactyla > Delphinidae > Globicephala > Globicephala melas. The sequence continues at coordinate 40,079,011 of NC_083329.1, read as the reverse complement.
GTGAGGGAAAAGTAAACAACTCTTTCTTTACTGTGATTCATTTCTTGGTCTAAGTTATTTCCCAAACCAAGAGTGGACTCTCTCCTGAGTCTCTGTTGACTTATCTGGCTGCCAAAAAAGGAAGGTTACTAGTCCCTTGGAATCCATATAATTATATTCCTGTGGGCACTTATAAGGAACCACCAGCTCTGTCCTTGCACACTCCACTTCTAGGCTGGCTTCCACCTTGGAGGTGGTGAGAACTTAAAAGAAAACATTTTGACCTACTTCATACCTCATAAATCAAACTTTTTCCCTTCAAATAACACTCAAATCCCATCTTGTTCGTAAATGCCAAACTGAATCAACCCTAACTTTACTTTCTTGTTTACCTCCTATATCATTGCAAATAATATTATTCTCATATTAAATTTTAGCAAATAATATGGCACTTAAAATTTGCACCCCTACAGAAAGCTAGGAAATTTTTAAAACATTTAAGAAAGTCAGACCTCCAATGCTCTTGATTCAAGTAAGTCCTGACCAAAGGTTTAACCAGAATGTTCCTTCAGTGCTACTAAGTAGATGTTTATTTATTTATGAATTGATGTAACACTTCTCTCTCTCTCTCTCTCTTTTTTTTTTTTTTATAGTACGCGGGCCTCTCACTGTTGTGGCCTGTCCCATTGAGGAGCACAGGTTCCGGACGCGCAGGCTCAGCGGCCATGGCTCACGGGCCCAGCCGCTCCGCGGCAAGTGGGATCTTCCCGGACCGGGGCACGAACCCGTGTCCCCTGCATCGGCAGGCGGACTCTCAACCACTGCGCCACCAGGTAAGCCCCTAACACTTCTCTTTTGAAGAGAGAATTTGAGGTAGTTTCCAGAAATGTATAAAACAATGAGAAGATAAATAGATTTTTTTAAATATTAAGGTAGATTAAATTAAGTTTGGTACCCACAATACTGGTCCTAGGGTCCTTCTAGATTTGCTACATGTGGATGGCAATTTTGAAGCAGATTATCCTAATAATCCAGGAAATATAGTTTGAAAGTACAGTCAGGCATGAGACTAGCCATGTTGCTGGCCAAAATCAAACACTTGGAGAGAGAGTACAGTTGTTCCTGTTTCTGTGATATGTGAGGAATTTTTCCCATGTTTCCTCAGGGACCATGAGTGGACACTGAGTGCTTAGTGACTGTTAGTTGGAATGGAGACTTCTGGGAAAAAGGTGAAATGAATGACAGCGTTGAAGGGTGGGGGGTGGGGTGGGAAGGTCTTTATCATATTTAATGTGAGCTTGTAGTGATTAATGAGTTTGAGATACCAGGTTTGAGTATGTGTGCTTGATTCCAGGAGAGCTGGAGTCTAACAGTTTGTATAGGAGCTAAATTTGTGGGAATAGAGTTTTCTGCCTAGGGACCTGAGCAACCTTTACTGCAAATTCATCAGAGTAAGCCCCTGTGCACCAAGCAATCAGGCTCACTACTTATTATTTACAAATCTTCCAGAGCTCTCATCAAATAGGAGCCCCAAATTTCTGGATTTCTGGAATTTCCATGATTTCCTCCGTTCTCAATATATGAAGGGGTCAGGGATCTAGATATCCAGGGGAGACTTGTTCTACTTTCTACATTCTAGAGGATGGCGCTTTGGTACTTAAAGATACAGAAGGCAGATTTAAGTATAGTCATTTGGAGGTCATCTGTCTTATTTACAATAGAGTTCTCAATTTCATAGCATGCGTATTGTTATCAGGGGGGAAAGTCTCGGGGGGGAGGGATAAATTGGGGGTTTGGGATTGACATTGCACACTGCTATATTTAAAATAGATAACCAACAAGGACCTACTGTATAACACAGGGAACCCTGCTCAATATTTTGTAGTAACCTAAATGGGAAAAGTATTTGAAAAAGAATAGATACATGTATATATATAACTGAATCACTTTGCTGTACACCTGAAACTAACACAAGGTTGTTAATCAACTGTACTCCAATATAAAATAAAAAAATAAAAAGGGAAAAAAAAAAGGAAAAGGGACTTACTCTTATTGAGTGCCTACTCTGTTCAAGCTACTAGGTAAACATTAATGTGTTTTCCAAGAGAAGATGACAATTTTGAAAGCCTCAAATCTTATATAATTAGCGGTGGGGGGGAGGCTTTAAGAAAATTATGAATAAAACATTTACAGGACTATGCATGCAGCCCGTGCCACTGAGGTGAAGCATAAGCCTCATTAACTTCATGGGAAATCTCTCTGATGGTTTCTCCTGTAATTCTCAGAGCAATCAATGATATAGGTAATATTCTTTCCATCTAACATAAGACAAAACTTAGATTAATCAGACAGAGATTAACCTGTCCAATTATTGGGGTTGCCAGATTTTGCAAATAAAAATACAGGACTCTCAGTTAAATTTGAATTTCACTGTGCAACAAATAATTTAATATGTGTGTTTCATAAAATGTTTGCAACATATTTATATTTAAACATTATCTCTTGGTATCTGAAATTCAAATTTAACTTGTTAGCCTGTATTTTATCTGGCAACCCTATCAATGACAAACAGCCAGGCTTTTAAACTCAGGTTTATTGTATATAAACTCAAGTATATATCATTCCTTCTCTATTATAGCTGCCACATGCTTAACTATTATTAAGCAAAATCATTTTCTTATTAAATGAAAATAATTTTCGTATTAAAAAGTTGTATTTAAATAACTGAAATTATATATGATATTCTACTCTTAAAACCTTACTTTTAATTAAACAAGCAATAATAGTTATTAAAGAAAAAAATTAAATACAAACCAAAAAACACTTATAATCCTCTTTTATAGATAAGTTGCTTATCATTTAGTTTATATATACTCTTCTGACTTTTTATATAAATAGATATATATATACATTTTAAAAATAGAATTATATATCCTTTGAAATACAAAGTGACTTTAAAAACTAAACTTTGTTTTCGTTGTGCTGGGCCTAGGATGTGATGATAGAGATTTGGCAATCAATTATCAGGGTTTGGATTGCAAAAATCATCAAGTAGAATACCAGAGGTGAAAGCTTCCCACTGAAATTCTCACTTCTTTTGAAGTGTGAGATTAATGATCTATATCAGGTGGCTGACCCTATTATAGTCAAACTTAATGTGAAGTATTTCAGATGGCTACAGGATGATATAGGTGTGGCTGACAAAAACCCTCTCAGAATTGAGATAGATTGGCTTGGCCTCATCACTATGATTCACTCTCTTATAGAGCAAGGCAGGCAAGGAAAAAATAAGTTTCTTGACTGATGAATTAAGTTCTTATCGCAGATTAAAAATAAAGTAAACCAGTGACTTTTTAGTGGGTATATATGTCAAATTCCTCTACCAGAATTGCCATATATGTCATATGTATGCTTTACACTATAAAACAGATATTAGGTTTTCTTTCAGAGGAAGGGGAAAATAGAGAAAAAGAGCATAATTTGTTATGAATGTACAACTTCTGAGATAACTGAAGAAGCATGAAAGTCAGCTTTTCACAGATAAAATTCTTTTCATCTATAGAATAAGCCTATGGTAAGCAAAAACAGTGACCCAGATCTTTGCTCAAATGCTGAATTTAGGGATGTGTTGACATAAAGCAAATGGAAGTGTCAAGCAAATTATTGGCAAAATGTTCTTCTATGCCTGCATTACCTTACTTGGCCATGTAGACTTAGCTCAGATTTCCAGAGAACTTCCTGGAAATTTTTACTTAGTGTACCTGGTCAAAGGAGAACAGTCAACACAGATATTTACTTGTGATTTCCCCTAAGGACGACCCACCTTTGACTCCAACCCTGACTTCCATCATTGGCATCAACACCTATTTTTACCTAGAGGAGGGGCTAGGTGGCAATATCTACAATTAACAGATATCCCACCATAAATTCATTAGTAGAATAGAGGAAAGAGACCCTAGAGAATTGGAAACTGGTCATGGATCTAACAATGTCCACACACAAGTTTCCAAGTTGACACAATGGCAACTTACCCAACTTGCACATGATTTATCGTAGATCTCAGTGTCCTCACCCATAAAATAAAGCAGTGGGATTTTGTGGATTCTTTGAGCCCAGTCTCTGGATTCCTAGCTCTAGGTTATTCAAAGTTATTTTTTTCTCTTTTCAAAAATTCTAGATATGTATTTCTATTTGGAATTTCTTTTAGCAGCTTACCTCTCCTGAAAATTTACTACTGGGTTTACCAAACAGACATCTGTGTTTGCACGAGGGATAATCATTGTAGCAAATTCCTTTTGCTATTTTGAGGATTAAACAGTAAAATATATATTCTGTATGTGTGTTTTACTATTAGAATTTCATTTTGGGGACTTCCAAAGCGGTCCAGTGGTTAAGACTTTGCCTTCTAAAACAGGGGGTGCAGGTTCGATCCCTGGTTGGGGAACTAAGGTCTCACATGCCATGGGGTGTGGCAAAAAACTTTTTTTACGAAAGGTATAACACTTTAAAAGAAAGAATTTCATTTTTGTTAAAATTCCAGTTTTGTTGTAAAATTTTGTATATATGTCTTGAGAATATATGTATGTGTTTGTGTATACAGATCATTAGATATAAATATATATATACATAGTAGCATATGTATTGAAAACAATGTCTCTTTAGTCCAGTGCTTTTCAGTCCATCTGTAGTGAAGAACCAGAATTTTTAAAGTTATCATTATTATTATTTTTTTAATCCCATGGGAACCAAAAGTTTTGCAAACTACCATTAAAGTGTCGAATTCCTATCATAGTTTCTGTTTCTTCTCTCCTTGCAGACTAGTAACAAACAGTTTGAGACAGACCATCTAATGTCTATCAACCACATTTTAAGTAGAATGGCTCTAGAACATGAGATTACATGAAACTTTCATTTTCTTTATTAATATTTTATATAGCTTCATTTTAATGTAGATTTTATTTCTAAAAGAAAGAGAAAATAAAGTTAATTTTCATAAAATAAATTTAATTTTATATAAATATATATGTGACTAGAATAATATACTTTCAATTGTTAATCTAAGTTATCTCTGGTTGAAAATAAATGAAAAGTATATCTTTCCCTTTTTTAGGAGGAGAGTGTTTGTATTTCTCAGTATTTCATGATCATCCATTGCAAAACAAAGAGCAGTGTAAACACAATTACCAAGTTTGATTAACACAGCCATTCCCTTCTAATTACTTGAACCATTCTTTTGAAGGGATTTCTCAAGAGGGAAATTTTGTATGTTTTTAGTATGATTCTGGTTCTAGCTCTGTATAAATTCTAGTTTAAAAGAAATGTAATTTGGCCCCCCAAAATATTATTCATAGATTTTCATTCATCAGTCAACACTCATTTAATCGAGCCACAAAGGTTTATGAAGAAATTCTTCAGGGAGTAGTTGCCTGGTTCTCTAGCAATAGTTGACACACTATTTCCAAGGCAACTGATGCTGGTATTCAACATGCTTTAATTTTCTAGCTAACATTTGGATATTCACTCATCAATTTACCAAATATTTAATGAGCATAGCACTATGAATGAATCAGGCACCGTACTAGGTCCTGAGGATAAAATGTGGAGGAAAGAAACACAGTCCCTGTCCTCATGTAGCGGATAAACTGGCAGGGATGGCTGATATGGAGCAAGTATCTACATGCTCTGGAAGCAACGTGGAGAGGAGAGGGAAAGGAGAGCAAGAAGGGTGTGGTAGATGGCTTGCAAATCAGCGTGAGCCAGCTAACCAGATATTAGCATGATTCATTTCTTCAGAGAGTTTACTATATACTACACAAAAGAGTCACCAGGACATTCCTAACTGACCTCAGATTTTTTTTAATTATAAAAAGTTCACTTGTTTATATGAAAACAGAGTGAGAAAGGTTAAGAGAAAATAAAGCAGCCCCCTGAAAGTGTGCCCTCAGTCATATAGCAGCTCACAGGGGGCTTCTACTCTGTCTTTCAAGGGCTAAAGTGGGGAGGCTGACATCTGCTCTTATTATTCCAGGGCAGACATGTACCTGCCAACCCAACAGTTCAGAATTTAATGATGTGGATTTGTTGATGATTTTTCTCTTGAGAAGTGTTGGGGGAGTTGTCGGTCAGTCTGGATTTATCCTTTTCTTATTTCTGTTCTTTTACAAATTCAATGGCGTAAACATACAGTTTTCACCATAATAGCTAACATGTTCTGTGTACTAGCTACATGCCAGTAAAGTAATGTGCTAAAAATGTCACAAGCAGATCTCTCAATTTGTTTGACTTTATGAAAGAAGTGCTATTTTTATTTCATTTTTCAAATGAGGAATTGAGATGTGGAGAAAATAATTAACTTGTCCAGCGTTACAGAGCAAAGGGACAAAGCCAAGCTCACAGCCAAGCAGCTTGAGGGTGTAAACTTCCACTGCACCATACTTCCAGAGACATCATCAACGGCCCCATGACCATGACTGCAATCTATTTTAAGAGGTGGTGCACATTTTCTTAGGGGATTAGGTCCTCTCTTTGGAACAGATTCAGGAATCAAACCCACTAGTTTGATGGTGTATCAAACAAATATCAAATAATGACCATAATGAAAATAACAAGGAAGAACCAGGTGCTCTTGGATCAAAGGGAAGCCGAGCTCTGAGACAGTGAGAAACTTTAGCTCAGTCTTCACAGCTGGCCCCAGCCAACATTTGAGCTACAGTGAAGTTACATCAGTTGGACGCAAAGTGGGTGTGATCAGGGCCTTTGCCTTTACAGGACAAACACTTGGCCTCCACATAACACCAGCTAGAGCTGCTTTGTCCAGCTGTTGTTCTTCTCTCTTAGATAGGGCTACCTAAGCATGTGGGTAAAGAGGTACTGGCACGGTGCCCGCCCACATACACACATGCCCTCCATATAAAGAAGTCCTCACTCCCCTTAGCACATGAGGCTGGTACTGTTCGGCCCAAACCCATAATTGTACCAATTACAAGGCGACATGAGTGCATACCAACTCCAGCCCGATATTGATCAAACTGAATCTTTCTAAAACTGATTTATGGTTCCAGCAGCACTTCCCCTCTGGATTCTTACACAGGTATCAAATCATCCTCATGAAAAACTAAACTGAAATAAACAAAAAAATAGTGGAGGACCATGAATACCTATAGGATGGCCCTAGTTTCTTACTCCCATGCCCTTAGAGACATCCACCTGCTGTTCCATGGCTGCTGGGCCTGCTGTTCTTGCCTTTCCCAGTGAATTAAACAAGTCTCAGGGCACCTGTTACCTGTATCTAAAGATGAGGCTGCCACCACTGGCATGTGTATCCTCCACACACTATTTTCTTAGGAAGAAAAACGTGACTAAAGTCATTGCTTAGTTTCTCGTTTCTGCTCTGAGACCACACAATTGTCTGCTACCCAAGATCAGAGCAATGGTTCAGAATCTTGACTTTAGTTTATCTTGACTTTACCTGTTTTTTTCCCAATAGAGACAAATTAATTAAATAATACTCAACTAACTCATTACTTCTTTGGGGACTTGAAAAACAAATTACAAATAGCATCACCTTGCCAATCCTGAAAGAGATTTAAAACTATATTTCAATACAGCTGTATTATTACAGATGTATGTTCATTATTCATTCATGTATTCAACAGCTATCCCTGCTGAACACTAACTGCATATAAAAATACTGCCATTTCCCAGAGGGAGAGAAAGAGGAAAGTCACCTAGATTTTCCTTCCTACCCAACCCGCAGCGCAGAACACAGATATGTACATAAATAACCATAATGTAAGGCACAGTGTAAGTTCTATAATAAAAGATTAGGATGTTATGAAAAGAAAACGTGAGTGGATCAGGAGTTCTTTAGTTGTAAATGAATACCCCACTCACACTGGCCAAAAAAGCGGTGTTTACTGCCTTCCTTAAAGTCCCAGTGCAGATCTAGTTTCAGGCTAGGCTTCATCCAGCAATTTAGATGTCTTCTCTAGTGATGACCTTACCTGAGCCCCATGATCTTACCTTATGGTAGTAACATGGCTGTAAACGTTTCACAGCTCACATATTCTTACCCCACGTTTAGGAAAGAAGAGAAGGTTTCTGTTTCATGGACACCTCAGCAAAATCACCTCTCATCTCTTGGACTATGATTGTCTTAAGCGCCCAATCTCAAACCAATCATTTTGACCAGGAGTGTGGGTATTCTAATTGGTTTAAGCCAATCAGGGCCCAGCCCTTGGATTAAGGAAGGGCTCAAGACCACCAAAACCACACGGCTGAAAATAGAAGAGGTGGCTTCCCAAAGAAAATCAGGATTGTGTTAGTCAAAGAAGGGAAATGGATGCTGGACAGGCAATACCTCGCAGTAGGAAACAATTCTGAGAGGGAAAGGGGTAGGTAGAGGTTAAAAAAGAGGGCTCCCTGGAGACCCTGCTCAACAGGCGTCTTGATTAGAAGATAAGAAGCATCTATAATTGAAGCTATGAAGCAGATGACTTCAGTCTACAATCCCCGCTGGAGTGCCACCCACCAACCACTTCTCTACTTGAAAACGCCACCAGAACTGCTTCTAGGAGTTCCACAAGTCAGTTCCTCCTCACCTGCCTCACCAGCTTCAAGAGCACGGCTGCAGCTTCTGCTGATGTCTGAGCAATGACCGAGTTAAGACCATAACAGAAATAGTTTTCAAGGGACTCCTAGTAAGGTAGCCATGGCTTATAGATAACGCTTCAATAGAAATATGACTGAACTTAATTATCTCTTTATGAAAAATCACAGGACCTAAGCACACAGATACGTGAATACAGATAACAGCTACCACTTAATGAAAACTTACTGCAAAGGAGAAGCTATAATTGCTTTACATACATTATATCTGATCATCTAAAACACACAAGAAATTAATGAGGTAAATACTATTTTTATATCCATTTTTCAGATAAAAAATTGAGGCTTAAAATTACAGGGAGAATATAGTGAAAATAGAATCTGAACGTAAAGATTTCTTAATGCTCTTAATCATTATACCTTATAACTAAATTTGATGGGTTAGAAATTCTTGGACTGTATATAATTCGTAAAGTGAGATACTTGTTTTCTGTCATACAGATAATGAATTGGCAACACAAAACACCTAAGGAGCTTCTGTAGTCTGTTTCCTGAAGATTTAAATTTTCAATATGGCCAATTTTCCACAGTAATGAGGAGAACTAGAATATAAAAATATCTGAAACACTGTTCTTTAAAGAAATTATTTGGATTTTTCTTTGGAATGCATTATACTATTTTCCCTTTCACATGCACACTCATACATATACATTGTATTAACTGATCTAAAGATGTTTGGATTCATTAGCCATAAAATAAGTTTCTATTTGCTGAATACACATTGATGAATTTAGGGGTCACTGAACATATTAAAATGGCTGTAAGATAAATATTTTTCATGAATAATGCAATCATTTAAATGTAAACCAAAATAGTCAGTGCATTGTATTGCAATGGTATAGGAGCTGAGTCTATCTCACTCTAATCTAATTCTAATTCTTTCTAGATATGAAACTAGGGGCATTATTTAATCTTGCTAAACATCAGTTTTCTCCTTTGTATAATCGGAATAATAGTGGTAACTTCCTTATGGATGAAGTCACATATGTTATGTAATACTGTAATTGGCACATAGTAAGTGCCCAGTAAATGCTAACTATCTTAATCAGCTATTAATAGTCAGCTTTCTTTCTCCCTCCCTACCCGCTTTTTGCTCTCTTTTATGTAGATTCATCAAAAAGAAGTAATAATTCTACAGATTTTTGGTATTTCTATAGGAATACTGGTACCATTCCTTGACTATACCCCTCCAAGCTCTAATAATATTTTGCCTGCTGGGGCATGGCAGTTACCAATGCAATATTTTTTTCTTTTCACGGTACGCGGGCCTCTCACTGTTGTGGCCTCTCCCGTTGTGGAGCACAGGCTCCGGACGCGCAGGCTTCAGTGGCCATGGCTCACGGGCCCAGACGCTCCGCGGCATGTGGGATCCTCCTGGACCGGGGCACGAACCCGTGTCCCCTGCAGGCGGACTCTCAACCACTGCGCCACCAGGGAAGCCCCCCAATGCAATAATTTTTATCACATTTGAGCCCCTCAAACATACTCAGCATATTGTTTTTCCTGACACTACTTAAATGACGTCTCGACAGATTTAAATCATTCTGATTTCACAAGGGAAAAAGTTTTGACTTCCTTGTACTAATATTTTTTTAATCAAAAAAAAATACGAATGGGGAATGGACTCATCAGCAAACTATCTTTGTACTTGGAAAACAAGGAAAGACATGAGCTAGGACATTTTGCATGCTAAGGGACAGCTGGCAAGGACTGGAGACATTTTATGTTGTCACAACTCGTGTGTGTGTGTGTGTGTGTGTGTGTGTGTGTGTGTGTGCGTGCGCTGGGGGAGTGCTGCTGGAACCTCGTAGGCAGAGGTCAGTGATGGGCTAAACATCCTATAATGCACAGGACAGCTCCCACAGCAAAGAATTATCATATACAAATTTTAGCAGTGCCAATATTGAGAAAATCTGGCCTGGATGCATTACCATTGATGTTAAAGACATATTTACTTGGAGTATATTCTCCAGCACAACCTCCAACGTGGTTGTTTTTAGTTAGAAATATGTTATTATAACAGCTAGATTTTTAATGATTTTTCCTACTTCTTTCCCTCTTCCGAAGTATATAGAATTGTATTTGAACCAATTTAGAGGCCTGGGGAAAACCAGGCTCAGATACTTTCAGAAGCGCCACCCTTTGACATGTTATCTTCACTTGTTAAATGATAGTTTAACAGCCTTCAGTCACCTGCAGGGAGGTCCTACCGTTTCCACTGTGGGAATCCATGTGTGTGAGTGTCATGAGGTCACAAAGCAAGAAACCATGATTTACTGGGACTTTACACTGTGCGGCAAAGCCTTTGGAAATGTTCTTTACCCTTCCACTGGGACCTGTTGTTTCAGACCCAGAAAGAGTCTTTGACAGTAGAAAAGACAAGGGGATTTTTTTATAAAACACACATAAAACACAAATAAATGACTCCAATTCTCAGATTGTTCTATGGGTGCTTTTTGTTTGGTATAGAAGGACGACAAAAGGAAATATCTGATTTTTGCAGAATATGAAACTTAGCAGAGTTTCACATTCACTGGGTTTCTGTTGCTATTTTGATTTTTCTAAAAGTGTGACATCCTGTATCTTAGTGGTGTGAAACTGAAACGAATTAATACAATATGTTCCAGTTGTAAGAATGTGCAATTTTGAATTAATCACACAGATGACAGAAGTATGAAAATATTCTTTGGCACAATGCTACAAAAACGCAATAAAAATACAAAGAGCGTTACACGAAATACAAATTGCTACATCACCTTAGAAATTTATTTACCCTTCCATAGTTAATTTTCCCATTTTTATTTACTTTTTATAGAAATCTGGGAACTATCTTTGAAACTTTAAAATTACATATATTGAATGGGGAGAAATATAGACTTTTGCGGTTTATGATTTAGTGTGCGTCAATGCCTACGACTTTTTTTTTCCCCTTTTGGTTAGTTTCAAATAGCCCAGGCGTGCGCTTGACTACTCTTCTCTACCCGCCAAGTTTTCTCTTAGGTTCATAGTAAACAGAAGAGAATTTAGAGAAAAAGCATCTCCCTTGAATATGACTTATTAAAAAGAAAGAAGCTTTTCTTTCTCTTGCTTCAGATTTTCATTTGGAAGGCTTGCATTTTGCAGCTCTTTCTTAGAACTGTAAAATTTTTCCTTAAAATGTTTTAAACTTAAAATAAAAGATGTTACTAGGGAAACAGCCAGAGGATTTGAAAGCTTTTTTCATCCTTTTCCCCTCTTTATTTGAAATGAATAAATATGTAACACCAGCTGATCCACATAAACATTTAATGGTACTTCAATTTCTAAAAGTTTTAAAATATAATTCTCATTTTTACATGAATTCTGAGCTGACGGGCAACCACAATAGGAAAAGATGATTGAAATATTTACTTTCTCTTATTTCAGGAAGGAACTCCTAAAACATAGGTTTAATTTGTTAAAGAATTTTGGAGATATGACATTCTAAAGGATTTTGGAGATAAATTAGTACCAAGACATAATACCTCAAAATTCTAATGTTACTGATCATTGCAAGGAGGCTATTTATTCTTAAAATACATGATTTAAAAGCTAACTGTAAGGCTGATCTTCCTCATTCAATAGAGATTGAGCAATTGCCTAAAACATGCCAAGTATAATTACTGGGCAATGCCTTGTCATTTCTAAGTGAAATATGTCTGTTAACTAGCAAATTTATGCATTGCTCAATGTATACTGTACTCTGAATTCTGATAAATTTAAAGGAAATATATCCACATGCTCTAAACACATTATTATATTTTAGGTGGACTTGGCCTTTGAGTTTAAGCTCAAGAAGTTATTTGATTCTAAATTTCATATGACAGAAATAATGGTCAGGAATAACAAAGACATTAAATAAATAAATGAATGAATAAATGAATGAATGATCAGACTTGCCCTAGCAAGTGTTAAAATATACAAGATACTTGGTAGCTTAGAAAATATTTACACAGGGATAGAAAAATTGATCATTGGAAAAAATTAGTTAAGAAATAGGTCATTTGTATATGGAAATCTAGTTTGAGAAAAAGGTAGCATTTCAAATAGGAGGGGTATTTGAAAGGCAGATTGGAAATATCTATCAAAATTAGATATGCATATAATTGAAGTAAATACACCTTTAGGAAACTGTTCAAAAGAAATACTATTACAAATGCAAAAACAAGTAAGCAGAATGATACTCATTGTTTCATTGTTTGCAATAGCAAAATGTTAAAAATAGACTAAATACACAAAGAGAGGTATTTTTAAAATATATATTATAAGCATAACGGAATACTATGAAACCATTAAAATAAATGATGTAGACGTATATGTGTGAATATGGAATTCTCTCAGGAAATCTTAAGTGAATAAAAGCAAGCTACAAAATCCATAAAGAATGATGCCATTCATATAAGTAACCAGAAAGTAATATGTATGCATAAACATATGTACAAAGTATAATAAAAAGAAAGAGATTGGAAGAATATATATCAAATTGTTTACAGGGTATACCTCTAGGAAGTAGAGAGGAAATTGGGTCAGGAGCGTGAATGCAGACTGTTAATTGAAGAAAAACAATATATCTCTGTATTGTTGAAAGTTTAAAGAATCTTTAAAGAGAACAGTGAAAAGAACTGTACACTTGCACTATCCAATATGTAACCACTAGACACATGGGACTATGGAGCTCCTAAAAAGGGTTAGTGTGATTGAAGAAATGAATTTTTAATTTTAATTAAATTTATTTTTAATTTCAGTAGCCGTATGAATAGTGGCTACTGTATTGGACAGTGCAGCTCTACGTCATCAGCCATCTGATGAGGGAGTTACAAATATACTTCTACTTACTAATACAGTCCTCTCTTGACCCATGTGGGATTGGTTCCAGGACCTGGGGAGGACACTAAAATCCCCAGATACTCAAGTCCCACAGTGGGCCCTCCATATCCATATTTCTTGCATCCAAGGATTCAACCAATCACAGACCGTGTAGTACATATTGAAAAAAATCTGAATGAAAATGGGCCCTCCAGTTCAAACCAGTGTTGTTGTTCAAGGATCAAATGCAGTCATTAGTATTCATAAATAAAACCTCTGCCACTGACCCTTACAAGCTGTGACCTTGAGCAATAATCCCTCTGACTCGAATTTCCCAACTAGACTGTTTCGAGCTATGCGTACAATACAGTACCTACTAACCACATGTTGAGCTAATTATTTTGGGTGTAATATTTTGGATGTGTCAGGTTAAAATAAGATATATATTGTTAAACTCATTCATTTGTTTCTCTTTTTTTAGTGTGGCTACTAGAAATTTAAAATGTCATATTTGGCTTACATACATATCTATTGAATAGTGCCATTTAACACAGTCAAGAAGCCTGGGTATTCTTTCTGCCTCAGTATTTCACATACTGTGTGATTTAGGGGAAAGTAACTTAACACTTCTGATCTTTGGTTTCCTTATACAGGCCCTGTTAACTGGGTTTTAGTTCAATGTAACAAGAAATAATATAAATGAAAGCATTCAGAAGACAATTTAAAACAAGATAGTCTAATGATTTAAGGAAGTTCTCTCAGTAACAAATGTGTGCCTCCCAGTAATTAAGTCAGTTGAGGTTAGCTCAAATTTTTCCCAGTGGCTTATTTTCCCTAGAAGCTTAATCTAGGACCCTGTCATTACAGATGTCTCTCCAGTTAAGCCAAAGAGAAAATCCAAGACCTAAAAATGCACCTTTTCTTCTAAGTTCTGTTTGCCATTGTCTTAGTATAGTTCAGATTAGGGCAGTTCTAGTGGAGATCAAACAGAGAAGAAAGTTTCATATCTTTAAATAACTGCCCAGTATCAAAAATCAAAGTCTCAGGGCAGGATATAGAGACAGAACTATAAATAGGACTTTAGAAGGAAGACAGCAGATTTTAGAGTTTGTTCAAGTGCTCTGTGACTCAGAAATTTTCATTCCCATCTATGCACTTACTTCTTAACCACTTGAAGTCTGGCTTCCCCTCCATCACTCTACTGAAATGCCTTACAAAGCTTACCAGTTACCTCCTTTTTGCAAAATACAATGATAATTCCCCACTCCTTATTCTTCTGTACCTATCTGTAATATTCAACTCTTGAGTCCTCCCTGCTTCTGAAAATCTCTATCGTCTCAATATTCGTGTGAATGCAGTCTTGACTGCCGGTCATGTTTCTTCTTGTTTGTTCTCCTTCTAATCAAACCACATAAAATTAATATGTCTAATGCACCAACTCTTTATGTCCTATATTTAAACAGAGGCTCCCGTTTTCTATTAAAATAAACTCCAATCCTACTGCTTGATTCTCAACTTTGCCTTATACGCTTTAACGTATACATATTTTAATCTCAAGTTTTAGAGTTGGATACAATTAGAGTTGGAAAAGATGAGAAAAGTTGTATGTCACCAGTGAGTAAATGAGGTCACAACAATGCTAAAGTCACATAGCCAGCATCATCTTCAAGAAAATTCAGACATTACTGCGTTAAACACATCTAGTTGTTAGCTATGTGATCTTGGGGAAATATGTAGCTTTTGTCTGCTCCCATGATCCCATAAGCAAAATGGAACTAAAAATACTGTTCTTACTTAAAGAAAGAAGAGAGGACTCGATCAATGATTTCTGAAGTGTGATCCCAGAACCACCAGCAGCAGCAGCCTAAGGAATTTGTTACAAATGCAAATTCTCAAGCTCCAGTTCAGACCTACTGAATAAACAAGTCTGGGGTGTGATCTAGCAACATGTTTTAACAAACCACCCAGGTGATTCTGATGCACGCTAAAGTGCGAGAACCAGTAATCTGGATGATTTTACAAGGTTTCTTGGGATTCCAAGTTCTGACATTCTAATTGAATTCTATAATTCTAATCTGTCATGTGATGGTGAGTCTTTCTTGAGAGTTGCTTAACTTTGTTTATGAGATGAATGTCCCAGCTCCTTAGTCACTGTGAATGAAGAGCATCATTCAAACTCCTATGGATACATAACATCAAGGATGGAGCACGTTATGCAAATTACAAGAACTCCGAGAAGTAGAGGTCATTTGATTTAGTTACTCCATAGCCTGAAGAGAAAACCATCATTATGGTTCTTCTATTGGGAGATGGAGCATATTTCTGTTAAATTGAATAGCTAGAAACAAGGAAGAAATTGTACCTCTGAAATAGTTCATTTAAGTTTAAGGTTTTTAACCAAACTGGAGTGAGCAATAGGCCACTGGAATGCTGCAAAGAAAGGATTACATCATTTCAATAGCTTTTGTCAGGAAACTTTAGTGCAGTCAAACCTATGCAACTAGGTGGACAGTTGAAAGAGAGAGAAAGGTAGAGGAAGGAAGATGGGCATTTTTTTAGCTCAAACACATTTCCTGTCCTTACAGAAAGTAATCCATGGAAAGATGAGGGATTATCCCCCTCCAAAATCCTGAAATGCTGGCTCATAGAATATGACTTTGAGAGTGTACACGGAAGTGGTGTTAGAGGAAAGAGACAAACATTGGTTCTTTAGATTAGGCTGACAACCCAACTCCAGTGGCCTGCGTTTAGGAGGCATATTTCTTACCAGCCTGACTGAGCTTCATCTATGATTACAGGAGACCCTGAGCTAAAAAGGACAGAGGTATGATCTAGAAGCAGATGGAGAGTGGGAGTCCACAGGCCAAATGTTGAGTAGTATTTCGTCTTTGTAACGATGTCACATCCTAGGATACTGCAATAAAGCCCAGGGAGAAACTACAAATAGGCTGACTTCCTTCTTGTGATGAACTGAGTGGTTTCAGGGTCACAGGAATTGATAAACACTGTGGGGTGTGCCAGAAAGATCCCAGGTGCTACCATCAAAGTTATAAACACCTCTACCTTGACAGCTTGAGGGTATTACCCTCCATGGCTCATGTATGCAGTGGGCTCTCATAAAAACATTAACTGCCAATTACATAATAATAATAGAAATAGTAATATATAACTTATGTTTTCTAGCCACTATTGAGAGCTTTTTATATGTTTTCTCATTTAATGCCCATAACTTTGTGAGGTATGTACCACCATTAACCTCATCCTATTCTGTAGGAGGAACTCGAACCCAGGACACCATCTTTAGGCAGTGGTGCTGGGCTTTGAATCAGGCCCATCTGGCTCTAAAGCTTACCCCTGTAGCTAGTGTAGTCAATGGTTCTTAAACTTGAGAATACCTAGGAAACAGCTGGAGGGCTTGTTAAAACGTGTTACTGAGCCCCACCCTCAGAGTGTCTGATCCAGTTCTGTAACTGGCCCTGAGAATTTGCATTTCTAACAAGTACCTGGGTGATGCTGATGCTGCTGACAGACAGCCACACTTTTAGGAAACACTGCATTAAGTTAACCTTGTTCCACATGGACAGTTGCATCAACCTCTTCACTAATGATTCTACAGCAAGCAGGCAATTTCTGATCAGTTGGACTTGCAATTAAAGCTATCCCCCAGTGCTTTACAACAAAGCTTCTCAAATTTTAAAGTGCATTAAGATCACATGGGATCTTGTTAAAATGCAGAGTCTGCTTCACTAGGTCTGAGGGTGGGACCACAGGTTCTGCGCTCTAAGGGCCTCTCAGGAAGTACCTATGCTGGTACTAAGACCTTACATCAGTGGTTCTCAGAGTGGCTCCAGACCAGCAGCGCAGGCATCATCTGCATGCTTTTAGAAATGCAAACTATCTGCCCTCACCCTGGACCTACTGGATCAGAAATTCTGAGGGTAAAGCCCACCAATCCGTATTCTAATAAACCCTGCAAGTAATTCTGATGCAGGCTAAAGTTTGAGAATCATTACCTTACACCACTGCTTCTCAAACTTGTCTACAGGGCTTCCCTGGTGGCGCAGTGGTTGGGAGTCCACCTGCCGATGCGATGCACGGGACACGGGTTCGTGCCCCGCTCTGGGAAGATCCCACAACAGTGAGAGGTCCACATACTGCAAAAAAAAAAAAAAAAAGAAAACTTGGCTACACATTAGATTCATCTGGGAAGTTCTCAATAGTACTGATGCCTGGGTCCCAACCCGAGATTCTGATTTAATTGGTCTCAGGTGTTTCCTGACCATCAGTATTTTTAAAGCTTCTGGTGATTTCCATGTACAGCAATATAAGAACAACTACCTTACAGTGTAGTATAAAACCTTGCTTTTCAAATTATGATCTCTGGACCAAAAGCACTGGGAAATGGGGGAACTTGTCCGAAATAAGAAATCTCAAGTCACTCTCCAGACCTACTGAATCAGATTTGTAATTTTGCAGTTTTAAAAGAAGCACTGGTCTAGAGAAACACTAGAGCAGCATTATTTAATAGAATTCTTTGAGATGATAGAAATGTTCTGTATCTGAACTGTCCAATATGGTAACCACTAGTCATATGTGACTGTTGAGCACTTGAAATGTGGCTACTGCAATTGAGAAACTAAATGTTTTATTTTAATTAATTTAAATAGCCACATATGGCAAGTAGCTACCATATTAGTATAGATATTGCTTTAGAGGAAGAACAATGACTTCAAGGCATAATTAGGATTTGCCAATGATACAGCATTTGACATTACCTCAATTGTGTGTTAAAAAGCAAGGACTGGGGCTTCCCTGGTGGCGCAGTGGTTGAGAGTCTGCCTGCCGATGCAGGGGACACGGTCCGGGAAGACCCCACATGCCGCAGAGCTGCTGGGCCCGTGAGCCATGGCCGCTGGGCCTGTGCGTCCGGAGCCTGTGCTCCACAACGGGAGAGGCCAGAACAACTAGAGGCCCGTGTACCGCAAAAAAAAAAAAAAGCAAGGACTGGACAATAGGCAATACTGTAAGATAGGAGAATTTTGTGTCTGCCATTTTCTTTTCTGGGTACCAAGTACCTTTATTTGGTACACAGGTATTCCATAGTCCCTGACACTCTATAAATTCTGTTTGCCATTATCCCTACAAATTATCTATCTACATTTTATTTGAGAGAACTATTAATCCTTTATTAATGGGAAAGGACTAAATCCAGGATTTAGAACAGAAAAGAACAAATTGAATGGAGGTAATTGGGGGCAAGATTAAAAGGAGGCCAGTTCTAACAAACCAGTGGAGAGGTAGATATTTGCAAATAAATAAGATTTAAGGAATTGCCTCACTTCATACCTACCTACTTTTAGATCAAACGGTCTATAGTATAGTCACATGGAATAAGAGCCCAAAGGGGCTGGGATCAAATTGCTCCTAAGATTCTGCTCTTTTAGGGGTCTTTCTCCAGACAGAAAAGAGTTAATGACCTAGTAAGTGTTGCCCCTGCTTCCTCATATAGTAATAGAATATTTTTAATATTCAACTTCAATGTTGGGTTGTTTACTGCAAAAGGATTAGTAATGGCCATTGAGAGAGTGCTGTTGAGTTTTGCTCATCTTTAGCATATTTTTGAACTTCAAACTCCTATGTCACTTTGCAATAATTCTTATAAAGTGATGGCTTGTAGTTTGATAACTATTGCAATCATTTATGTGGCCCATACTAAGTAGTCAGAAATAAAAAACTAGTAAAGAGGTATTTCTGCCCGTTTCTGCCAGTCTTTAAAATCTGGCCATTTTCTGTATTTTTGGTCACATGAGAGAAACAGAAAGCATCGTAATAGGAAAGTTGATTTCGTTCCTCAGGGGCATTTTCTTCTCCCTGACACTCCCAGGAAGGCAGTGCTCTCTGATCTAAAAGACAGAGTTTAACTGTAGGAAATGGTGTTTTCATGGCGTACGTCAAGAACAAGTAGCATTAACTATATAGAGCATGCACATCCTTTCATGGGGAAGTCAGAAACACATGCGAGGGTGACAGAATGGGAGTCAATTTTGGTCTCGGAGCAGAGAGAAGCATTGAATTAAGAAACAAGTATAGGCAGTAGAGGAAAAAGTCTACAAATTGGAACCAGAAAATATATAGAAGGAAACAAAGGTAGTGTGTAGAATTGTTAAATACATGGACAGATTGATCTGGATTCAAGACTCAATCTTCCCACTTACTAATTAGCTGACCATGGATGGTTACTTAACCTCTAAGGGTTAGTTTCCTCATATGTCAAATTGGGGTAACAATAGTACCTTCTTCATAGGGCTGTGTGAGGACTAAATGAGATGAACCTATAACATATTTAACAAGTGCTCAACAAAGGTGAGCTATTATTTTACAAGAGACAGGAACTGGTGTGAAGTGCATGGCAGATACATAAATTACAGGAACTCATAAATGTGAAGGTCAATGAAAGTGAAGTTATAAAAAAAATGCTGCAGGTACAGGAAAGCTTTTTTTTTTTTAAGTATCTGGACATGGAGTAAATTGTACAGAGAGTTTAAGAACGCAAAAATAAATGAAAATACAGAGAGCAGAAGAACAATGCTTAGAACTACCATGAGTGGTCTGGGAAGTCTTTTGAACCCTTGAAAATGTATGGAAAAATTTGACTGCATTTGTGTATAAGGATTTGCCACAGTTATAGCTTAGATCAGATTCTCAAATTGAATTGTTTTAAAATATTAAAACCCATTGTTATATATCCATATTGTTCTGAAACTTGCCTCTGTTCATCTAAAATTATATATCTATAGTTTTTTATGTGCATTTCATTAGTTAAACTGTTTTAAAATGTTTACTGAACATGTAGATTGCTCTTTACACAAATTCTGTTTATGTATGTTTAAGTCATCTATTGATACATAACAAAATAATCCAAACTAAAAGCAGCTTAAATTTCAAAACAAAACAAACAAACAACAAACACTGTTGCAAAGTGTTGTAACCAACCTCAGAGTGTCCCCAACTCATTCTAGCAAAATTAACTGACACCATCCCTGTAGTGTGTCCTCTGGACCTTTCCTTCTTCCAACTAGGCCAGGCCAATCAAGAGTCCAATTGGGAGCCATGGATGGATTATTCAGGTCTGCTTTATCTTTTTCACACATAGACACAGGGACTGCAATTGCAGTGACACTGTACCCAAATCATCATGGCATGTGGCTAAGCAGGACATTTTCAGTTACAAGTGACTGAAACTCCATTACAACTGAGTTAATCCAAATGAAGAATTAATTGAGTCACATCATTGAAAATCCAGGTATTAAGCTAACTTCAGACATTCAAGGGCTCAAAAATGACTATAGACATTCTGAATTTAAGTGTCCAGGACCTAGCCTCACTCTCTCCTCTCTCAGTTGTACTTCTCTCTGTGTGGGCTCCTTTCTTAGACAGGTTCCAGCAGCTCAAGTCTTATATGCTCACAGTCAGCTCCAAGTCCGGCAGAATGAAAGAATGCCTCTTTCCCGAGAAAACCACCTTTTTCACCACAGAAAATATGTAAGCTCCATGAAGCCTTACATTCTAGTGTCTTATGTGTCTGTTTTCACCATTGTATCCCCAGAACCTATGGAGCCTGTCACAGAGTAGTTGTTCAATGTTGGTTGGATAAATGACTGAGGTCAGACTGAGCTAAATTAGGTCACTTGTCTTCCCTAAACCAATCACTTAGGCCAGGGGTTGAAAAATACTGAGCAGATCATATGACCACCCGTGATTGGACTAACACAAATCTCCTCAATACCTCTGTTTATTAAATATTTAATACCATGTTTTAGAGATGCATTTTATTACATAGGAGACAGAGAGGTGGCTGGCATGTTCCTCTAGGGACATTGGACTGTTATTGGAAAAAGAAGAAATGGATGTTGGAAGGCTGTAGAGGAATAATGTCTGTCTGCATAAGCTTTCCATTTCTCCAGATCATACTAGAAGCTCAGAATTATTCCTTGGTGTAGCTTTCTGAATGAGAAAAATGCAAGCACTTTTAAGATAAAATGAAAGAAAATTAATGGATGGAAAATTAAGCCTTTATTTCAATGCAATTACATAGGGGATTTAGATAGATAAAATGTAATTATTTCAGTAGGAATTTGGCAGGATGTCTGATTCTTAGAGATCCTACCATGAGGTTACTGATTCCTGGCTGACTTACAGAAAGAGGGCTCACCTGAAGGATTAGTAGTGACACTTGTACATATTCTTCCACTTATCAGAATTGAATTAGCTAGAAGATGGGAATCACCAGAATGATTTTTGCACACAGTACAAGGTAGCTATCTTTATAAACATAAATCTGAATCATCTATAGTTTCTGATGCTGTTATGAACGATCAAAAGAGAGATTATATTATATTATAATTATCTTAAAATTGGTTTGGCCAGTGAATGCTCTAAAGGTAGAGCTTAAATTCACCAACTGCTTTTTCTTCAACACCTTTGTTTACTGTGCGTGATTTTATTTCATGCCGTATTTTAGAGGTGCATTATATTACATGTATAATTTACATATATATTTTATATATTTGTATATGACATCTATGTGTTTTATACACATATTTATACAACAAGAAATAAGTAAAAGTTTTATAATATGGTATTTGCATTTATCATATTTTATCATTACTTATTTTCTATTGTTCTAAGTAGACTATAAACAATTTGAAGTGTAGGGCCAATCAATAAACCATCCCTCCATAGCGTTTTAATATTGTATGAGAAATATGTTAAATACTTATTATGTAAATTCTGCATTGAATACATAACATAAGAATTCTATTTTTACAATTAAAATACCTTTTAATACGTTTAGCATGGAAAAATGAAAGTTGTGGTTTTAAGCCAAATAAACTGTACTTGTTATATAATTTGTTTTCCCATTTTTAGTTAATCAAAGATACTTAATATCTGGCAAAACCTTCCTTGAAACACCCTATTCCACACCTCCCCACCACACTCATACTGATCAGTTGGGGGTAGGAGTGGAGCGGGGGTGGGGGGGGGAGACTTAATCT
Source organism: Globicephala melas (assembly GCF_963455315.2). Taxonomy (NCBI): domain Eukaryota; kingdom Metazoa; phylum Chordata; class Mammalia; order Artiodactyla; family Delphinidae; genus Globicephala; species Globicephala melas. The sequence continues at coordinate 40,056,485 of NC_083329.1, read as the reverse complement.
TTGCATTGGTGTACAAATAATTCCCTTTCAAGATTGTTTTTGTTTTTGCGGTACGCGGGCCTCTCACTGTGGTGGCCTCTCCCGTTGCGGAGCACAGGCTCCGGACGCGCAGGCTCAGCGGCCATGGCTCACGGGCCCTGGCTCACGGGCCCAGCCGCTCCGCGGCATGTGGGATCTTCCCGGACCGGGGCATGAACCCGTGTCCCCTGCATCGGCAGGCGGACTCTCAACCACTGCGCCACCAGGAAAGCCCCAGGATTTTTCAATATTAGGAGAGTTCACTCTCGTGATCAGCTCTTGAACCTCAGGTTGAAAACTGCTGATAGAATAAGGGCTTCTCAAATGGAAGGAAGGCAAGTTCCCTGAATGACATAATAGCTGATCTAATGCTTTTTAGTTGTGTGGTTTTGGGTGCTGCTCCGTGGCTAGGAAGTTCAAGAAGTATTCATTTCCTTAAGAAGTATTTATTGAGTGCTTACTGTGTAACAAGCTCTGCTCTGGACCCTGAAGAACCGGAAATGAACCAAACACAAGCAATCCTTGACGATCCTTGACCCACTATCAAGTGGGGGAGACAAAAAAGAAATAGGATAAATCAATAAAAATACATGTCAGGTAGTGATAAGTGGTAATAAGGAGCAGACATCCTGATTTTAAACAAACTGTCCAAGGGATAGCTACACTGAAATTATCACATTTTGTTAAAGACTAAAAACTGTGAGGAGATGAGATATGAGGAAGAAGAGAAAGTGCAGAAGCCCCGAGACAGAAGTAGTCCACACACACTTGAGGACCAAGTAAGGAGGCCAACACTGTCCGCTGGGATGCTCAGGTTTCAAGCTGAAATTTAAACTGACTTCTTAAAATCACATTTTATTATTTCTCTTTTTTTTCCTACCAGTCATCATTAAGTTATACAGTGGTCATGGGAACCATTCCAAGCGCAGGGCAGAGGTAACAACCAGTAAAAATCTTTTCAGAGCCTCTGGGTTATTTAGATCACAATTTAGAGCACTGTCTTGAAAGTTCAACAGGAGCATGATGCAAAGGACAAAATAGGTGCTTAATCAATTCTTTATGGGAAAGAAGTTACGGAATATGATTGTCATCGATGCTTATGAATTGTAACTACAAAGCAGCATGAGTTTTAATCACTCACAGCAACTATAAAATGATTTACTTTAATCAGAACCCACGAAATAATCTTTTAACAAAAACTGGTTTAAATGATGTTGGTAAATTTATACCTACAAGAATGTTGATTTCAGAATTATAGCAAAAAAACCCTAATTTTTAGGAAAAGAAAATAACCAAAGAAAAGAAATAATCTCCAAAAGGGCATGTAAAATGACTGTATATAAAATAGCCCTCTCTTTTTAGTATATTAACATGATTTGGTTACCAGTTAGTTTCTTATTTGCAGGGTTTAGTAAAATAGAGAGGGATAGAGATATAGGCAGCACATACAGAATTTCACATAGCACATAGCCTATTTAAGCTAGAGAATACAATTACTGTCTTGGCAGAAACTAAGGCAAGGAAGATTTATCTAATGACACCATTGAAGATTTACAGTGGAAGAATCTGAAGAGATAAAATGTAGAAGCAATAAATTATGACATAAAATGGGATGGAATAATAAAGCAGAGATAAACTCTTGGAGTTTAGAATCCTGAAGGCTCACAGCCTAACAAAACAGACCCTGGAATATGAAATTCTGGAAATAGGGCTCAAATATAGCTGGGCCTTGAAGGAGGGTGTAAATAAAAGGAATATTTCAAAGGATGGAAACCTTAGAACTAGAAAATTTCTCAGGTAGTTTCAGCTAATATCACAATTTTACCAAGACTATCCTGGTCAAATTCCATAGTGCATTTACATAGACATTTAAAAAATCATTGGAAGTCTCTATTCATGAAAGAGCTCACAGATTTTACCATCTTAATGTCAATGCCTTTATTGTGAAATGACTCCACCCTCTAACAAAGAATCTTTTATTATAAATGTGTTATTCATTCAGGGAACAGGCAAGACCCTTACAGACATGCCCTTTGGGTTTGGAAAGAGAAGAAACCAGCAGATAGAGAAACACAATGAACAGACAATATCATTTCATCATAAGACAAAGCCCAAAGGGAATTTAAATATTTAAACAAATATGCAGGCATTCCCCACTTGCAGGAGCCAAGTATATTTTGGCAGAAGGGAATTTCCATATTGTTTCAACTTTGATTCAGTGTTAGTTCTCTTTTAATTAGAATCTTTAATGAGCAAATGCATTTTTTCTTTATTGGAATTATACATGCCCAGATAATAAGAAATCTCTCATAGATAAACACTTTTAAAATTATTTTTAAAATTTAATTTGATCCTTTAATTTCTTGAGTTCAGATAAAAGCTTCATGAAGCAAAACCAGGTGAAACACCAAATTTCAAAATTGAAATGTATCTATTTCCACATGTATTGACCTCATTCAAAAAGTCACATTTTTAGCAAGGGTTGGCAAAGATATTAAGTTAATGTCACTTTCTGAATATCCCCAGAAAGAAAGCAAAGGAACAGAGCAGGGAAAATGTAGATATTACTTTGATAATATAAGTACTATAGGGAAAACTGTGTGCTTCACTGGAAAACTATGCATTGTCTATGGAGAGCTATTTTACAACTCTGCAAGTTGTAGAAAACTGATAGCAATGCAAAAATAATTCTTGTCTGTAGACATGTAAATAAATTGTGTCCAATGGAGATTTATCTACCAAAACCCCTTTAGCTTGGAAAAAGTTGTATAATAGGTGAGAGCTATATATTCCGTTCCTCTAGGTGGGTTCTTCAATACCTCATATCATTATTTTAAGTGAATTTACAGAATATCATGCTCGCTTATACTTAAATGCAAGCAGCAAAATACCTGAGATATGTACCACTAATCTAAAGTTATCATTTGTACCATTTGTAGAGATCATTTGTAAGCTATTTTTTTAACCTATTTACCTATTAACCGAATGTCTAGGAAACAAAGAGCTAGCTTTTGAGAAGAAGTCATGAGACCCTTACCCCCCAAAAATAAACAAATAAATACAATGACTGAATGCTAATAGGCATACTCAAAGCTCATTAAAGATAAAGACCATTTTAGAGTATACTAAAGTACTCTACCTAGGATTGTTTGAGCATAAAATCTCATTTAATGTGCAAAATATTACAATATGAAGGAATATCCAATAGCTTGTAGAAAATATGCCTGGAAGCAGGGTTTTTAGTAGCTCACTAAAAACAGGGATGGAATCAAAATGCATTGAATATTATAAAATTTGAGTGGCAAGATCAAATCATATGAAAACGTAAGAGAAAAACATGTATATAAGTCAAAATGTGGAATTAGTTGGGACCAAAGCTAATTATGAATCAGACCTGTCTTGTTACTAATAATTTAGTTTACTGTCAAAAGTATTACCATCCAATTTTTGTCATCACTGTGTAGATTGTTATGGAAAATTCACTTAAAAATTTTTACACATTAGTTTATGGATTTCTTATAAGCAGTATGATACATAAAATTAGCAATTAGTGCTCAGTAGCTAAATTTTTGTAGACTATGATTTTAGAGTATAAAGTGGAAGTTGCAAACCAATGTGCAAAAAGACAAGGCAGGGAGAAGATTAGTAAAGCAGACTTGGTACAAAGCTGTAGGCACTGGTGGAGTCTGCAGTTAAATGGAGACCCTATAAGCTATCTGAAGATGATCAGCAGTTATTGATCCCAGCTGGTTATTATCATGCAAGGATGCAGGATGTGTTGCTTCATCTGATTTTTTGAGTTCACATTCCAAGTTTTATATAAAAATCTCCAAAATTTGTGCCTCCTGATACGATCCACTAAGAAAGAATTTCTGGGATATTCCTGACCAGAAAGGACAGCTCAGTTCCAGTAATAAAGAAACATTGAATGGACCTCTCTGAAGACATCCTGCAAAATATTGATAAAAAAACCTGTACTCTTTAAAACTGTCAGGGTCATGAAGAATAGGGAAAGCTAGGGAAACTGTTCCAGACTGAAGGACACTAAAGAGATAGGACAACTAAGTGCAATGTGAGTTCCTGGACTGGATCGCGTACCAAAACAGAAAAGAAATATTGTTGGGACAATTGGCAGAATTTGAATGAGGTCTGTGAATTGGACAATGGTCACATCAATGTTGATTTCTTGATTTGAATGGTTATATTGTGTTGTCTTGAAGAGTGTCCTTGATTTGGTGAAATGCACACCAATGTTTTTAGATGTGATGGGGTATCATATCTATAATTTGCTCTCAAAATTCTTGTAACTTTTAGGTAAGTTGAAACTTCAAATTAAATGAAAATTGCAGAACTAGAAGTTACATCTAACATACATGGTAAGAGGATAGTAGGGGTAGGAGGGTGGCAAGAGAGGAAAAAAATCTGCATTTCTGTAAATGTAAATTTTTTCAAAGAAAAAGAGGACAAAATCTTATTAATTTTACTTTTACTCATAGTTATATTTTATGTCATTGATTATAGCAGAAAATATTCTGATTACTCATTCCCCAAAACAGCTTAATTCAATGTAAGGCAGAATTGCCACGATTGTGTTAACTTTAATGTCTTTGAAAATTTTTCTTGGCAAATTAAGTTTTCCCATAGATATGAAATGCTCAGTCTGGACCACCTAAATTCTGCTCACAGAGAACTGGAGGCACAAATATTCCTAAAGTAAATGATAAACACATGAATCTACCAAGGGATATTTTCATAATGCTGTAACTTTACACTTCCACATGTGTTGAAAAAATAGCTTTTTAAAATAATTCTGGAACTGTTTAACATTAAAAAATGAATGTGTTTATGTGCAGCATTTATGGAATGCTGGCCACCAAAGAGACATTTATGGCAATTGTAAATTTGCTTCTGAATTGGTCCCCCATGACCCTAATGTATTTTTATCCCTTGCTAATTAACTTTTTTCTCTCATAAGTAACCCCGCCTCCTTTGTAACACTTTACTCTTATTGCATATATTTGCACCAAATGTGCAGTTAACTTTAAATTAGTTTTAAAAGGCAAAGAGAAGTCACAAGTAACTTTCTTTGAGCCTATATATTCTTTTACCTATATATTTATGTTTAATTTTGTCAGACTTTCTCCATACCTGAGGGTTATTTAATTAAATTTAACTAAATATCAGAGGCTAAAATAATTAAGATCATATTGGATATGGGAATTGTCATTATTTACGGTTTTTGAGGCCACTAATGTCATGCTATTTTTAGGAATATCTAGACATGTCACAAAAGAAATATTCTCACTGCTTCAGATGTCATCTAAATATTCCTACTGGCAAGAATATTCCCAGGAATTTCTCATTCAAGACTTAATTATGAATAACGAGATATATCAGTGAGGATCGACAGGAAATGAAATATTCCACTTATGTGAATATCCAAATTAGCTAAAATGTTACCCCATTTAAGTAAAATTTTAAGCAATTCAAATGGATTTTATTCCTAAATTATATTCGTTGTCATTGATTTATGTATTTCCTTATATAATTCAAGGTTATCATTATGAACATTAGTGTGATGACACTGCAAGTGTATCCCCAAGGATTTATGCCCCAATATGTTGGTAAAGACTCCATGTTTGAGGAGCTGTACTCCTACTCCCACCTTCCTTGGCACTAGAGATGGGAGGTGGGGATCTCAGGCACCATGTATTATATACCATGTTATGCCCACGCTTTTGGTTCACAGGTGGGCTTTTATTCCTTTTGGGCCCATGAGACTACAGAATGTATTTCCTTGGAATTTATAAGAAAAAATCTTCCTAAATCTTTCTGGATATAGTTGATGATGTCCCAGAAGTTAGCTACCAGAACTTAATAGCCACAGTTCAACCACAAGAGTAGCCATATTCAGTATGAAACTGCCTTGGGACGGTGCCTGTTACAAACTAGAAGACAGAACAGAGCAAAGTAAAGATAACTAGCCTGTGATGACATCACTGAGTAGCTAAACTAAATTAATGAAATTTCCTCTTCCTCTGAATTTATGTCTCTCTTTCCCTTTTTCTTCCAACTGTGTCAGGCAATATTGTTCGAGCTGGGTTGTCTGTCATTTGTAACTAAGTGCATCCTATTGAGACAATAATTTATTATGTTAGTGATGTGTGCAGGGCTAATAGCCAGCCTTTGCCTTACTTCATTACATAAGAAAATTCAGAATTTTCTATGTTTTTAGTTCATGTGTTTAATTCATGTAGTTTGTCTACTCTCAGCTGTTATCAGCTATCACTCTAAGGGCTAGGAAATTAATCACTAACAGGTGAGAAGTATGCACTAATTTCCTTTCATCCACTATGACCCTTGAGATAGAATCTGTGCCTTAGGCTTCAGATCCCCTCCTTATTTCCTCAGGAAAGACTTCCCAGACCTACATCAAGGTCAAATTCCTTTGTTAAGTATCCTTACTGAGCACTTACTATGCATTAAGTTCTCTTCTACGAATTTTACTTAGAAGAGAATTAACTTACTTCATCCTTATATCAACCTTATTTTACAGACTCAATTATTCTCATTTTACAAATGAAGACACTGGGGAACAGATGAGTCAGTAAATAGTACAAAGTCACAAAACTAGGAAGCGTTGGGAGTAGGATTCAAATCAAGGAAACAAAGCCCTCCCTCTTAATTTCTATGATCTGTTACTTTTCCTCAGAATGCTTGTATCACTTGGTTATTAAACATTCCCTAACACAATAATGGGATTAACAGTCCAGCCTCCCAATAGACTACAAGTTCTATGTGAGAAGAGATCCTATTTAGTTTGGTTCATCATCAGCTCCTCAACCCTTAGCACAATTCCTGCTGCATGACAGGCACTCAGTAAATATTTGTTAAATGAGGGAGGAAACGAAACAAGGGTGGGAAGAAAGTAAGGAAGCAGGAAGAGAAGGAAGGAAGGAAGGAGGGAAGGAAGGAAGGAAGCAAGAAAGGAAGGAAGGAAGGAAGGGAGGGAGGGAGGGAGGAAGGGAGGGAGGGAGGGACGTCGGTTAAGACTGAGCAAGGTAAATTATAATTGAGGGTTGTTTCAGCTGGGCACCTTTTCTGGTCACTTCTAAGTAGTTGAATTTACCAGAAAAATAAGCTGTTACTGTATTTCATGTCCAATAGCAGTGCCTTCTTCAGCAAGTAATTCAGAATATGTCCAACACTTGAAGTAGTGAGAAAAACTGAAAAACACATCAAGAACATAAATACAGTTTTATACTTACAGGGATGAAATTATAAGGATGAAGTTATATCTGGCTGCATGCTCAGGCATTAAAGATATAGAAAACAAAAAACTCTCAGGAGACCTGAAGGAAGCTATAACTGAGTAAGAAAATGGATAAGGATATAGTCTGTACCAGATCTCTATCACTATGTAAAATATTATCCTGAAACTTAGCAGCATAAAATAGCATACTATTTATCTTCTCGCAGTTTCTGTGGGTCAGGAGTCGCTTAACTGAACCCTCCAGCTCCGCATCTTTCACAAGGCTGCAGTCAAGTTTTTGGCACAGGTTCCTCATCATCTCAAGGTTCAGCTGGGACAGGATCTGCTTCCAACATCTTTCAGTGGATTTTTTTTTTTTAAGCTCATCCTTTTCTTATGACATATTTACCATTTTTTAAACCATTTTTTAAATTGAGGTATATTTAATTTACAATGTTGTTTTAGCTTCAGGTGTATAGCAAAGTGATTCAGCTATATATATGTATATATATATATGTGCACGTGTGTATATATATATATATTATTTTTCAGATTCTTTTCCATTATGTGTATGTATGTGATAACACATTTGATGTTTTTTTTAATGGTGGGATATGAAATGAAATGTTCCTGCTACTCAACCTTCCCTTCTAAAAGGTATTTTAACGAGTCAGCATTAAAGAAAAGGACGATAATTCACACACTAGGTAAGGAGTAATTAAATTCAAACTCATAAAAAAATTACAGTAAAGTTTAACCAAATGGTGAATATAATAAGCCTAACTTCCAGACCTAAAAGTCCAAGAGCAAATTTCCAGTAAATCACTGAAGGGCTCCTCCCCCAGCTTTCTGCAAGGAGAGGAGATGGTCTCCCAAACCAAAACCTGTGTATCCCTGGGTAACTTCCTAAAGATACAGGAGAAGCAAGAAGGGTCGATGGGTACTTCTGGGGACATAACTGTGCCATTCCAAGTAAACATTGAATTGAATATTCAAAATGTGCCCACATCTTTTTCTGAAAGAGCCTAGTCCCTTTTACAAATACCAAGTGTGAATTTATTTACAGGTGGTTTTAATTGGCCCGAGGTTTGGCACAGATTTACTTTGTCAGTAAGGACTACTTTAGTTTAAAATGAAACAAAACAGTTTAGCATCATCTTTAAAGGCAGGGAAAGCCAACAGATCACCTAAACTGGAGACCAGCTCTAAGTCTCGGTTAAAAATCTACTTTACTCCCTAACCTTATGAATGGGGAGTGGGCAAGGGCATCAGCAGGTGCGTGACAGCTACCCAATAATGCATGTATTTCCTTTTCCTCCCACTGGTTTTGTAGAAAGAAGAAAGCAGTTAGGAAACAGATGAAAGGCCATTTTTAAAATATAAGAGAAACAAAAGAGGAAAAAGACATAGAAAGTGCCTAGACTGAGACTTGAGGCAGAGAAAGAAACCTGGGACTCTATGGTTTTCAAAAAAACAAAAACAAAACTGCAGGGTATAATGGACATATATCAGGACAGTCATTCATATTTTCTTGCAGACTGAAATTATGAGAGTGGTAGGGAATATCTACCAGGATTTCAGCATAATAAAAGACTTAAGAATTAATTCAACATAATATCTATATCAAATTGTCAAATGGGAATTGACCATGGGAGAAAGATCAAGTAAATATTCTTAAAATCAGTCCTACAGAGTTAGAGTATAGCAGGGAGTAGTACAATAATCATGTTTCCAGATTATCAGGATATTTCCATCAAAATGAATTAAGTACTGATATGTTATACATGTACAACCTTTTCTTCAAAAAAAATAACAAAAACACAAAACATCACAATCATTCATCATCCAATGAGTGAGAGCTATCTATGGTCCCAGCACTGTTTAGACAGCTCAGAATTAGGGGGGTGGTGAAGGAATTAGTGGATGTGGTGGGGCATGTGTGTGTGTGTGTTTGTGTATAAGGAGGAGTTGGTAGATGACCTTAGAGGTCATGCAGCACAGCTATGGATCTAATTCAACAATGACTTCTACACCCTACCTGGCTCATGAGTATTATGAATCCACTTCAGCATCTTCCCAAACAGAAAATTCACTGCTTTAGGAGCCAGCCCACTTCATTTCCAGAAAATGTAATTGACAAAATATGTTTCCTTATTATGAAGTCAAAATTTTCACTCTGTAGTATTCACCATTAATGTCTCAGACCTAAACTAAATTATGCCTTTGGAGATACACATACACACATACACGCACACACACACACATACACAATCATAACCATACAGAGAACAAGGGAACTATTATGGTTTTTACACACACACACACACACACACACACATACACAATCATAACCATACAGAGAACAAGGGAACTATTATGGTTTTCACTAAATCTCTTCTCAAATGTCACACCAAAATTTTTCATTATTCTTTGATTGTATCTTGGATATGGTTCAGTTGAATCCTCACAGGATTCTGCTCCAAAATGACAATATTATCCAGAGCCTTGGTCAACTGTTGCAGAAAAAAGTACAACTCTCTCCTAACTTGTTCTGATCTACTTTTCCTAATGTAATAAAGGAAGCATTAAGGTAGATTCAAATGAGCACTAAGTAGGCTTCTTTGGCAGAAGAGACTGTAATCCAAAGGGAGAAATAGAGACATAATTAGTTATTAAAATTCAGTGTAAGATAAAATTGGGAGTCCCCTGTATAACCTGAGAAAGGGAGGCACGTCTACAAAACAACCTGAGACTTCTGACTCCTCCAGGCAAGGAAATCTACCTTCTTTCATGAGTTATCAGTGCCTGCCGGTGATTCGATGGCATTTGATTTTCCAAGAATATGTTTGAATTTAGTATGTTTTGACAAAATCCCTCAACAATATTACAGGTTGAGTGTTTATTCAAACAAATTTTCAACGAGTTGTTATTGTGTTCTTACTAAATGCAAAGTGTTTCTGTAAAGTGAATCATATGTCCATTTAAACACAGGATTTTTTTTCAGAAAAAAAATTCCCAACATAAAATTTAAGAAGGTTGATGACAAAGTACTAAGATATTAGCCATTTTCCTTATTTTCCTTAAACTCTCACTCTAGGATTCTGAGATCACCTGATCTCAACCACCCAGACCCTAGAATTAACTATTCATTCTATGGGCTGCCATTTTAAAGTAATGAACCTAATAATGGACCAGTGTAGATTGTCTTTGCAGCAGAAGCTAGAGGGTTGGAAAAGGTGAGCAACATTCTTGTAATCTAGTGGTTACTCCAAGGAGCTAGAAGTTTGGTGGCTATTGGTGTTATTTGCTGGCAGTTGCCAACCAGCTGTGCATTGCCTTGTGGAGGAAAACAGTTCAGGAAAGTGGGAGAAGGGAGTGTTTTATATATATAGCAAACTCTTATAACTTCAGAAGATCAAAGCCTGAACCAAATAGGTGAGAATTGTTCACTTAGAGGGTCATCTAAGGGAAAGCTATCAAGGGGAGTTACAAAGCTTGCTAATTCTATTTGAGATTCAACACTAACCAAGAAAAAAAAAAAATAGAAACCAAGGGGCCTATTTCCAAACAGTTTAAGGGAATGTGTTACATTTGTCTTCCTTCTGCGGCAAGGACCAACTATGTGGCCACATTGCTTGAAGAGGTAAGCCTTTGACCTTCTGGTTTATCAGAGAGGATGAGTCCCTAAATAGACTGGAGGTAATAGTTCAGAAAGGAAATCAGGAAACCATGGCTCTTATTACACAGTCAAGACTCAGAGCCATGTGAAAGAACATTCAATAAAAGAATGTGGTATAAAATAGGAAGAAAAGCAGAAACGCTCTTTTCCTGTAGCACCTCTTTAAGTGTGCACAGAAGAGGAAGAGGGAACAAAGAAGTGGCCCCACTGGAGAACGCATCCATAAAGAATAAATCTGATATTTAAGAGAAGGGCTCTTTCCTACAGAATCTACATACAAAAGTCCCTCAAGGAATACTTGTTGAATGAGTAAATGATTAGATTAATAAGGAGGAATCACTCCTAAATTCTAGGGAATCTGATATCATCTGGGAAAAATAAATATTTGGAGAGTGATTGACAATGGCACTGAATCAATAGACCAATACTGAAGTGTGTTGCTTTTCTGAAGCATGGATCCAAGAAATAACAGCCCACAGAGACTACTGTCCACTCCATCTGATTCAGCTGAGAATCAACAATACCCCCCCAGAAGAGGTTTGGGGGGAAGTCTAAGGAATAGTTTAAAGTATCCAGTGATACACATAAGAAATAATAAATTTGGAAGGGGGCCAAGAAGAATACAGATACTTATAATCTCAGATCTCCATATAACAATGTACAGAACATAAAAAAAGTGAATTTGAGGTTATACAAGGCAGGGTAAGAAATACTGACTCATAAGTCTTTAGGATAAAACTTAAAATTTATATAATATGAAAATGTGTGCATTAGTGAATAGGCACAGATATTTGAGGGAAAAAAAGAGAAGGAAAAAGAGGTAGATTGGTCCTACAGGTCTAATATATATCGTACTGTACTCCTGATAAGATATATAAGGGATAAATAATCTGACATTGTAGGTGATTAATACATATTTACTGAACAGCTAAATGAGAAAAAATCAATAAAACAAATGAGATTTAAAAATAAATATAGAAAAGCCAGCTACAGAAAAATAGGCTAAAATGAATGACGAATTCAAAATGTTAATTTAAAAATTAAAATAATAAGAAAAAATTTGACAAAATATTGAAAGTCAATGTCATTAGATACCAAAGAGAAAACAGGGACATTAAGAGATATGATATTAGGATATACTAAATCATCCAAAATAAATAAATAATTTTACAAATGTAGGATAATTGAAATGAATTTTAAAAAGGAAATGGAAAAAAATAGCCGCAGACAAGCCATATGGTCCATAGGGAATTTCTACGGACAGTCAAACTTCCTGGATTAATAGTTTCCAGCTGAGGCAGCTGGTGTGCATTCTTCCAGGGCAGGGAACAAAGGGGGAAAAAGCCATGTGTTGTCCTTATGCTCGTCACCTTTTTGAACATAGAGTCTCACATCATATTCACTATATATCTCTGGTGACTTCATCATTCTGCAGGAACCATTGCAGAAGAACTAGGAGTATTCCTAATTCCTATGCTTGTACTATGGACAGCAGAGGACAGCAGGACAGCAGAGCCGCCACCACCACTGCCACAATCATGACCATAACTGCAACAGCATGACCTCAGAAAACATCTCAGTTCTCTTAGATCCCTAAGAGAATTAATACACACTATGGAGAAATTCATGATCAGGGAAGTCAAAGCAAACTGGAGGTCACTGATGAAAAAAGAGAATAAGACTGATATAGACTATCTGACCACATGAAGGACATGGATGCTGTACTTGCTATACTGTACTAAAATTGGCATGGAGGAAAAATCCAGCAGTAACGGAGGACTCCAACTGAAGGCATTAAAGTAAAACCAGAATATCAGACAAGCTCTTATTATATTTTCACTTCCTTCATGAGGAAGGCACAAGAAGTAATAAGGAAACATAATGCTACTACACAGGTAGGAGTTTGTTTTAAAGCTGAATGAGAGAGAACAGTCATTGTAGCATGGTGGCATGGCAGAATTGGGAAGCATGGACAGTTGACTTCCAAAACTGCAGAAAAATAAGCATGACTCTATATCTTGAGATTCTAAAATGAAAGACAACTCAAGCAGAGTTTAGACTTTTTATAATGCAGTACTAGGTTATCAGCAAGAGGAAGAAATCAGGGAGTTACCTAAGGAAAATAGAATCTTAAAAAATAAGTTCAGAAGGAAAAAAAAAGAAAAAGCAGATAAATTTTAGAAAAGACCCATGACTTTAATAACTGAGTCAAGAAAGCCATGCACAATGGGGTAATAGCAAGATTGTCCCCAAACCTGAAATTAAGGATAAAATAAGAGAAAGATAGAACAATGAATGAGATGCATCATTTTCAGAAAGAACTCACTCTAATTGATAATGTGTAAATGAAAAGGTTGACTTGCGTGCCCTTCAGGATTGTATGTCTGGAATGTGATCTAAGTGACAAAAGCTTGAACCTAAACAACTCTATGCACTCTGGAGAACTGAAGTGTTACTACAAGGTGATGGTCGGTCAGCACAGAACCTAAACTTTATGGCCTTTGAAACCAAGCAGTTTTCAATTCATCTCTATCACTATTCTGCTCAAATGCTTTGCTTTGCTCCAATCATTCTACCTTCTTCAGTCTACCTTCTTCATTCAGTACTGTTCTTTTCCAAGGTCCTTACTGTTTGTATTCACAAACATTGCCAATTTTTTTTTTCGGAATTGTTGTATTTTATGACCTAGTACATGGAGAAGTATCACTGGGCTTAGACCAGGATGAAAGTCCTTACTTTGCTAATTACCAACTGCGTGGCCTGATGGCAAGTTACTTACGTAAGGTTGTGAGAAGCAAATGAAGGGGTATGTGTGAAAATACTTTGAAAATTAGAAACACTATCCAGTTGTCAGACATTTAAATCTTTGTAACTTTCTGAGTTGGATATTTGTAGTTCTAAGGATTTTTTTTTTTTTTTTACCTTTCATAGATGAAGTACTAAGAAACGTGTTCCTGTGGTATGAACAAGCTCCAAACACAATGCATCATCTTGGAGTTTTGCAGACCTGAGTCAAACTAGGTGTGGTTGTGTAGCTGCTGTGACAATGTGCTTTTGTGCCCATTTCTAAAAAGAAACTACCTGCAACACAGGTTGGCCTCCTGCAAAAATACCTCTCCACTGAAAGTTGGCACAAGCTGCTGAAATGACTCTATGTCATGAAAAGCACACGGAGCATAAGCTTACCTAATTAATAATTTTCAGGGTTGTTTTCCTTTTCCTCTTTGCAGCTGCTGAACAGAGTGGTTCTGATTAAGCCATACACATCGTGAGAAATGCTGCTTCGCAAGGGTGCTACATTCTGTATTTCCCCCCGACTTTGATCCCTGCTCATTGGCCCCTTTGATCTCTGAACAGGATGTACAAGGTTCACTAATCAATGCTTTCCCTCATTTTTGCTCCTTAGTCTGTTAAGTGTTTATATTTAAATCATTGACTAGAACAGGTGAATATGTATGACCTGTGTCTTTTTCCATTTGGTGTTTATGTCTTCAAAAGACAGAAGGAAGAGAAAAGCCTTCTAATTTTCAACCAAGTTTTCATTAAAAGCAGAGTTAAGCAGGATTGCAGATATGGTGATCATTTCTTCGTCTTTGAAAATTTGGATCACTTTCTAGGGAGCATGAGAAAATGGTGATATGGAAGAATGAGACCCATTGTTAACCCATCCCTATGCACACCAAAACGCAAGTCCCTTTCCTCTCAGATGCCAATGGAGAGACAGGTATCTGCAGTGGGCTTAGCGATGAAGCTATGCCATGTGCCACCTTTTCCTAACACTGAAGGCTCCCCTCTCAAGAGAAAATGTGCTTGGGCAGGTAAGAAGCTTACCACTGAGAAGAGAACTAAATACTAAGTGTGGAATGAGGAGCACCATAAGAACGTGCCACTGGAGTTTAGAAAAGGGAGAGAGCCCTTGAAAGCTGGGTAATCAGGAGAGACCTCTCGGAGGAAACAGGTTTTGTTGGGTCAGATTCATTCCGGAGGCTGGGAACAGTGTGCAGTTTCAGAGTTGGGAATGCATAAGGGCCAGGTCCTGGACCTGGTTGGCCAGAGTAACTAAGGAGCTGGGAAAAGATTGGTATTGACTGCCAAGCAGGTATTCCTAAAAGGTGAATAATCCACATAGTTAGGCAGGACTAGTTTGAGATCTGAACTTTTATTTTTAACTAGTTGTGGCAAAATAAGCAACTTACTTTAGCCACCGGGAGCCGCAATTTTGTCATCTCTAAGAATGGACCAATTGCTACATACCTCTCAAAATCGTATGTGTTAAGTAGAAGAACACATGCCCTGACTTTCTTCTTTTCTCCCTCTCTCCTTTCCTTATTTTTACGAACTTGATGATTTTGGTAGTAATGGTCTAAACAATTGTCAAAGGAATATCTCTAATACATGCAGATATTTTTAGACCACTCCTACTCTTTATAGACATATGAAGAATCAATTCTTGTTTGAAGGTGATATATCTGTTGCTATCCATCATCCCTTCCCCATCCTCCAATTTTTATTAGAACAGAGAAAATGAGGGCAGATGTCAGCAGTATTAATTACTCTATGGGATATCCTGTTTTCCTTATTACCCTGTACCAATAACTCATCAAATCAGACATGGCAGGTGGCTGATTACTGGACCATTTTTCCTCTGATTCAGCATACTTTCTTCTAAGGTAGCCTAAGTCCTTAAGCCTTGAGCAAAGGGAAAAGAAAGAAAAGTTTAATTTCCATTGTTCCTTATGAAGAATTACAGCAAAAACTACTTCAATTTTCCACTTTCATAGAATGACAAATTCAGAGGTTGTTGGATCTTGGAATTTGAGATCTAAATGACACTTGCAACTTACTGTGGTCAATAACATCAATTTTTAGATGAGGAAATTGAGTCTCAGAATTGTTTTATGATTAGCCCAGAACTGTATAGCTAATTAATTCCCAGGCTTTCTATGCTGTGCGCTTCCCCCTGGCTCAAGTGTTCCTCATTTATTAAACAAAACGGTTATATCACTGAGGGTTCACCCAACTTTAAATTCTATGATCTCCTTCTTTGTAAATCTTGGAAAAAAATCAAAGCCTAAAAAGCAAATGACAGCACTCTAATTTCAGCTCATGAAGGACCACACTAGACTGGTCCACTGTGGTTCAAATGTTAAGTGCTAAATGGCAGAGCAAGTTAATGCCCTGGTTGTTTGCCTTTGGAGGTAAAAATATACCTGTAGGTCTCAGCCAAGTTCCTGTGGAGATTTGTCCACATCCCCAAAATACCACACACATTTGGCAAGAATGACAGATTATGTCCAAGCAAGGCCCAGATCTTGAATAGCAAGAGTATTTCGAGTAAAGAACAACATACGATGGCAAAGCTCTCATTCTTAGGTATGCCATTTATCTCCCTATTTCTATAATATGCTCTCCCTCTTTATTTTTTCTGGCTCTCCCCACCCTGCATTCCAAACTCTACAAAAGCCTTTCATCTTAAGTTATACTGAAGATAGGAAAATAATCACAAATAAACATTCAGCTTTTCATTGCTTTTTCTTCTTTCTCCTTTTCTGTATTTTCCAAATTTTCTCTAAAAGGACAAATCTATTCCTGTCTTCCTTCCATTATTTTCTCCCTTCTCTTCTTCTCTCCTCTCCACTCACCCCCTGTATCTGTGTGAACCTATATGTTCATGTGTGTGTGTGTGTGTGTGTGTGTGTTTCTGTGGATATCTGTTTGGGTTTATGAAATTGTCTAGATAGGTACTTTTGTTTAACACATGCACAAATCCAGAGAGAGAAATTGTAAAGAAGGAAAAATATGTGGCTGGTGATGTCATCTCATTATGTAGTACCCATTTTCCCTTCCTGCCTGACAAGCAATGCCTCTGTCCTGCCTCCTTGGCTGGCCTTGCTTCAACTCTCCCAACTCATTGTTCATTTGATAATTTGTTATTTAACTCACACTCTGTGCCAGTACAGGATCAGTGCTATTCGGAAATGTTCCTATGCTCCACATTCATGATTCTCCAGGTGTATTCCACGAAATACTCACCTGGAGAAATGCTTTTCGGAGGAGGAGAGAGTTGGGTGGGCAAATAAGTTTGAAATCAAATGTAGTAGCTGAACTCGGTGTGATTTCTGGTTCAAAACAAAGCAAACAGGGACTTCCCTGGTGGCGCAGTGGTTAAGAATCCGCCTGCCAATGCAGGGGACATGGGTTTGATCCCTGGTCTGGGAAGATCCCGCATGCTGTGGAGCAGCCAAGCCCGTGTGCCACAAGTACTGAAGCCCTCACGCCTAGAGAGCGTGCTCCGAAACAAGAGAAGCCACCACAATGAGAAGCTCGCGCACCGCTATGAAGAGTTGGCCCTGCTCACCACAACTAGAGAAAGCCCGCACGCAGCAAGGAAAACCCAACCCAGCCAAAATTTAATGAATAAATAAATTAATTAGAAAAAAAGGCAAACAGAAACAGATATCGAAGAATTCTTGCCACATTTGGAAAAATTTCAATATGAACTGGATATTTGAACATATTAGAAACTATTGTTATGCTTTTTGGGTATAATCATTACAATATAGTTATTTAGAAAAATGCCCTTATTCTCAGAAGATGTGTGCCTTATTTAAAGGTGAAGTATTTCAAGTGTTATGACGCCTAAGACTTGCTTTCAAAGGGTTTCAATAATAGTAAATAAATTTATCTTTCATATCTAAAACTAGTATATTTACATAAACAATGTGTGGTTCCAGAAAAATGCTTATTATATATTTAGATAGTATACATACATACTTATTATATATAACACATATGCTTCTATATTATCCATAAATATATGTGTATAAGTTTAAAATATATGTGCATAAGATATGTTTATAGTATATACTTATATGTTTGTGTATAAATTATATTTATATATTAGATACAGATATGTAATACATACACAGTTGACCTTCAAATATAGGGGCTGAAGTGCCCAACGCCTGCACAGTGGAAAATCTGTTCATAACTTTACAGTCCCTAGTCCATATCCACAGCTCTCAATCCACAATTTCAACCAACCACAGATTGTATAGTACTGTAGTATTTATTGAAAAAAAAATCCACGTATAAGAACATCCACACAGTTCAAACACATGTTGTTCAAGGGTAAACTATATATATTATACATACTAAACGTATGACTATAATATCTAAGTATATAGATTTTGTAACAGGACCATATATTGCTTATATAAATATATCAGTAAATTTATAATACAACACACACAAAGCATTGCTGTGAAGATTAAGTAAACACATCTTTATCTTCTGGAATATATTTGCTTATTTTTGCTAAACCATTTGAAAGTAGGTTGCATGTTGAATTCTGAGCAGCTCTGGGCACATAGCATTTTTAGGTACTGGGGAAGCAGTCTGGATAGTTGAGGAAGAGAATGGGGCTAATTAACAGGAGAGAATCTCTTCACGGATAATTGCATTGACTTATAAGAAAAGAAAATGCCCTTACCCATTAGACTTTTTTAAGCAGCAAAGAAATACCAATACATGAGAGACAGGGAGGCAGGGGGAGGGGGGGCAAGTTGCTCGTAGCCCAGTTTGAGGACTTCTAGACTTTCACAGGAAGTACCTCGCTCCTTACCGCACCCCTTAAACTACTGCTTACAGGGAACACACTACTAATTGCAGAGTGGTAAGGGTTGGGATGCATGATGAAAAGGTTTGTTTTTGGAAAGAAACTTCCTTATTTCACTTAGGTTCCTGTGAACAATGTTTCTGATGCGGGCAAATAAGCCAGACAAAGACTTCAAACATCTAGTATAAAAAGCAGAATTCAAATATTAGATGGTCACCTGAAACAGAAACGTACGAAAAAAAGTGACTGTTTTTATTTTACTTTTTTGTTCCTTAGGAGAGAGAGGTTGAGACCATATCTGCTTTTGGAAAAGTGAGGCCTGTGAGGTAGTTTCTTTTTGAAGCCTTAGGCAAATTCTATGACTTTAGTTAACTACCTTTGTTTCCCTGTTTTTGAGATGGAGATAACAATGTCAATTTAACTGAGAGTCTTTGTGAATTATAAATTACTCATAAAAGTAATTATAAAATACATTGTAAGTACAAAGGGCTATATAAATGTTTAATAATAGTCCTTTGAGCCACACGCCACCCCTAATGGGAGCTTATTAAGGAGTTCCTGTTTAGCTTGGATTAATTCTTTAAAAAAATTTGTTTTACCTTAAATGAAGCAAGGTACTATGATTGGGAAAACAGCAAGCATAGTCATAGAATATTTTCACAATTCAGGAAACATGAAATCCAGGGATCGTGCTCCCTCCTTCCTTGCAGTATCTGCTTTTTCTGAAACAGAGTGGAAATTAACTTCAAAAGGTGTCCTGCAGTCTGAGGAGGAACAAGATGATAGGAAGCTGGAGCACAGGCTCTCCTTGAAATTCTTAGAACCAGAGAATTCTCTGGGTAATTTAATGGGACAGAACAAAAGCATCCTACTAAGATGGCACAGAGAAAATGGCCTAAAGTCTAATATAAACATGCGTATAAATTCTCTATTCATGGAGCAGGTAACAGGAATTATATCGTCCCTTTGTAAATTATATGATTTAATCCTCACATCTACCTTTTGAAGGAGACATTATGTTTCCCAAATGATAGATGAGAAAACTGAGGCTCTGGGTAGCCAAGTAATTTACTGAAGTTCACAGGGCTGGTACACAGCAGAGCTAGGATTTGATTACAGGTATTTTCTCTGTACAGAATTTCCTTGGATGAGAACATAAATTAAAAACTAAACCACGGAATGTGCAAACTAAAGACTCTTCCTTTGGGCATTGTTCATAATGAAATACTTTACATTCTTACTTTTCCAAATCAGTCTCTGTGGAAAATAATAACTATTTCTTGTTGAATATGATATTGTGACTAAGCATATTTGCCAATTTAGTAGAAACTCCATGATGTTAGTTATCTAAATGTTTACATTTCTTTCTTCAAAGTTTCTTATGATTATTAAACATTAATTGAGCTTTATATTGACTGTATACTATACTATTTTGCACTACACAATAGTGGGCATTTTATGAGAAATTAAAGAGTGAAGATACAGAATTAACTCTCTAGAGAGATCCACAATCCTAAAGTTGAGTTAGACAATCTTAAAAGTGCTAGGCACTGGGTCTAAAAGACAATGTCAGTTGACTATCCAGGGAAACATATCTTACACAGGGTCTACCTAAAACACCATTTAAAAAATGTTCCCGTTTGCTTGCAGATTGGATTAATGTATATAAATGGCAGAAAAGACATAATTTCTTTATTTCCATTTTCTTCTCTCTTTTCCATTCAGTAGATGACTCATCAAAGTGGAAAGAGGGAGGAGGGAATTGAAATCTGAAATTCAAAGAAATCATAGAGCCCCATGGACTTTAATTTTATGGACCCAGATGAATCACACTCAAGATACTGGGAGATTTTAGAAATAAGGTTAAATTGGAGAAGTGCATTCCTGAAAGTGCAAAATATGAGATTTATATAATTGTCAGAAAAAATTCTGAAACAGCTAATGAAATCGATGGCTTGTAAGAGCTCACTAGGAGCAATCATGGATTCATTAAAAACGTATCATGCAAGGTAGTGGTTTATTAGTAGCATCATCATAATTAGATCAGTAAATTAAGGAAATGGTGTTAATACAATGTCTTGATTTCAGTAATACAATGATCAAAGTCTAAGATTGTTTCTCTAGAATGCTGAAGATATATCATGACTGAGGAAACAGAGTATATGATTTAATGGCACAACAGTCACAATCTCTGGGCAAGAGCGCAAGTGTTAAGAGGAATACAAGAATTTGTACACCTTGTGTGGATGCCAGCCCTGCCCACTACTCAAAAAAAAGGTGCCTTTTCCTCAAGACACTTCACTGCCATCTGCTGGAAAATAGAACAACTGCAGAAATCTATGATGACCATGACATAAAGGGTGCCTCCTAGAGTTGTGCAAAGCCCATTGTACATAGTCATAAGCAGTAACCACTGTGTGAACTTTCAGTCTGAAAAGCCTACAGACTGACTGGCAGATACTGTCTATTTATCTCACTCCTTCAAGCTATTTACTAAATGAGAACATTTTTTTGTTTGTTTAGCTCAGTGGCCTCCAGACTTCATTCATTTCCCGCCCTTTTTGATATGTTATATTTATTTATAAACAGGGGTGAACTACTGTACTAATGTATGATGCACAATATAAAACATTAAAATGGAAATTTTAAATGATGAAAATATAAATATAAACAAGTTCTAGTATTTTCTTCCCACACTCTGCTTTGAAGACTACTGATTTAGGTCCCCTAGACTCTTAATGGCAGGATGAGGGCAGTTCTTTTCCTTGTCAGAAAACAAAGTTCTTTTTTGCCACAATCCTGTCTGAATGTGCACATATGAGCACGCACTCACCTAAGTGAGAGTGTATGGGTGAGGTAAGCATTCAGGGGCTATAATTGATGTTTTTCTTAGGATACCTTATTTGCCACTTGGCAGGTAGTTCCCAAATGGGGAGTCATATTGGTAAACTGCAGGGATGAATGTTTCAGTTACTCATGCTCAACTCTTTAGGAATGGCCTAGCCTCTAAAAATCATGCTATTCCCTCTGGATGAAGTTAACAACCTACCCTAGGCACTGAGTTAGTTACCTCATTGGACTCAGAGATGATTTCCTACTCTGAGGAGCCCTTAGAAACCATAATCTGATATTTCTGAGCAGTTTCTCTTCTGTGCTGCATGAGGATGGTCTGAAAAGTATCCTGCAGATAACGATGGCTCTGATTCCCTTACATCCTGTTCTCTCTCGCTTACAAGGAGTGAAGGAAAAAAGAGCCCTCTGATTCATTCCATTCTCCCAAGTACAGTACAAAAAGCAAGCCATATTTATTATCACTGTCTCAATCGCTGGGTATACAGGAGAGTGAACAGTTTTATATTTTATACTGGTCTTTTTTTGAATAATGGCATGATTAACATGTGTATTATGGAGTCAAGCCTGGAATTGAAGCCTTTCTCTGTCATTTAACACGTTTTGTGACCTTTAATATTTAAGTTACTTAAATTCCCAAAGATTCACTTTCCTTTATCTAGAAAATGAAGAATGTTTATACTGCAAAACTAGCCCCTTGTTGTTAGCACAGCTAGAGGAGTATAGTTACCTAGATCTCTTATCCAATAAAACTTGGGGTCAGATGTTTTTCAGGATTCAATATTTTTCAGATGAGCTTTGTGAATTTTGGAATTGTAGAGAAGAGATTGTGGACCTGTATTGCTATCCATTTAAAATTTCACTCAAAATCGAAACACAATAACAAATATCCACCCACTCCCATCTTTAATTTGCTCATAGCTACCTTAAACTCTTTTTAAAACATTCTAGCACTTTAGCTTTTCAGCTGAGTTCCATTACTTGCCTAATAAGAATCATCTGGGTCGCTTATTAAAAACACAGATCCCGGAGCTTCCCGGGACTCTGTGTAAAGGGGGCCAGTAGGTGGGTCTTCGTTGGGATGTCTGGTAATGTAGGGTTTTCCAGATGTAGGCTGTGGTAAAGATTATCTGGGAGTGATGGTTTGAAAAACAGATTTGGGGGCCCCAGTTTCACATCACTGAATTACAAACTCTCTTAAGACAGGCCTTGGAATCTGTGTTTTTTGTTTGTTTGTTTTTATTATCGACCTCAGAGTGCTATATATATATATTTTTTATTTTTTATAAATTTATTTATTTATTTTTGGCTGTGTTGGGTCTTCGTTTCTGTGAGAGGGCTTTCTCTAGTTGCGGTGAGCGGGTGCCACTCTTCATCACTGTACGTGGGCCTCTCACTATCGCGGCCTCTCTTGTTGTGGAGCACAGGCTCCAGACGCGGAGGCTCAGTAGTTGTGGCTCACAGGCCCAGCCGCTCTGCGTCATGTGGGATCCTCCCGGACCGGGGCACGAACCCGTGTCCTCTGCATCGGCAGGCGGACTCTCAACCACTGCGCCACCAGGGAAGCCCCACCTGGAGAATTTTGGTGACTATCAACCAACTGGGAAATTTATAGTAGTTTTCAGCAGTTCTGATATTGAACTTTCCCTTTTCCATTGAACTTAGATGAAAATGAGGAATGAAAGCCTTTTAAACATGTGGATGACACAGATCTTGGGGGCATAATGAGCAATGATACCTGAGAAATTAGTTCTAAATGTTCTCACATGCTGGAACACTCCAAAATGTCCACAAGATAAAACTTATTGGGGTGAATATATCTCTGTGAGCATTATCTCTTCTATCTCTGGAAGAATTAGAGGGAAAAATTAAACAAGAAACAGATATGGGAGATCCAGCTTGATATTAATTCATTTATGCACCCAATCAAATAAATATTTAATGGTTATCTACTATAGGCCAGAAAGATACATCTCAAATTACTTTACCAATTAAAGGTGAAATATTTATCCAGACCATGATTCAAACAGAATTATTCCTTGGAAAAATATACACAAATATACACATGTGTATTTGTTTTTATATGTTGAAAATTAAAATAACTGCCAAAACAGTACCACGTTTTAAAAAATTATTTTGAAATAACTTCAGACTCACTAAAGTTTCAAAAATAATACAAAGACCCATGTACACTTTACTCAGATTCACGGATCTTTAACATTTTTAACATTTTGCCACTTGCCTTCTATCTCGCCATACATACATACATACATACATACATACATAATACATCACATTTAATATATAATATATACATTCTATATTCTATATCATAGTATATCATATAATAATACAATCATATATGGTGTATTGCATATTATATGTTATATATACTACGTATCTATTTAAATTGTATAGATATAGCTATATAATTATACATTGCATAGAGATTTATATATGTACATAATACAATTTTTTTCTGATTCATAACAATCTGTTGTATATAAGATACTTTTTCAGTTAATACTTTTGTGTGTATTTTCTAAGAACATGGATTTTCTTTTTTTTTTGCAGTTATTAAGTCCAAAATTTATCATTGATGCAATAATTTAATCTACAATCCTTTTCCAATTTTGTCAATTTTTCCAATAATGTATTTAAGAGCCTATCCTCCACCCCTCAATCTAGAATCATGTATTACACTTAATTGTCATGTTCTTTAGTTCCCTTTAATCTGGAAGAGTTCCCCACTTTTTTCTTATTTTACTTTCATAGTCTTGATATTTTTTTAAGAACACAGTCCAGTCATTTTATAGTGTTCCTCCCCTTGGGTCTGTCTGAGGTTTCCTCATTCATTTTATGTATTCTTGTAGGAATGGTATTGGGCTGGCCAAAAAAGTTCATTCGGGTTTTTCTGTAATATGTAGGTGATGCTATATCCTTCTTAAGGTACCACATTGGGAGGCATGTTATGCTCATCAACAGCTCTATGGTGATATCTATTTCAGTCATCTAGTCAGAATGTCACTCTGTTTTTCCACTGACTAGTTACTGTTTTTCCCTTTGCAATAATAAGTAATCTGTGGGACTTCCTTGGCAGTCCAGTGGTTAAGACTCTGCGCTTCCACTGCAGGGGGCGTGGGTTGGAACCCTGGGCAGGGAATTGAGATCCTGCAGCCGCACAGCCAAAAAAATAAATAAATAAAAATAAAAAACAGTCAAGAATTTTTTTAAAAAGCAATCTTTGAGGACTCATATGAAAACCATGCATTTATCCTTCTTCTCATCAATCTTTTCTCTGTAAACTTAGTATTCATTCATGAGAATCTTCACTATGAAAATAAGGAAAATGACATTTTTTTCAACTCCACTACAACTTCAACAATTATAGGTTAATATTCTGAAAATAAAAAAGTTTCCCTTGGGCTTCCCTGGTGGCGCAGTGGTTGAGAGTCCGCCTGCCGATGCAGGGCACACGGGTTCGTGCCCCGGTCTGGGAGGATTCCACATGCCGCGGAGCCATGACTCAGTGAGCCATGGCCGCTGAGCCTGCGCGACCGGAGCCTGTGCTCCGCAACGGAAGAGGACACAACAGGGCGGGGGGGTGGGGAAAGCTTCCCTTGGGGAAGCTTCCCTTCTCTCCCATTTTTCTATTTATCTGGCCACCTAGCTATCTATTTATCATGTCTGAGCCCATAAATTTCCATTGTTTTCCAATGAGTTATAATTCCTTATTTTCCTAAATTATGTTACTTATCCCATAAATTTCCATTGTTTTCCAATGAGTTATAATTCCTTATTTTCCTAAATTATGTTACTTATTTTTAATGGCAAGTTTTCCTAATTTTTTTCTTCAACCTTAAGTAAATAATTATAATCA
The DNA here is from genome assembly GCF_963455315.2 of Globicephala melas. Taxonomy (NCBI): domain Eukaryota; kingdom Metazoa; phylum Chordata; class Mammalia; order Artiodactyla; family Delphinidae; genus Globicephala; species Globicephala melas. The sequence goes on along the minus strand of NC_083329.1, from coordinate 40,031,188 downwards.
CATTGTACATTTGTTGGTCATTCCATGCTTGCACAGCAGTTTCATATAACGATTAATTTGCTCCTCCACAAAAGTTGTAAAATCCAATGGGACAAGGGATTAAATTCATGGAAGTGTTTCAGAGCAAACAATTTTTAGGTTCTAAATTAGAAACAAATTTCTTAAAATTGGGCATTGACTGATTTTTTTACTGGTCACAAGAAAAAGAAGCAAGGAGAAAAAAATGAGCATAGGGACATTCAAAAGCCTCTTTCCTAAGGAAGATATTTATATTTGCTTTAATAATTTTTGTAAAGCTCTCCATCTTTGCAAAGAAAAATCAATGCTTACATAAGTATTGAGTCATAAGTTATATTTGTACCGTATCATTCCAAATGTTTAATTATTTGAATTAAAAATGTATGACCTTTTGGTATATAAATATGAATATAGATTTCTTTATTTCTTCATGAAAATGAACAAAGCAGTTCTAAGAACTAAAATAAGGCATATTTTTTACCTTAAATATGTTGTGCAATTCATCATTCCAGTTATATAATGAATAATGAAATCTGGACCATCTTTGTTTTGAAAATCTTTTTAGGTTATTTGGGGAAAAAACATCCAATATTTTCCATTCAAATAAATAGTGTATTTATGGGGTCTTCTCAAATTTTGAACAAATTAGATTTAATTGCTACCAATTCCGAAGTGTTGATTCAGGGCTTTAGATAATTTGCAGGCAACTGAACATGGGTCACTATAATGATACCCGCAAGTTGTCATAAAATTATGAAAGTTATATAATAAATGTATGTATGCCAAAAATTATAAAAACATGGACATGAATAAATTAAACAGAAAATAACTAATCAATACCTACACATCTGCAAAAGAAGTAAAATTTCCATAGTGGCCAATCCCTAGAAGAATGCTGTTCTCTCTCAGGTATATTAAATACAGCTGGTGTGATTTAGAGATAGGAAGCAGGTAATAAATAAACTGCTTGGTAGAGTTGACACAATATTGTATAGTGTTATACATTCCTTTTTAATCAATTTCAAGTCTCTCAGTTTTGAAAGGCATGTCCTTAGCACACTGAGAAAAGAAGCCATCACAGCTCACCCACTAGGGAAAATCTGCTTTAATTTTTTTCATGATCTATACTTTCTACTTGTTCACAAAGATTCTTACTGCAGTTGTTACACACTAAACATTCCTAGTGTCATAGACTATAATGTTGCAAACAAAAGGATTATGACCTCTTTCAGCAGCCTTCCTGCTAGATCGGAGCAGGAAGGGGAGATGGATTATATGGAGAAAAGGCCTTGTTTGAAAACATTAATCTTTGGTAATTAGTAATTGATGAAGGAAATGCAACCAATACATGAAAGTTAAATTAGCTTCTGCAAAAACAAGTGATTTCTAAAGCTGATTGAGTCAGACAATTTATCTTCTAAAATACCTAAAAACATGAAAAGGAAAGTTCTAACAGTTATTCAGTCAACCTCACATGAAACCATCTGAATCAGAAGACCCTGAGGAGCTCTTTATACAACAAGTGTTCGTGTTGTGTGTTTATTTTTCAGCTATGAAAATTAATATTTCTTCAGATGCCAGGAGAACAGAAAAGTAAAGATATCTGGACTCAGGTCATTGCTTATTTTAGAGGTTTTGGATAAACTTCCCTTCCTTGTTCTCAGTGCTCTCTCTTTTCAAAATATATCTCCATACATCTCAAATAACCCGTATTTACTTCTCTCATCTTTTACGTATTTGTTTTGTAAGTGTGTATTCTGAGTTTGGGGAAGAGTCCAGTTGAACCTTTTAAAAACTGAATAACAAGTTAACAATAGGCTCATTAAAAATAGTCCCTTCAAAATGTGGAAACTTAGGTGCTGAAAAAGATAAAACCACTAGCTGCTAAATTTGCAATTTAAAAAAGGCAAATTCAAGATGTGTCAGATTTAACAAAGCCACTACTGGGAGACCAATTTCAGAGATAAAAGATAAAAGGCCAGCAATCCACTTTACCCCCAGCAGTTCAATGAAAGTTGTGTGATTCCTATTGCTTCATCAGGTAACTACAAAGTAGTTTCCTCCCAGTGAATTCTGTTTTTTTGTGGATTCTACAATATCTGACTGTGGAATGAGAAAGGCCTGTTTGAATATGATAAACGATATCTAAACCTCCGTATGCTCAGTTCTAACACATAGCCACTGACAAACTACAACTAGTAACACCTGAACTCAAACAATCATAGACCAAGCATTCAGCAGAGTGCTTGGGAATTTGCATTACTCATATGAACTTGCCACTTTCTCCCCAATCTTTGCCCAATTCTCCTTTCTCATTACTTGTTTTAATTTACAACCTGATTATCAGAATCCTTCGTTTTTTGTTTTTGTCTGGGTATGTTTAAGATTCTGAACCGTATTATGATATGCAAAACTAAATGCCCTTCCAATGATTTTTCTGGCAACCAAGAATTATCTTTGCTGATCACCTTAATTATTCAATTGTCAGAGTCAGACATTTCAATGAGTTGCTTAGTTAACTTTTATCTCGTAGGTAAGATTCTGAAATTCTTACTAAGGTATTCATTAAAATTGTGGGCCAGAGTACACTCTTATTCCTTTTGACAAAATGAGCTCTATGCCCAAACAACAAACGTAATGTCCAAAGTTTGCATCCTTGGAGACAGTCTAGGAGACAGATGGAAAAGTTGTAAACAGACCTGCAAATTGCTTTGGTGAACACAGATTTACTTTGAAGATTTCACTGAATCTTTTTGACTTGTAAGCCACTCATTGCACAAGAAAGCAAGTTTACCATGCAAACCTTAACCAGATACTAGCTACAATGGAGGAACCTCAACAAATTTAGATGTGCAGTTCAGATAATTCCCTTCAAAGTTCAGATAATTGCCTAAAGCTTATTTAAATCTATAGAAAGACTTTACCCTCTTCTTCACCCCATCTCATCTTTTCTTCCTTCTTCCATAATCCTCCCCACCCCACTCTGATCTTTTTGTCATTCTCCTGATCACCCTACTTTAAACCTCCCTGTTTTATTCTGAATTTCCATCTCACTTTTGAAAAGAACTTACTGCATGGGCAAATTTCTTAAGTCAGAATGTAATGGATTTCCTTGTCATGCATCTCTTGTGTAACCAGTGTTTTCAAAAGTCAGATCTTTGGAAACTTTATTAGTCCATTTCTAGAAAAAATAGTTTTTTAAACAAAGATTCTAATGAAAAGGTGTGAGTCAGAGCGCCTACCTTCCAAATGTTGCTATGAAAATAAAAATATATTGACTGGCCAATGGAAACATTCACAACTACCTGTAAATCTAAGACATTTGTCTTGCCACTGCTTCAAAATGTCAAATGAGTAACTGTGAATAATGTTCAGGATACACATTCAAATAATTCACATTCAAATACAATATTCCACACATTTAACTTTCTGAAATATCTTACAGTTGGTTTTGGAAGCAGGGGAGCAAAAAGACTTTGATCTTTATGTTTGAAAACAGTCATCAAGCCCTTGGAAAACAACAGATAAGAGTCTTACCCTTCCGATAAAAGGAAACACATTTTAATCAGACTCAGTAACTCTCTCTTGATAAAAGGTAGTTGAACTGTTCTGAAGAATTAGCTAAGTTCCTGGGATTTGGATTCAGATAGTGAGGTCTGTTTGACAATCAGCAAACTGCTTACCATTAAACCTGTAAGGGCAGTTATAGGTGCATATTATTCATTCACATTATTCACATTCATTAAATAAATATTGATTGAGGATCAATTAAATGAAAATCAAACCCTCCAAAGAATTTTATCCCCATAGTGGAGATAAAGCATTTTCAGAAACAATTATAATACAAAGTAGAAAGTGGGCCATATCCTAAGACAGGGACAGAATGAGAGCCACGAGCATACAAGGAAACAAAGATCACATCTAGTAGAGAAGACCTCTCAGAAGAGGTGTATTGAAGCTGGATTTTGAATGAATAGGTAGGATTTAAATATCTAGGAGTATCTAGGGAGAAAAATGCTATAAACTAAGTCACTAGCATAACCAGAGTGAACTGGAGAGCACCACACATGCTAAAAATCAAGTAATTTAGGTTAATTGGTACACAGAGTAAAGGAAAGAAGATACTGAAACATACTGGCTGTGAATAAGTTGCAATGGGTATCTGAGGTTGTGGGTGGGAGAGCCTTAGAGTCAAGCTCAAAAGTTCGAAATGATTCAGTAGGCAGTATGGACCCACCTAAGCCTTATGAGAGTGATTTTCAATCAGTTTTCAACAGATAAGGAAAGGATCGTCTTTTTAACAAGCAATTCTTGGGACAGTTGAATATCCGCATGCAAAAAGATGAATTTAAATCTTTATCTCACTCCATACACAAAGATTAGCTCAAAATGGATCACAGGCCTATATGTAAGGGTCTATAAACCTTCTAGGGCTTCCCTGGTGGCACAGTAGTTGAGAGTCCACCTGCCGAGGCAGGGGACACGGGTTCGTGCCCCGGTCCGGGAAGATCCCACATGCTGCAGAGCGGCTGGGCCCGTGAGCCATGGCCGCTGAGCCTGCGCGTCCGGAGCCTGTGCTCCGCAACGGGAGAGGCCACCACAGTGAGAGGCCCACGTACCGCAAAAAAAAAAAACCTCCTAGAAGAAAACAGTAGAAAATTTTCATAACTTAGATTAGGCAAAGAATTTTTAGGACACAAAATATGATACGTAAATGAAAAATATTGACAAGGTGGATATAATCAAAATTAAAACTTTATAATTTAAAGTTAGAAACACCAGTAGGAAAATGTAAAGACAAGACACAGATTGGTTGGAAATATTTGCAAAACATCAATTCAATAAAGGATTTGTATCCAGAATAAATAATATGCTTTTAAAACTCAATAATAAGACAACTCAAATTTTAAAAGGGAGGAGGGGATTTGAATAGACATTTCACCAAAGAAGATATATAGATGGCTACCAATCACAAGAAAATATACTCAACCTCATTAGTCGTTAGAGAAAAGGAAGTTAAAACCACAAAGAGATACAACTTCACACCCACTAGAATGGCTATAATAAAAAAACTGTAATAATCATTGATGAAGATGTAGAGAAACTGGAACTCTCATTACACTACTGTAGGGGATGCAAAACAGTGAAACCACTTTGGAAAACAGTTTGGTAGTTCCTCAAATGTTTAAGCATAGAGTTACTCTATTATCCAGCAATTCCAATTCTTAGTATATATCCAAAAGAAAAGAAAGCATACTCCTACACAAAAACTTGTAAATATATTTTCATAGCAGCATCATTCACAGCCCCAAACTGGAAACAATCCAGATAACTATCAATTTCTGAATAAACAAAACATTGTGTGTCTATAAAATGGACTACTATTATTTCTTGATAAATTCTACCACATGACTAAATTTTTAAAATATTATGCTAAGTGAAAGAAGCCAGATTGAAATGACCACACTTTTGTATAATTCCATTTATATGAAATGTCCAGAAAAGACAAATCTATAGAGACAGGACGTAGATTAGTATTTGCCAGGGGATACGGAGAGGGAATAAGGATTGAATATAAACGTTGAATATAAATTTGAATATAAACCATAGAGGGCTTCTAGGGGTGACAGAAATGTCCTAAAACTGGATTTGATGATTGTTGCACAACTCCATAAATTACTGAAAATTATCAAATTGTAAACTTAAAACTGGTGAATTGTATGGTATGTGCTTTAAAAAGTTTATGAGAGAAATAAACAGAGGTAGAGCCGTGTTCTAAGAAATTAACTTGGCCATGTATGTGTAGCACTGATGGGAGTAGGGAAAAGCTAGGGGTACAGAGAGCTCTATGAGAAATCTCTCACAACTGTCCAAGTAGGAGGAATGGAGAACTGAACTAGGAGAGCAGCAATAGGAACAAAAAGGAGAGATCAGATAGGAGAATTGTCCAAGGAGGTAGAATTGGGAAGACATCACAAAGAACCAGATGGGTAGGGTATGAGAGGAGAATACTTTGGAATAATCTGTTCCTTGGGGAGGCAAGAAGCAGAAAAAATTATGTGTTCAACGTTTAATAAGCACACCTTGCTCCATGAAAGAACTGCTAGCTTAATAATAACTCCATTCTTTGTACCTAACGTCCTTCATATTTCACTTACAATATGTAATCTTCCTTCCAGATGAAATTTTGAGTCAGATATACACCAAATTATTATTTTCTGGGAAATAGAAGTTAACCGCAGGTGGACTGGGGAGGGGTTCTCTATCATCTTTTTATATAATTTATTTCCAGCAAACATGGATTACTTTTGTAGCTAAACATTATTTTTAATTATTTTATGTTGACCTATTGTTATGTAGCCAGAGAAAGATAATGTTAGCTATACCAAGGAAATGCTTAAGTACCTTTGCAATCTTAATTGAGTAATACTTACCTTTTTCTCTTTATCAGGGCAAAAATATTTCCTTCTATGGAAGAGTTTGGTCAAAAAACCTGTTCACAGAACTGTCTGTGAGGAAGTTTTGGTGCCATTACTGAAAAATCATAATCTCTTCTCAGAGGGTCAGAATCCAGTCTGTTCCTCTGGTCATTTCTGCAGGCCTGGAATGCTCTAGTCCTTTTTTTTTTTTTTCTTCACAATCCAATAGGCCCAGTTCTAAAGTCATACATGCTTGTGTTAGAGTCTTAGATTTACCACTTTCGGAAATTTATTCATTCTCCAGCCTCTGTTTTTCTCTTTGGTAAACAGTGGCTGTTAATACCTGTTCTGCTGAGTTGTGGTAAGAATTGTAGATGATGGAAGTGTTGGGCTCATAGGAAATGTTTAATAAATATCAGCTGTTATTTATTAGTCTTTTGGACTAAAGAACTAAGTCATACACTGAAGTATATTCCTTAATTAGTAATATTGAGATCATGTGACTTGCTGAGACAAAACTGAGGACCAAATTCCTGGCCAAGATCAAGAATCAAACTGGAGATATTTCTTCCCCTCCCATCTGTATCTGTCTACACTCTCTGCTCCTATTTCAGGCCAAAAAGAAAAAAAGTCCCAGTAGAAGTGACAATATCAGCAATGGTTTCACCCAGTCAGGGGTCCTATTTGGAGGAAAGGAAAATGGATTGTACATACATACTTCCTTGAGGAAAAATACATGTTTACAATTTTTTAAACTATCATTTCAATGTCTTAACATAATAAATGCACATGACAGAGCTCGAACCATTGTGGTGAAAGCTATAAACATGAACTTTGATGTCCCACGGGCCTAGATTTGACTCCTGACTCTGATAAGTGATTGTATGATCTTGGGCAAGATGCAGACGTCTCTACTCCTGTTTTCTTATCTGTAAGAAATAATAATGGCTACCTTTTGGGGGTGTCGACAATATTGAATAGAAGAGATCATGGTATAAAGTTCTGAACGCAGAGTCTGACACTAAGTCAAGTATATTCAATAAATAAATATTATTTCTTCCTTGCCATTCTCTTCCTTGTTAGGTTAAAAAAAAAAAAAGAAAAAAAATATTTCCGAAACAATTTGAATTTTCCAAAACAATCTCAATTGTATTTCAAATTGTCCTTATAGATGAACATTCATATTTGTCATTTCTTATGAACCTGTCTTTGATTCCTAAACCACAGTCTTACAATCTGATATAGTAGGGTTTATTTCATGTTTTTAAATAATTCTTGCGTTTCCCCATTTTTATGTCTTTCAGATTACAAAGGAACTCATGCTTGGTGTAATGAGTGAAATAATACAACGTAGAGATGCATAACCACAACACTAATCTTTAACACGATACCTCCTTCCAATTATAGCCCCTTGTGGTAGCCAGTGGCATGCATTCCTTTCTTCTTCCTCATATACACATAAACCCACATACATGTCTGAGCGAGGGGTTTTATTTGCTTGTTTTTCTGGAAAGAGAATAGTTTAAAACATATCATTGTACATCTTGCTCTTTTAAGTTTAACATATTATGAATTTTCTTACAATCTTTATTTAACATTCTTAAGATGAAGACTACTTAATTCTCTCTCCTTCTCTGCTTCACAATCAACTTTGCCTTTTGCTCTCACCTCCTGCTTATGTTTTTATGTGAATTATTTCTAAATATTCTTCTAGAGAAGATTTGGCCAATCTACTTTTAGAGAATGGTGTTGGGGGCAGGCTACAGGCAAAAAAATTTTTTTCTATCACCCAGCAGAGTTAGAACCCTGGGCTAGTTTCTCTGCAATAACTCCTTACCACATAACATAATTCTCTTTCTCTTGTCAACCTTCCTTCTTGGGCTATAGAATTTTTGATGTCAGGGATAACCTCTAATCCTCAGTGGCACAAAGTAGATACATAGAAGCCTTTAGAAAAAGCAGTTGAGGGTAATTGTTAATAACCCTAACTTTTGAGGTCAGAGTGATTTGGGTTCAAATTCTCCCTCTTTTACCTACTACTAACAAGTGATCTTAGGCAAATCACTTAACCTGTCTAAGACTTATTACACATATTAAAAATGAAATAACCTCATCAAATCAGGTGATTATTGTGAAGATTAAATGGAAATTAATTTTCACTGGGCTCAATAAATGGTCAAATTATGAATAAAAATGAAAAGGAATAAAAGTAGGCATTTTAGATAGGAGATATTGGGATGTAAGGAGAACTTTTGGCTCTTTCTAAATCTTTAGCAATTAAGGCTTTGCTGTTCTCAAAATTCTCTCATTTCCTGGAGGCCTAGTCAATTCCCTTCTTGTCTTGGGTACTCTCTGGACCTACATTTTCAGATGTCTTCAAATTTTCCTCTACCTTCTTTCAAAAACTCCTTTATCTTAAATCTCATCCCCTGCCTTTAAATTTAAAGGAACAGTTAATTTGTACTAATGAAAAGTAGACAAAACCACACCTTTAATGTCTAGCTGAGAAGTAAGACAATGCTCATTTCCCCATAGTTCAAGCCCAGAGCTTTGCTACAGGGGGTCTTAAAAAATCACTTTTGAGCCAGGAACCATATTTCTGGTCAACTCAGTTCGTTTAGGAATTCTTGAAGAGAATATTGCTGACATAAAGAAGTTTATTACACTACTAACAGAAGAAAGAAATGAGCAATATGAAGATAAAAGGTGAGTGGCTGTTACAGCGGGTCATGTGATGGGAAGCAAAGTGCAAGTCAATTATCTGCATTCAGTTCCTTCAGTAGGAAAATGGGGGTAGTGCTTATTACCTGAAGGGTTGTTAGAGTGAAATATCATTATTTATATAAAGTGACTGGTATATAGTAGGCAACTGATAAATACAAGAAATATTAATGTTCTGTATTTTTAGATACTAGCAGGAATTTTTAAAACACATAACAGCCTTCCCAGGAAAGTAATAAGAAGATAAACACATGGTAAGCCAAATGTATATCTCTATTCCTGACTCCTGGGGACAGCGTGGTGCTTATTAGACAGACATTTTTAATTTCACTTAGAAGGGAAAATTTTTTTAGTGCTTTAATGGAAATCCCAGAAACAAAAGATAATTCTAGCAAAAAGATGGCAAGCAGGGAAGGGAAAATCAAGGAGTTTAAAACAAACAAGAGAAGACCTAATCAGCATATGGGCTTTGGCAAAAGGGACCAAAGAGAAGATAGGGTTTAAGAGACTGTTGAGCAAGAAGTAAAAAGGTTTGGTGACAGCATGGATAAGGAGGAAGAAAGGGATGCTGTGTGTTTAAAAGATATGGGAGATAACAAAGTCCCCAGTCAGGATAGAGGAGCTAAGCAAGTGATTCCTTCTTTAGAATGAAAATAAGTTTGATCTACATCAAACTAATTGTATTTATTCAATGCATCTCAGTGCTGCTCAAGATGAAGAGAGCAAAAATTTTAGGAGATGTTGGGGAGAGGAGAAAAATGTATTATTTGCATGTCATCGATGGGAAAAAATTACAGCGAAGTATTCAGATTTGGCTCATTTAATAGTAGTTATATAAAGTTTGATTTGAATAATGGATTAATTAGTCTAATCTTCACACTATACTAATTGTAATTTTTTTAAAAATAGACATTATTTTCTTTAGCCCTTCAGTAATTGTTAACGCTGTCTTGGAGAAGCCAGGAATGTGGGAGGAATTTGTGGCAAATGAAGGCAAAGACTGACTTCTAGAGTTCCATGTTTAGTCTTTAATCTGCATTTGTTTCATGTTTTAAAATCCTATATAATCTCACTTCAGCTAAGGACTAAGTCAATTTACAACAGTAAAGAAGAAAAGAAAATATTCTCAGCATGAATTTATTTGCTTTAAATAGCCAAGAAAAGCTTAAAACTTTTGATTCCTTTCTATAAAATAACAGTGGATTTACAGATGGTTAAGATAGCATAAGATATTTGCTTGCCGAAAAATTTTTTTCTATTTAAATAGCAAGAGCATCTCAAAGGGAAAAGCACTGTATCTGACTAGAGAAGAGCAGAAGATCCAGTCTTGGATTTTCCATATTTATGCAAAATTTCTAGTCTTTATGAATGGTAACATAAAAGTCAGTTAAATCTCACTATTTACCACTGTACAAACATTAAAAATTTGGTCAACTGTTTTGTTTGTACAATCGAAAGTATTTGATTTTGCTACTCTCTCCTATCCCATTTACGTACATTTAACAATTAATTGTTCTAAATTTCATTGACCTACTGGCTGGCAGTCAGAGCCTTGGTATGCAATTCAAAAGAACGCAGTACTATACCTATTGATTGGCAAGTTATTTGACTTATCTTTATTTGTGTTTTCTCATCTTGATTAAACCTGTCCTTAATGTCTTTACAGGGCTGATTAGGGGGGAGAAAAAGGAAAAGAAAAAGAAAAAGAATTAGATAAATGTGTAAACTGAAGAATTTCTTGAAAGTCCATCGTGATGTCATTATTCCGGGCCTTGATGGGATAAAATTATTATCTTAATCCACTAACAACTAATTTTTGGTAAATAAATGTCTAACATATTGCTAGTCTCCTTTGTTAAGTAAAAGAGAAAAAAGAAAGCATACTAGGAGATCAGCAAGACAAACATCAAAACCCAGAAACATAGGGCTCTAAATACATTATCTAACCCGCTTGTAAAGGTTATCAAGAGCATACCAAAGGTTAAAAGCAGAAGAGTTTAACTCCTCAATCAGGCATAGTGCAATGTACTTGGAAAATATAACTGAATAGAGAGAAGCAAGAAGTAGTGTTAACAGCCCTTACCTGTAAAAGCCCAGGATAAATCCTAGTCTTGGATGGAATTTATTGCTGTTCTTTTTATGTTTTGATCAATCTACCTCCCTTATCTTTATCGCCCCATGTTCCTTGATGTGGTCTGCTGCTGGAATCCCATTCCAGCTTTCTCCTGAAGTTAAAACCCAATATCAAAGGATTCATCAGCCATGTTCCCTTTTTCTTAGTAGGTAAATGCAGAGACTGTGAAGAGGATGTCCACATGTGACTTAAGGAAAGTGTTACTGAAAGACTGAGAAAGTTTGTGCCTATTTGTGACGGAAAGTGAATTCTACCTCTCTTATCGCTCTATTCCTTCTAAAGGATTTTTCACCCAGGCCTGCATGAAAGTGGTGTGTGTGTGTGTGTGTGTGTGTGTGTGTGTGTAATAAGGTTCTAGGGTTTAGAAATATTCTGCATAATGTCCCTGGAGCAGGAAGTTAATTACCACTCCCATCTTTCCCTGAAGAATTCAAGCTACTCCTCCCCAGGAGGCAAATGCCCAAATTCCTACTAATGTGATCTGGAGATACTGCAGGCATGGTGGCCCAATGCCCCTTCTAATTAGGTGGGTGGCCTTGGCAAATTCTATACTTCTCTCAGGGGCAGAATCTGCTAGGTAAAATGAAGATGTTACTACTTATCTCTTTAGTACTTGCCTTGAGGCATTTGTTTTCTTCCCCCACCCCCAGCTCTATTGATGTATAATTGACAAATAAAATAGTATACATTTAAGACGTATGACAATTTGATACACATATATATTGTAAAATGATTACCACAATAAAGTTAGTTAACACATCTATCACCCCACATATATATGTTTTTCTTTTGTGGTGAGTACATTTAAGATCTACTCTCCTAGCAAATTTCAAGTATACAGTATGCTAGTGTTAATTATAATCACCATGTCAAATGTTACATTCCTAGAACTTGTTCATCTTATAACTGGAAGTCTGTATCCTTTGACCAATATCTCCCCATTTCCCTCACCCCTGAGCCTCTGGCAACCATCATTCTAATCTCTGTTTTTATGAGTTCAACTTCTTTAGATACCACATGGAAGTGAGATCATACAGTATTTGTCTTCCTGCCATCAAGGTGTACCCCCATGTTGTCTCAAATGGCAAGATTTCCTTCTTTTTTTAATAGTTGGATAATATTCCATTGTATATATAGTATATATATCACATCTTCTTTATCCATTCTTCCCTTGATGGACACTAAGATTGTTTCCATGTCTTGGCTATTGTAAATAATGCTGCAACAAACATATGAATGCAGATATCTCTTAGAGATAGTGTTTTCATTTCCTTTGGATATATTCCCAGAGGTGAGATGGCTGGATTATATGGTAATTCTGTTTTTAAATTTATTGAGTAACCTCCATACTGTTTTCCATAATGGCTGTACCAATTTACATTCCCCTCAAGAGTGCATGAGTGTTCCCTTTTCTCCACATTGTCACCAACACTTATCTCTTGTTTTTTTTGATAATAGCCATCCTAACAGGTGTGAGGTAGTATCTCATTGTGGTTTTGATTCCATTTCCTTGATGATTAGTGATGTTGAGCATCTTTTCATATAGGCCATTTGCATGTCTTCTTTGGGAAAACGTCTATTCAGGTCCTTTGCCCGTTTTAAAATTATTTATTTATTTACTTATTTACTTACTTACTGTTGAGTTGTATGAGTTCTTTAAATACTTCAGATATTAACCCCTTATCAAATATATGACTTGCAAATCTTTTCTCCCATTCCACAGGTTGCCTTTTCATTTTGTTGATGGTTTCCTTTGTTGTGCAGGAGCATTTCTTTAGTTTGATGTAGCTCACTTGTTTGTTTTAGCTTTTGTTGCTTGTGAGGCATTTAAACCGCTGGGCAATATGACTGGTACAAAGCAAGAAGATAATATAGTGTAGCCATTCCTGATTATTTTCGCTTGCTCACTTTTTTTTTTTTTACACTCAACTACCTGAGTAGCTCTTCAAGTCATTCACACTATTTAGCAGGTTCTCACTAAGAAGAAGACAAAAGTATGAAGTCCTAAATAAAAGAACAATTTTAGAAATGTGAATTCCCATTGAACAAAATTTTAAAATTTCTAAATACCAAAAACTCGAAACTAAATAAGATCATGTTGATTGAGTGAAAAACAATGGACTACCACAAAGCACTCAGTCTGAACCTTCCTTTTTACTCTCCTGCCTAGCTTACCTCTTTGAGTGTGGGCTGTTGGAATGGCTCCCGAACTGGTCTCCTTTCTTTTGTTTAATCCTCTCTAATCCATCCTGGCTGCTGCCAGTAATCTTCTGAAAATGTGGATTTAATCCTGTCATTCCCAAGCCCTCCCTTAAAATTTTCTGTGCCTACCAATTTCCCTCAGTTTGAATCTCAACCTCTTAACTCTGACATACAAGGCTCTTGGCCCTGGCACATGGCCCCAGACAGCCTCCTCTCTCCACAGACTCCTTTCTCCCTGTCTTTCCCCAACACTCACAAATTCTAAACTATCTTGCAGAACCCCTTTCAGTTTCTCAGACACGCTAGTCTTTCTCTGATCTCTGGGCCTTTTCAATGTTTTTCTTCTACCTTTTTTATTACCAAATCACTTCTTTATTTACCAGATTGTTCAAGACTCATTGCCGGCCTTGTGTAGCCTTCCCTGACATCTTCCTCCATCCCAGATTGAGTCAGATCATTCTCCTTAGAGCTCTCATAGCATCTACTGATTTTCATCTTATTTTGTAAGAAATCATGTTACTCCTTCTAACATGAGAATACCTTGAGGGCAGCACTTACAGTATTTTTATCCCTGGACATTGTGCAAAATAAATGTTCAATAAATATTTGCTGAATAGCATAATTAGGGAGGCAATATCTTAAAAATGATAACTATATAGAGTACTTATTAGACATCAGGAACTGTGTGTGAAGTTTCTTATTTAATATTTTCAAAAACTTTCAAAGGAGTTTACTATCATCCCCAATTTATGAATGAAGGAATCAAAAAAAAAAAAAGGAAGAAAGGGGAAGAGTAGAACTCTGTTCTGTTGTGCCTGAATATATTTTCTATAAAAGATTGCTAATTAGAATACATTGAATATGCTGTTCTAAATTATTTTCTGCAATATATCACAGCCAAACCCTGCTTCAGCTATTAAGAATGACGAATGTTGGATGCCTGTCATAGAAAGAGCTTAGTCTTCATCCTGAATTTAAAAGGCTGGGAAGAAAGAGAGTGGGTAGAATAGAAGAGAAGGTTACATAGGAAACAATTCGTCCCAGAAACTGAAGATGAAAGAGTTTAGGACCAAACAGGAGGGAAGAACTACGAGGTAAATCCTCAACTGGAATTTTTCTAGTTCTTTATAGGATCATACGCACTGGAAATCAAAGGGGTTCATCTTCCTTTTGCTCCCATATCATTCCCAAATTCCCTTTTCTATTCATTGACTGGTGGGGTTTGAGATGTTGACCAAAGGCCCCATGGAAGTGTAATGATTTTAGAATTAGTTTTGCTGGTAAAGTACTCAGGTTAAGGAATATGGTCTCTTTTGAGCTCCATTTCATTTGCTATGTTAACATCACATTCTGAGCCATGAATAGCACAGAGGTCAAATTTTCCTAAGGAGAGCAGCCCTTTATGTTGCCCTCTTCCATACTTGCATAATACAGGATGTGTCCGTGATTGAACAGTCATGGACATCACTGTCTGTTTCCCCAAGTTCCATCAACCAAAGTAGGATGGATGACACAACCAAAACATTGATGCTGTTATTTATGTCTTACTAAGTTTAGTTTTGGATCACAAATTTTAGTACATCAGCCCTCATGTTTTTAAAACAGAAACCAAGAAAATGTTCAAGCAGGTTAGCATTCTGCTGACAGTTGGAAAGCTTTGGGTACTTAGTTTCTGCTCTAATTTTTTCAGCTATTTTTAAATTTGTTTCCTACTGTGGTAAGTTTGTAGTCTCACAGACATCTCCTTGGTTATTTGTGCAGAAAAACCTCTAAGACTGTACAATGTAGTCATTCTTATCATGGTAGTAGGTGGCTTACCTACCAGTGGAAGAAAATTTTTTCAAGTGATGATTTTTCTAATCTTTAAATTAAAGTCGACAGTTATTGGGCCTCTGCCATTTAGAAGGCATATATTTTATTAATTATATATATTTGTAATTTATATCTAATTTAATATGAATAGTAGTTGTCGTTCATTCTTGGGCCAGCTCTGCATTGGTCTCTTCATAAACTTTGCTGCATTTTATCCTCACAATAATTCTGCAAGGTAAGAATGGCTCTTACCTTCTGCCTCATTTTACAGGTGAGTCTGTGATCCTGTGAAATTAGGATACTTGCCTAAGGTCACATAGTAAGTAGATCAAGGTTTATCTTGCCCTGAAGCCTCTGTTCTTCACATTAAAGAAACAATAAAGAAGAGCAGGAGCATGAACAAAGTGTTCTGTTGGCTCAAGTGAGGAGAGATCCATTTGATATATGGAATCAATTAAACCTTATAGAAGATGGATATTTGTGAAATACTCACAGGTATGGAAATAAGGTGAGGCATGCTTTAGACATTCAAGCAAAGAGCTAGAGCAAATGTAATGGATGAAAAATACTCAAAATATTCCTGGAGAACAGTGAGTTGTAAGACTAGTTGGATTAAGATAATAAGGTGTATGCTAGAAAAGTTAGGGTTAAGACTAGAAAGTCAAATTGAAGCCAATAGCCTTGCTTCATGGAGAGTCAATCAGTAGCAGGTGTGGGATACATTCGAGTACAAAAAGCCTAGAAACAGTTCAAATGGTTTTAAGGATTTTTGCCATAAAACCTCATACCAGAGTGTAATGAAAACACTCTTGTTTTCCTTTACTCACTACTCATGCAATACTCTGTACTCCAAACACGTGTGGGGTTTTCCCACACCAAGCAATTCTGCAACACCAGCTGGGAGTCCTATAATCAATTTGATTCTGAAAATCCAGGTTGCTCTGACTGACTGACTGTAAATCAGAGGTTCCTGCGACCACCTCCTTGGGTGGATGAATTTTCTAGAGTGGCTCACAGAACTCAGGAAATAGATTATCAGTATATTACAGAGATTATCAGTATATTACAAAGGATATTAAAGGATAAAAATAAACACTCAGATGAAGAGATTGAAAAGGTGAGGTCTTGAAGAGTTGCAAGCACAGGAGCTTCTGTCCCTGTGGAGTTTGGAGATGCCACTCTCCCTGTATGTGAGCGTGTGCTTGTTCACCAACTCAGAAGCTCTCCAGACTCTGGACAGATAATAGGGCCTTCATGAAAATCAACATAGAATTGTCAGTAGAAGTATATGTGATGGATCTTTTTAAATAAAAAATATCATTACGGTTGATCCTTAAACAATGCAGGGGCTAGGGGCACGGACCCCATGTGCAGTTGAAAATATGTATAAATTTTGACTTCCCCAAAACTTAACTACTAACTAGCATACTGTTGACCAGAAGACTTAGCAATAACATAAACAGTCACATTAACAGTTAACACAGTTTTAATGTTATGTGTATTATATACTGTATTCTTACAATAAAGTAAGCTAGAGAAAATAAAATGTTATTAAGAAAATCATAAGGAAGAGAAAATCCATTTACAGTACTGCACTATATTTATTGATACCGTAAGTTTGTCATCTGTTTACAAGATGAATTATCTGTCAGTACCTATATCAATATTGTCTTATATGAAACAAAACACTCTAGATGTTATGTATATTACTAACGGTAGACATAAAAAATAAAAAGATAATGTGAAAAAGCAATTCATATTGATTTACAGGTATAACAATTCATGCACTGACAATGAAGAAGCAGCATTGTGATTGCTGTATGGTAGTCTAGGGTAATCGATATAATTGCTTCACAATAGCTTTGCCTTTACATTAATGAATGGTTATAAGATTTTTATGGCATACAATGTTACAATCATGTTCATAATACAGTATTAGAAACATTGTTACATTTTTGAAAAAAAACCACTTACCTATGATGATAGGCTTATATATAGTTTCTCCAATTACAATGGGAATGAATTTACTAAGGAATTTATAGTCACAAAATATTCCTTTATTCATTCATTTACTTAGTTATTCAAACAACTTTGGCTTTATATGCCCTTTAGTCAAAACAGACTACTGTACAGTAATGTAATTCTTTGAAAGCAAAGTTATAAAACAGTAAGAAAACTAACACTGATTTTATATTAAATATCATTTATGCCTGTGTAAAGAGAGACTACTATCTATGTACATCTTATGCATTCACGACATATATTTTTCTTAATTTTTTAAACATCTCTAGGCTATGCAGTTGATCGACGAGTTTTTTTAAATTGTTGCAAATCTTCCCAAAATTTTCCAATATATTTATTGAAAACAATCTGCCTATAAGTGGACCCGCACAGTTCAAAACCATGTTGTTTAAGGGTCGACTGTATTTAGCATTTGATAATACATAAATTTGAGTGTGGGGGAATGATAGCATAAACAACAGAATGAGTGCGGTTCAAGAGTGTGTTATGGACATTCTGAATTCATAGAAGTGATAAGTGGGTTAACTAAGGTCACAGGGGTGGTTGGGTCTCCTGACACATACTCCTGTGCACAACTCTATTCTGCTTTCACGTCAATTCCTGACACCATCCTTATAAAAGAATCTTAAAAAGGTTATACAACATCAGTCCCTGAACTGGCATGTGGGCATGTTATAGACAAAGACAGCAGGACATTTCCTTGACCTTTAGTGGATCACAGAAAGGGTCAATTGCTAACAATTTTTCAGGAATACACTGTTTGTATTCTGTGTGAAACTGACACCTTATGATTGAACTAAATACATTATGAACAGTGTTTTGAAAATGAGATTTGAAAGTTCAGATGAATCTTTATTGTAGAAAAGATTAAAATAGCAAAGCAAATGCAATGGTTTAGGCTATTCCTGCCTAGTTGTAAGAGGACTGGCAACTTCCTTCCTTGGTCTCTGGGAGATTATGCTATCATGTAAGAAGCTCTATTACCCTGCTGGAGACATCACATGGAGAGCTATTGACACTACATGGATAAAGATAGGGGTTCATCTGAGTCCTGCTTTTCAGCCGTCCCCATCAAGGTGCCCAGCTTGTGAGTGAAACCATGTTAAATCCTCAAACCTGCCAAGCCACCAGCTGAAAATCACCAAGTAACCGTGTGTTGTGTAAAGAATCACTGCCCAACTTCCTGACCCACAAAATCAGGACACATAATAAAATGGCTGTCATTTTAAGCCACTAAGTTTTGGGGTTGTTTGTTACACAAAAATATATCATCAGAACAAAGGAACTGATTAATTCTGTCTGACTCAGAAAAGACTCTTCAAATTGGGTGAAATCTGAGTATGGTTTTTAAGAGTAAACAAGGGGATTACCTAGGCAACTAATGGGCAAAAAGCACTCTAGGTTTATGGAAAATATGAGAGAAGACAGAGGAATTTGAAAGAGTTTGGTGTATTAGAATTTCTCAGTATTTTGAATAACAAAATAGAGTAGAGGAATAAATGGGGGGATTGGGGATTAGCTTAGAGAAAGTTGGATTCCCCCCCACAAAGAGATCTCATATATTAATCTTTTTATACCAGACATATTTTTATAGGAAATGGTTAGGAGGTTATTCCAATAATCCAAAGAAAGATGAAAAAGACCTAAATACAGCAGTGAAAAGAAAGATTAAGTAAAGTAGTTTAAAATCTTGAATCATGTAAGGAATGGATTGGATGGATATAGAAGTAAGGATTAAGAAAGAATATTGATTAAATCCCAATTTTTTGGTTTGGTGACAGAATGGATGCCACCAATTGAAAACTGAGGTAGAAAGAACAGCAATTTGGACAATTACATTCAAGTTCAGTTTTAGATGTATTGGCTTTGAACATCTGTTGGTCTTCGAGGTGGAGCGAGATGTCCAGTCAGCAACTGGATGAAAAGATTCTATAGCTTAACAATAACTTTAGAGTCCTTCTCTTTCTTTTTAAACACATACACACACACACAAACACACACACACACACGTACACATACCGTACATATATATGTATGTATATTTAGGTATATGCATGTATATTGAATACATACACATATTGGAATTGTCGGTGTGTAAATGGCGGTTCAAACAAACTGCAAAGGTGAAATTGCTCAAAGAAAGTAGGAGAAGTGATAATTGAGAATACAGACATGAATGAAACCCAGAATATAAAGGATGGGGAGAGAAAAACAACTATCCACGTAAACCAAGAAGATCCAGTCAGTAAAATATGCCACGGAGGCCGTGTTGAGAACTAGATTGTTCACTTGAGTTGTTTAAAACTCACTTCACCCACCCAATAATCTAGACTTTATTTCAGTGTTGTTGGGATTGGGATGCTAATAATATCTAAATGTTATGTAAATCTAAATAACTATGGATTTAGGTCTGGGGGTGGCAAGACTATAAATATATATAATTACATTTTTTCCTATATGTGTATTTTTTTCTATACTGTTCACGTGAACGCTTTTAAAATAGCCTTTTCACCACCATAATATGAAAAATGATATATTTGCCTTCACACTGAATTATCAAATGATTCATTGCTTCTTTTCAATATCACAAGCCAAAAGAAACACAGATAGAATTTGTTTTAGTTTATAAAGTAACAGCATGTCTTTAAAGTTAAGAAAACAAATTAGAAAATTATCAGATTAATGCATATGGCGTTGAGAATGTTCACAAATGAAGTGGAAACTGAGAGAAGAACTTGAACTGAATTTTATTAAGAACCGTTTCTGTCATTCTCAATAAGAAGTGAACGTTTTCACTGAAACATCATTACTAATAAACAATTTGTTTGCTTGAGTCTCCACGACTGGGAGAATACTAAGCTATTTTGAAAAGAGAAAATTCTAAGATGTGACTTAAGAGTCCATATTTTTATTTTAGAGTAGAAATATGATCATTTTTGCTCATTTTTCTGGGGATCAGGATTTGGGAAGAAAAAAATTCCACTTCATTTCTTATTTTTTCTGAGACCTTCAATCTCCTTTAAACGGAATATGGTCAATTCCTAGTTGTGGAATAACCACAAGACAATTAGAAGTTAAATTGTTGAGCAGCCCGCATCTAATTGAAGTCTCTCCATTTTAACTATTTTATTTTTAGCATCTGAAGTAGTCTGTAGCTCTTCTAGGCTATAATCATGTTTATTTAAGAGTAGTGCAGTCCTCAGTGAGAAAATAAAAACCTACCAGAACTGCTATACTGAACAGAAGAAAATAGGGAGATGGGTAGTATGTTTAGTATACTTTTCAGTTTATGATTTCCTTCAAATTACCATACAAATATTTCAGCCTGAGTTCTAGGACTCCGTGTCTGAATGGGTTTCCTTTGCATAATGTCATGAATATGTGTATCTATCTTGATTTAAGAAGTTATCCAAGATTTTTACTTTTCAGAAAGTTAGAGCCCATGAAGTTCTGAAGATGCTGGGTAAGTTTTATTTTGCAAGTCATTCTGGGGAGTCACCATGTCTAAAACTCTGTTTTCTAAAACATACGGGTAAAATAAATACAGGTGAAGATTCTTTACCATATTTTTCCCCAGAGAGAAAGGACTATAGCTTAGGAGAATTTTTTGCCCATTCAGAAAGAGGACCTCTGGAGAATGTCATCATCATCATCATCTTTATCATCATCATCATTGTATTAGCAAACATTCCTTAATTGACTACTGTGTGGCAGCCTCTGACTTATACCCTTCGTATGAATTTTCCTCTTTAATTGTCAGAACAACTCTATGTGTTAGGTGATATTACAACCTTTTCGTTTTTTTAGTAATAGATAAACTGGGTTTTAAGTGGCTAAAATATGCTATTTACTAATACAAATTGGCAGAGCGATGCTTTAAATCTAGCAAACCTTTAATTGTACACCCTTAACCATTCTTTTTGTTATTTTACTGTAAAGAAAATCAGAATAGCAAACTTTTTTTTTTTTGAAAGAAAAAACTCCTTGTTGCCAGTATATTTGTTTAAATGGAGACAAGGTAAAGAAATAGTCCATTGCTCTGTCTCAGGTCAAATCCTTACCAAGAAACACTGTTACCTTAGACAAGTCTCATCCCTCACTTTTGTTATCTGACAAATGGGAATACTATGAGTGCTTTCCTCCTGGGTTGCTATAAACAGTAAATAAAACAGAAAGTGTAATTAAATAGTGTATTTCCCAGGGCATAAAAATTTTTCAGTTAATTTTCAAATGTTCTTATTTTGAGTTACTGTTATTATTGCCATCATTATATATTTCAAAATGTAAACTCATGCCACAATTCAGTTTGGTTCACCAAGTACTGTGGGATCAATAGTACCCGAGTTCTAATGGTAGATATCAAACAATTATAAAAGTGCTTTTCCAGTTTGGAAAGAAAACAAACAGGTATTTAAAGAAATAATTAAAGAGCATTCTAAAGATGGTATTTGGGAAACTACTAAATTGAACATAAGCTAAATTATAGTAAAGGTGATGAGTTGTCAAGAATCAGATGTTATCACAAAAGGTATTATTGAAGTGATCAGTCTTAAGGTGGGAAAGGCTGCTAGCTTCTGGAGTGACAGCCAGGTGATGAACTTAACCATCCATTTGTTTTGTCACTAAAAAATAAACCTTTAAATACTATGAGTAATATTGGATATCACATCAAAGTGCTGGTGAATAATAACTGTAGATACAGGGGCAGAGGAGGGATATGAGGAAATTGCTGACAGAAAGGCAGGCTTTATAGGAAGGGGGAAACCTGGCAGGAGAAACATCAATTTAGGAAGGTTTCGGAGAATCAGCTCTGATTTGATGACAGCCTGGAACTATGATGGTGACAAAGGAAATGAAGATGTATTAGGCTTCTGACTGACCCAGAGGAATGACTCCACTGGCTGAATTTCAGTCTGGAAGAAGGCAAAGGAAGTTCAGTTGTGGCGCTATTTCCATGTGCCCCAGAGTTAACTCAAATCTTCCTGGGTAAGTGACTCCTTTACCTAGTTATTATATAGACTTTTTAATATGCAGATTGTTTTTTTTTTCTGCTATCAATTCTCTCCCATCCCTGTGAGGTTTTGCAAGCAAGAATCTTTCTCCAACACTGACAACCTACAATATAATGAGGCTATCGCAAGCCTGGGTTCACCTGCATCAGAATTGTTTGGGGTGCTTCCAAAAATGCATATTTCTGGGCACCATGCCATGCCTACCACACCAGAATCTCTGGCAATGGTCCCTGAGAATCCAAACTTTTATCATGCTCTTTAAGTTATTCTTATACATGCCAGAGTTTGAGAACTACTGCTTTTTGGAGATGAGTTTAGAAGAGAAGCAAATCATGCCTGTGCACCTACATAAGCCTGTAGGCTTCTCGAAGATAATCTATCCTTTGCTCTAGCCACAATAATTCTGCGTTACTTTAAGGAACAAATCATGGATTTTCATCTTCACAGCTCTGTGGATGGATTAGGGTTTGACAAACCTGCGGTGGGTTGGGCTGGGCAGGGCTTTTAGCTTCTGGTCCAGTCGAGTCAGTTCCATGTGTCTCATTATGAAATGTTTTTATGGCAATAGCAGAAGTGCAAGCAGGTTTCAAGTCCACTAACATCCATGGCCCATTGGTTAGAATGAATCATGTGGGCAAGTCCAAAGTCAAGGGGTAAGGAATTATACTCCACCTGCCATAAAGCCATGGCAAGGGTATGAATTTTTAATACCACTAGAGGGGAATGATAACTTGGGGCCCATAAATCAATTACAACACTTGGGACTGTATTTTAATCATGCTCGTATCCATACTTTCCAAGTGATTCTTTGGCACATAGAGGTAATTTTAAAAAACCCTTTTGAACTGAACAGCATAGCTATTACTTTCAGCAATGTGGTAAAAGGAAATTGTGAGAAGAACCATGAAAATAGAACGTGAGCCAGAGATATTCACTGCAAACTCTGCGTATTGATATCCAGTTTGGGTCTTAGAATTTATTGGTAAAATCTTACACTACCTCATTTTAAAAGTTTTATTTTTAATTGTATGTTTTACATATAACATAAAATTCACCATCTTAACCGTTTTTTAAGTAGACAAATCAGTAGTGTTAAGTACATTCATATTGTTGTGCAACCAATCTCAAGAAGTCTTTTCATCTTGTAAACTGAAACTCTGTACCCATTAAAAAACAACTCTCCATTCCCCCTCACCCAGTCCCTGGGAGAGGCAGCCACTATTCTGCTTTCTATCTCTATGAACTTAACTAATTTAGGTAACTTTTACAGGTGGAATCATATAGTATTTGTCTTTTTGTGACTGGCTCTTTTATTTAGCATAATGTCTTCAAGGTTCATTCATGTTGTTGCATGTGTCAGAATTTCTTTCCTTTTTAAGGCTGAATAATATTCCATTGTATGTATAGACCACATTTTGTTTATACATTCAACTGTTGATAGACAGTAGTTTTTTCCACATTTTGGCTATTATGACTAATGCTGCTATAAACATGGGTGTACAGATTGCCTTATTTCTTACAATTGCATTATATATTATGGCTAGACCATGTCATTTTCTGCCATTGAGACAGTTTCTCTTCCTATTATCAAAAACAAAACAACAAAAACACTAATAATGTTTAGAACAGGAATTGGCAAACGATGATCTGTGGGCCAAATCCAACCCACTGCCTGTTTTTGTACAGCCTGCAAGTTAAGAATTTCTTTTATATTTTTAAGTGATCCAAAAAGAGGAAAAAGACTATTTCATGACATGAAAGTGTTGTGAAATTCAAATTTCAGTGTCAGTTTTATTAAAATACAGATAATCTAATTTACATACTACCAGTGGCTGCTTTTCTACAAAACAGCAGAGTAGAACAGTTGCAACAGAGACAGTACGGCCTGCAAAGCCTAAATCTTCACCACTGGTCCCTGTCCAGAAAAAGTTTGCCAACCTCTGCTGTAGGAATCCTTCACAACAGGCAACAAAGAACAGCTCAGAAGTGTATTTCATTCTTACAGATCACTGATGCAGCATTTTAGCAAAATAGTATTTTGACAGACTTAATTATAGTAAATCTGAGAAAAGTATTTCTAATTCTCTGTGACATTTATTGGAGCCATTTAAGCCAGGTCAGTTGGATAAATGCTATTTCAATAAACTAAATGGTCATGTGGCATAATTCCCTCTTGAAAATACCACCGTGGCTCTAGAACATTCATCTAGCTGGAGCTCGTAGAATGGATAGGACCCAGGACAGCCAGAAGGGAGCATGCAGGCTGGAGAGGAGACTCTGAACAAGCTTAGGATGAGAAAACCTGGGGCCTGGGGGCCTTGAAAGGGATCTGGAGCTGTGGCAAGTAGCATGACAGCAGTTGTTCTCTCTCTTCTTTTCCCCAGCAGTCACACTGGAAATTTTAAATTACAAAGTATGTTATTTGCAATATCCTTGGCACTTTAGGAATTAATTATAATAATTAGTGATCCTTAACTATGTGCCAAGCATTGTGCTAAACCCCTTGCATGTAGGTATTGTCTCATTTTATCCTACCACTAAACCCTGTAAAGATAGGTACTATCTATTACTATTATTCCTATTTACCAGTGAGGAAACGAACACAGAGTGAGGTCACACAGCCAGCCCAAGGTGGAGTTGGGGTTTGATTTGGGCAGGCAGACTGCGTGCTGGTGCTCTAACGCCAAAGACCAGGGATCTATCAATACACCTTAGCCAAGCTTTTCAGGTGATTCTAACCAAGCTCACCCTACAGTGGGCTGTAAATATTGTGAGCAGCTGCAAAATGCTGAAGCAGCCCCTAGCAATGTCAAGCAGCTGGGTCAATCTCTAACAACAAATTGGTCTCACCCAGAGATTTCTTCAAACAGTAGTAAAATGAATTGGTGCTTATGAATAGACTGTCAAAAAGCCAAGCAGAGAAGAGCACATACTAGAGCTCGGGAGGGAGGAGGGAGCTTGGTTTTCCATCTCAGTGACGTCTCCTAGTCTCTTCTGAGGAGATTACACTTTAAGGGTTTTTAGTGTCCTCACTCAGTGATTCAGAGGCTTCCCACCCTTTACCTGTCTATCCTATTCCTTTGTTTTCTCCCTTCACCAAGGTCTACCTCACCTAGAATTTACTTCACACAATTGCCAGTGATCTTCAATTGTTCTCCAGTATTTTCATATGTTCCAATCTCTCTCCATTAAGCTTCTTCAATAAAATGTTAAACCCAGTGAAGGATAGGAACTTTATTTTCTAAGCTTTTGGAATCTCTCTCCATTCCTTTCCTCTCCCCACCCTCTCTGGCCTCCCTGCTTGCACTCTCCAATTTATGGAATATGGGTGGGTACAAATACTTTATAGTACCCCACGGATTTAAACACCCATCTGCACAAGCCCTGTGGAATAGTCAGCTAACTAACTTGAAGACGATACTTGTCCCTGTAAAATTTCTCTAAAATTACTATGTCCTCCAGCTCAGGCACTCTCCTCTTAGCATTGACAATGGCCTCCTAAAATATCCTTCACCTGCTGGGTAATTTTCACTGTAATCCACTCATCGTAGATACTGTGGTCAAAGTACCCTCTGAAGCTCGTCACTCAATCAAGTTCTCCCTCATCTCCTGTTTTAAATACAAATTTGTGATCTCTACAGTAGGATATGGCAGGCAGTGCAGCTTAACCCTCAAAAGCACAGGCTCTGGCCTCAAAATGCTTATGATTGAATCCTGGTTCTACCATTTACCTGCCGGGAGACTCGAGCAAGTTGGTTAATATCTTTGAAATTCAATTTCCTCAACTGTAAAATGGAGCTAATAACAGTACCTTCTTTATAGGACAGTTCTGTGAGAATTCAATGTGAAAATGTCTATTTAGTAATTCAAGTACTGTTCTAGAGTACCTTGTTCATAAGAAACCTGTATTGATTCGTGTTCTTAGTCACTATCAGCATCATTATGGATCTAACATAATAACCAGATTTCTATTTGGAGCACTCTTGTACTCAGCCCTGAAAATCCAGTCAAAAGCAACCACTTTGGTGTTCCCTCAATAGGACCAACACCTTTTTTTCTGCCTCATATTTTTTGGTTGCCTGTGTCCAGATGCCTTTTCCTAGCCGCCATCTCAGTTTATCCAAAACCCTTGAAAGAATGCCATATCTCTGAGACCATCCCAGATCTTTCAGAGTGGATGTGATTTCCCCTCCCTTACAGCACTATTTTTTGGGAGTGAGGGGAAATATTAGGAAAGTAATTTATAATAGCTAACAATATATAAGATTATTATATATACTTTTCCCCTAATATTCCTTATTAAATATCTGCAAATAATGGGAAGGGAGATTGAGTGGTGCTATTCAGGATTTAAATTTTTGTGATTCCAAAATAGAGTCACAAAATAGATATTTTGTCTAATTCTTGGTATTAATCGGGACTTTCATTATAGGCAAAAAAATATTAAATTAAAATAAGATAAGGTGGATTTTTATCATAGGGTTTTAGGAGTGTCTCTCAGAACTCAATTCTCGAATACAGGCTAAAACTAAAATTTGGAAAATTGCAAGGACTCTCTTTTTTCTCCCCTCTTCCCTCTTCCCTCTTCTGTCTCCCCCCTCCCCTCTCCCTTCTTCCACTCCCCCTCTATTACAGAATTAAATAACCCCAGCTGATAATATTATGTAGTCCCAGTGAAATGCAGAGGTTAATTTGCTCCTGCTGGGGCCTAATTCTAAATTTTTGGAACTGGAATCCAATTGGCCAGGCTTGGATCAGATGCCTATCCCTAATCCCATTGCAATGCCAGGTAGGAGGGGTTTCACCCCATAGATCAGAGGCAGTTCCCTGAGAAAGGAGCAGGCTCTGTGAACTGGGCTCATGCTAAAAGGTATCTACTAAGCTTTTCAACTATTTTTTAATCTGGTAGACATTACTAATAACATCTCCTTCTTTCATAATAACTTAATAGTGGTTTTTCCATGTTTCACACGTTTGGGCGAAAAGCTATTTCCTAACTACGGGTTTACTGTTCAAGCTAATAGAGGTTCTGCTCTCAATTTATGATGAAAACAAATGATATTCTTCATGAAATTAGGCTTTCCGGTGATACTGCATCAATGACAGGAGAGCTCTTAAAAGAAGCTACAGGTTTTACACTGATGATTTTAGATCATGACCCAACCCCTCTCTGGACCAATGCAAGTGGGTCTATATAGATGAGGGCTTTGCAGGAAAAGCTGGTTTACTCAAATCTCTGTAAAACATTGGGGCGTTAGAAACGTTAGTTTGCTGCTACCTCCAACCATAGTGTGACAATGTGTTCTCCCAAACTGCACTCCACAGCTGAGCCCCTTGGGAACTTCTCAGCAACCGTGGTAGTAATTGATTTGAGGGACTGAAGTGCTCAGTGGAAGACTACAGCGGGTACTAGAGGAGGCAGCCTGGCTTGTTCAGCAGATGCAAAATTACTCAGAGGAGGGGAAGTCACATTCAGCAAAGGCTTCTGGGCCCTAAGGGAACTGAGGTATCAAAAAAAATACAGCACCATAGCCTAGGTAGGGATCACTTGGTAGTTACTTCATTTGGGAGCAGACATGAAAATATAACCCTTGGCTGCCAAAATTACTTACGAGAGAAATTAAAGGTAAAGTAAGCTGAATTTATGACCTATATGTACCTACAGAATGAAGCCTAGGGGAAGTTATATTATTATTTCCTGCATTAATTCTAAGAAATGGAAATATCTGCATTATGTAGACGTTAAGCTTGTAATGGAAACCCCAAATACCACCTACATAGGTGTAGACAATCCAGATTTTAGACAACCAATCAATTTTAGTGGCCTGACATACCACAGTATTTTTAACAGCATTCATTACCATCTCTTACATTGTCCCAAGATAAGTTCTGGTTATACTTGTTGGAATCCACAGGGTAGCTATCCAGCCTGGAAACTCAGGTGGATATATAATACATGATTTATTGATGATGTATTCAAATATCTGATAAAATAATCTATGCTTGTGGACTTTATGGCCACCTTGTATTTGTCTATTCCCTTTTCCTTGGGCAGTATAAAAAACCACCTGGACCATACTGTTCATACCCCTGCATTCTAGCATTTATCACGTTGGATTGTTCCTGTATATCAGCTCTTCACCTCCCACTAGATAGCAAATTCTTTGCAAGCAGGACCTTTTCTTATTTACCATTCTTTTCTCTCTCACACATACACTCACCTTAAATTAGTTTCCCAAACTTGATATTTCTTCCCTTTCCTCCCTCCCTTATCTCTGCTTCTGCTGGGCACCCCCTACCCCATGGTTCTGGTTCTCTCTGCTCTAACTTTCCTTCAAGCCAAGGAGTCACAATGGTTTCTTGCCATTCATTCCTACTGAGGGATATTTCTCAGAATTTCTCAGGGATTCCTCAACTCTGCCCACATCTCTGTGACTAGCCCCTTCATTAAATTCTGTTCAATAGAACCTCTCTGAATCGAATTCCGTTTCGAGCTGGCATCTTCTTTGAAGTAGATTGGCTTTGCTTTTTTCCTATTACTTTGAATATATGTTACCTTTTCTCCCAACTTGTAATATATTTCAATATCTAGTATCCTTAAAGTTTCCACTATCAACCCAGAAGATTAGTTCCAAGTATAAAAGAGATTTTCAGCTGCCTTGCTTTAGAATTTGAAACACATTTTTGCTCAGTAAATCAGTTTGGAAGTGTTAAGGCCAAATGTTAACAATGAAACTACCTTCTTTTTTTTCCTTCACAGCAAAGGTAAAAATAAGACAGACCAGAAACTGCTCTGTAATCTCTGACCTACAGGCCACTATTAAGTCATCAGGTCAAATTTCAAAAAGATGGTGGCTAACCAAGTTCCCTGTTACTCTAAATTCACTTCCCCTTTTTTATTATATATTTTCCTACACATTGTGCCATTATTGAATAATATGGTAATTTTGTTTTGGTGCTCAAATCTGGCCAGGGAGAGCCCTTTCAGTCTGGCTGTGGTGTCTTCCTGACATGTCCCCACTAGTCTTGGAGCACCTCCTGGGTTTTTGGCACAGCAAAGTATTTGGGGTGTACTTTGTCTTTTGCCGATCCCAGACTTGGAATCAGAAATTTCTTAAAAAATTTTCCTCCCTTCACCAGTTGTTTTTATTTTTCCCTAAGAGATAAATGATGTTTAGAAATC
This sequence comes from Globicephala melas, assembly GCF_963455315.2. Taxonomy (NCBI): domain Eukaryota; kingdom Metazoa; phylum Chordata; class Mammalia; order Artiodactyla; family Delphinidae; genus Globicephala; species Globicephala melas. Next base: position 40,001,665 of record NC_083329.1, on the reverse strand, counting down.
AAGATCTGTACACTAGCTGTGCTTGTTACTACTGGAGTGTCCTGGCTTCTAGATGCTTTCAATAGAGAGAGCTAGGAAAAAATAGATATTTTTTTAAAACATGAATTCATTCTAATACCTCTGGTAAAGATCATCAATGGACATAAAACCTATTGCCTGAGAAGTTGGGAATAGAATGTTCACATGGCCTCAAACAATTAGCCCTCAGGCTACTTATATATTGATCATAAAGGAAAAAGGGTGACTTTACAATGGAAAGATCTAGTGGATACCACCTTAACAAAATAATCAAACTTCACATCATGAGGAATGGAAAAAACTGATCTTGTGGGCCTCCTGATGTGATACAAATGGAAGTCACATCACCTATGTAGTAAACTTGCCAAAAAAGTTTTATCAGAGATCATCACAAGAAAATGATCACGTTAATACAAATTGTGGTACGTGTGGCAACTGGCCTGGTCTCTTCTTAAATTTTCCTTAAAGTGTCAAGGAAAAAACAAAGGTGGGGCAACTTCTCCATCAAAGAGACTAGAGAGACAATAACAACCAAGTGAAATGTGTGATTTTTTTTTATTAGATCTAGAATTAAAAGTAAATGTGATAAAGGGCATTCCAGGGGTGACTGGAGAAATTTGACTATATTCAAACACTGCATATTAGGAAATATTATTTACCTAGGTTAACTTTATTATTGGTTTGATAATGCTATTTTGATTATGTAGAAGCATATTCTCATTCTGAGAAATAACTGCTTAAGTATTCATGTGGGGGGAGCAGAAATGGCACAGTTTCTGCAATTTATTTAAAAATGCTTCAGCAATATATACATGGGAAAGTGAAAAATGAAATGTTTACAGTTACTAATCTAGGTGAAGGATTTTCATTGTACTATTCTTTCAACCTTTCCAAAAAAAAAAAAACAAAAACAAAACAAACAAAACTTGGAGGGAAAGTACAGAGAGTCAAGGTGAATGCTTTTTTGTTTGTTTGTTTGTTTTTTGCGGTACGTGGGCCTCTCACCGTTATGGCCTCTCCCGCCGCGGAGCACAGGCTCCAGACGCGCAGGCTCAGTGGCCATGGCTCACGGGCCCAGCCGCTCGGCGGCATGTGGGATCCTCCGGGACCGGGGCACGAACCCGCGTCCCCTGCATCGGCAGGCGGACTCTCAACCACTGCACCACCAGGGAAGCCCAAGGTGAATGTTTTTAAACAGAGGAAATTTGTAAGCATTAGTCAGCTTGGAGCATTAGTAACATTTTAAAGTTGATTCCAGAGAAAACAAAAAACAACTCACAGAACTACAAGGAAGGGGATTAATATTTCTTTTTAGATTAACATTTTGAAAAATCACATATCTAGCTAACATTTATCGAGTTCTTACTTTGCTCTAAAACTCTAATAGGTACTTCACAAGCAGAGTTAGTGTCCAGGCTACCTAAACTTGGCAACATTCTTATGGGCTATGAGGAGGAGGAAAATTAAGTGTAGAGAGTTTCAGTAACTTGCCTCAGGCCCAAAGCTAGTCTGTGATAAATCTGGATTCAGATTCTCGTCTAGAGCCTTGAAATGCTCATCCACTTGACTCTATCAGATGAGAAAGGCTGGTCAAGGTCCAGAGCTTAGATTACCGACTGAACTTCTGTTTCCCACTGACTAGCTGTCTGGTCTTGGGAAAGTTACCTAAAAAGAGCATAATAATGATCATACTTACGCTGAAGATTAGTTTGGAAGAGCTAATCCATCAAAAACCCTTAGTATAGTACTTGTCATGTAGTAGTCTTTAAATAAACATTAGCCATTAGCAAGGATCATGTTTTCATATATATTATTACATTCCTATGTATTCTGAACAATAATCACGCAAGAAAGGTTCTTTTCCTCCTTTTTTATAGCTGCTAAAAGGAGAATGTACCATAAATAGAGCCAAAATTTGAACCTAGGTCTCTGTAACACCAAAGCCCATGCTCTTTCTGCTAAACCACATAGGACTCTCCAAGAAATTTATCACCTTAGCATGTTCGTCTAAGTTCTGATTTTTATTCTTTTTTTTTTTTTTTTTTTTTTGGTACGCTGGCCTCTCATTGTTGTGGCCTCTCCTGCTGTGGAGCACAGGGTCCAGACGTGCAGGCTCAGCAGCCATGGCTCATGGGCCCAGCCACTCCGTGGCATGTGGGATCTTCCTGGACCGAGGCACGAACCCGTGTGCCCTGCATCAGCAGGCGGACTCTCAACCACTGCGCCACCAGGGAAGCCCCCTGATCTTTATTCTTTAATTTAGCAAAATAGGGTAGTCCGAAAAGAATTCATTATAGTTATACTTCATATCATCTTTTCTTTATTATATAGCAAAATGTTATCCATAAACACTCTCTTTGGTTTTAGTTCAAAAGAATTATCTTTCACAGCAATATAGGAATTAGTATGAGATTTTATAAAGTAAAAATTACAGCGGGAATTAACAATTTTTAGAATAGCTAGTTCAGGTTTAGACTTTAAATCCAGGAATATGCAGCATCCATTAAAATGCTTTTAACTCAGAAGCATTTGAAGGCAATTTAGCAGTATTTATTTTATAAACTTAGTAACTAAGGCCAAATAACAATCAAGATTGGAGCCTATAATTAGAAGCTCCAAGTTATCACTGAACATACTTACATCATTGAAATTCAAAATATGACAACAGAATCAATACCTGTTTTGGAGATATCCTTTTACCTGTGAAGTGATAAATGCATGAAATTAGAATCAGTGAACTTGCTTGAGTTTATATGCATATGTGTAGCCTGACCCAGAAGACTCCTTCACTGAAAAATATGACTGTTTCATTGCAATTTTCCTCAAACAAGCAGGAGATATTATAAACTCTTTTTTTTTCTCCTTTAGTTTTCATGGCAAAATTCTAGAACCCGCTTCTAACATTCTATATCATATGAAGGAGCTATTGCTTCCTACTGTGGAAGGGAGATAAGAAAGGCTTAAAGATGAGATGGATACACGAATCAGCATATTGTTTATAAGATATCAATGTCAGTTATTTTTTAAAATACTGATTATAGCAATTAAAACCTCCTTACAGTTCATATAATGCCTTAAAGTTGGTGACTTGACACTTTATTAATACAATCAGTTAACTTGTATTTTCTATCTAATATATTCAGGTATTTATCATCTTACATCTGGGTCATAGGAAAATCCATTTTAAAGTAAAAGGGCTAAGAAATGAAGAAGATTAAGATTATGATAACAATGACAGTAAATCACTGATCAGAAGCCATTCTTGTTTCAAAAGCTTGCTCCCACTTTTAAAATTTTAATCTCTAGAATAATCAAGTGAAAATATCTGTATAAGAAAAATACAGCTGGCAATGGTTTGTACAAAATTGTCAGCAAAGAAATGAAACAGAAATGCAAACGAACATCACAATTTACCAAAATGTTAGTCATAATCACACAAATCAATCACAATGAAGGGCTTAAAATTATAATTATTTACCTGGAAATTAACCATTTACCATTAATTTAAAGAAATACATGCGATGTGTTCTTAATGTTTTCCTTACTACTTCTTTCGCCTCATCCCAGCTTTCTTTTTTTCTTTTTTCTTTTGCGGTGTGTGGGCCTCTCACTGTTGTGGCCTCTCCCATTGCGGAGCACAGGCTCCGGACACGCAGGCTCAGCGGCCATGGCTCACGGGCCCAGCCGCTCCGCGGCATGTGGGATCTTCCCGGACCGAGGCACGAACCCGTGTCCTCTGCATCGGCAGGCGGACTCCCAACCACTGCACCACCGGGGAAGCCCCCCCCTTTTTTTTTTAAATGAGGGTTTCTTGGTTTCCCCTGCTTCACCATCTCTCCTCTGTCCTCTCCCTTTGGCTCTTGTTCCTTAGTGACATCTCTGCTTGGCAGATGTCCCGCAGCCCTCCTTTCGTGTCTGTCTGAGACAGAGCATGTCATCCCATCACAGGCTTGGATTCAGATCTCAATGCTCCTTCCTTCATTCCCAGGACCTCTTTCCCATAGATGCAAATCCTGCTAGCAATTAGCATGCCACACAGACAACTGTTTTTTAAAACAGAAAGATTGTCTTTGAGATTAGAATGTTTCTATTAATTATAGGAACAAATAGAAATTACATGATCAGCTCTTGCAGGAAGCAAGCTATTATAATTTTTAAGTAAATGTAAATTTTTAAGTTGCTAATGTTTTTTCCACTTGGAGAGCTCTTATGAGTGTCATTAAATTTAATATCTGTGTCATTTTTTCCATGGAAATTTAAGAATTTATGTCCTCTTTAATCCAACATATTCCCCACTTTACTTTTTAAAAAAATGAATAAAAGTCCAAAACATGTCTAGTTAATTCCTTATGAATTTACTGTTCTTCAGAATTTTCTGTGAGATTTATTTGAAATGCAGATTTCATGTCTTCCTCCCCAGTTGTCATGAGTCACTCAAGGACTGTGGAGTTTACATTTCACATAAGAAGCTGAGTATTTCATATATGTATATTTATTTATTTATTTATTTAATTTATTTCTTTTTGGCTGCATTGGGTCTTTGTTGCTGTGCACGGGCTTTCTCTAGTTGTGGCGAGCGGGGGCTACTCTTCCTTGTGGTGCACAAGCTCATTGCGCTGGCTTCTCTTGTTGCGGAGCATGGGCTGTAAGCATGTGGGCTTCCGTAGTTATGGCTCGCAGGCTCTAGGGTGCAGGCTCAGTAGTTGTAGTGCACAGACTTTGTTGCTCCGTGGCATGTGAGATCTTCCCAGACCAGGGCTTGAACCTGTGTCCCCTGTACTGGCAGGTGAATCCTTAACCACTGTGCCACCAGGGAAGCCCCAGCACCTGAATATTTCTGATGCAGGCAGCCTAGTTCCTAGTTCCTAGAAGGAACACTCATATTCACAGGATTGTGAGATCAAGGTAAACATCATCAGACAGTTTGATGCTTTAGTAAACCACGATGCATTGGTTCCTGGTAATAATTTAGAAATTCTGCCAAGGAGATTGGTCTTAATTAGAATGCTGGTGTGGAGACCAATAGCCATGAAAGAGATTAGAGAGTTCAATTCTGCAATAAAGATAGAAAAGAAATATGAATGGACAATAAATACTCTAAATAAACTCAATTTCATTAATAAACTGTGAAAAGCAACCTAAAACAATGTGAACTATTTTCACCCATTTGCTTGTTAAAAATTAAAGATTGGTGTCATCAACCACTATTAAAGATGCAAGGAATTCCCTCACAAACATTGATAGTAGGAATGTAATATGGCAGAGAATATTCAAAGGCAATTAGCAATATCCATCAACTGTTAAGTGAAAGATTTGTTTAAGGAAGACTTGTATATATGCAGAAAGGAATGTATACGAATGTTCAGCATTTCATTGTTTGGAAGAATGCAAAATTGGGAGCATATCATCAATCAGGAAGGAAATGATTAATAACCCAGGAACGTGTGTTCCATAGAAGAGTATAAAATCTTTATAGAAGAATGTGGCAAGCATCCATATATTTCATTCTGAAAACTCTCCAAGACATATTTAGTGGATAACAAAGAATTTGAAGCCAATTAATATAGAACTGTCCCATTTATTCAAGAAGGATATATCTGAAACACAATATTTACAACTAGGCAAGTGGAAGGGTTTGGGGAAGGGGAAGGAAACCCTGAAGGAAGGCTTTCAACCTATATCCTTTAAATTTTTTTTACAATAAAATATATTCATGAATTAAAAGGAGGTAGAAGAAAATAAGCAACAAAGTTCAAAAATAAGCAGATTTTTAAATATGGCAAAGTCTCACTAATTTTTAGGAAGTGGGAGAGGTTTGCTATGGGGCATTGTTTTAAAAAATGTGTCTTACTCTTGATTTTTCCAAGAGTAGTATCCCTTATAAACTAAGGTATAAGTTTAATAGATAAAATGAAGCATGTCAATAAAAAATTAAATCCATGGAAGATCAGATCTATATAAAAATGTATCATTATCAGAAAGAAAATTTTTGCCTAGAGGAATTGTTGTTAAATTGCTTGCTTATAGATACAAGGATAACAACTATGAAAGTACTGTGCTTTGTTGGGATATCATGGCTGCCTGTTAAATTTTCTTTCTTTCAATTTGTTTTCTATTGCTATAATAGTGTTTATCCAATAAGTACTCTAAAAGAATAGCTCAGCCCAGAATTCTCATTTTATTAAAACCATTTGAAAACAATGCTTTTAGTCTGAATTCTTCTTGCTTTAAGAAATTCACAGATTAAAAAATAAAAAAGAAAGAAAGAAAAAAGAAAACAAGTCACTCCGAATGCAGAAAGCAGTATCTAGGCCATTTCAGAATTACAAAGTCTTAGTTGGTAAAATCTGGATTAATGTGGTGCATCATTATTCCAAATTAAAGATCTGATTTTAAGTCATAGCTCATTCTCAGGAGAGAGACAAACTTGTATTCTCATATACAATCGCTCGTGGTTTTCACTTTCTAATATTATTTAGATTTAGAGTCAGAAATAGGTATAGCTCTCTCTAGATATGCTTATTTCATTTCTTTTAATTTGTTTGCATAACTGAATAAGCAGTTGTCAGATAATGTTCTGGCATCTTCTGCACTCTATGGTAATACACATCCACTTCCATTGTGCCGGGACCAAGTCCAGTCTACACTAAAAGTAAATGCAGTAACTGATAAAACACACTCAACAGGTTTACTAAGTTGACAATGCCCTCCTACTATGTAGTTGCATTGTACATTTCATCACCAAATATTCATGAATGAGAGGTCAAAGATGGCTGATTCGAGGTCAGCTCTGGAGAAAGATCCTGGAATAGTCATTCTGGAATTTTGCAGCAAATGGAATCACCTGGGGAGATTTAAAAACTCCCAGTGGCTGAGCTTCACTCCATACCAATTATATCAGAAACTCCTTTGGTGGGACATGGGCCTCAGTAGTTTTTAGAGCGGCCCACGTGACCTGAAAAGCCGCTAAAGCTGAGAACCAGCGTCCTTGAGAATATTAAAGACTTTCAGAGCGGCAGTGCCCACAGCAAATCCGAGAAGCCAGAGGAAGTAGTAGAAGTAAGAGTGCAAGGTAAAAGGAGCCACAGACTCCATGTTGGATTAACAGGGCAGTTGGTGTTTTGCTTAAAAGAAAAAAACAAGATTTAGAGCCCTAAATGAAGGACCACAGTCGTTAAGACTTTGACACCTGTGCCTTTCATTGGAAATGAAATAATTAGAAGTTAGGCCACCTGTGTGTATTTTCCCCACCTCAAATGAGATCAAAGTTCAATTATTTAGAGACTAGAGTCCAAAGAATTAGAAGATACTAGAGATCAGCTTAAGCAAGTGGTTTACTCTTTTTCTGTTTTTGGTACTTAAACAACTTTCTGCATATTCTCCCTGCCTCTACAATAGGCCCGTGTCACCTGGCAGCCACTGAACAAAGCTTTCAGGGCGATGGAATATGTGTCTGCTCATCCATTTCAAGAAAGAAAGAAAGAAAGAAACATAAAAGGCCTTATGGCCACAGTAGATGTTTAAATACGTGCTGCTGGAACACAAATTTCAGCCATTTTTAAGACCACAAGCTATTCATAAGTTTAACGGTTTTTAAATGTCCGTTTAGGCACAGAAACCACAGGCTTTGTTTATTCTGGTTTTGTTTTTTTTGTGTGTGCGTGTGCGTGAAGGAAGAGCTGAGAGGTCTCAGGGGGCGGGGGACCATAAGCAGCCTAGAAATGTGTGCTCACCCCTGGACTCCAGTGAAGGAGCTTCTTTTTGTCAAAAGAGGGAGCAACCCCTAGCTTTTCCAGAAGCAGCGGAGGACAACCCCAGCCTCAGCAAAGGTCAAGAGAATGGTTTACATAATTCTTTCAGTTCTCACTTTCCACTCTGTTAATGGCCACAACCTGATTTGGCTTGAGGTGTGATCAAGACAAATTTAAATGGCCTGGGGGAAAATTCCACCAATGAAAAGACCTGTGACTTGGGAAGGGGAGGGAGGCGAGGTCTGGCCCAGCCAATCCGGCTTATCCTCGTGCCTTTTCCTCTTCCTCTCCACACCAGCTTTCTAGTCGCCGTTTTACTCCTTTTCTTTCTCCTCCTGCCCTTCTGGTGCTCCGATCCGGAGTCCCCGGAACCAGCCTCTGGCCCCCTAGATGTACGGCCGCAGGACCTTTGGTAAGTCTTTAAACATCAGTGGGCCTCGTCTTCTCTGTTTGTGCTCAGGGGAGGTGGACTCAGCTCTTTAGCGGCTGGCTGGGGTTTGGTCTGGAGGGGTGGAAAGTGGGGGAAGGCGCTTTATTTTCGCTATTATGAACTTACTTCAGTAATATGAGTAACCTAGTTTTTGGAAGCTAGTTATTTGTGATAACCAGTAGTGGCATTAGACATTGAGTGGACTCACACCTTAGCTTCTGCCTTTGCGTACGATTGACTGTGACTGAAAGCGTCAACCTGTCTCCTTGCTCCGCTTCATCCCAGGCCTAGGTGTCGTATAACAGAACTTCTCAGGGATAGAGACCTTCCTGTGGGTCTTTTGAGTCAGTATAAAAACTCTAGCCTCAAGAACGCCTTGTGTAGTTTAAGGAGCCTTTGTTTCTGTCTTGGGCTTCTTGCCTAAAGTGAGGTTCAGGTGGGTTTGGACTCCCTGTTTTAAAATTTTGCTGGAAATGACTGCGGTCTGGCTTTATAGCTCATTAAAAATTTTTTTTTAAAACTAAATTTGGTGTCTTTGCTATTAAGGGACGACTATAGACTGAAGCTCTTTTGGTTTAAGAAACATCGAGTGATAGCATGTATTCAGTCTTATTATCTGTGTTCAAATCTCTTAAGCAGTTCGTGCAATTTTTGGTTAATCCAGATGAATCTAGTTGAAAAAAGTGGCTTGTCATCACCCAAGAAACAAACGTTTTAATAGGATCAATCAGTGACCACTATAGTTATAAATTCTGAAGCCTGAAGTTAAGCTGACAAGTCTTCCCTTTCCCCGCCACCTGCTCCTTTCCCATTTTCTTTCAATTGAAAGTTAACATTAATTTCAGGTGTATGACATAATGATTCGATATTTGTATATATTGCAAAATTATTACAATAAGTCAACATCCATCATCACAGTTACAAATTTTTTTCTTTTGATGAGCCCTTTTAAGATCTACTCTTAGCAGCTTTCAAATACACTCTACAGTATTATTATGTGTAGTCACCATCCTGTATGTTACGTCCCTATGACTTATTTATTTTATAGCTCAAAGTTTGTTCTTTTTAACCCTTTATTTGTCGTGCCCTCCCCCTGCCCAACTCCTGCCTCTGGCGACCACCGATCTGTTCCCTGTATCCTTGAGTTTTCTTGCTTTACTTTTTAGATTCCACATATAAGTGAGTTCACAGGGTATTACTTTCTCTGACATATTTCACATAGCATAATGCCCTCAAGGTTCATGCATGTTGTCACAAATGGCAAAATTTCATTCTTTTTTATGGCTGAATAATATTCTGTGTGTGTGTGTATGTACACCACGTTTTGTTTATCCATTCATCAGTTGATAGATACTTAAGTTGCTTTTATAGCTTGGCTATTGTAAATAAAGTTGCAATGAACATGGGGGTGCATATGTCTGAGTTTGCGTTTTCAGTTTCTTCAGATAACTCCCCAGAAATGGAATTGCTAGGTCGTGTGATAGTTGTTTTAAGTTTTTTTGAGGACCCTCCATACTCTTTTCTATAGTGTCTGCACCAGTTTATATTCACACTGACGATGCGTAAGATTTCCCTTTTCTCCTGGCCAACACTTGGTCTTTGTTTTCTTTTTTGATGTAGCCATTCTGACAGCTGTGAAGTGACAGCTCATTGTGGTTTTGATTTGCATTTACCTGATGATTAGTGATGTTGAGCATATTTTCCCTTATTAGTCTCTTGTGATCCTTTGTATTTCAGTGGTATCAGTTGTAATATCTCCTCTTTCATTTCAGATTTTTGAGTCCTTTTTTTGGTGAGTCTAGCTACAGGTTTGCCAACTTTCTTTTCAAAAAAACAGCTCTTAGTTTCACTGATTTTTTTAAATTGTCTTTTTAATCTCTGGTTTAGAAACAACTGATTTTTGAACTGCCTTCTATGCTTTGGAAAGAATATTTTGTGAAGTCAACACACAGCGATATTAATAACTGTTAATGTGTGTGTTCCCTCTAAGACCATAAATTTCTCTGTTACAAGATCATTTAACTGGTACTTCAGTAGAGCTTACTATGATGGATCTCTTCAGCTAATAAATCGTGTCATGTTAAACTCATTTTAATCCCCACTTTTCAACTAATACAGAGTTATAATTCAAGCTGCTCAATTCAGCTGTGTTTTGAAGAGTAGGGAAGGGCGGGATTAAAAAATCCATATATTATTCTTACTCCTTTTCAACTTTCCCATTTGGTGGTAAACTTACTTTCAAAACTTCTTTTGGAATTGGTCCCAGTCTCAGGTCTTGACACATAGGATATGAAAGATTCCCAAGTTAAGAAATGCCCGAAGTATTCTCACTCCTAGCTGCAGTCCTTTGCAGGCAAGCTTAGGTCTAAAATTCAGCTCTAAATTCCAGTTTCAGAGTTAACATGGCATTCTACAAATCTATTTCAATATTAGGGTGGAAACATCAATACTTCTGCTACTTTGTCTGAAGAGGCAGAAACTAATAATAATGGTTCCCAAACTTGTCCGCATTAGAATCACCTGTCAAAATTCCAAAACTGATGTCACACCTCAGACCAGTCAATCACAATCTCTGGGGGAAGTGTTGCAGGCATTTGTAATTTTTAAAGTTTTCCAGGTGATCCCAATGTGAAGGAAATAATTGGAAACCACCGATTAATGGCACCCACAGAATTTGTTTTAATTTATTTGGGTCTATTGTCTGAGTTTCAATCCAGGTGTTGAATCTATCATTCTATCTTACTTGAAAGATAGATTCTTTAATAATGAAAATATCTGTTTTGTGGTCAGATTACAGGAACAAGTGAGGCCAGAGGGATCTCTGCAGTTACTTTATCTCAATGAATGTGAATTACAACAGAAAGTAAAATTTCTTTTTACGAAAGCCAGAAAAAGTCAAGCCATTCATCAGGTTCTTCTCAAAACCATCTAATCATTATACAAGCAAAATACATGAGACTGCTTTACAACAGAAGAAATTATTAATGTGTATTTTAATGCTTTGTGATTAATTCCTGGTTTTGATCAGATTATATTTCTGTAATATAAGTCCCAAAACAATGACAAATAATGTAAATCAAAAAGTAATTTTTGTCTAAATTTGATTTATTAGTTAATTATGAGTTAATAAAGTTAACTCAAATAAAATTAAGTATTAATTACCTCATTCTTTGTAATTAGGTAATTAAACTCTTATTTAATGCTCTTAAGTAGTCCTATTATAGAAAAGATGTAGTTACTGAACCTTTTGGTATATTTATGTACATTACAAATAATAGACATCCATTAAGGGGAAAGAGCACAGGAGTTTGTTGATTCATTCAACAAGGCCTTAATGAATAAGTACTATGGGGTAAGCCCTGAACTGGGTGCTGTGGGTAGAAAGATGAGCAGGATCCTTGTACTCATGAAGTCTACAGTTTAATGAGGAAGAAATCCACTTTAATAAATAAATATAAAAACAGCTTATTAGCATTGTCATAAGAGCTATGCAAAAGAACTTATGAGAGAACATGAAACATCTGACTTGGCCTGTAATAAATGGTGGGTCAAGGAAGGCTTCCCTGAGAAGGAAGCTGGGACTTCATGAGACAAAATTGGTATTACAAGAAAGTGGGGGTGACTCCAGTGAAGGGTTTTCATTTTTGCGTGTTTGTTTCTGTCATCCAAGTTTGAAATTCAGTAAAAATGAGTTTTCTCAAAGGAGTGTCTGCAAACGTACAAAGTTAACTCTAACACCTAAAAAACCCCCCCCCAAAATTAGCATTTTTATTACCATTGACAAAAAGTGGTCTTTGGGACCATAAGCATCGAGCTCTCAGTCATCACTCTGCCACTTCCTAGCTGTGCGACGTTAAGGACATCAGTTTACCTCTCAGCATCTCCTTGTCTCATTGCCTTGTTGATATAGTGAACATGTATATACAGCTGCTAGGGTTGCTGAATGAATCACATGAAATGATATAATACCCAAGTTCAAGTACTGGTGTATGAGTGCTCAACCAATAGCTCCTTTCTTTCCACTTGGTTATTCTGTTCAAAGTAATTTTGATTAAAGGACATGTAGCAGTGGGTTCCAAAATTAGATGTACAATATCAATCAATGGAAGAGCTTTAAAAAATGCATAGATGTAATCCCAAGAGATTTTGATTCAGTAGCTCTTGTAAGGGGCCCAGTTATCTGTAGTTTTAAAAATATCTCAGGTGTTTCAGATGGTGAGCTGAGTTTAGAAACCACTTACCTAAGAAAGCTATAAAATGATCATCCCTTTTGAAATGTAATCAGGAGCATATATAGGGCTAAAATTCAATACCTTGGCTTCTAATTGAATCTAAACTGGCTTGGAAAATCCCTTCCTGATGGCACAAGACACAGCACCATCATGATGTAATTATAGCATCCTGAATTAACAAGTGGGCTGAAATAGTTTTCATACAAGGACACACTGAAAACTCTTCCACATTGGAGTCAATGCACAGTTGTAGAAGAATAACCACTTATTACTCGTACTTGTGTCAGGCACTATCCTAAGACATAAAGCTATGCAAAAACTCAACCCCGACTCCAAGTTCTACCTCAAAGCTGTGAGTTCATCAATTTTGTGCTCTAAGAAAAACAATCACTTAAGAAACACTGAACTTAGGTATTTGTGTGTGAGCGCGCGTGCGCACACGTGTCAGCTATTTTTAGCTCTTTAGGATGAATCCATGATATAATTATACCAGATTTTTTCTTCTTCTGGAAGTTGAAACCACTCAGCCCTCATCTGTTAATAAATAACTACATTTATGGTTATCATTTGCTGTGACCACACAAGGTATAATTTGAAGGATGGACTTAAAGGAAAAGCAACTGTAAACAGAATGCAAGAACATTTGTGAAATAGCACACATTGTGTGTAGGTAATTTGAAACTGGACTTAAATGCAAGGATTTTACCATAATGTAGTTATATTACTGTGTAGAAAGCATTCTCTTAGATGGGAGAAATAGCATAAAAATCTAACAGTGACTAAACTTTTCTGGTAATTCATTAAACTATTTCTCTAATCAAGAAAGATTATAATTTTTAACTTTAAAGCAGTTTTACAGTTTTATTAGTTTAACCTTTGACTCCTTTTTTCTTTCATTTAAACACACAAGAAAGACCATATAGGTTATTACATTCAAATATATCTTTAAATAGAATTTCAAAAAAGTTTTTCAGTTCAGAAACTTGAGGTACTGCATGTTCCAAGTCACCAGATAAATCTTTAGCCTATTTAAAATATACTATTAAATAAATTAAGGGATACAGAAACTTCAGATGGTTGAATACCCAGCCCTGTTGGTAGTGGTTAAGAGCCTAAAGTTTGGAGCAGACGTTCTGATTTCAAATTCTGACTGTAACTTAGTAGCTTCATGACCTCAGGTCAACACCTTAAGCTTTCTTAATTTCTGTTTCCTCATCTTTAAAGTAGGAGTAATAAACATACTTCCCTCATAGAGGTACTGTGAGAATGAAATAAATATATGTGGAACACTTAAATTAGTCTTTGGAACCTGAAAGATGCTCTCAAGAGTTGCTATCATGATCATTTCCTGCCATTTGTATTGCTTAGTTGGGAGGAGGTTTTATTTGTACAGTCCCCAGTTATGAAAAAGTAAAAATATTAATTGAATTCCTACTGCTGGTCAAGCACAACGGTGCATGCTTTCACATTCTCATATAAATGGTAACAATATGGATTCCTTTGCACCCCACAATTTCATGCACTTATCGTTTATCAGACCAATGACAGAATGATAGCGTTTTGGAGAACAAAAGGAAGGAAGGAGAAAGGTAGAACTGCGTATTAAAGTAAAACAAAACCCCCTAAATCTCAGTGGCATATCACAAAGTTTATTTCTTGTTCATGCAAGTGGAAGATGGGGGCAGGGGAATTTGCTCCTGCTACTGTTTAGAAATGCAGGCCGAGAGTGGCTCTTCCACTGAATTGCAAGGCTGACATCTCCCCAGAGATCCGCAGATGGAGGAGAAGCTAGTGCAGTGTCTCCAGGCAAACATCCCCTTGGCCAAGGTCAGTCACGTGGCTGCAAAGAAGGCTGGGAAACGTGCTTAGGAGGAAAGGAAAACTGGTTTGGTGAATAGATTACAGTTTCAGACACAAGGTCTGAAAGGAAAGGTCTGGGAGGATGCAGCTGCAAAATAAATGTTAGGTAATCAGAATGGAAAATACAAATAAGACCATTGAGAGTCTTATGGAAAGAGTAAGGGAATAGATGAGAAGGGATGGATGAAAACTATGGAGATAGGAATAGGGCTTCTTAAAGGGACAGAGATGATGTGAGCGACAAGGAGAAAGTTGCTGAATGAAGTGTTAATATAAGAAAACCATTGGCCAGTTTCTGAATTTTGCCAAAAAGTGACTCATCCTTAGAAAAGTGGAAGTTCTGGCTTTTTTATTTGTTTTAAACGTGTTCTGCAATATGATGACTGTCAGACATAGCACTTAGTCCCACTTGATCAAAAAGATAATCAAGACTGGTAATAAAACAGTGAAATGTGGAGAGATCCCTGAATAAAGAATTTCCATCTTCTTTGTTGTCTCTAGCTTTCTGTTTAGGATAGTTATAAAGTCCAGTCCCCCTGCCTGTAAGATTAAAAGCCAAGCTGTCTGAGAGGACAACTAAATTGTCAGGAAGAGTAAGGTGAGATTTTTCTTACCAATAAAGATGTCTAAACTAAAGTATGTCTCAAACATATCGTCTTCAGCTCCGCTTTCACCTAATATGGTAACTGTTGCTGAAAATGAAGAGTTTTTACCTTTCTTCTTTCCTTTATAACAGATTTTTAAAAAATCAGCAAAGTCATGCTTCTCCCAGGTACCCCACACTCTAGCCACAGTGGATCATTGCACTTTTTTAAAAATACAGTATGTATTTTTATTTTTTTAGCTTTGTAATTTGGCTCACATTGTTTCCTCTGCCTCCAATACCCTTTCTTTTCTTTGTGAGCTCCTTCTCATTCTTTAAAACTATATGTGGTAGATGTGACACGTGGTGCCTGTTCCTACACACTCCTCAGAACTACCAAAATTCCTTCCTATGAAAGGTGGACTGGCCATAGTCAGCCGTGTTTGTATTGTAGGATCTGGGTAACCAAGCTAGCCAAGTGCACCTGAAGTGCACACCTGAATGAAGCTGCGCTCATCAAAACACTTGCTGAGGAATCTGGAATAGTCGCTGAGAGGCTAAGAAGTTTGCTGAGCAGAGCTGAACCTGAAGGTCACTTTTACTGGGGACAGAATATATGCCACTTTGTCAAGCCTTAGGTGTGTGAAAATTACAGTACAGCAGAAATCATTAGCAAGCTATGAAGCCAGTCTTCAGAATGGTTTGCATACTGATTTTCATAAGAGGTAGCATTCCAATCCATGTATCCCTTTTTACTTTCTCTACTTTAAATGATTTCTCTTCCTTGAAATAAAAGGGCCTTGAAAAGAAGACAGTTCAAATACCATTGCTTCCCTGAAGCTTTAACAGAGCACCTACAGACCGATTTAATTACTTTTAATCTGTTGTTAGATATTCGTATATATGATACAATATCTTATCATTAATTATGTTTTTTCAATAGTGAAGACCTAAAATTGAGTGCTTACTATAAACTATACATGATGCTAAGTGTTATTATAATGTATGCATTATTCTCACATCAGCACTCTAAAGTTGGCATTCACTCCATATTATTAATGAGGTTCTATCCTTTGCCCAACATCATTAGTGGAAGCAGAGGGAGCCATGATTCCATCCCAAGTCTATCTGATTCCAGGTGCTATGTCTCAAACCACTATATTAAACCAACCCTCAGCACTAATAGTTGTTTGTCATCTCTTGCTAAATGGTGAGTTCCTTGAAGTTAGCATATTATATATGTTGTTTCAGATGTTAGGATAGTACCTATTGAATACCAAAGGCTCAATACACGTTAATTGAATTAAAATTCTCTAGCATTATCCAGATTGTAGTCTCGATTATTTATTTTTTTAAATTTGTTTATTTTATTTTTTTAATTTATTTTTGGTTGTGTTGGGTCTTCGTTGCTGCACATGGGCTTTCTCTAGTTGCGGCAAGCGGGGGCTACCGTTGCTTGCAGTGTGCGGGCTTCTCATTGTGGTGGCCTCTCCTGCTGTGGAGCATGGGCTCTAGGTGTGTGGACTTCAGTAGTTGTGGCACGTGGGCTCAGCAGTTGTGGCTCACGGGCTCTAGAGCACAGGCTCAGTAGTTGTGGCACATGGTCCCATTTGCTCCGTGGCATGTGGGATCCTCCCGGACCAAGGCTTGAACCCGTGCCCCCTGCATTGGCAGGCAGACTCCTAACCACTGCGCCACCAGGGAAGTCCATAGTCTCTGATTATTGATTTGACTGTTTCTAAGCAGTTAACAGTAGGACAAACATAAAGGCCCACATATATACACACATTTGTACAGCCATCAGATACCTAAATTATTGAGATTCTTTATTTTCTATTTCTTCAGTGTGGAGACAAATAATGTATTTTATATTTTGGTACTGTACTCAGTAGTAATTTAGAAAGTATGAAAATTGTAATATAGAACTCAATGGAACACATTTTACACACCTAATGTTAGCTTCATCCATTTCTCTTCGAGACTCTTAAAAAAAAGGTAGTGACATGATAGACGCTGCAGTCAGTGAAGGAAAGTGAAGGAAATTTTAATGATTTTACCTGAAATTTTCATAAGTGGCAATGAGTGGTAATTTTGCCATGCAATAGAAATACTGAAATTGATACAATTTCTAACTGTATAATTATGTTACTAATTCCATGATTGAGTTAATGCAATTTGATTTACCATGGGGAAAGTCCATAAAGTGTTCTGATCTGCTGAAATACGAACAGTCATATTTAGGCTGCATGTCTGTATTTTTCTTTTAAACAGTATATTCCCATCTTCATTCCTATCAGTAGATTTCAGGTTAAACAAAACAAGAAAAAAGGGATGGGGAAATGACTTGTTTGTAATTTTATTTAATAATTACTTTAAAATCAAAGGAATTAGAACAAGTCTACCTTTTTTTTAACATCTTTATTGAAGTATAATTGCTTTACAATAGTGTGTTAGTTTCTGCTATATAACAAAGTGAATCAGCTATACATATACATACATCTCCGTATCTCCTCCCTCTTGCATCTCCCTCCCACCCTCCCTATCGCACTCCTCTAGGTGGATACAAAGCACCAAGCTGATCTCCCTGTGCTATGCAGCTGCTTCCCACTAGCTATCTATTTTACATTTGGTAGTGTACATATATGTTCATGCCACTCTCACTTTGTCACAGCTTACCCTTCCCCCTCCCCATGTCCTCAAGTCCATTCTCTGTGTCTGCGTCTTTATTCCTTTCCTGCCCCTATGTTCTTCAGAACCACATTTTTTTTTTAGATTCCATATATATATATATGTTAGCATACAGTATTTGTTTTTCTCTTTCTGACTTACTTCACTCTGTATGACAGACTCTAGGTCCATCCACCTCACTACAAATAACTCAGTTTTGCTTCTTTTTATGGCTGAGTAATATTCCATTGTATATATGTGCCACATCTTCTTTATCCATTCATCCGATGATGGACACTTAGGTTGCTTCCATGTCCTGGCTATTGTAAATAGAGCTGCAGTGAACATTGTGGTACATGACTTTTTTCAATTATGGTTTTCTCAGGGTATATGCCTAGTAGTGGGATTGCTGGGTCGTATGGTAGTTCTATTTTTGTTTTTTAAGGAACCTCCATACTGTTCTCCATAGTGGCTGTATCAATTTACATTCCCACCAACAGTGCAAGAGGGTTCCCTTTTCTCCACACCCTCTCCAGCATTTATTGTTTGTAGATTTTTTGATGATGGCCATTCTGACTGGTGTGAGGTGATACCTCATTGTGGTTTTGATTTGCATTTCTCTAATGATTAGTGACGTTGAGCATCCTTTCATGTGTTTGTTGGCCACCTGTGTATCTTCTTTGGAGAAATGTCTGTTTAGGTCTTTTGCCCATTTTTGGATCGGGTTGTTTGCTTTTTGATATTGAGCTGCTTGTATATTTTGGAGATTAATCCTAACAAGTCTACCTTTAACTGAATGCCACAGATTACTATTTACTGTAAAATGGATAGGATAGACCTCTTCCCTCTTCCTCCTTTGACACAATTTAGCAAGAGTTTAATCATCACTAGATCAGTGATGAACAGACATCTTGTCATTTTGCCCATGCCACCCCTTATGAGTAGCTACAGCAAGCATGCTTTTTAAATTTGGATTTTCCTACAAAAATGAGTCATTATCTTATCCTCCAACTATATCAGCACATGAACACACACACAGAATCTATACTGATGGCACAATATTTGTTATAACAAAAACACTGGCAACAATTTAAATGTCTCTCGATAATGACTCTTTAAATTACAGTATAGCCATTCCAACATACTACACTCTTTAAGGCAATCATTAAAAGGAATGAGATACCTCTCTGTATTACACAGAATAATCTGCAAGGATGTAAAATAAAAAGTGCAAGGTACAGGGCAGTGTATAGAGTATGCTACCATTTGATAAAATGCTTTGTGAATGCATTCCCAAGTTCATGTATTTTCCATTCAAATAAATTGTTTAAAGTGAAATAATATTCAAGTGTCAGCAGCCACTATCTAAAATGTTTGAGGTTCCTTCAATGATCCTCTTTTGATTTTGGTATTGTGCCTGACTTCCATCTTCCAGCCTCCATTACTAGCTAATAAAGTAACTACAGGGTTTTTTTATATTCTTTTTTCACCTTTATAAATGTGCAGAATTTCTTTTTGATATCCCTTTCTAAGTCTTCAGCTGGATAGGAAGAAGAGGCATCTCTTCTTGGTTGGTTTGTCATTCTCCCATCCGCGTCATGCAATGGGTTGCAAGGAGGGCTACAACCAGGGCTGATGTGCTAACATGTGCAGAGATGGAGCATCTCTGGTCACGGCCAGTTCCGGCATAAATGAAGGAATCCCATAGCCAAGGCCCTTTAAATGATTCCTCCTCTCCCCTCTTGAAACAGAGGCCCTTCTTTCTTCTTTTCGAAAAAAGGGTTTCCTGTTTCCTCTCCTCTGTTGTGCTTTATTGGAGATGGCAGGCCTTAGAACTGGCCTTCCTGGCACATCAGCGAACTAGCACATGTAGAAAAAGACAGTTTCTCCAGGGTGAGGAAGCTGAAACTTCCAAACAAAAGGAATGTAACAGCAGACATCCTGCCAGTTCCCTTCTCAGGGAAGAACCAACCAACCCTTGTGTCCTGTTGGCAAAACTCCTTGAAATTGAACCACTTCCGGGAATACAAAAACAACAAACATTCTAGGACATCTGTGTTATTTAAGGAAACTTTTTAGACAATTTATCAGTCACTGTCCTCTGGAGTCCCTTAAACCCAGCATTTTGTGGTTTTGATGGAGATGTTTGAATATTACAGAATAAGTGTAAACTGGGACAGTTGCTCTCTCCTTCCCCAGTATCAGATTTGTCAGTATCAAAGTTGGCAAATGAAAACACAAAGCCAGTTTAGACTTCATTTCTATGAGTTTTCTTTTAAACAATATACCCCTGTCCTCTTCCAATGAACAGATTTCTGGTTGAGCAAAAACTGAAATGTTCAGTTCATCTAGCAAGAGAAGCAAAGAACAAAATGAGAGAGGATTTGTGATTTTTAGGTAATAATTATTTAAAAATCAAAGTAGTTGGAACCAAGTCTTCCTGGCATGAAGTAGTATTTAAGATACTTCAAGTTGACTAATTTGGTACAAAATCTGCATGTATTTGTCAACTGTATTTACACACACACAAACACACACCACACACATAACAGCCCTCTAAGATCACACTGCCAAAATTTATTTATACTTGTAATATTTCATGGTATTAAAAGTTAAATTTTATTTCAAGCACTATCACAGCCTAGAGATAAATATAATCTAAGCACTGAGAGAGTACATTTTGGAAAATAAGCTAATATTTTCATGATAAATCTTACATACCTATCACTTGTCATTCCAAAAGCTCCTTACATTCTAGATTCCAGAACTAAAAGGGGAAAGGGTTTTGCATTTAAGAAGTATAAGCTGAAAGTATTTATTTCAATTCAATATGGAATAGGCTGAAAGTATTTATTTCAATATAGAGTATTTATCAGAATCAAGATAACAATGTATACAAACATTTACATAACAAGGGGAACAATAGCCAATGCAGCACGTTTAGAAAAATAATTAAAAGTTTTGTTGCATTTACAGGTAAGTGCCACACTGAAAATTTACAACACAGTAATTTACTGCAATCAATGACAGGGGAGTTCCACAAAGAAACAAAGCTCTTACACTCCAGATTTTCGGAAGGTATTATTGGAATGCTTAACTGTAACCGTAGAATTTGTACATCCTTAAGGATTGAGCTCACAAAAGTCACAAACAGTTTTCGTAGCATATATTATGTAAATGGAGTCCACTGTGTTCAGACAGCTGGCTTAGTGTCTCTGACAGGTGTGAAGCCTAGAAGAATTACTGGCTTGATGGTGATCTTTCTGTATCCGGCAAGACAGACCTTCTCCACAGTAACAACGCTGGAATATCTCCAGCCCGTGAGAGCCTTTTCTCCTGTGCTTGGTGCACACTTGACCCTCTTTGAGAACAGGTTTACAGATCTTGGACCAGAAATGTCTAGCACAACACAACCCTGTAGCACAGTCTGATGATCGAAGACAGACAGAACCTTCTTGTCCTAGGAAGAAAATAGGAAAAGTACATGGTCACTGCTAAGCCTGTGTTATTCCATTAAGGTGGAATAAGGTGGATCTGAAAGACACTACTGATGTGCTAACAAAAAAGAATGAGACTTTAGATACTTTAACCTACCTTTGGTATGATACATTTTTGAAGACAGTGTAGTTCTTCTGGAGTACCCATCCAAGGTGCTGTGATCATTACCAAAGCTTTCAATAATGGTTTCCTCAATTTCTTCTCGATTGAAATGATTGTGATCAGAAGGCATACATATTCCTAAGGAAACAGGAGATAGTGATTAACTCCTGAGCTGTAATTTGTTACTGCTAATCGCTGTGACAGTGGCAGTCTTGTTATGCCTGCACCAATTTGAGATACCTCACTGTAGTGAGGTTAATTTAAACACGAGCCAAACTTCCTTCCAAGTGTTAAAGCAAAACTCCCCAGATGGACAGAAGCATCAGTCTGTACACTGTGCACTCACATGTAACATCCCCAATCTAGCCACTTAAAATATTTTCCCACCAACTGCGGTAGTGGCAGTGAAATTTCTGCCCATTTTAATATCACCCTTGGGGTAAGAAAAATAAAATCAGTCACTTAAAAAATTGTTTTTAAAAATAACTTCTCTGCCCTTGGTGCTATATAGGTACTGCCAGACTAAGTTAAGCAAATGCAATGCCTGCTGCCTGGAAGATTACACTCTTTACCACCAGTTACTTTACTGTATAATTTCTATATTACAGAGATTTAGTTAGTTCACCCGGAGTATTACTGGGTCCTAAGGAGGATCACCACCCTTAAGTTTATTTCTGGAGACTTCTTTGGCTGAGTCTACCTCTTGGAGACATTAAACTTTTGTGGATCTGTGGTTGGGGGGAGGAGTACTTATTTTAAGGTAGCAGGAGGTAGAGGCAGAGAAGGATGGAGAAGCCTGGATGTGAGGGCATCAAGATCTTTAAGAACGGCCAGCACAGATAAATTACTCTGTCTTCTGATTGACAACAGTTTGAACAGGGATCTTGAAGGAGAGGCTAGTCTGGCAGAGCTGTGAGAGGCACCATAAGAAAAATGGAAAAGGCAACTAAACGCCCAGTCTGGTTTCCTTGGTCTCTGTATAACTCCACCTCCCTCCCCATCTTCTTTCTCAAAGGGTATCAAGGCTCTCTCTAGACAAATTTTTATGGAAGGGCCCACTCTGAGGTAAGACGTCGTGTTAAGTAATCGAGGGGGCACAAAGGGAGATAAGGAGCTCCAATATCTCTGTACTTCTCTTTGCTCCCTGGTTAAACACTAACCTGAACATTTCAGGGGAACCTCGCACGCTGAACTCCCATTTGCAGGTGATGCCACAGCGTTCTGAAAGCTGAGAGCATTGTCTCGCAACTGTAGGCGCACAAGCGCGGGATGGTTTGAGTCCGAAAGGAAGCTACCCGACTCACCATTTTTGCAGTAATTCCCAGGGCAGCACATAGCGTGACGCATGCAGCGTTTTCGGCGCTTCCTGCAGGAGAGGCAGATTTGCGCGCCTGCACCCGCTCCGCGGGTGGAACTCGCGCAGTACTCATCGGTGCTGCACTTCTCGTCCTCGGTGCACGGGTACGGCTGCGGGAAGGGGGCCAGGAGAGGGTGAGGCACCTGGGCAGCCAGGTACCACACTCCTGGACTCATCATAGTCCCTTTCTGTCCACCTCTCCAAAAGCTGCTGCTGCCCACTGCTCCCAAAGGCAGAGTTTCCAAATGCGCCTTGAACTGCACACAGCACGTTCTACGCCCTCCTCCCCCAATAAGACCTCTTCAGGGTCACAGCGTCCCCAGGTCCCCAAGACCCTTCTCACCTGGTAGTTGTCAATGGTCTGGTACTTGTTGCCGCCCTCGAACAGAATTCCCGGAGCAGCGCTGACTGCGAAGCCTGGGTGCCCGGCAGCGCCGCCCAGCGGTGGGGGCAGGTTCTTGATGGCGTTGGAATTGAGAAGAACCGAGTTCAAGGTGGCACTGACTCTGAACAGAGGGTGACCGCAAAGAGCCGCAGCTACTAGGGTAACCAACACCCGGGCAGCACCCGCTGTGCCCAGAGCCGTCATCTCAGAAGGACTCAAGGGAGACAAAGAGAAAGGAGGAATGTCGCTTTGCAAGCCTGGATCCCACGAAGCTGTGCTGGCGCAGCTGCAGAGCCAGGGTTCCGAGAGCCTCCACCGGTCCCAGAGTCCTGACTGCGGGGCTCTGCTCCGCCACCGCCACCGCGGCTGCCTTTATACTGTGGGCTGTGAGCATTCCGGCCCCTCGGGGGGGGGGTGGGGGAGACAACAAAGCCGGGTTGGGATTTCAAAGCGTTGGGAGGGGCTGGAAGGGGGTGTGTTTGTGTACATGAAGGGGAGCCTTTGACACTCTTCACCCCGCCCCTCCCTTGCGCAGTCGTTCCCCTGCCCAGCTCACCTTCGGGGTGATGGTAATCAGTGAGCATTAGAGGAGACAACTTTAATAAATGCGGGAAGTGGAAGGAACTCGGGTGCCCTTGCCTTGCAGTAGGGTTAGGGGCATGGGATCTCAAATACTTTTCAGTCAGGCATTGTGATATTCTCTGCAAAACCACTTTTCTCCTTTCTTCTTTACGCCGGTACTATTTTTTGTTGTACACACAAATAATATTCAGTATTAAATACAACCAGATCAGTAATTCAAAGTCTCTACCAAAACGTCTCAGCGAGAGGGCCAGGTGGCCCTTGCAAGTTGCTGATTAACCCTTTAGAGTCACGGTTTGCAGATTTGGGGTGAGATCCTCGGTTTTAAGTTCGTTCAATTCCACCCCCCTTCTTCCCCTCCCCCCGCCCCCACGAGAAAAATGTGCAAAGAGAAGGACATTTGCACATCAAACGAGGGTAAGAAGGAAGAACTAATTCTCTTTTGATGGGAAGTTTAGAGAGGGAGGCGAGAGACTGGTGTTTGGACATTAGATCAGGGGTGGAGGGAAGAGGGAAATGACCATCCGATAATCAAGCTATTTAATGTTCTTTGAATCTGAGCAGTCGCGGCAGTAGATGAACTTGATTAGGCAGACGCGCAAGATCAAAGTGGCAGGAGCGAAAGCGGACAGGGTCCAACGGCTGGGTCAGTGGTCCTTCCCTGATTCCCCCTTCTCAGCGGTGGGTTAACGCAGGGAGATAAGAAACCCTTAAGGCTTAGCGCCTTCCTCATTAGTATTTCATATTGCAAAGCTTCTGAACGCCTGTGTTTGATCCCAACTCAGACAGTTCCTGGAATCAGGGAATACCCGCTCTAGGGAGATAAGAGACTAGCTTCTGGAAAGGGGAAGCTGAAAGTGAATTTGTCGTCATGTAAGTCAGTGTATAAAAATAATAAAGTAAGGCTAGTGTGTAAGAATGCCGTCCTGCTCATGCATTGCAAATAATCGATTCAACAAAAACATATTGGAAGCCTAGTGCCCTGGCAATGGGCTATCCTTCACGTTGTTGCCCTCTGGGGGGGTGGGGGTGGGGTGGGGGGGTGGGCGCGGGGGTGCATTGAATACAAATATTCTAACTAAAGTAATAATACAGATAAGAAATGTACACAGTTCTTTTTAAAGCAGGTTGATGTTATAAGTATAAGAAGATGGATAACTGCTATGTGAATTTAGAAAAAGAGATGATTGAATAATCATTGTTGAATGAAAAAGCCTAGGGTGTATTTATTTTGTGCTCCTCTAACCTCCAGGGTATTTATAATCACTCTACATACCGATCTACTATATTGATTACTGGGACCGCCACCAAGTGTAGCCAGTGGTTGTCTTGCAGTAGTATAATAATCCTAAAGTTAAGAGAGGAAGGGGTAGTTTTAAAAACAAATTTGTAATCCTCTGTGTTCTAATTTCTTGGGTTTCAAAGGTCATATTAAGAATATCTTCTAAACAATTATTTAATAATGCCTCTCCTTGCACTGGTGCCCCTCCGCTATCCTAAATTCTATGTGTCCTGTGAAATTTCCTCTGGTTTACTGATAATTCCTCCTTAAAATTCTAACATGGATTAACTTGCACATATTTCTTTAGATTTTGTTAAGAACATGGACAGTAACTTAGACTTGGCTACTACTCTAAAAATTTTTAGAACAAATTGAAATTTGGAAACAAAGGGGAGGTTGTTTATATTGGCTTTTTAAAAATGAGCCTAAGAAAGGAACAAGCCAATACACCTTTTGTTGAGAAGCAGCAATGAACCAGGTCTCCCCTGGGCAGATATGCCATGACCCTCAGCCAGCATGAAGTTTACATAGATGGAGAGGTATTGTAGGGTAAAAAGGTGAAGGCATAGGGGATTTTAGGTGCCATATTATCACCTGCAGAATATTGATAACAATGTCAGTAATCAATGTGTTGAGTACCTTCCGTGTGGTAGAAAGTCTAGAGTCTGTCTTAAATTCTTACAATGTTGAAATGTGGAGAAAGAATCCCATGCCCTTGGGATGGATTAAAATATTTCTTCCTACTCCCATTCTCCTATTGAAATATACAATACGCTTTGCCACACTGAAAGCCAATTTCTTTTCCTCTTTTTGGAAGAGATGGTAAATGTTAAAACATTTAACGAATTTTGTCCATTAAGAACTTGAATTCACAAATGAAACCGCTGTCTAGAGGCCAAAAAAAAAAAAAGTGCAACAGTTTAATCAGTAAAAGGAAAACTTCAACAAAAGGCCTGTTGCATAAATTCAGTCTTGCTCCCTGAACATGTACATCTGTTATGGTCTAATATTAAGCTTAGACAGTCTGCTGTGTTGAGTTAGGGAAGCTAAGGCAAGATTAGGGTTTCATGAGCGGATCCTTCCCCGCTTCCCACGTTCCTCCTGAAGTCATGATTTGAAAGCTAATAATAGTGAATTTGTCAATATCTGAGTTCCTACTATGAGCTAAGCACTGTACGTGGTGCATGTGGTGCTGTGTGAGAAAAGATGAGTACTCAGGTTATCTACCTACAAATAATTTAGAGGGGGGAGGGGAAGTAAGCTCTCAAATTATACAGGAAAGAACTTATGTAGGAGGTCCTCAGAGAGAGCTGGGTCTGTAGCAGGCCAACCCTCTGTTGCAAATGGGAAAACTTAGTTTGTCGATGGAATCTCAATTTGAACATCCTTTTCATGATTGAGTTTGCACAGTGGCCACAAAAGAGCAGGATGAGTAAGGAGATAAAGTGAAGTTCATTGTTCCACCAGCATCCAGTTTAAATTCAGTGAGTGACCATTATATGCAGAATGCTACCCTAGTCCCTTTGGGAATATACCCGCAAAATATTAAAGGCAGCCTTTTTGTCCTCAGAAAGCTTTCTGTCTATAGTAGAGTAGTTGGGGAAACAAATATACCTACGTGGAATGGAGGAAGAGCTTTTCCAAAACAGATTATACTTTGGTACATATTAGGTCATGGGGAAGATTATATTTTGGGACATGTTAGGTCTAGGAATTGTGACCAACAAACCTTGGGGAAGAGAGTGTTCTGATGACTGAGTTTCTCCCGGCAGATAGATGACAGAGGTGATAGAAGTTGGGGCAGGTGTATTTAGTTTATTAGGCCTAGCTTGTTTAGGGAAACCCTGCCTCTTATTTGATCTGGTTTAAATAGAACCATAATTAATGCAGTAAGTTTAATACCGTGGATTAGATTTTAGAATAGGTGGAATGTTTACCAACGTGGAATTGAACCACATAACTCAGGAAGGGCATAACTTGAGCCTTCCTCACATTCTAAGTGCTGTATGTCTGGCATAGAATATTCATCAGCCTCTTCATCCATGAGAGAGACAGGAAAATACACTCCAAAAATCACCATGCTATTTGCAAACTGTTTTCCATCTTTGCTATTTCAGATTCTTACGTAACTGCTACATTTTTTTGCTACATTTTTAATTCATTACCTTCCTCTCTTCCTTTCTTCTTCCTCCCTCTCTCTCTCTCCCTTCCCTCCTTCTTTGCTTCTTTCTCTGTTAAATCAAAGGAAGCAGATCTGTTGCCATTTAATTTTACTTCACTGGGAAACACTGAATAAATGTCATTCCTTATGGTGAGTGTTGCCAACATTTTTGGAGTACTGATCTTGAATTTAGAGTAGGGATTCCTCATTCCTGGGTTTAGTTAAAAAAAAAAAAAATTCTTATGACTTTCTCATTGGCCTTTAAAAGATTTGGGTCTTAATGCTTTTCTTGATGTTAAAAGAGCTTTTAGAGCAGGCCCAAGTTACGACTCCCGAGAGGATGGATTAGGTTTTTCTGCACTCCTCACTCAAAAAAGAAGGGGAGATTTGACAATGATTATGTTTATTTGGTCAGTGGAGATGGCCAGCCCTGATAAATCAGGCTCCATGGTAGCTCTCTACCCTAGCTCAGAAGATGTGTTTTACAGAAGCAGGACATTAAAAGCTCATCTGAGAATAGAGCTCAGAACCCAGAAACTTTTAACTAAAAATCAGAGAGGAACTTTTCTGATGTCCCGCACTCAGAAAGGTCCTGTGGTATGTAGTTACAAGGAGTACAAAACTGCCCTTTAACATTCCCTAAAGGATTTGACATTTCCAGCCATGAAGACAGACCAATGACAGCAGAAGGCAGGATGCAAGATCCTCTTAAAACAGTCTCCAGAGCTAGAGAAAAATCATTTCCTTCCATGTCACTGAGTTCCTCTTATTACCCCCTTTATAATGCAAGCACTTTGCAAGGGTCATGCCCAAGAAAAGTGTTGTGCCGTGGTTTCAGGATTCTGGGGCCGGAACACTGCGCACTGGAGACTGCTACTGTGACAGCCACCAGCTGGCTGGTAAATATGGGAACTTGGTCAAGCCACTTAACTCTCAGTGCCGGTGTTGGTCTTTCACTTTTAAAATGGCGTGGGGGGCTGGTTGGAGAGGTCCCTTCTGACTACAAAAGCATCTTTCTCCCTCCCCTCCCCACCTTTCTCTCTTTCTCTCTCTCTAAGGACTGCCAGGGTATGGCCTTTTGTACTCTGATTAAATAGGCACATCCTGCAAGAGGCCTGTTCTTTCAGGCATCCTAAAGGTACATTTATAATCCCTGACATAAGTACTATATTTTGATTTTTTTTTCATTTTAAAAATTTTTTGTTTATTTATTTTTGGCTGCACTGGGTCTTCATTGCTGCACACGGGCTTTCTCTAGTTGCGGCGAGCGGGGGCTACTCTTCCTTGCGATGCGCGGCCTTCTCATTGTGGTGGCTTCTCTTGTTGCGGAGCATGGGCTCTAGGTACACAGGCTTCAGTAGTTGTGGCTCGTGGGCTCTAGAGTGCAGGCTCAGTAGTTGTGGCACACGGGCTTAGTTGCTCCGCGGCATGTGGGAATCTTCCCGGACCAGGGATTGAACCCATGTTCCCTGCGTTGGCAGGCAGATTCTTAACCACTGTGACAAGAGGGAAGCCCTGTATTTTGATTTTGAAGAAGGCATACAAGGTTTAAGTCTTTGGAAATAAGGTAAATTACTTGAACCAGGTGATATTTTTTAAAAGATATATATATATATAGAGAGAGAGAGAGAGATTTCTAGTTTACATCATACACTCTTTTGGAGGAAATTCAGCAAATACAGAGAGTTCAAAAACAGAAATAAATGCCGTGTGCAAACCCACCACTCAAACGAAACCAGTGTTTACTTTTAGTTTCTACACACACATGCACACAAACACAGGCGCATATATGTGGATGGAAAGCAAGAGAGAAAGAAATATTTTTGATTCATAAAATTGATTGTAATGTTTTAGAGCCGAATTTTTTTTGACAATCACTAAATCTGAGACTAGTGAATTGCAAAGGAACCTTGAGGTGAAAAATAGAAAGCAGGACCTTGATAACACTTTTGTGTCCCGAGACCCGGTCTTAGAATCGCCAGGGAGGGGGCCAGGATATGGGCTAGAAACAGAACTATTAATTTCAGCGGGGAAGAGGAGCGAGGTATAAATTGTGCAAGCATTATTCATCACCCTTAAGTCCCAAAAATAAAAAATAATTTTCGGATGAGTTCAGGAGTAGAGAAGGTTGGAAGGAGGCAAGTTGGGGGAGCTACCAGTTGGGCAGATCCAGAAACCTCCAAACTCGTGCCGTGTGCCCCATACCCAGCCTCTAGCCCTGGATAATTTCCCAGCAGGCAGGCCCCGGGGTGTCCTGCACTTAACCAAGCCACGAATTCCCATTGTTCACGTGCTCCCGGGAGGCTGCTCACGGTGGCTGCACTTTGGTGTCACAACCTGTCGCCAGCATACAGTAGTGTAAAATGAAGCTTGTTTAAAGACTCTCTTTGATGAGTGAAGATCAAACGGCCAGGGGACCCCCGGTCTTAATCAGACTTGAGCCAGGATGGCATTTTCACAAATAGTCCGTTTGCTCGGCTTTGAGCAGACTTTGTGCTCAGCACATTCATCCGGCTGCGGGGCGGGTAATCTCGGCTGAAGCCTCTTGCCTGGTCGCAAATCCATTCACACTACAGTGGCTGCTGTTGGTTTGCTGTGTCAGTGCATGGGCAAATAAATATAGGGCCCTTCTGACTTAATTAAAGTGGGGTGAGAGGAAAGGTGACTGAGAGGAAGATAAAAGCTTCGAGCGACATCAGGCTACCCTGTGTCTGACTGCAAGTGGGAGAAAGCCGCTCTTCCGCTGCCCCCTGGTGGAAGTTCCGTAGAAGTTCTTCATAGGGAGGATACAAATGATCTATTAATCACGCGATTTACTCTTGAGATTTATTCTCCAGGTTCAGTTATTTGCATATTGTATACCTTCTTCATGTTTCAGCATCTTCGAAGTTGAATAATATCTTGTACTTCTTAATATTCCACACAATTGCTTGTTCACAGAATAATTTAACTCTTCACAAATTAGAATTAAAATGACAACTGGGATCCAAGACATAGCTTCTTAATAAATGTTCATTTTGTTCGATTGAAGTTGAAAGTCTCTATATTGCATTCCTAGATAAAAATGTCAAGGTATACAGATAGTTATAAATATTCTATTATAGGTAATCCTAGGCCAAATAAATACTTTGTTTAACATCTTTACTGGAGTATAATTTCTTTAGTTTCCACAGTATAACAAAGTGAATCAGCTATACATACACATATATCCCCATATCTCCTCCCTCTTGCGTCTCCCTCCCACCCTCCGTATCCCACCCCTCTAGGTGGACACAAAGCACCGAGCTGATCTCCCTGTGCTATGTGGCTGCTTCCCACTAGCTATCTATTTTACAAGGCCAAATAAATCTTAAGAAAGCTCCTATATATATATATATATATATATATATATATAAAGCTATTCAGTGAGAATAAAATTTTAAAAGAATATTAATTTTTCATATATTTGAATGAGAAAATAGTAACCATTTCAGAGTTCCATGTTCAAAAAGAAGATACAAACTTATAGGCTTATGTAAAATAAGTTATAGTACACTAATATCAGTACTTTCATTTCTTTAAAGCCAACATGTTATACAAGTAGAAAAAGAACAGTAGAAAAATTAATAAAACACATGCTAGAAATGCACCTCCTACATAATATATGTAGCTGTTAAAATTATTATTGGTAGTTATTTATTGTTGTTATTTAACAGTTAATAATTCTAAACTACTCCCCAATTTTTTCTTATAACTCATTTTCCTTAAACAGAAGTCCTGGCAGAAAAAAATGTTCTACTACTAGAATTTCTTTTAACGAGTAAAGGATTCTGGAAGATATGTGAGAAACACTATCTCTAAACATTCAATTCAAGAAATATGTTTGTGTACTAAATTCTTAGCTATGTTAGATGCTAAGCATAAAATTGTACACTATTATTTCAGTATTATAATCTAAAATATATTTACAAGAATGACTTTAAGGTAAGAAGCAAATTGACCTCAATCGACCTTTTCAAAATGTCATTGTTTAATTAGACCCTCTCCACAAGTTTTGATTGGGCTATGTTTTCCACCAGTATCTTTATTTTCTTCTCACAATATTATTTTGATACAGCTGATTCTATTTACAACAAGAAAGGCACTCTTTAAAGTGAGCTCTAAGTTTAAAAACAAGTGAAAAGCATTTTGCAAATATCAACAGTTTTGTGAATTCAGCTTAGGCACAAGTTTACTTAGAAGGTATGGAAGTGTCATGCAGAGAATCTAGTGCCTAATTAGCTTTCTATTAAAAGCATATCCCCCTATCACTTTCTGCTAATATCATTTACTACTGTCATTTGCATTTGCTAATAATTTTAACGGGACTGTGGCTAGAGCTGTGAAGTCTAAAGCTAAGTCTAAAGCTAAGTCTAAAGCTAAGTGTAAAGCTGTATTTAGTTTACTTCGTTTTTAGAGTTGTTGATTTGCAGGCGAAGTCCTAAATTTATCTGGAAAATTACCTTGCTGTGGTTTTATTAATAGCTGAGATTAGAAAACAAGTAAGTTAATAGGTAAGTAAAAAATAAATGGAGCTTTTACCTGCAAGTGTATGAGAAATAGGAGAGCTTACCATTATGAAGTATTTCCATCACACAGGTGCAACTGATGTAAATAACCTCAAGAACATAGATGAATAGTCGAAGTAAAACACTTAAGAAGTGATGCGTTTTGCATATTTACTACCTTGTTTTTAAAGATATAATTTATTTAATTGTAAATTTATGTACTTTAATTTTTAAAAATGGCAATCTCTGGGCATTTCATTACATGAAAGTTAGTTTCACCAGACTCAAATTTACCACACGGTGTTTGTTCTCAAGGCAAACACAGCTTCAGTAACCCACTCACTTCTCATGGTTCCTTTCCCTTAGATTTTGTCTATTTACCTATTTCTTAATCTGTTGTCAACCTTTCAAGACTTTTAAGAAGAATAAAATATATATATATACTTAGTATTTACATTTCTTTTTTCAGTAGGAGGGTAGGTTTGAGTAACCCAATCTGCCATTTCCCCTGAAATGAAAGTTCTTTAACTTAAAAAAATTATATAAATGCTATCAGACTGTTAATCATGCAATTTTTTCACTCAGCATTGCTTGTGAGATTCATCCATGTTAAATTTAGTTAATACATGTCTTTTCACTTCAGTATAATATTCTATGGTCTGAATATACCACATTTAATGGCCTATGATCCAGGTGATGAATATTTTTATTTTTAAATTTTTCACTATTTCCAAATCTTCTGTGGGCATCCTTACACATATCTCCTTGTGAACATTTGTGAAATTGTTCCTAGGAAATATAACAATGAGTAGAGGTACTGAGTTGTAAAATATAGACATTTTCAACTTTAAGTATTACAAAATTCTTCAAAGTTGTAGTAATTCACATTTGTACCAGGAACATGCAGGAATTTTGCATTGCTCCACATTTTGACCAACATTTTTTATTTTAAATTTTAATTTGCAAATCAGCTGGATGGAAATGGCTTCATTTAATTTTTAAACTTACAGTTATTGATTATTAATGATGTAATACCCCTTAGGCTAAATAATGTTGATACACAAACCAGACAAGAACAGTTCAAGAAAGGGAAATTACAGGCTACTCTCTTGAAATCATAGACACAAAAATCTGAAATATAACATTGAAAATTAAAAATACCAGTGTTTTAAAATTATATGTCATGACAAAGTTGAATTAATGCCACAGAAGCACTGGTGCTTTAATATTAGAAATCCATAGCATCTTCTGACAAGTATATTGCAAAAACAGGTTAAGAAGAAAACCATGTGACCATTCCAAGACATGCTGAAAAGGAATTTGATGCAATTCAATAGCTGGTCATAATTTTTTTTTTTTTTTTTTTTTTTTGCGGTACGCGGGCCTCTCACTGTTGTGGCCTCTCCCGTTGCGGAGCACAGGCTCCGGACGCGCAGGCTCAGTGGCCATGGCTCACGGGCCCAGCCGCTCCGCGGCATGTGGGATCTTCCCGGACTGGGGCACGAACCCGTGTCCCCTGCATCGGCAGGCGGACTCTCAACCACTGCGCCACCAGGGAAGCCCGCTGGTCATAATTTTTAAAAAGATTGACAAACTAAAAACTTTTTAACATAATGTGTATGTATATAAAACCTATATCAAACATCTAATAAAATTTAAAATCTGGATAAAGGAAAGAATGCCAAATGTAATTTTATTTTATATTTATTTAAATCCTAGTCAGCCCATTACTTCAAGGAAAAAAATGATTGGAACTAAGAAGAATGAAATAAAACATTTTATTATTCAGAGATGATGGTATTATCTTCAGAAATAACGTAAGAGATAGACAAATGAATTAGCAAAATTTCAGCAAGGATGCTGGACATAAGATAAAATGTACAAAAAAGGATTGAATTTCTCTGTGCCAATGAAAGAGTTCAAGTGTTCAAGAATATAACATTTTTAAAATGTTCTTTAAATAGTAACAAAAGATGTTCATGGATTCTATTATAAAATGTTTTAAAGAATTTTAAAAAATGTAAATAATAAAGAGGTATAAATATCCATGAGTGAAAAATAAGTCCATGGGTGGAAAAAGTTAGTATAATAAGGTTATAATTGCTCCTCCAAATTAATCTATAAATTCAAAGTAGTTCTAATCAAAATCCTAAAAGAAGTTTTTATGAAATTTGACCATCTATTTAATATTTATATGGAAAAAAAAGACTATAGCTAAGACAATTGTAAAAACAGTAACAAAGGCAGGGAGGGAGATGCCCAATAAGATATAAAGAATGTTTATAAAACTATGTTAATTAAACAGTAGTACTGCTGAGAGGGGCAAATATATGTAGACTTCCAATTTTCTCCCATATATTTTCTTTTATATGTATATATGGATGAACGAACTAGAAAAAAATGGTCATCTCTATGGAAAAATAGAAGTAAAACAGAGTCCTACATATTTAAAAAATTTATTCCAGTGACATTAAAGACCTAATGTAAATAGCAAGTTTTAGAATTTTCAGAGGTAAATAATAAGAGTCTGTCTCTGTATCCTTACAACTTCACAAAGGAGTCTTATAAAGGAAGACACAACTCATAAACTACATAGGAACATATTGGTAATTTGACCACACACAAAAAAGAAAACTTCCTTAAGAAGACATTAAAAGGAAGGTAAAGAGAAGATATTTGCAATATATATAACTTACCATATATATTGCAATCATTGATTAATTTTTAATTACACTAATTTTCCCTATTCTTAGTCTATACATAAAAAGATAAGTGAGAAGATAATGCTGTTTTTCTCCTTTAAGTGATGAGTGATACAAATAGGTTATTATTATTTTTTAAAGTTATACCACCTTTGTGTTTTTGAGATAAAGCCAAGTTGGCTACTTTTAACATGATACATAGTTCGATTAGTTTTGCTAATTTCTTTTAAATTCAATTTTTATTTTATATTATAGTTGATTTACAATGTTGTCTTAGTTTCAGGTGTACAGCTAGGTGATTCAGTTATACATATGCATATATCCATTCTTTTTCGATTCTTTTCCCATATAGGTTGTTACAAAATATTAAGTAGGGTTCCCTGTGCTATACAGTAGGTCCTTGTTGATTATCTATTTTATATATAGTAGTGTGTATATGTTAATCCCAAACTCCTAATTTATCCCTCTCCCTCCAGGTTTTCCCTTTGGTAACCATAAGTTTGTTTTCAAAGTCTGTGAGTCTGTTTCTATTTTGTAAATAAGTTCATTTGTATCATTTTTTCTTTAGATTCCACATAAAAGTGATATCATATGATAAGTGATATCATTTGATATTTGTCTTTCTCTGACTTAGTATGATAATCTCTAGGTTCATCCATGTTGCTGCAAATGAAACTATTTCATTCATTTTTATGGCTGAGTAAAATTCCATTGTGCCACATGTACCACACCTCCTGTATCCATTCCTCTATCAGTGGACATTTAGGTTGCTTCCATGTCTTGGCTATTGTAAATAGTGCTGCAGTGAACATTGGGGTGCATGTATCTTTTCGAATTACAGTTTCCTCTGAATATATGCCCAGGAGTGAAATTGCCAGATCATATGGAAGCTCTATTTTTAGTTTTTTAAAAGAACTTCCATACTGTTCTCCATAGTGGTTGTACCAATTTACATTACCATCAACTGTGTAGTAGGGTTCCCTTTTCTCCACACCCTCTCCGGCGTTTATTGTTTGTAGATTTTTTGTTGATGGCCATTCTGACTGGTGTGAGGTGATACCTCATTGTAGTTTTGAATTGGATCTCTCTAATAATTAGTGATGTTGAGCATGTTTTCACGTGCTTTTTGGCCATCTGTATTCCATCTTAGAAGAAATGTCTATTTAGGTCTTCTTCTGCCCATTTTTTGATTGGGTTGTTTGTTTTTGTTTGATATAAGGCCTCATGAGCTGTTTGTATATTTTGGAGGTTAATCCCTTTTCAGTTGCTTCATTTGCAAATATTTTCTCCCATTCTGTGGGCTGTCTTTTTGTTTTGTTTAGGGTTTTCTTTGCAGAGCAAAAGCTTTTAAGTTTAATTAGGTCCCGTTTGTTTGTTTTTAATTTCATTACTCTAGGGGGTGGATCCAAAATGATATTGCTGTGAATTATGTGAAAGAGTGTTCTGCCTATGTTTTCCTCTGAGAGTTTTGTAGTATCCCATCTTACATTTAGGTCTCTAATCCATTTTGAGTTTATTTTTGTGTATGGTGTTAGAGAGTGTTGCAATTTCATTCTTTTACATGTAGCTGTCCAGTTTTCCCAGAACCACTTATTGAAGAGACTGTCTTTTCTCCACTGTATATTCTTGCCTCCTTTGTCATAGATTAATTGACCAGAGGTGCGTGGGTATATTTCTGGGCTTTCTATCCTTTCCATTGATCTATATTTCTGTTTTTGTGACAGTACCATACTGTTTTGATTACTGTAACTTTGCAATATAGTCTGAACTGAAGAAGTCTGATCCCTCCAGATACATTTTTCTTTCTCAGGATTGTTTTGGCTATTCAAGGTCTTTTGTGTCTTCATACAAATTAAAAAATTTTTTGTTCTAGTTCTGTTAAAAATGCCATTGGTAATTTGATAGGGATTGCATTTAATCTGTAGATTGCCTTGGATAGTATAATCATTTTTTAAAAATTGATTCATAGCAGTGGGTTTATCATATATGGTCTTTATTATGTTGAGGTATGTTCCCTCTATGCCCATGTTCTGGAGAGTTTTTTTTATCATAAATGGGTAATAAATTTTGTCAAAAGCTTTTTCTGCATGTATTGAGATGATCATATTGTTTTTATTTTTCAATTTGTTGCTGTGGTGTATCACACTGATTGATTTGCAGATATTGAAAAATCCTTGCATCTCTGGGATAAATCCCACTTGATCATGGTGTATGATCCTTTTAGTATATTGTTGGATTCGGTTTGCTAGTATTTTGTTGAGGATTTTTGGGTCTATGTTCATCAGTGATATTGGCCTGTAATTTTTTTTGTGATACCTTTGTCTGGTTTTGGTATCAGGGTGATGGCGGTCTCATAGAATGTGTTTGGGACTGTTCCTTCCTCTGCAATTGTTTTGGAAGAGTGTCAGAAGGATAGGTGTTATCACTTCTGTAAATGTTTGATGGAATTCACCTGTGAAGCCATCTGGTCCTTACTGTTGTTTATTGGAAATTTTTAAATCATAGTGTAAATTTCAACACTTGTGATAGATCTGTTCATATTTTCTATTTATTCCTGGTTCAGTCTTGGGAGACTGTACCTTTCTGAGAATTTGTCCAATTCTTTTAGGTCGTCTATTTTATTGGCATATAGTTGCTTGTAATAGTCTCCTATGGTCGTTTGTATTTCTGTGGTGTCAGTTGTAATTCTCCTTTTTAATTTCTCATTTACTGATTTGATCCCTTTCCCTTTTTTTCTTGGTGACTGTGGATAATGGTTTATCAATTTCGTTTATCTTTTCAAAGAACCAGCTTTTAGTCTCCATGATCTTTTCTGTTGTTTTCTTTGTCTCCATTTCTTTCTGCTCTGATGTTTATGATTTCTTTCCTTCCACTAACTGTGGGTTTTGTTTGTTCTTCTTTCTCTAGTTGCCTTAGTTGTAAGTTTAGGTGGTTTATTTGAGATTTTTCTTGTTTCTTGAGATAAGATTATATTACTATAATATTC
This sequence comes from Globicephala melas, assembly GCF_963455315.2. Taxonomy (NCBI): domain Eukaryota; kingdom Metazoa; phylum Chordata; class Mammalia; order Artiodactyla; family Delphinidae; genus Globicephala; species Globicephala melas. Next base: position 39,964,543 of record NC_083329.1, on the reverse strand, counting down.
TCTCTTAGAACTGCTTTTGCTGCATTCCATAGCTTTTGGATTGTCATGTTTTCATTTTCATTTGTGGGTATTTTTTAATTTCCTCTTTGATTTCTTCAGTGATACATTGTTTAGTAACATTGTTTAACCTCCACGTGTTGTGACTTTTACAGTTTTTTTCTTGTAGTTTATTTCTCATCTCATAGCATTGTGCTCACAAAAGATGTTTGATATGATTTCAATTTTTTAAATTTATTAAGGCTTGCTTTGTGGCCCAGCATTTGATCTGTCCTGGAGGATGTTCCATGTGCACTTGAAAAGAATATGTATTCTGCTGCTTTTGAATGGAATGCACATTTGGATGGAATGTATATTGTAGGTTTTCAATTTGAGGTTCCTGAGAGGTTTTGATATAGCAGTCTATATATATAAAAGATTGTTTTAAGTTGCTGGTCTCCTAATTTCAAATGCATTTACAGTATCGTGCATTTGTACTCTCCTTTTCTCATGATTGCTGGTTTTGATATAAAATTTGTGTGGGGATGACTTCATACCTTTACTGTCTGTTCACCTTTACCAGTTAGCTTTCCTATTCATAATTTTCTTGTTTCTAGTCTTGTCCTTTTCTTTTCCATGTAGAGAAGTTCCTTTAGCAAATTGTAATGCTGGTTTGGTTGTGCTGAATTCTCTTAGCTTTTGATTCTCTGTAAAACGTTTCATTTTTCTGTCGAATCTGAATGAGAACCATGCTTGGTAAAGTATTCTTGATTGTAGGTTTTTTCCTTTCATCACTTTAAATATATTGTTCCACTCCCTTCTGGCTTGCAGAGGTTCTGCTGAATTATCAGCTGATAACCTTATGAGGATTCCCTTGTATGTCATTTGTTGTTTTTCCCTTTTTGCTTTTAGTATTTTCTGTTTTTCTTTAATTTTTGTCAGTTTGATTAATATTTGTCTGATGTGTTCCTCCTTTGGTTTATCCTGTATGGGACTCTCTGTGCTTTCTGAACTTGAGTGAATATTGCCTTTCCCATGTTAGTAAATTTTTCAGCTATAATCTCACATATTTTCTTGGGCCTTTTCTCTCTCTCCTCTCCTTCTGGGACCCCTATAATGTGAATGTTGGTACATTTAATATTGTCCCAGAGGTCTCTTTTACTGTCCTCATTTCCTTTCATTCTTTTTTCTTTATTTTGTTCCACCAATCTGTCTTCCAGCTCACTTATTCATTCTTCTGCCTCATTTCTTCGGCTATTGATGCCTTCTAGTGTATTTTTTTTAAAGATCTTTATTAGAGTATAATTGCTTTAAAATGGTGTGTTAGTTTCTGCTTTATAAAAAAGTGAATCAGTTATACATATACATATGTACCCATATCTCTTCCCTCGTGCATCTCCCTCCCACCCTCCCTATCCCACCCCTCTAGGTGGTCACAAAGCACCGAGCTGATCTCCCACTGCTATGCGGCTGCTTCCCACTAGCTATGTATTTTACGTTTCTAAGTGTATATATGTCCATGTCACTCTCTCACTTGGTCCCAGCTTACCCTTCCCTCTCCCCATATCCCAAGTCCATTTTCCAGTAGGTCTGCATCTTTATTCCTGCCTTGCCCCTAGGTTTTTCTGACCATTTTCTTTCTTTGTTTCTTTCTTTTTTAGATTCCATATTTATGTGTTAGCATATGGTATTTATTTTTCTCTTTCTGACTTACTTCACTCTGTATGACAGTCTCTAGGTCCATCCACCTCACTACAAATAACTCAGTTTCGTTCCTTTTTATGGCTGAGTAATATTCCATTGTATATATGTGCCAAATCTTCTTTATCCATTCATCTGTTGATGGACACTTAGGTTGCTTCCATGTCCTGGCTATTGCAAATAGAGCTGCAATGAACATTTTGGTACATGACTCTTTTTGAGTTACGGTTTTCTTATGGTATATGCCCAGTAGTGGGATTGCTGGGTCATATGGTAGTTCTACTTTTAGTTTTTTAAGGAACATCCATACTGTTCTCCATAGTGGCTGTATCAATTTACATTCCCAACAGTGGTGCAAGAGGGTTCCCTTTTCTCCACACCCTCTCCAGCATTTATTGTTTCTAGATTTTTTGATGATGTCCATTCTGACTGGTGTGAGATGATATCTCATTGTAGTTTTGATTTGCATTTCTCTAATGATTAATGATGTTGAGAATTCTTTCATGTGTTTGTTGGCAGTCTGTATCTCTTCTTTGGAGAAATGTCTATTTAGGTCTTCTGCCCATTTTTGGATTGGGTTGTTTGTATTTTTGTTACTGAGCTGCATGAGTTGTTTGTATGTTTTGGAGATTAATCATTTGTCAGTTGCTTCATTTGCAAATATTTTCTCCCATTCTGAGGGTTGTCTTTTCGTCTTGTTTCAGGTTTCCTTTGCTGTGCAAAACCTTTTAAGTTTCATTAGGTCCCATTTGTTTATGGAGGTGGGTCAGAAAGGATCTTGCTGTGATTTATGTCATAGACTGTTCTGCCTATGTTTTCTTCTAAGAGTTTGATGGTGTCTGGCCTTGCATTTAGGTCTTTAATCCATGTTGAGTTTATTTTTGTGTACAGTGTTAAGGAGTTTTCTAATTTCATTGTTTTACATGTAGCTGTCCAGTTGTCCCAGCACCACTTATTGAAGAGGCTGTCTTTTCTCCACTGTATATTCTTGCCTCCTTTATCAAAGATAGGGTGACCATATGTGTGTGGATTTATCTCTGGGCTTTCTATCCTGTTCCATTGATCTATATTTCTATTTTTGTGCCAGTACCATACTGTCTTGATTACTGTAGCTTTGTAGTATAGTCTGAAGTCAGGGAGCCTGATTCCTCCAGCTCCGTTTTTCTTTCTCAAGATTGTTTGGCTATTTGGGGTCTTTTGTGTTTCCACACAAATTGTGAAATTTTTTGTTCTAGTTCTGTGAAAAATGCCAGTGGTAGTTTGATAGGGAGTGCACTGAATCTGTAGATTGCTTTGGGTAGTAGAGTCATTTTTACAATGTTGATTCTTCCAATCCAAGAACATGGTATATCTCTCCACCTGTTTCTATAATCGTTAATTTCTTTCATCGGTGCCTTATAATTTTCTGCATACAGGTCTTTTGTCTCCTTAGGTAGGTTTATTCCTAGATATTTTATTCTTTTTGTTGCAGTGGTAAATGGGAGTGTTTTCTTGATTTCACTTTCAGATTTTTCATCATTAGTGTATAGGAATGCAAGAGATTTCTGTGCATTAATTTTGTATCCTGCTACTTTACCAAATTCATTGATAAGTTCTAGTAGTTTTCTGGTAGCATCTTTAGGATTCTCTATGTATAGTATCATGTCACCTGCAAACAGTGACAGCTTTACTTCTTCTTTTCCAATTTGGATTCCTTTTATTTCTTTTTCTTCTCTAATTGCTGTGGCTAAAACTTCCAAAAGTATGTTGAATAAGAGTGGTGAGAGTGGGCAACCTTGTCTTGTTCCTGATCTTAGTGGAAATGCTTTCAGTTTTTCACCATGGAGGATGATGTTGGCTGTGGGTTTGTCATATATGGCCTTTATTAAATTGAGGAAATTTCCCTCTATGCCTACTTTCTGGAGGGTTTTTCTCATAAATGGGTGTTGAAATTTGTCAAAACCTTTCTCTGTGTCTATTGAGATGATCATATGGTTTTTCCCCTTCAGTTTTTTAATATGGTGTATCACGTTGATTTGCATATATTGAAGAATCCTTGCATTCCTGGGATAAACCCCACTTGATCATAGTGTATGATCCTTTTAATGTGCTGTTGGATTCTGTTTGCTAGTATTTTCTTGAGGATTTTTGCTTCTGTGTTCATCAGTGATATTGGCCTGTAGTTTTCTTTCTTTGTGACATCTTTGTCTGGTTTGGGTATCAGAGTGATGGTGGCCTCGTAGACTGAGTTTGGGAGTGTTCCTCCCTCTGCTATATTTTGGAAGATTTTGAGAAGGACAGGTGTTAGCTCTTCTCTAAATGTTTGATAGAATTCGCCTGTGAAGCCATCTGGTCTTGGGCTTTTGTTTGTTGGAAGATTTTTAATCACACTTTCAATTTCAGTGCTTGTGTCTGGTCTGTTCATATTTTCTATTTCTTCCTGGTTCAGTCTCGGAAGGTTGTGCATTTCGAAGAATTTGTGCATTTCTTCCAGGTAGTCCATTTTATTGGCATATAGTTGCTTGTAGTAATCTTTCACGATCCTTTGTATTTCTGAAGTTTCAGTTGTTAATTCTCCCTTTTCATTTCTCATTCTATTGATTTGAGTCTTCTCCCTTTTTTCCTTGACAAGTCTGGCTAATGGTTTATCAATTTTGTTTATCTTCTCAAAGAACAAGCTTTTAGTTTTATTGATCTTTGCTATCGTTTCCTTCATTTCTTTTTCATTTATTTCTAATCTCATCTTTATGATTTCTTTCCTTCTGCTAACTTTGGCGGTTTTTTTGTTCTTCTTTCTCTAATTGCTTTAGGTGTAAGGTTAGATTGTTTATTTGAGATGTTTCTTGTTTCTTAAGGTAGGATTGTATTGCTATAAACTTCCCTCTTAGAACTGCTTTTGCTGCATCCCATTGGTTATGGGTTGTTGTGTTTTCATTGTCATCTGTTTCTAGGTATTTTTAGATTTCCTCTTTGATTTCTTCAGTGGTCACTTGGTTATTAAGTAGTGTATTGTTTGGCCCCCATGTGTTTGTGTTTTTTACAGAAATTTTCCTGTAATTGACATCTAGTCTCATAGCATTGTGGTCGGAAAAGATACTTGATACAATTTCAATTTTCTTAAATTTACCAAGGCTTGATTTGTGACCCAAGATATGATCTATCCTGGAGAATGTTCCATGAGCACTTGAGAAGAATGTGTATTCTGTTGTTTTTGGATAGAATGTCCTATAAATATCAATTAAGTACATGTTGTTTAATGTGTCATTTAAAGCTTGTGTTTCCTTATTTTCATTTTGGATGATCTGTTCATTGGTGAAAGTGGGGTGTTAAAGTCCTCTACTATGATTGTGTTACTGTCGATTTCCCCTTTTATGGCTGTTAGTGTTTTCCTTATGTGTTGAGGTGCTCCTATGTTGAGTGCATAAATATTTACAATTGTTATATCTTCTTATTGGATTGATCCCTTGATCATTACATAGTGTCCTTCTTTGTCTCTTGTAATAGTCTTTGTTTTAAAGTTTATTTTATCTGATATGAGAATTGCTACTCCAGCTTTGTTTTCCGTTTGCATGGAATATCTTTTTCCATTCCCTCACTTTCAGTCTATATGTGTTGCTAGGTTTGAAGTGGGTCTCTTGTAGACAGCATATATACGGGTCTTGTTTTTGTATCCATTCAGCCAGTCTATGTCTTTTGGTTGGAGCACTTAATCCATTTACATTTAAGGTAATTATCAATATGTATGTTCCTATTACCATTTTCTTAATTGTTTTGGGTTTATTATTGTAGGTCTTTTCCTTCTCTTGTGTTTCCTGCCTAGAGAAGTTCCTTTAGCATTTGTTGTAAAGCCGGTTTGGTGGTGCTGAATTCCCTTAGCATTTGCTTGTCTGTAAAGCTTTTAATTTCTGCATCAAATCTGAATGAGATCCTTGCTTGGTAGAGTAATGTTGGTCGTAGGTTTTTCTCCTTCATCACTTTAAATACGTCCTGCTACTCCCTTCTGGCTTGCAGAGTTTCTGCTGAAAGATCAGCTGTTAACCTTTTGGGGATTCCCTTATGTGTTATTTGTTGTTTTTACCTTGCTGTTTTAATATTTGTTCGTTGTATTTAATTTTTGATAGTGTGATTAATGTGTCTTGGTGTGTTTTTTCTCCTTGGATTTATCCTGTTTGGGACTCTCTGTGCTTCCTGGACTTGATTAACTATTTCCTTTCCCATATTAAGGAAGTTTTCAACTATACTCTCTTCAAATATTGTCTCAGTCCCTTTCTTTTTCTCCTCTTCTTCTGGAACCCCTATAATTCGAATGTTGGTGTGTTTAATGTTGTCCCAGAGGTCTCTGAGACTGTCCTCAATTCTTTTCATTCTTTTTACTTTATTCTGCTCTGCAGTAGTTATTTCCACTATTTTATCTTCCAGGTCACTTATCCGTTCTTCTGCCTCAGTTATTCTATTGATCCCTTCTAGAGAATTTTTAATTTCATTTATTGTGTAGTTCATCACGTTTGTTTGCTCTTTAGTTCTTCTATGTCCTTGTTAAACATTTCTTGTATTTTCTCCATTCTATTTCCAAGACTTTTGATCATCTTTACTATCATTATTCTGAATTCTTTTTCAGGTGGACTGCCTATTTCCTCTTCATTTGTTAGGTCTGGTGGGTTTTTGCCTTGCTCTTTCATCTGCTGTGTGTTTTTCTGTCTTCTCATTTTGCTTAACTTACTGTGTTTGGGGTCTCCTTTTCGCAGGCTGTAGGTTCATAGTTTCTGTTGTTTTTGGTGTCTGTCCCCAGTGGCTAAGGTTGGTTCAGTGGGTTATGTAGGCTTCCTGGTGGAGGGGACTAGTGCCTGTGTTCTGGTGGATGAGGGTGGATGTTGTCTTTCTGGTGGGCAGGTCCAAGTCTGGTGGTGTGTTTTGTGGTGTCTGTGGCCTTATTATGATTTTAGGCAGCCTCTGCGCTAATGGATGGGGTTGTGTGCCTGTCTTGCTAGTTGTTTGACATAGGGTGTCCTGCACTGTAGCTTGCTGGTCATTGAGTGGAGCTGGGTTTTGGCGCTGAGATGGAGATCTCTGGGAGATTTTTGCCGTTTGATATTACATGGAGGTGGGAGGTCTCTTGTGGACCAGTGTCCTGAACTTGGCTCTACTACCTCAGTGGCACAGCCCTGACACCTGGCTGGAGCACCATGAGCCTGTCCTCCACACGGCTCAGAATAAAAGTGAGGAAAAAAAAGAAAGAAGAAGTTAAAATAAAATTAAATAAAGTAAAATAAAAAAATAAAGTTATTAAAATGAAAAATAAAAAATAATAAGAAAGTTTATTTAAGTAATTAAAAAAAAAGTGGACAGACAAAACCCTAGGACAAATGGTAAAAGCAAAGCTATACAGACAAAATCACACACAGAAGCATACACATACACACTCACCAAAAGAGAAAAAGGGAAAAAATATATATATATATCTTTGCTTCCAAAGTACACCTCCTCAATTTGGGATGATTCATTGTCTATTCAGGTATTCCACAGATGCAGGTATATCAGGTTGATTGTGGAGATTTAATCTGCTGCTCCTGAGGCTGCTGGGAGACATTTCCCTTTCTCTTCTTTGCCCAGCTCCCGGGATTCAGCTTTGGATTTGGACCTGCCTCTGCATGTAGGTCGCCTGAGGGCATTTGTTCTTTGCTCAGACAGGACAGGGTTAAAGGAGCAGCTGATTCGGGGGCTCTGGCTCACTCAGGCCGGGGGGAAGGAAGGTTGCGGATGCGGGGCACGCCTGCGGCGGCAGAGGCCAACATGACGTTGCACCAACCTGAGGCGTGCCGTGTGTTCTCCCGGGAAAGTTGTCCTTGGATCCCGGGACTCTGGCAGTGGTGGGCTGTACAGGCTCCCCGGAAGGGAGGTGTGGATAGTGGCCTGTGCTTGCTCACAGGCTTCTTGGTGGCGGCAGCAGCGGCCTTAGCGTCTCATGCCCGTCTCTGGGGTCCGTGCTTATAGCCGCGGCTCACGCCCGTCTTTGGAGCTCCTTTAAGCAGCGTTCTTAATCCCCTCTCCTCGCGCACCAGGAAACAAAGAGGGAAGAAAAAGTCTCTTGCCTCTTTGACAGCTCCCAGACTTTTTCCCGGACTCCCTCCAGGCTAGCTGTGGCGCATTAGCCCCCTTCAGGCTGTGTTCACACCACCAACCCCAGTCCTCTCCCTGGGATCCGACCAAAGCCCAAGCCTCAGCTCCCAGCCCCGCCTGCCCCGGCAGGTGAGCAGACAAGCTTCTCGGGCTTGTGAGTGCTGGTCGGCACTGATCCTCTGTGCAGGAATGTCTCTGCTTTGCCCTCTGCACCCATTGCTGTGCTCACCTCCATGGCTCTGAAGCTTCCCCCATCCGGCACCTGCAGTCTCCACCCGTGAAGGGGCTTCCTAGTGTGTGGAAACCTTTCCCCCTTCACAGCTCCCTCCCACTGGTGCAGGTCCCATCCCTATTCTTTTGTCTCTGTTTATTCTTTTTTCTTTTACCCTACCCAGGTACGTGGGGAGTTTCTTGCCTTTTGGGAGGTCTGAGGTCTTCTGCCAGCGTTCAGTAGGTGTTCTGTAGGAGCCGTTCCACATGTAGATGTATTTCTGATGTATTTGTGGGGAGGAAGGTGGTCTCTGCATCTTACTCTTCCACCATCATGAAGCTCTTCTCTAGTAAGAATCTGGCCTGCAGTCCCAGGGACTGTCGCAGCTTCGGCTAGTGGAGCTCCTCCAGAGCCAGCAGCCTCAGTGAGGCCTCCCTCCCCTCGGGCTCCAGGGCAGTTCAGTGACGGCGGAGGGACTAGACCCTGAGCCAGGAGTTCTAGCTCTGCGGAAAACTCTAGTGTATTTTTCATTGCAGTTATTGTGTTGTTCATCTCTGTTCTTTAAATCTTCTAGCTCTTTGTTAAACACTTCTTGTATCTTCTCAGTCTATGCCTCCATTCTTTTTCTGAGATCTTGGGTCATCTTTACTATCATTTCCCCGAATTCTTTTTCAGGTAGATTGCCTATCTTCACTTCACTTAGTTGTTCTAGTGGGTTTTTATCTTGTTCCTTCATCTGGAACTTATTTCTCTGCTGACTCATTTTGTCTAACTTTCTGTGTTTGTAGTCTCTTTTCTGCAGGCTGCAAATTGTAGTTCCTCTTGCTTCTGGTGTCTGCCCCCTGGCAGGTGAAGTTGGTCCAGGTGTTTGTGCAGCCTTCCTGGTTGGAGGGACTCATGCCTGCCCACTGGTGGGTGGAGCCAAGTCCTGCCCCTCTGATTGGCCAGCTATGTCAAAGGGTGTGTTTAGTGGTGGCGGTGAGCTCAGGATGATTTTAGGCAGCCTGTCAGCTGATGGGTAGGGCTGTGTTCCCCACCCCACTCCCCTCTGCTCATTGTTTGGACTGAGGCATCCCAACAATGGAGCCTGCGGGCTGTCGGGTGGGGCTATGTCTTGGTGCCAATGTGGCAACCTCTGGGAGAACTCATGCCAATCAGTATTCCCTGGGCCCTCTGCCACTGATGTCCTTGCCCCCACAGTGAGCAACAGCCAACCCCTGCCTCCCCAGGAAAACTCTCCAAGACCCACAGGTAGGTCTAGCCCAGGCTCCTGTGGAGTCACTGCTTTGCCCTGGGTTCCAGTGCACATGAAGGCCGGTGTGCACCCTCCAAGAGTGGCATCTCTCTTTCCTGCAGTCCTGTGGAACTTCTGTACTCAAGCACTCCTGGCCTTCAAAGCCAAATACTCTGAGGGCCCCTCTTAATGCTGGATCCCCAGGCTGGGGAGCCTGACGTGTGCCTCAGAGTTCTCGCTCCTGTGGCAGAACCTCTGTGATATAATTATTTTCAAGTCTGTGGGTCGCCCGCCTGGCGGGTATGGGATTTGATTAGATCATGATAGCACCCCTTCTACTCTCTTATTATGGTTTCTTCTTTTTTGTTTTTTTTGCGATACGTGGGCCTCTCACTGTTGTGGCCTCTCCCGTTGCGGAGCACAGGCTCCGGACGTGCAGGCTCAGCGGCCATGGCTCATGGGCCCAGCCGCTCTGCGGCATGTGGGATCTTCCTGGACCAGGGCACGAACCTGCGTCCCCTGCATCGGTAGGCGGACTCTCAACCACTGCGCCACCAGGGAAGCCCTATGGTTTCTTCTTTGTCTATCAAGGTAAAATATCTTTTTGGTAGGTTCCAGTCTTTTTTGTTGATGGTTGTTCAGCAGTTAGTTGTGATTTTGGTGTTTTCATGAGAGGAGGTGAGCTGAAGGCCTTCTATTCTGCCATCTTGTCTGGAATCGAAGGGCGGATTTTAGTTTGGATACTTGCTGCCTCTTTCCTCAGCATGTGCTGGCTGTTATTCCCTTGATATGGGGGGTGTAGTTGCTGCTTCCCATGCATGCTCCTGGAATGGGGGGACAGCAATCAGTGTCCTCCCACAAGTCTTCCAGTGGCGGCGGCAGCCCCTGCATCCTCAGGACAGTGGGGCCAGTGCTTGTTGCCTGCTCGTGGGTCCCCTAGCTGTGGTGGTGTCCCGCACACTCCTGGGACAACAGGGGGAGTAACTGGCCCCTGCCTGCTGCCTGTGCACATTCCCCAGATGGTGGGCCAGCAACTGGCGCCTGCTCCTGGGCCTCCTAGCGGTGGTGGCAGTCCACACACTCCTGGGATAGCAGGGACAGTGCTGGGCACTCACTCACATGTCCCCTAGCTGCGGTGGCAACCTGCGCACCCCTGGGACAGTGCTTGGTGTCTGCTTGTGGGTCCGCTACCTGTGGCAGTGGCCCACAAACAGCCACGACAGCAGGGGCAGCACTTGGTGTCTGCTCACAGGTCCCGCAGCGGCGGCAGCAGCCTGCGCCCTCCTGGAACAGCAGGTACAGCGATTGGAGCCCGCTTATGGGTCTCTCAGCAGTGGCGGCCCGTGCCCGCCTCTAGAGCTCGTGTATGTGGTGTCCTGTTGCCTGAGAGTGCATGCAGGGAAAGAAACTTATGGCGGTCCTGCCCCTCTCCTCGTGCGCCCCCCAACAATGGCGCCTTGCCTCTCTGGTGGGCCCAGGCTTCTTTCTTGTGCATCCTCAGTTGCCACACTCCAGCCTCATCATGTTGTCTCCACGCAGCCAACCTTGGTACTTTCCCTGGGTCTGACCTCTGAAGCCTAAGCTTCAGCACCCAGCCACTGCCCACACCAGCAGATGGGCGTCTCAGGCTGGGGAGTGCAGGGTGGTGGTACCGACTGTCTTGCAGGTCACTATCCATTTTGCCTCCTGCAAACTGGTTGCTGCACTCTCCTCTTAGGCTCCAGTGCCCCCTCCATCCAGGCTGATCTCCCTGCCAGTGAGGGGACTTCCCAGGGTGCAGGGACCTTTCCTCAACAGCTCCCTCCCTAGAGTGCAGGTCCTGTCCTGATTCCTTTCTCTTTTTTCTTTTTGTCCTACCCAGTTACATGGAGGTTTTCTTGCCCTTTCAGAAGTCTAAACATCAGTAGATGTTCTTTGCAAATCATTCCACTTGTAAATGTAGTTTTGATGTATTTGTGGGAGGAGATGGGCTCCACATCCTACACCCCTGCCATCTTTTTTTTTAATTTATTTTTTATTTTTGGCCACATAGGGTCTTAGTTGCAGCATTCAGGATCTTTCACTGCGGTATGCAGGCTTCTCTCTAGTTCTTCTCTCCAGTTGTGGCGTGCAGGCCTAGTTGCCCCACGGCATATGGGATCTTAGTTCCCTGACCAGGGATCGAACACGAGTCCCCTACATTGGAAGGCGGATTCTTTACCACTGAACCACCAGGGAAGTCCCTCCCCTGCCATCTTGATTCCTCTTTTGCTAATATTTTCATTAGGGTTTTTATATCCATTTTCATGAGAGAGATTGAATTCTACATTTTTTTTCTTTCTTTCATTATTCATGTCTGATTTTGAAAGCAAGGTAATGCCAACTTCATTAAATAAGTTGGAGTGTATTCCTTTTCTCTCTCTTTTCTGGAAGAGATTCTATGAGATTAAATTACCTTTTTCCTTAAATTGGAAACACAGGAATTTAGGGCTAGACATCTGGCTACTTCTGCCATGACACTACATCACTGCTGTCTGATAGAACTTCCTGTGATGCTAGAAATTTTCTATATCTTACCTGCCCTATAATGGTATATAGGTAGACCTATAATTTTTCCTTGAAAAACTGAATTTTCAAAATTTTACTTACTTTTAATCTAAAGAGTCCCATATGGCTAGGCACTACCGCATTGAACAACACTGTCCTGTATAAACTCTTGGTGATTGCCTGGGTCCTCCTCCTGCTTTTGTCTCCCAACACTTCCCAGTGTATGATGTACCCTTGGTATTTCTCTCACCTTTCTGCACTGAACTCTCCCTTGTGGGTCTTGAGTTGCAAGCTGTTTTGTTTTGTTTTCCCTGTGGCTGAGTCTACCATGTCTAGTTTCTTGATTACTCTTTTCTTTTTTTCCAGCAATTTCTCATAGTCTCTTAGCTACTAAGAATTTCCCTTCTAATTTGTTTGTGCTGCTGGTACTTATTTATTTTTAAATACCTGCTTTTCTCCTGTCTTTGGATATGTTGTAAGTGGAAAATTCCAGAAGGGGCTTTAGTGTATGTTCTTATATAGTTTTCCAGGTGGGGAAAGTTAAATTTCAGAAAACTTAAGGCAGTTAAAGTCACATGGTAAATTAATGTCAGAATCAGGGCATTACTTAAAGCACCTGCTCTCCTATTTACCAGCCTAGTGCTCCTCCAATAACATACTTGCTTCCAAAAGGAAATCAAGTTACATTTTGAATCTCTTTTTAGCGTATCATTTTTTTCCTTTAAAAAAATTTTTCCTTCCAATTTTTTTTTTTTTTTTTTTGCGGTGTGTGGGCCTCTCACTGTTGTGGCCTCTCCCGTTGCAGAGCACAGGCTCCGGACGCACAGGCTTAGTGGCCATGGCTCACGGTACCAGCCGCTCTGCGGCATGTGGGATCCTCCCGGACCAGGGCACGAACCTATGTCCCCTGCATTGGCAGGCGGACTCTCAACCACTGCGCCACCAGGGAATTTTATTGAGATATAATTGACATGCATACTGTATAAATTTAAGGTGTACAGCATAATGATTTGACTCCTATACATCATGAAATGATTATTACACATTTAGTGAACATCCATAATCTCATATAGACACAAAATTAAATAGAAAAATTTTTTTCCTTGTGATGAACACACCTAGGACTTACACTCTTAACAACATTCATATATAACATAGAACAGTGTTAATTATATTTATCATGTTGTATATTACATCCCTAGTACTTATTTATCTTTTAACTGGAACTTTGTACCTTTTGACTGCCTTCATCCAATTTTCCCTCTCCTGACCCCTAACTCTGATAAGCACAAATCTGATCTCGTTTTCTATGAGGTTTTTTTTTTTGTTTATTTGTTTTTTGAAATGTAATTTACCTACAAAACTATGTTAGTTCTTGTTACACAACATAGTGATTTGATGTTTCTATACATTTCAAAATGATTACTGTGATAAGTCTAGTTACCATCTGTCACGATACAAAGATGTTACATAATTATTGACTATATTCCCCATACTATACATTTCATAACCATGACTCATTCATTTTGCAACTGGAAGTTTGTACCTCTTAATCTCTCTCAACTATTTCTCACGTTTCCCACACCACCTTTCCATCTGTCAATTTCTTCTTTATTCTCTGTATCTATGACTCTGTTTCTGTTATGGTTGTTTATTTATTTTGTTTTTTAGATTTGACCTATAAGTAAAATCATACAATATTTGTATTTCTCTGTCTGAGTTATTTCACTCTAGGTTTATCCATGTTGTCACAATGGCAAAATTTCATTCTTTTTATGGTTAAGTAATATTCCATTATATATTTTAATACATATATATCAATACATATACATATATGTATATATACACACATACATACATATGCACAGGTACCACATTTTTATCCATTCATCTATTGATGGGTATTTAGGTTGCTTCCATATCTTGGCTATTGTAAACATTGCTACAGTGAACATAGGGGTGCATATATTTATTTTTAGTGTTTATATTTTTTAACTTTTAATTTAATTTTAATTTTACATTGGGGTATAGTTGATATACAATGTTCTGTTAGTTTCAGGTGTGCAGCAAAATGGTTCAGTTATACATATATCCATTCTTTTTCAGATTTTCTTCCATATAATTTATTACAGAATATTGAGGACAGTTCACTGTGTTATACAGTAGGTCCTTGTTGATTATCTATTTTATATATAGTGATATGTGTATGTTAATCCCAAACTCCTTATCCTTCCTCCCCACCATTCCCCTTTCATAACCATAAGTCTGTTTTCAAAGTCTGTGAGTCTGTTTCTGTTTGGTAAATAAGTTCTTTAGTATCATCTCTTTAGATTCCACATATAAGTGATATCATGATATTTGTCTTTGTCTGACTTACTTCACTTAGTATGATAATTTCTAGGTACATCCATGTTGCTGCAAGTGGCATTATTTCATTCTGTTTTATGGCTGAGTAATATTCCATGGTATGTATGTACCATATTTCTTTATCCATTCCTCTGTTGATGGACATTTAGGTTACTTCCATGTCTTGCCTATTGTAAATAGTGCTTCAATGAACATTGGGGTACATGTATCTTTTCTTTGGGTATATGCCCAGGGATGGGATTGCTGGATCATATGGTAGTTATATTCTTAGTTTTTTAAAGGAACCTACACACTGTTCTCCATAATGGTTGTACCAATACATTCCCACCAGCAGTGTAGGAGGGTTCCCTTTTCTACACACCATCTCCAGCATTTGTTGTTTGTAGATATTTTGTTGATGGCCGTTATGACCAGTGTGAGGGGATACCTCATAGTAGTTTTGATTTGCATTTCTCTAATAATTAGTGATGTTGAGCATCTTTTCATGTGCTTTATGGCCATCTGTATGTTTTCTTTGTAGAAATGTCTATTAACATCTTCCACCCATTTTTTGGTTGGGTTGTTGGGGGTTTTTGTTATTGCGCTGCATAAGCTATTTGTATATTTTGGAGATTAATTTCTTGTAGGTCACTTCATTTGTGAATATTTTCTCCCATTCTATGGGTTGTCTTTTTGTTTATGGTTTCCATTGCTGCGCAAAAGCTTTTAAGTTTCATTAGGTCTCATTTGTTTATTTTTATTTTCATTACTCTAGGAGGTGGATCAAAAAAGATCTTGCTGTAATTTATGTCAGTGTTTTGCCTATGTTTTCCTCTAAGAGATTTATAGTATTAGCCATACATTTAGGTCTTTAATCCATTTTGAGTTTATTTTTGTGTATGGTATTAGGGATTGTTCTAATTTCATTCTTTTACATGTAACTGTCCAGTTTTCTCAGCACCATTTATTGAAGAGACTGTCTTTTCTCCATTGTATATTCTTGCCTCCTTTGTCATAGATTAATTTACCATAGGTGCATGGGTTTGTCTCTGCACTTTCTATCCTGTTCCATTGATCTATATTTCTGTTTTTGTGCCAGCACCATACTGTTTTGATTACTGTAGTTTTGTAGTATAGTCTGAAGTCAGGGAGCCTCATTCCTCCAGCTCTGATTTTCTTTGTCAGTATTCCTTTGGCCATTCGAGGTGTTTTGTGTTTCCATACAAATTGTAAAAATTTTGTTCTAATTCTGAAAAATGCTATTGGTAATTTGATAGGGATTGCATTGAATCTATAGATTGCTTTGGGTAGTATAGTCATTTTCACAATATTGATTCTTCCAGTCGAAGAACATGGTATATCTCTCTATTTGTGTCATCTTTGATATCTTTCATCAGTGTCTTATAGTTTTCAGAGTATAGGTCTTTTGCCTCCTTAGGTAGGTTTATTGCTAGGTATTTGATTCTTTTTGATGTGATTGTAAATGTGATTGTTTCCTTAATTTCTCTTTTTGATCTTTCATTGTTAGTGTATAGGAATGCAAGAGATTTCTGGGTACTAATTTTGTATCCTGCAAATTTACTGAACCCATTCATGAGCTCTAGTAGTTTTCTGGTAGCATCTTTACAATTTTTTATGTATAGTATCATGTCATTTGCATACAGTGACAGTTTTACTTCTTTTCTTATTTGGATTCCTTTTACTTCTTTTTCTTCTTTGATTGCCATTGCTGGGACTTCCAAAACTATGTTGAAAAAAGTGGCAAGAGTGGACATCCTTGTCTTATTCCTGATCTTCGAGGAAATACTGTTTTTCACCTTTGAGAATGGTGTTTGCTGTGGGTTTGTCATGTATGGCCTTTATTATGTTGAGGTAGGTTCCCTCTATGCCCCCTTTCTGGAGAGTTTTTATCATAAATGGATGTTGATTTTTGTCAAAAACTTTTTCTGCACCTATTGAGATGATCGTATGGTTTTTATCTTTCACTTTGTTAATGTGGTGTATCACAGTGACTGATTTGCATATATTGAAGAATCCTTGCATAGCTGAGGTAAATTCCACTTGATCATGGTGTATGATCCCTTTAATATATTGTTGGATTCAGTATGCTAATATTTTGTTGATGATTTTTGCATCTATGTTCATGAGTGATATTGGCCTGTAATTTTCTTTTTTTGTAGTATCTTTCTCTGGTCTTGGTATCAGGGTGATGGTGGCTTGGTAGAATGAGCTTGAGGGTGTTCCTTCCACTGCAATTTTTGGGAAGAGTTTCAGAAGTATAGGTTTAACTCTTTTCTAAATGTTTGACAGAATTCACCTGTGCACCACTGGTCCTTAACTTTTGTTTGTTAGAGTTTTTTAATCACAGTTTTAATTTCAGTACTTGTGATTGGTCTGTTCATGTATTCTGTTTCTTTTTGGTTCGGTCTTGGAAGGTTGTGCCTTTCTAAGAATTTGTCCATTTCTTCTAGGTTTCCCATTTTTTTGGCATATAGCTTCTTGTAGTAATCTTTTATGATCCTTTGTATTTCTGTGGTGTCAATTGTAACTTCTCCTTTTTCATCTCTAATTTTTATTGATTTGAGTCCTCTCCCTTTTTTTCTTGTTGACTGGCTAAAGATTTATCCTTTTTTTTTTTTATCTTCTCAAAGAACCAGCTTTTAGTTTCCTTGATCTTTTCTGTTGTTTTCTTCATCTCTATTTCATTTATTTCTCCTCTGATCTTTATAACTTCTTTCCTTCTATTAACTTTGAGTTTTGTTTGTTCTCTCTCTAGTTGCTTTAGGTGTAAGGTTAGGTTGTTTATTTGAGATTTTTCTTGTTTCCTGAGATAAGATTGTATTGCTATAAACTTCCCTTTTAGAACTGCTTTTGCTGTATCCCATACGTTTTGGATTGTTGTGTTTTCATTGTCATTTGCCTCTAGGTATTTTTTGATTTCCTCTTCGATTTCTTCAGTGATCCATTAGTTGTTCAGTAACATATTGTTTAGCCTCCCCTCCACATGTGTGTGTTTTTTAGTTTTTTTTTTCCAGTAACTTGATTTCTAATCTCATAGCATTGTGTTTGGAAAAGATGTTTGATATGATTTCAATTTTCTTAAGTTTACCAAGACTTGATTTGTGACCCAAGATGTGATCTATCCTGGAGAATGTTCAAGGTGTCCTTGAGAAGAAAGTGTATTCTGCTGCTTTGGGGTGGAATGTCCTATGAATTTCAATTAAGTCCATCTGGTCTAATGTGTCATTTAAGGCTTGTGTTTCCTTATTGATATTCTATCTGGGTGGTGTGTCCATTGGTATAAGTGGGGCGTTAATGCCCCCCATAATTATTGTGTTACTGTCAATTTCTACTGTTATGGCTGTTAGCATTTGCCTTATATATTGAGGTGCTCCTATGTTGGGTGCATATATATTTACAATTGTTGTATTTTCTTGTTGGATTGATCCCTTGATCGTTATGTCATGTCCTTCATTGTCTCTTATAAGAGTGTTTATTTTAAAGTCTATTTTGTCTGATATGATTATTGCTACTCCAGCTTTCTTTTGATTTCCTTTTGAATGCAATACCTTTTTCCATCCTCTCATTTTCAGTCTGTGTGTTTCCCTAGATCTGAAGTAGGTCTCTTGTAGACAGCGTATATACGGGTCTAATTTTTGTATCCAGCCAGTTTATGTCTTTTGGTTGGAGCATTTAATCAATTTACATTTAAGGTAATTATTCGAATGTACTTATTGCCATTTTCTTAATTGTTAAGATGTGTTTTTGTAGGTCTTTTTTCTTCCCTTTCTCTATTGTTCTCTTATGATTTGATGACTATCTTTAGAGTTTGGATTGCTTTTTCACTTTTGTGTGTGTATCTATTGTAGACTTTTGATTAATGGGAACCTCAGTTCTCATGAGGTTTTGAGATAGCAGTCTACATATATACAAGATTGATTTAAGTTGCTGGTCCCCTAACTTCCAATGTATTTCCAGTATCCTGTATTTATACTCTCCACTTCTCATGATTGCTGGTTTTGATATCATATTTGTGTGTGGATGATTTTCTACCTTCACTGTATATTTACCTTTACCAATGAGCTTTCCCATTCATAGTTTTCTTGTTTCTAGCTGTGGCCTATTCTTTTTCCTCTAGAGAAGTTCCTTTAGCATTTGTTGTAAAGCTGGTTGGGTGGTGCTGAATTCTCTTAGCTTTTGCTTGTGTATAAAGCTTTTGATTTCTCTGTGGAATCTCAACGAGACCCTTGCTGGCTACAGTATTCTTGTAGGCTTTTCCCTTTCATCATTTTAAATATATTTTGCCTCTCCTTCTGGCCTGCGGAGTTTCTGCTGAAAAATCAGCTGATAACTTTATGGGAATTCCCTTATATGTTATTTGTTGCTTTCCCCTCATTGCTTTCATATTTTCTCTTTGTCTTTAATTTTTTCTGTTTGATTAATATGTGCCTTAGTGTGTTCCTCCTTGGGTTCATCCCGTATAGGATTCTTTGCACTTCCTGGACCTGAGTGTTTCCTTTCTCATGTTAGGGAAATTTTTGGTTATAATATCTTCAAATATTTTCTTAGGCCCTTTTTCTTTCTCTTCTCCTTCTGGGACCCCTATAATGCAAATGTTGGTGTTTTTAATGTTGTTCCAGAAGTCTCTGAGACTCATTTCTTTTCATTCTCTTTATTCTTTTCTGTGGCAGTGATTTCCATCACTCTGTCTTCCAGCTCACTTATTTGTTCTTCTGCTTCATTTATTCTGCTATTGATTCCTTTAGTATGTTTTTCATTTTAGTTATTGTATTGGCCATCTCTGTTTGTTCTTTACATCTTGTAGCTCCTTGGTAAATATTTCTTGTATCTTCTAGATCTATGCCTTCATTTTTTTCCTGAGATTTTGGATCATCTTTACTATCATTACTCTGAATTCTTTTCAGGTAGATCACCTACCTTCCCTTCATGTAATTGTTCTTGTGGGGTTTTATCTTGTTCCTTCATTTGCAACATATTTTTCTTTTTTTCTGTCATCTCATTTTGTCTAACTTTCTTTGTTTACGTTCTCTTTTCTACGGGTTCCAGGGTTGTAGTTCCTGTTGCTTCTGGTGTCTGCCTCCTGGTGGGTGAAGTTCATCCACAGGCTTGTGCAGGCTTCCTGTGGGAGGGACAGATGCCTGTCCTCTTGTGGGTGGAGCTAGGTCTTGTCCCTCTGATGGGCAGGGCGGTATCCAGGAGTGTGTTTCAAGATTGCTGTGAGCTCAGTATGACTTTAGGCAACCTGTCTGCTGATGGTTGGGGCTGCGTTCCTGTCTTGCTGGCTGTTTGGCTTGAGGCTTTCCAGGAACCTGGAACCTGTAGGTTGTTGGGTGGGGCTGGGTCTTGGTGCTGAAATAGGGACCTCCAGGAAAGCTCTTGCCAATCAATATTTTCTGGGGCCTCTGCCACCTGTGTCCTTACCCCCACAGTGAGCTACAGCCAACCCCCACCTCCGCAGGAGACCCTCTCTGACCCCACGTCAGGTCTAGCCCTAGTTCCTATGGAAGTATTGCTTTGTGCTGGGTCCCAACCCACATAAGGGCCTGTGTGCACTGAGAAACGGTCCTTTTATTAAAAAATTATTTATTTATTTATTTATTTATTGGCTGCATTGGGTCTTTGTTGCTACACGTAGGCTTTCTCTAGTTGCAGCGAGCAGGGGCTACTCTTCCTTGTGGTGCTTGGGCTTCTCATTGCGGTGGCTTCTCTTATGGCAGAGCACAGGCTCCGGGCACATGGGCTTCAGTAGTTGTGGCATGTGAGCTCAGTAGTTGTGGCGCATGGGCTTAGTTGCCCCACAGCATGTGGGATCTTCCCACACCAGGGCTCGAAGCTGTGTCCCCTGAAATGGCAGGCAGATTCTTAACCACTGCATGACCAGGGAAGTCCTGAGAAATGGTCTTTTGTAGGAGAGGTGCTATTTGTCCCACCAGCTCACTCTCTTCTGTTCACCAGAGCTGTATGCTCTAGGGGTGCCCCCTGTGTGGGTTGTATTGGCCCTTCTGTTGTGGAGGGCTGATTACTGTGGGTAGTCCGGTAGGTGTGGCTGGCCCCCAGTCCCATTGGTTTCTGGGTCCTGCCTTGTTCAAAGGCTTCTGGCTGCTGGTGGGTGGCACTGGGTTACAGGTTGGCTGGTTGTGAGGCTGGAGGTCCTGTATCTAGTGTTGGCTTATTGGTGGATCGGGTCAGGACCCAGGTAGTTCTGGAGCTGGCTTTGGCCTGCTGGTGGGTGGTTCTGGTTCCTGACACAGTTGCAGGGTCTGTGGTGTCCCAAAGCAGGTGTTGACATGCTCTTTAGTGAAGCTAGAACCCGGGGTGGCTGGCTGAGGGGCCTATGATGTTTTGGAGCCGGTGTCAGCCTGCTGTTGGGTGGGGCCAGGACCCACGGTGTTCTGGCTGGTGTTAGTCTGCTGGTAGGTGAGGCTAGGTCCTGGGGTTAGTGCTAGCCCACTGGTGGGTGGAGTCAGGTCCTGGGGTCTCTGGCTGTGGGGCCTGGGGCTCCCAGAGCTGATGTTGGCCTGCTGGTGGCCAGAGCAGGGCCCAGAGAGTCCTGGAGCTACTGCTGGCCCATTGGTGAGAAGTGCCATGTCCTGGCTGAAGGTCCAGAGTTGGTTTTGGCCCACTGGTGGGTGGGGTTGTGTCCCTATAGGTAGCTGAAGGACCAGAGGGTCCCAGGGCTAGTGCCAATGGATAGGGCCAGGTTCTGGTCCTAACAAGTTAGAGGGAGGATTCCAAAGTGGCACCTGCCAGCACCAGTGTCCTAGTGGTAATATGAGCTCCTCAAAATGGCTGCCACCAGTGTCTGTGTCCCCAGCATGAGCTCCAGTTGCCTCCTGCCTCTCCCGAGGGAGTGTCCAACATCAGCAGGTGGGGCTGACCCAGGCTCCTTTCAAATGACTGCTTCTACCCTGGGTCTCTCAAAACGTGTGAGATTTAGTGTGTTCCTTTTTTAGAGTGGAGTCTCTATTTCCTATAGCTCTCTGGCCTTCCCACATGTAGGCTCCACTGTCCTTCAAAGGCAAATATTCTAGGAGCAAATCTTCCCAGAGCCAGACCCCTGGGCTGGTGAGCCCAGTGTGGATCTGGGACCCATATGCCTTAGGGAGAACCTCTACAATTGTAGTAATCATCCTGTTTGTGGGTCGCCCTGCCAGGGGTATGGGTCTTGACTATACCATGTCTCCACCTCTCCTACCCATCTCCTTGTGGATCCTTCTTTATATCTTTAGTCATAGAATATCTTTTCTGTCAGTCTTCAGGTCTTTCTCTTCAATAGTTGCTCTGTAAATAGTTGTAATTTTGATGTGCCCATGGAGGAGGTGAGCTCAGGGTCTTCCCAATTTACCATCTTGGCTTTCTCTTGCAGTGTATAATTTTTAAGTCAAAAAGAAATCACCTTTCCATAATACAAATAAACAACTCTTAAATTGTCTTTGGGTAAATCTAATCTTTTCACATATCAATTTTTTTGAAGTGAAGTATGCCCAAATTTGTGATAACCTTACCTCCAGAGAGTCCTTCTATTACCCCAATAACTTTACTGCCTTTCTAGCTGTTTCCCAGTGGTCTCAAGATGACACAGTCTCCATTATGTCTCCCAGCCAAAAAAAAAAAAGGAAAAAAGAAAAAAATTCTTAGGCTTTCACAGAGTCCTTCTCTAATCATTCAAACAATGTTTCTTTATATCTAGACTTTGAATCAGTGCATATAAACCAAGAAAGCACTTATAAGTCAGAGAAAGTTTTCTGAAGGTAGTTAATGCCTGTGCTGAGATCAGAACAACTTGAGTTGGTGATTGGAAAGTGGAAAGTTAGAAGGGAATGCAAAGTTCTGTATACGACTGGAAGTGGTTGCAAAAGCCTGGAAGCCCAGCAAGTGGTTGGGAGCCTGGGGAGGTAAGTTCATTCATGGGTTTGACTGCATCCTTAGGGCATCCAGGAGCCATTGGAGGGAGCTAGGAATGCCAAGAAAAGATTAGAATTTTTTAAAAAAGAAACAGGACCTCAGTACGAGTAGGTTGGAGGCAGATAAGGACTAGAGGCATGGAGATTTTTAAATATATTATTACACATGAGAAAGTTAATTTTAAACATGAGGAAAAAGGGCAAAGTAGTAATGCTCCTTTGAACTCAGACACAGAGAACAAGAAGCAGTATGAAGCTCAAAACTTTTAGTATAAAATATACTTTTATTTTGTTATATGTTTCAACTCTTTTTAAAGTAAATTTAATTTAGGTAAAAGATGCAAACATACAATTTCATGAATGTTCACAAAGTAAACACACCGTGTCTCTAGACAGATGAAGAAATTAAATGACCAGCACCCTGGGAGAACCCCTCTTCTTCCCTCCCAGTCTACACTTCTCCCCACAATTAATTATTATCTTAACTTTGATCTATATGGATATTTTGAATTAATTTTTCTCCTAAGAAATGAGCTACCACATACCTAGAAACTTGCACATGAAAAGAACCTCCAATTTAATCTAGTTCAGGGATTTTTTTCAGACATTAAAAATAAATAATAGAACATTTTCTTCAAAATTAAATGTTACATACATCCCCAGTTTGTGAAACATATCAGAATTTCTATGATTGAATTAGAATTAGAAATCTGGAGCCTGTGGAGCCTACTCACTGCACATCTCCTTTGTTTAATACATATTCAGTGGATGCATAAACAACACAGATATGAACTTCGTGGGTCCACTTATATGCAATTTTTTTTCACTAAATACATACTACAGTGCTACACACTCCACAGTTGGTTGTATCCGAGGATGCAGAACTGCAGATACAGAGGGCTGGCTGTAAAGTTCTACACTGATTTTATACTTCACAGAGGGTTGTGCTCCTAACCCCCCTGTATTGTTCAAGGGTCACCAGTATTTCTCTACCTATTCCATTCTGGTGGACTTTGAGATATCACTTCCATATCCTGAGGCTCTATGGAAAACTCAATTTGAAAAATCACTGGTCCATTGTAAACCCTTTCTTTTTTTCTTTTTTTTTTTTAACATCTTTATTGGGGTATAATTGCTTTACAATGGTGTGTTAGTTTCTGCTTTATAACAAAGTGAATCAGTCATACATAAACATATGTTCCCATATGTCTTCCCTCTTGTGTCTCCCTCCCTCCCACCCTCCCTATCCCACCCCTCCAGGCTGTCACAAAGCACCGAGCCAATATCCCTGTGCCATGCGGCTGCTTCCCACTAGCTATCTACCTTACTACGTTTGTTAGTGTGTATATGTCCATGACTCTCTCTCGCCCTGTCACAGCTCACCCTTCCCCCTCCCCATAACCTCAAGTCCGTTCTCTAGGAGGTCTGCATCTTTATTCCTGCCTTACCCCTAGGTTCTTCATGACATTTTTTTTTCTTAAATTCCATATATATGTGTCAGCATACGGTATTTGTCTTTCTCTTTCTGACTTACTTCACTCTGTATGACAGACTCTAGGTCTATCCACCTCATTACAAATAGCTCAATTTCGTTTCTTTTTATGGCTGAGTAATATTCCATTGTATATATGTGCCAGATCTTCTTTATCCATTCATCCGATGATGGGCACTTAGGTTGTTTCCATCTCCGGGCTATTGTAAATAGAGCTGCAATGAACATTTTGGTACATGACTCTTTTTGAATTTTGGTTTTCTCAGGTATATGCCCAGTAGTGGGATTGCTGGGTCCTATGGTAGTTCTATTTGTAGTTTTTGAAGGAACCTCCATACTGTTCTCCATAGTGGCTGAACCAATTCACATTCCCACCAGCAGTGCAAGAGTGTTCCCTTTTCTCCACACCCTCTCCAGCATTTATTGTTTCTAGATTTTTTGATGATGGTCATTCTGACTGGTGTGAGATGATATCTCATTGTAGTTTTGATTTGCATTTCTCTAATGATTAATGATGTTGAGCATTCTTTCATGTGTTTGTTGGCAGTCTGTATATCTTCTTTGGAGAAATGTCTATTTAGGTCTTCTGCCCATTTTTGGATTGGGTTGTTTGTTTTTTTGTTATTGAGCTGCATGAGCTGCTTGTAAATTTTGGAGATTAATCCTTTGTCGGTTGCTTCATTTGCAAATATTTTCTCCCATTCTGAGGGTTGTCTTTTGGTCTTGTTTATGGTTTCCTTTGCTGTGCAAAAGCTTTGAAGTTTCATTAGGTCCCATTTGTTTATTTTTGTTTTTATTTCCATTACTCTAGGAGGTGGGTCAGAAAGGATCTTGCTGTGATTTATGTCATAGAGTGTTCTGCCTATGTTTTCCTCTAAGAGTTTGATAGTTTCTGGCCTTACATTTAGGTCTTTAATCCATTTTGAGCTTATTTTTGTGTATGGTGTTAGGGAGTGATCTAATCTCATACTTTTACATGTACCTGTCCAGTTTTCCCAGCACCACTTATTGAAGAGGCTGTCCTTTCTCCACTGTACATTCCTGCCACCTTTATCAAAGATAAGGTGTCCATATGTGCATGGGTTTATCTCTGGGCTTTCTATCCTGTTCCATTGATGTATCTTTCTGTTTTTGTGCCAGTACCATACCGTCTTGATAACTGTAGCTTTGTAGTATAGTCTGAAGTCAGGGAGCCTGATTCCTCCAGTTCCTTTTTTCGTTCTCAAGATTGCTTTGGCTATTTGGGGTCTTTTGTGTTTCCATACAAACTGCAAAATTTTTTGTTCCAGTTCTGTGAAAAATGCCAGTGGTAATTTGATAGGGATTGCATTGAATCTATAGATTGCTTTGGGTAGTAGAGTCATTTTCACAATGTTGATTCTATGTTGGAAGATTTTTAATCACAGTTTCAATTTCAGTGCTTGTGATTGGTCTGTTCATATTTTCTATTTCTTCCTGATTCAGTCTTGGCAGGTTGTGCATTTCTAAGAATTTGTCCATTTCTTCCCGATTGTCCATTTTATTGGCATAGAGGTGCTTGTAGTAATCTCTCATGATCTTTTTTATTTCTGCAGTGTCAGTTGTTACCTCTCCTTTTTCATTTCTAATTCTATTGATTTGATTCTTCTCCCTTTTTTTCTTGATGAGTCTGGCTAGTGGTTTATCTATTTTGTTTATCTTCTCAAAGAACCAGCTTTTAGTTTTATTGATCTTTGCTATTGTTTCCTTCATTTCTTTTTCATTTATTTCTGATCTGATTTTTATGATTTCTTTCCTTCTGCTAGCTTTGGGGTTTTTTTGTTCTTCTTTCTCTAATTGCTTGAGGTGCAAGGTTAGGTTGTTTATTCGAGATGTTTCCTGCTCCTTAAGGTGGGCTTGTATTGCTATAAACTTCCCCCTTAGAACTGCTTTTGCTGCATCCCATAGGTTTTGGGTCGTCGTGTCTCCACTGTCATTTGTTTCTAGGTATTTTTTGATTTCCTCTTTGATTTCTTCAGTGATCACTTCATTATTAAGTAGTGTATTGTTTAGCCTCCATGTGTTTGTATTTTTTACAGATCTTTTCCTGTAATTGATATCTAGTCTCATGGCGTTGTGGTCAGAAAAGATACTTGATACAATTTCAATTTTCTTAAATTTACCAAGGCTTGATTTGTGACCCAAGATATGATCTATCCTGGAGAATGTTCCATGAGCACTTGAGAAAAATGTGTATTCTGTTGTTTTTGGATGGAGTGTCCTATAAATATCAATTAAGTCCATCTTGTTTAATGTAGCATTTAAAGCTTGTGTTTCCTTATTTATTTTCATTTTGGATGATCTGTCCATGGGTGAAAGTGGGGTGTTTAAGTCCCCTACTATGAATGTGTTACTGTCGATTTCCCCTTTTATGGCTGTTAGTATTTGCCTTATGTATTGAGGTGCTCCTATGTTGGGTGCATAAATATTTACAATTGTTATATCTTCTTCTTGGATCGATCCCTTGATCATTATGTAGTGTCCTTCTTTGTCTCTTTTAATAGTCGATATTTTAAAGTCTATTTTGTCTGATATGAGAATTGCTACTCCAGCTTTCTTTTGGTTTCCATTTGCATGGAATATCTTTTTCCATCCCCTTACTTTCAGTCTGTATGTGTCTCTAGGTCTGAAGTGGGTCTCTCGTAGACAGCATATATAAGGGTCTTGTTTTTGTATCCATTCAGCTAATCTGTGTCTTTTGGTGGGAGCATTTAGTCCATTTACATTTAAGGTAGTTATCGATATGTATGTTCCTATTCCCATTTTCTAAATTGTTTTGGGTTCGTTATTATAGGTCTTTTCCTTCTCTTGTGTTTCTTGCCTAGAGAAGATCCTTTAGCATTTGTTGTAAAGCTGGTTTGGTGGTGTTGAACTCTCTCAGCTTCTGCTTGTCTGTAAAGGTTTTAATTTCTCCATCAAATCTGAATGAGATCCTTGCTGGGTAGAGTAGTCTTGGCTGCAGGTTTTTCTCCTTCATCACTTTCAGTATGTCCTGCCACTCCCTTCTGGCTTGCAGAGTTTCTGCTGAGAGATCAGCTGTTAACCTTATGGGGATTCCCTTATGTGTTATTTGTTGTTTTTCCTTTGCTGCTTTTAATATGCTTTCTTTGTATTTAATTTTTGACAGTTTGATTAATATGTGTCTTGGCATATTTCTCCTTGTATTTATCCTGTATGGGACTCTCTGTGCTTCCTGGACTTGATTAACTATTTCCTTTCCCATATTAGGGAAGTTTTCAACTATAATCTCTTCAAATATTTTCTCAGTCCCTTTCTTTTTCTCTTCTTCTTCTGGAACCCCTATAATTCGAATGTTGATGCGTTTAATGTTGTCCCAGAGGTCTCTGAGACTGTCCTCAGTTCTTTTCATTCTTTTTTCTTTATTCTGCTCTGCAGTAGTTATTTCCACTACTTTATCTTCCAGGTCACTTATCCATTCTTCTGCCTCAGTTATTCTGCTATTGATCCCATCTAGAGTACTTCTAATTTCATTTATTGTGGTGTTCATTGTTGCTTGTTTCATCTATTTCTTCTAGGTCCTTGTTGACTGTTTCTTGCATTTTGTCCATTCTGTTTCCAAGATTTCGGATCATCCTTACTATCATCATTCTGAATTCTTTTTCAGGTAGACTGGCTATTTCCTCTTCATTTGTTAGGTCTGGTGCATTTTTATCTTGCTCCTTTATCTGCTGTGTGTTTTTCTGTCTTCTCATTTTGCTTATCTTACTGTGTTTGGGGTCTCCTTTTTGCAGACTGCAGGTTCATAGTTCCCGCTGTTTTTGATGTCTGTCTCCAGTGGCTAAGGTTGGTTCAGTGGGTTGTGTAGGCTTCCTGGTGGAGGGGACTAGTGCCTGTGTTGTGGTGGATGAGGCTGGATCTTGTCTCTCTAGTGGGCAGGTTCACGTCTGGTGGTGTGTTTTGGGGTGTCTGTGGCCTTACTATGATTTTAGACAGCCTCTCTGCTAATGGGTGGGGTTGTGTTCCTGTTTTGCCAGTTGTTTGGCATAGGTTGTCCAGCACTGTGGCTTGCTGCTCATTGAGGGAAGCTGGGTGCTGGTGTTAAGATGGAGGTCTCTGGGAGATTTTCGCCGTTTGATATTATGTGGAGCTGGGAGGTCTCTTGTTGACCAGTGTCCTGAAGTTGGCTCTCCTACCTCAGAGGCAGAGCCCTGACTCCTGGCTGGAGGACCAAGAGCCTTTCATCCACATGGCTCAGAATAAAAGGGAGAAAAAGTAGAGGGAATTAGTAGAAGTTTGAGGAAAGAAAGAAGGAAAGGAGGGAAGGAGGGAAGGAAGGAAGGAAGAAAGAAAGAAAAGCAAAGAAGGAAAGAAGGCAAGAAGGAAAGAAAGGAGGGAGGGAGGGAGGAAGGAAGGAGGGGAAGAAGGAAAAAAGACAGAAACAAAGAAGATACAGTAAAAATAAAATAAAGTATAATAAAGTTATTGAATTAAAAAATTCTTATTTAGAAAAAAAAAAGGGACTGATAGAACCTTAGGACAAATGTTGGAAGCAAAGCTATACAGACAAAATCTCACACAGAAGCATACACACACACCCTCACTGAAAGAGGTAAAGGGGGAAAAATCATAAATCTTGCTGTCAGAGACCACCTCCTCAATTTGGGATGATTCGTTGTCTAAAGGAGGGAAGGAAGGAAGGAAGGAAGGAAAGAAAGAAAGAAAGAACGAAGGTAACGTATAATAACGTTATTAAAATTAAAATTGATTATTAAGAAAAAAATTTAAAAAAAAACCATGGACGGATAGAACCCTAGGACAAATGGTGGAAGCAAGACTATACGGACAAGATCTCACACAGAAGCATACACATACACATTCACAAAAAGAGGAATAGGGAAAAAAATCATAGATCTTGCTCCTATCCACTTCCTTAATTTGGGATGATTGATTGTCTATTCAGGTATTCCACAGATGCAGGGTATATCAAGTTGATTGTGGAGCTTTAATCCGCTGCTTCTGAGGCTGCTGGGAGAGATTTCCCTTTCTCTTCTTTGTTCTCACAGCTCACGGGGGCTCAGCTTTGGATTTGGCCCTGCCTCTGCATGTAGGTCGCTGGAGGGCGTCTGTTTTTTGCTCAGACAGGACGGGGTTAAAGGAGCCGCTGATTCGGGGGCTCTGGCGCACTCAGGCCGGCGGGGAGGGAGGGGCACGGAGTGCGGGGCGGGCCTGCGGTGGCAAAGGCCGGCGTGACTTTGCACCAGCCTGAGGCGCACCGTGCGTTCTCCCGGGGAAGTTGTCCCTGGATCCCGGGACCCTGGCAGTGGCGGGCTGCACAGGCTCCGCGAAAGAGGGGTGTGGAGAGTGACCTGTGCTCGCACACAGGCCCCTTGTTGGCGGCAGCAGCAGCCTTAGCGTCTCCCGCCCGTCTCTGGGGTTCGCGCTTTTAGCCGCGGCTCGCGCCCGTCTCTGGAGTTCCTTTAAGCAGCGTTCTTAAACCCCTCTCCTCACGCACCAGGAAACAAAGAGGGAAGAAAAAGTCTCTTGCCTCTTCGGCAGATGCAGACTTTTCCCTGGACTCCCTCCCGGCTAGCCGTGGTGCACTAACCCCTTCAGGCTATGTTCAAGCCACCAACCCCAGTCCTCTCCCTGCGTTCCATCCGAAACCGAAACCCGAGCCTCAGATCCTCAGCTCGCAGCCCCGCCCGCCCCGGCGGGTGAGCAGACAAGCTTCTTGGGCTGGTGAGTGCCGGTCGGCACCGATCCTCTGTGCAGGAATCTCCCCGCTTTGCCCTCCGCACCCGTTGCTGTGCACTCCTCCGCGGCTTCGAAGCTCCCCCCTCCGCCTCCCGCAGTCTCCGCCCGCAAAGGGACTTCCTAGTGTGTGGAAACTTTTCCTCCTTCACAGCTCCCTCCCACTGGTGCAGGTGCCGTCCCTATTCTTTTGTCTCTGTTTTTTCTTTTTTTTTTTTTCTTTTGCCCTACCCAGGTACGTGGGGAGTTTCTTGCCTTTTGGGAGGTCTGAGGTCTTCTGCCAGCCTTCAGTAGGTGTTCTGTAGGAGTTGTTCCACGTGTAGATGTATTTCTGGTGTATCTGTGGGGAGGAAGGTGATCTCCGCGTCTTACTCTTCCGCCATCTTCAAGGTCCCCCTAAACCCTTTCTTTTGAATAGGGTTTGGTTGACTTTTCTGGAAAGGTCTAGATGGTAAATAATGTAGGCTTTAATTGCCATATGGCCTCTTTCTCACTATTCAACTCACATGCTGTTGCAGTGTGAAAGCAGCTTTAGACAATTTGTATTGGCTTTGTTCCAATAAAACTTTATTTACAAAAATGGACTGGGGGTGGGGGCGGATTTGGCCCATGGGCTGTAGTTTGCCAAACCCTGCTTTTGAAAAATAAGGAAAGGGAGGTTCAGAAAAGTAAAGAAACTTAGAATTGCAGAATTTTATTACTAAAGGAACTTTAATAATCCTCCTTTGGGTAAGGAAACCAAGGCCCCAGTAATTCATACTACTTTACAAAGCAATTTGTGGCACATGTAACCTAGCAAAGAGTTTTATACGTATGACATCATAATTATAGTTAAGGCAGTGTTTTGTTCCTATTCCAACCTGTATTTATTACTAAAACTCTCAGGCTTTCATCTCTTCTGAAAAATCTTGAAGATCGTGCTCTCCCTAGGAATTGTAAATTCCCCAATCCTGTGACTAACATGATTTCTATTGGGACTCTTTGTTTCTCATGCCACTAACCTTCATGCTTCTAAATTTGAGTCTTCACCCAAGTGGCCCAAGTAACTTGTTGCACCAACTTTAGATGGTCTGGGTTCTAAGCATGTTTCTATCCATTAGCCTGTTAAAATGTATATTTGTTATATCGAGTTTAAGGTAGTTTCTGCCAAAGGATTAGGAATTTGAGTGAATTCATCAAGGCTTTACCGCAGTTTTACTGCCCCTTATTCAGGGTCTAATGACATATTCTGTTATCTTCTACCTGAGAGTGGGTTATTCACATTGCTGAATTCCCACGCTGAGTCTAAGGCAGGCCTTGGCTTTCTTCTGTGTGTGCTAGTTGTATCAATCAGAATGGGCAAGGTTATGCTGCTAAAATAGGTAAAGCCAAATATTAGCGTTTCCAAACAACAATATATTCCACCATAAAACCTTTGTGGGTTGGTAGGAGCTCTGCTTCTCTTGATTTCAGTCCTCACTCTGCTTCTGAAGCTGACGGAACAGCCACTGATGAAGAACTGCCCATCACGGAAGTAGAGGGAAGGGAGGATGTGTTGAAGCAAGAATTGGCTCTTAACATTCATGCTTGAAGTGACAGGCTCCCCTTTCAATGGCCAAAGCAAGACAAAGGCCTAAACCTGCCTTCCATGGGGCAGGGAATTCCTCAGGGAGGGAAATAGGAGAATGGTGAACTGAAGTAAAAAATCCAGCTGAGCCAGAAGCTCGAGTCTTTGTTATCATTTCTCCCTAGAGGACTAAGAGCCATCATGCAAATTAAACTCCTAGTATCCTGCCCTGGTATACCAGATACCTGAAGTGGTATAAATCTATTGTTTTGGCTTTTTAAATCAAGATGTGGATGTATTCCTTAACAAAAATAGTTTATTATTCACATACTATTTGAATATGGAAAATGGAAAGGACAGCTATATAGGTAGAATATAAATGTCATTTAATAGGCTTTGGATGTCAATGACTATAGATATTTTTTTTTCTTTCCTCCTTCACCCTACCATTCCTGAAATGCTTTCCCATGGGCCATATTTTCCTGCATCCCTTCCATGAATGTATACAACTGTTTCCATCTGAATAAGCTAAGATGCTTGTTATAAATTCAGATTTCTGGACTGTACCTGAAAATAGCTGTAGATGATGCTGGGAATCTATGTTTTTACCATATTTTCTACAGACATTTTACGACATTGATGTTTGGAAAACATTGTTCTAGAACATATACTTTGAGCCTGTCCCTTAAGTTTTATGAAATCCATGGCCAGACTTTGTGGCTTGTGGCCTTGGTTTTTCCCTTCTTCCTTTTTTTTTCTTTTCCCATGAGGTTGAGACGTAACCTTTTTGGCTTTGCTAATTGGCATGTGATGGATTTGTCTTTTGCTTCATAGACTCACCTTGGGTGAAAAACAGTTGTCGGAGGTAAACATTACTATTTTATTAATTTATAGGCCTTTTGAATTAGAAAGGAGAAATATGGAATACAGAAGAGAACTGTAAATAGGACTCTGGAAAAGAATATTAGCATTGTGGCTGTCCTATATTATGTGCATAACACTTTCAGGGTTATAACTGAGAATCTCAGGGTAGGTCTGCAAGCATAACATGTGATCAACTTGGACGATCGTGCTACCAGTTCATTCATCTCAAATTTAGTATTGATTCCTATTGTCATAGTCAAGTAAGTGTTCAGTGATTTACTTCAATGGCAATTAACATGCACAAGATGTGACAGTGGCATGGATGCAACATCCTCACCATCTTCCCCCCCCCAACCCCACTAATGATCATGAGGATTGATCTGTGTACCTCTGCAAAAACTGTGTGATTAGTACAAAAAACCTTCTGGGATCAAAGAAGACGGTTCTTAGATCAAGGGTGTGAAAATAACAGAACTTAAAGGACAAATACTAAAAACTTACAGTTCAGTTCTATTTGTAGGAAAAATGAAATTATTGGATTGCTATGTGACATAATATTTTTTAAGGTTATTTTATTGGCTCTGTCTGAGAAAGCTAACCGAATTGAATTTCTAGTTTTCATTAAAAAGGGGTTTCAATTCACCGTCACTGGCAATGTGATGTCAACAAGACAAATGCAGTTAGATTAAGGGGATCTTTATGTTGCAGCCAGTTTTAAGTTGTGTACCATTCACTGCAGTGAGGAGCAAAGGGATGTAGCAACAATATGTTCACCAGGGCTGTGGAGAGTTGAGTTTGTCGCAATCTTATTGTTCTCTAAATATATATTCTTTATGCATGTGAAGTTTAACAGAGGGATTAGGTGAACAAACCTTAGACAAAGATTCATGAAGTTACTTTTCATATTAAATAATTCCCTCCTAGCATGTCTTGTATTCTTGTATGTTGCCCCTTTGACGGTGTGCCTAGTTCAGAGTTTGGCTAGGGGTAGCCCAGAAAGGAGTGAGTGGTAGTAGTGGTGATGGTGGTGGTGTGGTAGTTGCATACAGAAAACTGCTAATTTTCAGGTTCGTGTGGCTCTTCACACTGGATGGCCTCATGTAACCCTGTTGAATTCTTTAAGCTGATTTGTTGGATTAGTTTTATATTAGATGATAACACATCATTTTATGATGGATACTTGGGTTATAAGTATTTTCTACATTGTTATAGTGACATTCTACAATAGCACTATATGGTATTTCAATTCTAATATATTAATTCTAAAATCTTGTTTGAAATTAAACATCAACTAATTTCAAAAGTAATTATTTTTTTATTTCAACTCTATAAAGTATACAACAGGCACTCGGCAATTACAGCTGCAGGAAAAATACAGAGCAAATCAAAGCAGGTTAAGTTTATGAAAAAGTGTTTAATCTACATCAAAAGAGTGCAAGTGGTCAGTGACCATTTGATGACAGTTGTTGCATTCTGACTAACAAAGGACTCTTTCATGTAGAACGAATTGTAAGAGGACAATCAAATAACGATAGCTGTAAGAATACAAAAGAACTGAGCAGTTGTAAAAACATCATACATTGAAATAAATTTGATAGATGACGCTTCAAGAAATGTCCCTATACTTGGAAAGTCCAAACCTCTGAGTCACTGTCAAGGTCCCAGAGCTCTGTCCGTTGATGCAGGGGCAGATAAAGAGGAGGGCTAACAACACACCTTCAATGTTTAGCTTTCTAGGTCTGTTGAAAACTTGCCTTATAAGTGATTTGCATATACAAGAACTCAGAGGAAGCATCCTGTTTTGTTGACTGGTGCACCAAGGTACTTTTTCATCATTGGTTTCATGACGAGGCTTGGCTAGCAGTCATTTTCCAATTTTTCTTTTGAGTTGTACTGTTGTTAATGGAGTCTAAAAAATGAGATATTTTAGAACTTGACTGCACTTATTTTTTTTAACTGAATCTGCACAGCTTAGCAAAACAGGAATACCTGTATACAGACTGATAGTATGTCATATATTAATTTGACCTGCACATACATTTATACATTTCACAGAAATGACGCTGTATCTCATTAACAGATACACAGCTCTGGTACGTTTAACAGAAATAAGAGAACAACTTCATCATTTCTGTAATTCATCAATATTATGTAATAAAGGCTTATAAATTGTTAGCAGAAAGAACTGTAAAACGCAGCAAGCTAAGAAAGGACAACATTTTGAGGTGTGTTTGTCTTTGTCATGCAGCATAACACCAAATTTGTTTTTTTAATAGGATGCCATGAATTTAAGGCACTTGCAACAATGCCAGATAGCCAGGTCATGTTCTAAACTATGGGACAGATGGATAAACAGTACAGTTGACATAATTTTCAATAATACTGACAATTATGACATTAATTCAAGTCTACTTGGACCTAAAAACATTATTCAGTACAAATTAAATGAAATAATAATGCTGTGAAACACTAAAAAAAGTTACATGTACCACAAAATATCACACAGAAATACCTATTTACATAAATATTTGTCTGTGGTCCTACTGTGAAAGAAAACATTGTTATGGATAATGCACAAATCACCTCTACTGTATGAAATCAGCTCTAATATCCTTATTTTCGGTGCGGTAGCTGACTTCTTTAAATTTAAGTTCACCATCAGTTCAGTCTTTTAGAAATGAGACAAGAAAAATTCAGTAGTTGAATTTATATATTATACATGTGTGATTCACATGCATATCCCATAATTTTAAGTAAAAGTTATGATTTGTAAAGAATATAATCAAAATAAATTTGTTTTAAATGCCACATAGATCTGATTCCTATATTAATTACAAAGAAGGGACAAACAAATATCATTCCTAGCAAATTTCCAGAAATCACTTTCCCTAATGTATTCAATCTATCTCAGGTGTTACATTGCTCCTTTCCTTGGCAGTTTTCAGTTTTCCTGTGAGTCAAGACACACAGAAAGCCCTTATTTCCCATACTTGAAGTATTAACAAGAAAGTCAGTTAACAAATCAAACAAGTTGGCGCTATTCTAACTTATCTGGATGTTCTTTAGTGGAAGAAAATAGAGGGGGCATGAAAAATTCAGAAATAAAGTGAGATGTGCTTTTTATGAAGCTGACCATGAATTTTAGCCCTAGTGTCTTCATTAAGACAGATTTAAATCCTTAAAATTCAATGTTGAAAATTAGATGAATGTTTTCTCTTAGTAATTCTTGAAAGATGTAGTTCACCTTTATTGGTGATTGCTTTAGACATCCTAATGTA
The DNA here is from genome assembly GCF_963455315.2 of Globicephala melas. Taxonomy (NCBI): domain Eukaryota; kingdom Metazoa; phylum Chordata; class Mammalia; order Artiodactyla; family Delphinidae; genus Globicephala; species Globicephala melas. The sequence goes on along the minus strand of NC_083329.1, from coordinate 39,929,618 downwards.
ATGCCACAGGTGAAATGAACAAAGATGCATTAACAAGTGGGAGAAATGACCTACAGTTACATTATGCTGAATGCTGCTTCTTCATTTTCTATAGAACTTGTACATATTGGTTGTCTTAGACTTGAACCATAGTTCCAAATCCACAGTAAGTGCTAATCTCTGGGGCTATTGGAATATTTAAAAAGTTGCAGGAGAAGATTCTCTTACTTAAAATGACTAGGTGAATTTAATATTCTAGCAAACCTTTAGCACGCCTACACCACTGTCTTTAAAAAAAAATCACTGAACGTTGACTAATAACATTGAAATTATATTTTTAAAAGCCCAATTAAAAGCAATATTAAACTTCTGAAGTCGCATTCATAGCTGGATTTTAACTTGATATGTTTAATTTTATCTTTAATATCTGTAGAAGAAGTTGAGTATTTTGAGGAATAGTTCAATTTTGAGAAACAGGGAGGGAAAAATCCGATAATACAAGAATAATAATAATATCTTAGGATCGAAATTTCATTTAAATTTATTCTAATTATATATAATATGCCCTTAATACTCTTATTTTCCAAATGTTTCTTAGATTTTTATATTTTGATAACATATCATATTCTAAAGTAGTCTTGGTATGAAAAATTCAAACAAAAATCATAATATATGCCTTCTTGGATACTGTGTAATCTCGGTGGACATATGTTTTGCAGAACTGTCTATATTTGATTGACTTTTTAAACACTCTCTACGGGAAAAGATCAAACCTCTGTTTAATATGCCATGTTCATATACAGTTCCAAATCAGGATGACAGCTCATAAAATTATACATTTGTCTAAGGAGGTACAATGCTACTTGTCCAGGAAAAGCTCCAAATGGCTGTGCTACTTTTGACAGCTAATAATTGTCAACTGGCCTGCCAACAAAGGACTCCGTTTAAATTGCTGATTCTTTTCCCCATGTGAAAAAGCAAATCAATTCGATATTTCAAATCTGGTCTTTCCTAGCTAGTCTGATATTTCAGAATTGTAGTATTTCTGTTCCACTTAGCTCCAATTTACTTTTAAGAAATCGGGTTCCTGTTTCTACTCCTTTCCTCCTTTCACATGCTAATAGACTCCTTGCCCATTGACAAAAAGGTCATCACACCTGCCCAGGTTCTTGTCTTGTTCCCTGACCTCACATAGGTAAGGGTTCTCATCGGGTGAATCTTAATGATTTTGTGCTTGCTTTCTTTTCTTTTCTTGGTTCAGGCCTAAGACAAGAAGCTAGTTCAAATATGTTTTTAGTCACCTTTCTCCCTCAACCCTAGACTATGCTGTGTCTCCCTCAACCCTAGACTATGTCGTATGAGTGAAATCTGACAGAAGTTTGGTTTGATAAATTTAGTGAAAATGCTTGATTCTCTGGCTACACATGTAATGATTAGAATTTGTGTTGTCTGTTTAGACACTGACATTTACAGATGAAAGATATACATAGCACCTATATATAGTTTTTTTTTTTTTTGGGTGGATCTTCATCCCTCTCAACCCACCCCACCCTACCCTACCCGAAGGGTTTATTTTTATAAAAGGGAATATTTTAAGCCTCAGTTTGAGGGTGTGTGAGATAAATAAAAACCAGTTGGCTGCTAGTCATTTATTTCCAGGACCATCTTTAAGCACGCTATTTAAAAAAAATATGAAATGGTTTGTGAATTGCTTTTGTCCCACTCTGTCATGCCAATTTATCAAAAAGAAACAAATATCATGCATGTTGTGTTCTTCAGTCCTCTGTGAAAACACATATATACCTGCTATGAGACTTCTCTGCAGACTCCATAGCAGTTGTGCTTTGATCATATCAGTTTTTAAAATCTGTCAGAAAGGAAAGGTAACATTCAGTCTCGTCATCAGCACTGCTGGGAAAGAAAATCATGAAACTTCTAGCACTGGTTTGACATGAACTCTGTGACCAGCAGATGTGTGGTCCTCTTGTATACGGTATTTACACCAGCTTGCAGTAACAGAGTCTACAACCCTCACTTGAAGAAAGGGAAGAGTCCAGTTTTTGTACCACAGTAATCTAATCTATCGTACCCAATATATTATTTTTTGATCTTCTTGATAATTCTAGCAAGGTACTGACTCTCTTTGAAGTGTTTCTTACAGTCTTTCAAATTATAATCAGAGCAAAGCAAGGTCATCGCAACAATAGAAAACATTTCTTTACTGGTGAAAGGCTTTGCTTCAGGACCACCATGTCAACTGCTATTTTTAGGTTCAAACAGAAAACATGTAAAGAGCACTATTGTCATCTAAGCAATAAGTCCTAATGCCACTGTAGTTACTGGAGCAGCATCGATCAAAGGCATCATGGTGACCCCGAGCACTAATCTTCTCTCTTTCTTTCAGGTTTGCTGGCAGCTGTGTCTCAGAAAAAGCTGTCTTCAGCAAGGCAGAAGCAGGTAAGAGAAATACATTAGAAGTCTACGTCCCATCCTGAGTTGTCGTCAGGTGGTGGTTCGTCACTGTCCTCAGGGAAACTGTCAAAATTGCTTGTGTCTGTGGGTGATGCGACCTGCGAACAAGAGAACGAACGGTAAAATTTTCTGATTTTTTTTTTTAGGGGTCTTCCAAGCTAGATTTTTAAAACATTCTTTATTCAGTCTGTATTCAATGGCTATTTTTGGAATGTCTACCATGAGCAGGTTTGTCCTTTGTATTGGGGGTTACAGTGGTGAATAAAAATAGACATGGCTCTTGCCCTCATAGAGTTTACACTCGAGGAAAGAATAAATTGTGTGATTCAAACAAATAATTACAGCTGTAGATAATTATAAACTTTGGTTAGTGCTATGAAGAAAAAGTACAAGGTGTCATGAGTAAAAAAGAGTGATTGTGGAAAAAGTATTAAACCTAAGAATTAATGGTTTCCACAAAGAGGGTATATAGCACATGCAAAGGTCCTGAGGTGAGAAAGAGAGAGCTCCATGCTATGAAGTATCTAAAAGAGGTCAATTTGGCTACTGTATAAAAGAGGAGGGGAGTGAAATGAGAAATAGGCAGAAGTCATCTTAAGGATTTCCGTGTATTTATTCTAAGTATGATAAAAAGCCCTTTCTAACCTTAAGCAAAAACTCTTACAAGTTTACTGGGCAAAGTCCAATCTGCAGAGCATGAGTAAAAGCAGTAAAGAAACACTTTAATTTCCCTTATATTCTATAATATTTAGGACCTCATATTCTATTTTATATATATATATATATATATATATATATATATATTTCCCCCATATAATTTAACACTACTGATTGCATAAAAGGAGACCCCTGGTAAATATAAGTTAGGATAATTTAGACTTAATATTTACCTCTTCAAGTTTCTTATACTGTTCTTGTTCTAAAAGTAAAACTTTATGAATGCAGTTAGCATCTGTAATTTGCTTTGTGAATAAACATAAATATTAGTGTAGAAATAAATCTTAGAAGTAGGAAAAATATTTCTGTAGAAGAAGTGATCTTAAATTAGTCCCAGAAAAAGGAAGTATATAAATGAAAGGTTCAGGACTGCAAAGCAGCCCTCTCCTCCTCAGTTGAGACACATCACATTTTATTAGCTAGATATAGTATTGTATCTATAAATGCAGTCAATTGAAATCTATTTCAGGTTAATAGCGTGTAAACACTTAGTCGACTTAGTGGATTAGCAGTTTAACAAAACACCTAATGTGTTAAGAAAAGAGAATTTAAAAGAACACCATTGTGCTTAGGAGTGCTTCAGAGTACTATGTGGGCAGGGGAAGAGGAGCTATGTGGGGCGTAATTGAGGCAATATAGGCCAGGAATTGAAAGCTGTTGAAACTGATTGCTGGACTGTTGACCACACCCAACAGGAAACCAAAGGGCCGGGAATGTTTTGTTGTGGTCCATTTGGGTTGGACTCTTGGAGACAGAGCATGGTGGAGAGTAAACTGAAATCATAAACAGAAGGTAACAATAGCAGATAATCCTAACTCACACCAAGTATACTCAAGTACACACTAAATTGTTAAGAACTTATTGCATCTTGTATAGAGAGAAGATGTATGTGCAGAAATTTAAAACAGTGTACATAGTTTTGGTGGTAATTCATGAATATGACTAAATAAGGTTGTGAATATATTCTTGGGCAAAGATGTATAAAGGTTTTATATTACGAGGAAAAAAAGATTCATGATACTCTTCTGTCAATATTTAACACCGTTTTTAAGCTTGGATTTTAGAAGATGTCACTATTTTAATCTGGTATTTCTCCTATAGTTTATCTAATCTGATCATAGGATAAAAATGTAAAAATAGCAGACCTTTGATGACTGACAAACACCTTCACGTGTGTCACACTAGTACAAGCTGGAAAGTCTACTTACACTTGGTATTATAGGAGGTGTCAAGGTGCCTTTTCTTAAGCCTTCCCAATTAAAGCCCTCAAACCATCTAAGAAAGGAAAAGAAGTAGACGGTTAAACACATTTTACCTCAGCTGAAGTCTTCGCATTGCTATATATGATGTCCATGACTGATGGAAAACAGGCAAACATTTTCAATTTAACTGCATGTTTTTAAACGTTAGCTTATTAAATGGAATGCATATTTTTTAAAAAATCTAATTGTCAAAATTTTAGACACTAATTAGAAAGCAACTCCTTTTTATTCTAGTAATTTCAGTCATAATGTCTCTCGGACCTTGTTCCTACACAATCATTATAACTTAATAAATGTCATAATATGCTGGGCCCTACAGAAGATTTATTTTAAGAAGGTGGAATCAGGGCATGAAGTGTCAGGACAGAAAATTATCTTTCCATCTTTGTCACTGATTCAGTGGGCAGCCTCAGTTAATTAACCTGTTCACATCACTGTCTTGGTCTCTAAGTACCCCATTTTCTTTCTTTTTTCTTTTTGGTAGAATAAAGGTATTTTGCGTATGGCTTTTCTGTAGAAATGAGGGCCAAATATCACAGAAGGTTTTTTGTTGTTGTTGTCTTTGAAAGGTTTCATCATTCACAAATGCTTACACCAAATTCCTGGCAGGCCTTTTAGACATTCATAGGGTAAACACATTCCTCTTGGTAGATATGTGAATCTCCTGTGCATGTTACAGAAACAGACTAATAGGGAAAAACCAATATGGTCTTAGTTTAGCTTCAGATACATCCAGTCAACATGGATAAGGTCTGATATTCAAGATGCTACTATTGCTTGGAAAAAAAAAAAATAGATGCTATGACAGAGAAAAAAGACTGTACTCTTAACTAGGAAATGATTGGAAAAGTATATTTTAGGTTGAGTCAAGGAAATGAGGCATGATAGATGGTGGAGTACTTTTGTTTTTAATATTCTGGTAGAGAAGAGAATTCCAGGATTAAAAATATGTATTTCTTCTTCATGCTCAAGAGGAAAAGTGCTAGTTAGTTTGAGTCAGGAAAAACTAAAGTCAGTGAATCTGTTGTTTAGAATGTCAGAGGGTCAGATGTGTCTAAATAAAGTCCCAGAGACGCAACTCGAAAGGTCTTAAATAACAAGGCTAACTAGTCTACATGTCTCCTTGGATATTCCCATAGACTAATTGCATCAGTTATATACAACCACTACCTTAAAAACATCAGCCTGGGAAAATACTTTCTGAACTCTCAAACCTAAAGTTATAAGGAAAGAACACTTACTTGTGCTTTTGAATGTCTTTCACTCCATTTTTCAAATTCCCTAATCTTTCTGATGGATTATCCCTAAAAATAAAATAATTGTTAAGGAATCTAATTGTTTCCATATTATGATCCTTTAAAAAATAATGTGGTTGAAATGCTTACCTGCATAGTTTTTTAATTAAATTAGCAGCATTTTTGGCAATCTTCTTTGGAAATTCTATCATGTCAATCCCCCTCAATATGATGTTATAGGTTTTCATAGGATCTGGGCCTGAGAAAGGTGGGCTGCAAGAATGAGAGACATGAAAAGAGATAGTACTTGGTTTTCTAAATAAGAACACTTATTGTTATAACTCCACAAATGACAGTTCTTATTTGGGGACATATATTAATAGTGAAATGAAACTCGATTAATGGCAAAACATTATCATGTGTGGAAATGTTTCCAAGCAAATTGTTTAGCAAAACCCATAAATGGGTCAAGTGTGTCCACTGTTCCCCTCATTTCTTTTCAGTGCAGGTGACTTATCAGCTCACTGATTACACTTGGGATGAAGTCCAACATCATTAGAATGGGCTACAAGAACATCACTGGTATGACCCCATCTCCTGCCATTACCGTGCTCACTCCCTGGGATCCAGGTAGACCAGCCTTTCTCTGCTCCTCTGAAGTACCCAGCACTCTCCCACCTCAGGGCACTGTTAGGTACTTCCCAGGCCTCCTGGCTAATGCCTCACTTATTAAGTGTTATGCTGCTTACTCAAAAAGGCCTGCTCTGATCACCCAAATGTAACGAATCATATAAACATTATCAACCAACAAACCTAATGTAATAATCTAATCAATCTAAGTTAGATTCACCTGTTACACTCTTATAGAACCCTGTATGCCACTTATTATACTTTGTAACTACTTCATTTTGGTGAGTATTTGTTTTATGTCTGTCTTCCCTTCCAGTCCCTGCTGGTATTCCCAGAGTCTGGTGGAATGCCTAACACATAGTAAGTGGTCAGTAAATATTTGTTGAACTAATGCTTCTACAGAACAATGCTCTTCCTATCCTTTTCTCCCTCTTTATCCATCCTCAGATAACCTAATGCAAGACATCCTCTTTGTTAGAAAGGATGTGATACCCAGTCCCTCATAAGCCAGATCTGTTGGGTTATTTACCTATCCATCCTTGGACTGTGGCTTTGTGCCAGGCTTAGGGAATACAGATGTGACTAACGTCAGCTCCTTCCATCAACTTTCCCACAGTTCAGAAGGGAGGTTATGATGTGCCTTGACAGCTGATTTCTTTGGAATTAATTAATCTCCTAATAAATATAGGGCTCGTTCATGTTTCTTGGGGGAAGACGTTTTCTGGATTATTTTTTGTCTATCCATAAAATTAGCGGTTCAAATATTTCCTTCTATTGAGAAAGTTGAAAACAATGAATTGCTTAAAAAGGGCTGTGTGCATTAAGGTTTTGTCCCTATTTTCTGTAACAAGTACTTTCTATTTGTCATAAACTGTCATGTTAAACCACTCTTTATAATGTATTAACATCCAATTCTATTTAGTATTCTAAGAATTTTCTCTTTACATAATGTTATGATTGACTATTCTCTCTACTCTCAAGTTAATTTGCCAGTTTTTATTTTCACTTTAAACATGAAGAACCACCACATCTTGGTTTTTCTTGTTATCAACTTAATGTTGGTTCTAATTTATATTTTTGCATTGATTTTTGTTCTTTCTTTCTAACATAAAGGTGACTTTTGTGGTTTTTTGCAAGCCATGCATGGTCTGGCCAAGATATTCAGGCAACATGTGAAATATGTGAAAATACAAAGTATTCAATTTAATTTTACTTGAAGTTAATTTCAATATGTGCTTCTTCACCAACAACATTAAAAAATGTTTTTGCCCAGAAATATACCCATGCACCTCTGGTCAATTAATCTACAACAAAGGCGAGAAAAGACAGTCTCTTCAATAAGTGGTGCTGGGAAAACTGGACAGCTACATGTAAAAGAACGAAATTAGAACACTCCCTAACACAAAAACTCAAAATGGATCAAAGACCTAAATATAAGGCTGATACTATAAAACTCCTAGAGGAAAACATAGGAAGAACACTCTTTTGGACATAAATCACAGCAATCTTTTTGGATCCACCTCCTAGAAATTAAAAACACAAACAAATGGGACCTAATTAAAAGCTTTTGCAAAGGGAAACCATAAACAAAACGAAAAGACAACCCACAGAATATTTGCAAATGAAGCAACCAACAAAGGATTACTCTCTATCAAAAAACCCAATCAAAAAGTGGGTGGAAGACCTACATAGACATTTCTCCAAAAAAGACATACAGGTGGCCAAAAAGCACATGAAAAGATGCTCAACATCGCTAATTATCAGAGAAATGCAAATCAAAACCACAGTGAGGTATCACCTCCCCTGGTCAGAAGAGCCATCATGAAAAAGTCTACAGATAATAAGTGCTGGAGAGGGTGGGGAGAAAAAGGAACCCTCCCTGCACTGTTGGTGGGAATGTAAATTGGTACAGCCACTATGGAGGTTCCTTAAAAAACTAAAAATAGAGCTACCATATGACCCAGCAATCCCACTCCTCGGCATACACATCTGGAGAAAAACATGATACAATGTTCACAGCAGCACTGTTTACAATAGGCAAGACGTGGAAGCAACCTTATTGTCCATCAGTGAAGGAGTGGATAAAGAAGGGGTGGTACATATATACAGTAGAATATTACTCAGCCATAATAAAAGAATGAAATAATGCCATCTGCAGCACCATGGATGGCCCTAGAGATTATCACACTGAGTGAAGTTAGCCAGAGAAAGACAAATATCATATATCACTCATATGTGGAATCTAATTTAAAAAAAGCAAATGAACTTATTTACAAAACAAACAGTTACAGATATCAAAAACAAACTTATGGTTACCAAAGGAGAAACGTAGCAGGGAGGGATGAATACACACATGCTACTCTACATAAGATAGGTAACCAACAAGGACCTACTGTATAGCAGAGGGAACTCTACTCAATATTCTGTAATAACCTATATGGGAAAAGAATCTAAAGAATAGCTATATGTATAACTGAATCACTTTGCTGTACACCTGAAACTGACACACAACACTGTAAATCAACTATACTCCAATAAATTTTAAAGAAAAAATATTTTAAACACTTCGGAGTTTTCTTTTTTATAACAACATAATTCAATTGTAATCCTAGTTGTGAATTATGAGCAATAAGTATTCCTATAGTCATTCCTACCTTCTCTCTCCCAGCTTAACTTTTAAAATTGCCAAAGACTATAACATTTCCATTCTGCTCAATAACCAAATTTATTTTCATTCATCTCTTAGTTGACTTGGTCATACAGTAGTGTTTCTAAGAAAGCCCTGGGGTTGACACTTTAAGTGCTTTTTTTTAATATGCGGTATGCGGGCCTCTCACTGTTGTGGCTTCTCCCGCTGCGGAGCACAGGCTCCGGACGCCCAGGCTCCGCGGCATGTGGGATCTTCCCGGACCGGGGCATGAACCCGTGTCCCTTGCATCGGCAGGCGGACTCCCAACCACTGTGCCACCAGGGAAGCCCTGGGGTACACACTTTATATGTTGTCTTTATATTTTAAGAATAATTTAAGAATAACTTAATTTTGTATAAATTAGTTGAGTTGTACTCTGTCTCTCTCAGAACTACATAGTTCTTAATATTCTATCTTTTGGCATTAAAGGTGCTATAGAGGAGGTTGAGGCCAACAACTTGAATTCTAATCCTCCTCACTCCCATCATCATATATGACATGCTTTTGTAGCTTAGAGACTATATAATTATTCCTTATCATTGAAGCTAGGAAATTGCACTAGGACACATGGTGGTGTTATGACTCTGTTTCCCCATGGTTACTGTTGATCAAAATGATCCACTGAGACCATCTGTGACTGGTCTATGTCATGAATTTTCTATCATGTAATTGAGTATGTTTTCTATCCCACTTGTAATCGTCTCTTCATATACATAGTTGTTTTTCCTATTTCCTTGGACTTCTGTATCTTCTTTCTGTAATAATTTCTATATCCTTTTTTCTTTTTTCCTGAGGTCTATCTACTACCTTCCTGGCTGGGTTTTTAATTGCTATTCTGTTTTTCTGTTGCTTATAATATGATTTTCAGCTTTGTACTGTTCTTGAGGTCTGCAAGTTTACTAATTTTCATCTGTGAACACTTACAGACATTTGTTGAAGTTACTTTTTTAAAGAGATCATGCTTTCAACAGCTGCAAAGAAATTCTAGATAACAATTTGAACTCTTCCCATGTTTCTCTGAATCATTTCTCCTGTGGTATTTAACTGCCTTTGCCTATGTATCTTTCATCTAAAATTAACAGAAAACACCAACGAGGTTTATTAATTTGAAGTCAACATAAGATGTTTCAAGAGTAATGGTATAAAATGTCCACAAGTGGGCTTCCCCGGTGGCACAGTGGTTGAGAGTCTGCCTGCCAGTGCAGGGGACACAGGTTCGAGCCCTGGTCTGGGAAGATCCCACGTGCTGTGGAGTAGCTAAGCCCGTGCGCCACAACTACTGAAGCCCATGAGCCTAGAGCCCGTGCTCCGCAACAGAAGAGGCCACCGTAATGAGAAGCCTGTGCACCACAACAAAGAGCCCCCACTCTCTGCAACTAGAGAAAGCCCGTGTGCAGCAACGAAGACTCAACGCAGCCATAAATAAATAAATAAATTCAAAATGTCTACAAGTGAAATAATAACCACCACATAACTGTTCCTGGCAATGGTAGTACTAGTAGTAGGTGTTAGCATCAATGGAGTGCTTCCTATGTTCTAGACTTTCTCATTGCTTAATAGATTCACTGAATCTGCACAAATAACCGTGAGACTGAAAGTCCCATCTTCCTCTCATTTTCACTGTAGCTACTAAGTTCTCTTAAGTAATTCTTTCACATTCCACTGCATGCTTCTTCTTAGATCTGAATTATGGGAATTATCTTCAAACTAGCCTCCCCATCCCTCTTCCAATTTGCTCTACCCATTACTGCCAGCTTGTTTTCCTTAAACACCACAACACATGTCACGCCTTTATCAGAAAATCCTCCATGAGTCCCTCTCTGGATGGAGTCCAAACACTGAGGTACAGCAATCATGATTCTTGAAAGATGACTCTCTTTGGATCTCCCATCATTTCTTAACATGAACCTTTTTCATGTCTTTGCCCACTACTCCCCCTCTATTTAAGCCATGCCTTTCTGCCTGGAGTGAACTTTGCTCTCTGTATTCTTCCTGCAAGGCCCAGCTGGTCCTACGCTCTTCAAAAGCCTCCCTGGACAAACTTAACCTTCTTCTGAACTCTTCAGTTCATAATGACCTTCTTAATTATTGTCCTGAGCACAGGGCTTGGTGGCATATTTGTTCCTCTTTTCCTTGAGTTTATAGTCCGTTTTATACCTGGTCGTATCCACAGTACCTTTTTTAAGTTGTTGAAGACTACAATATTATTACACAAAGCATTTACATCTCATTTAGATATAACAATTGCTAACAGGTTCTCTTATTTCTACAAATAGTTGACTGTATATTTTTATATGACTTTCATCTTCCTTGCTGGCTAAATGACTAGGCTCAGAGATCTCACAGAAAGACACTAGATGATTCCACATTCACATATGTATAAATAATGAGAGTTGAGAGTTGATGTTGAGTTTGTTCCCCTCATCTGACCCATTTTAGTTTTTACTTTATGAATTCCTGGTTATCTGCATAACTAATTAAAAAGTGTGGTAACAAGATCTGGTGAAAGTACTTTAAGATGGTCTCGCCAGAGTGACAAAGACAGGAGTGTGTAGCTGTTTGCTGGTCTATTTTTATCAGCAGTTCTCTATCAATGTCCATACCTGCCAGTCAGAAGTTCATACATTAGGATTCCCAGTGACCAATAGTCGGCTGAAATGTCATGGCCTTTGTTCAGGATGATCTCTGGGGCTACATACTCTGGAGTCCCACAAAAAGTCCATGTTTTCTTTCCAAATCCTATTTTCTTTGCGAAGCCAAAATCAACCTTACAAAGAGAGAAAAAACAAGATATTCCAAGCCACTTTTGATTAAGCTTAAAAGCAAAAAGCTACTTTGTTGACGTATGCTGCTGATGATAATAAAATAAAAACAGATTTGAACTATTGGAGTCCTGTCTTCTAAAAAGTCCTCTGTATATTTCGAACAAACAAAGCCTCCCTGCTCAAGCTCAGTTTCAAAAGGAAAAGTTGAAACCTTAACATAGGATAAAATTCACATCACCGAAAATAAAGGCAAACTTTTCTTTATGGAAATACTTTCCGTTTTTCCTTCTTTTATGCCAGTGGAGGTTGGGGTATAAACAAATAATTTCTCCTTTACTCAGGCATATTTTCCAGATATCTCCTGGACTTAATGAAGTTGACAATTCATTTAGTGTTAATTGAGAAGCCATTTTTATTGTTGAAGGAGCTGAGTTACAAAGCTCAGCTTTGGGACCAATATTTGGTCCAATATTTGGGACCAATAACTCTGTCCTTGGAAAACAGAGATAAAATCGAAACGTATTCTTCATGTTTCTAGAAAACTTTTGAAGCAGGAGCCTCAAATGCAGAAAACCATTTTTTTCTAAAACAACTGGTTGAGAATACAAATAATTAACTATCATTGATGTGATTGCTTTGAAAATCATAGGTTGAATAAAAATTCCAAAAATTTAAAAAACAGAATCAGGCACTGAAAGATCCAAAGTCTACAAAAGTTACACATTTTAAAATAAGAGAACTTCCCTTCTTACTGTAGATCTTTAGAGCTCTTGGCCAATTTTATTATTACTAATATTATTACTAACATGGCCTGGATAACATTGCCAGCAAGCCCTTTTTTTCCATTAGCATTACAGTATTCTTTAAGATAATGATTCATGGTTCTCCACATATGACCTATTCCCTTTGGATGGCAGAAACCCAGCTAGACATAGGACTTCTACGAAGCTTTTCTGGGTCTACGAACACATGCAAGCAAGCGCGAGCCTATTTAAGCATGTTTTGCCAGCATATTATTAATTAAAACCTAGCCAATTTAATTTCTCATAACCTTTACATAACTTGAAAGAATAGTTAGTTGAAAACAGTAACGCTACAGCCTGTTCATTAGCCAGTATTTTAAAGTGCAGGGCAGAAACCATGTGTGAAACACACTGACCAATTTGGCGTAACCTCGGTGGTCTAGGATGAGATTTTCTGGCTTGAGGTCCCTGTAAATGATTCCTTTGGAATGCAGATAGGCAAAAGCTTCTACCACACATGCTGTGTAAAATCTGGTTGTAGAATCTTCAAATGAACCTCTGAGACACAGAAAATGGAATAAAAAGTAGGAAAGAAATTAGTTTGTCTAATAAGGGTCAGTTTCTCACGTCACTATATTCCTACGCCAGAATGTGACCCCAGAGACCAGTGTCCTACTGGCCAAATGTCATAGGGCTACCTTTGGATACTGGGTTTTAAAAAGCATCTGAGGGTTAAGTCAAGGAATTCTTTGCCCTTATGAGTAGGATGGTTAAATCTAACTTCCTGAATATACTGAAGAGGAGGTCAACCACATACCACGTTTCATGTACTTCGTGGATTCCTCACAACAGCCCACTCCAATGTTAAAAGGCGAAGTTACAGAGGTGGGCAGAAGAGAGGCAAATCCTATTTTAGACCTCGTCTACCAAGGGGTGTTTTTTAAAGAACAGTTTATGAGTTTAGTCATATTTATTCTTAGTTTTAAAAATCTTTCTAAATAATAGAGATGTGGCTCATGAGTGTGAATAAAAGTTAATGTTTTCAAAGAACCACTTTGGAAATGAGTTACAACGCTACTGTTAACAGATCGCAATCTAAGTATTCTGTCTGAAACTTCTGTCAGCAAGACAAATAATATCTATTTCCTATGCTACTGCCTTATTAGAAGGAAAAGATGGAGCTAAAAGAAGGAAAAAGGTAATTGGAAGGGAATGTTTATTAAACTTGATTATGATGTTTAGCAAGAAAGCTCTTTGTCTCTCTGTACGTGTATGTGTGCGTGAGTGTGTGTTTATTTAATGAAATAACAGTAAAGGAAAAAAACCTTGGCATCTAAGGTTGACTCCTTGGTTCTAGGGAAGAACCTTTATACTTTACCTGTTTTTTTTTCCCCTATGGAATATCCCTTAGAAAGATAAACTACTTTTTTTTTTCCCCTCTTCTTTCCCAAGTAGTAGTAAATGCAATTAAATAATTTCGTGAAAATTCAAGAACATTAGTGTGAACATCAGCTCTTGAGTTGGCTGAGATGTAACAGGACAGCAAGCACTCAGGTGGTTTTGGGGAACATGCAGCAAAGCGGAGGCCCAGAGCTTGCTTTCACGAGAGTCACTGATACCAGTTTGCATCTTGCTCACATTTGCTTCTTCTTCAATATTGAGAAATAAATTCTAACAAACCGAAAAGTACGATAACAGCTGCTATCTTGCAAAATTTATCAGTGAATCTAAGGCTAATGCAGCCATCTTTCAGGTCATGTTTTAGAAATAGTCAGTGTCTTCCAGAAAGGTATAGTCTGCATTTTAACTACTAATGTCCCCTGAGTTGTCACTGAAATAATTAGCTCTTCCCAAAGGGAATATCCTTCTTTTGAAATACAATTCAGGGCATGATGATATCTACTCCTCTAGATACTAGACTCTTAACTGTAATCACTAGGTTTCTAGTATCTCTCTTCAACAATATCTGGATGGAACAATTGTGAATCTATAAGGACAAGAAAAAGTTTGAGAAGAATTGCATCTATATTAGGAAATGAATGGTATACATTATGCTGCAATTGTTTTCTGACTTGGAGCTATCTTTGCAGAACCAACACTATATAATCCTGTGTATTGGGAAAGGGATTAGAATAGTACCTTAAAGGTCCTTTCATCTTTGTCCTTAATTAAGTATATTTGTCTATCAAGAGCAGCATATTTCTTTGAGAGATCATTTGCCTGAAATAGTAAGCATCCATGTGTAGATAATTAATGAGCAACTTTATACTGAGTGCTGTATATGACTTCAATCCCTTCTCAATGGAGAGCACAGCAAAGCAAAACAATCTAAACAAAACAGTACATAGAATAGAGCTTTGTCTTTTTTCACATTACATGCCTTGTTTTAATACAAAAATTGATTACTTCCTTGTAGCAGGACTGTCTAATTGCAATATGGGTGGGCCTTTTCAAAAGCCTACAATTCTTGCTTCCTGTTAGAAGAAGAGTTATTTCTGCAGTTGCGATGCTGGGCAACAGATCTGTTTCCCTTAATATTCAGTTGTTAATAAAATGGAACCAAATGGACAAATGCATTGTTTCTGTAAAGAGTACACACTTAATGAGAGATCAATTTCTCATGGCATCTCTGAATGGTATTCATATTTATATTCTGAACAAGCTGATCATTAGCAGAAAGACGAAAAAAATCCTAATGCAAACTCAGATTCATCAGAGGAGGCCGTAGGTTACGAATGTGCACTCTGAATGAAGCAAAATCCTGGGCTCAAATCTGGCCTCCACTTACTGTTTAATCTTAAGTAACTGACTGTACCTCTCCAGGTCTTAGTGTTGTCATGTGCAAAATGAGACTAATAACAGAAACTCTCTCTCTGGGTTGTTGTGAGGATACAAAGAACTTGAGGCGTGTATTAGAATAAGTGCCTGGCACACATCTGGTACTCAGTAAGTAGTAGCCATTACTATTGAGCACCAAAACCTCTTCTTTAGCGCCTCCAGTGTCTTAATCTAGGAAAAGTGACCGATATAGGACAGTCCTTGGGGATGGGAGTTTGCAACTCTATCACTACTACTGAAATATTGGATTGGCCAAAATGTTCGTTCGGGTTTTTCCCTAAGATGTTACCTGAACGAACTTTTGGGCCAACCCAATATTTGCTGCTTCTCACTGCAAAGGCTAATCGCCGTGAGTCAGCTCTGAAGCGTTTTCTGCTAATCTCTGTTCTTTTCACTTTCTCCATGCTTCTCCCAAGTGTACAGGTGAAAATTATCCTTATATTGCTTACCAATCAAAACCCTCCTTTTTTCATCATGAAGGGAACTGACCATAAACATCCATCACTGGGTCTTCAGTTCTTGACAGCTTGTTTCTGAGCCATTTTGGAATTTGGAGAGCTCTAGAAAGCTGGTTTCTAGCCCTTCAACAGATCTGTATTGAGTATCTCCCATATATAAATATATTTGTAACTGTTTTTAAAAATTAAATAAAAAATTTGTCTCAAATCTGTTTCTGTGTTATGTGACAAATCAACACAATATATGCACACAAAATGTTTACCAGCAACACAGTTTCATCACTAAATATTTGATGTAGGTAATTTGTGAATTTTAAAATACCCTTTTGGAAAGCAGTCAAAAACCACAGCATTAGGGTGATTCACAATGAAAAATTACTATTAGAATCGGAAATGACAATGTAAATTTGATTTAAAACGAAAGCTTGTTTTATCAACAGTTAAAGTTGCTTGAAGAAAGAAATCATTCCCCTATATAGCTCTTTGAAATAATATATTATGCCTTGACAGTTGTGTCATTTCAATTAACAAGTAAGGGATAGGTCCTTATATCCTCTCCGGGAGGGAGTAGGTGTTTTATCTTAGCTAGATGGCAGTAGATAACAACAATTTGCTTCAGGGGATTTGAGGGTTATGTATACTTATTGATAGACTCAAATTAAAATGTAATCACAGTGTTTAATCAACTTGCCATAACCAAGTCCTGAAATGGCAGAATGTAACAAAGACAAAGCATCTCTCACTGAAAGACAAGTTCCCTCTTTTCATTGACTAGTGACCACAATCATTAGTGAGTATATAAACCTGAAGCATGCTACAGGTTTATTGCCAAAGTAGGAAGGCTAAATTATTATGAAAACGGACTCATTTCCTTAAAGGACTTTCAACCAAATTAAGAAATGACACAGATTCTACCTAATGGGTCATCTAAGATGGAATTTAAGTAATCACCTCCCATAAAATAGCTGGAATTAAGGAGAATGTATATAGAAAGTCACTTGCTGGCTTATAAAACACATCCAGGAAGACTCGAGACCAGAAGTGAGATGTGATAATTATGGTTTCTTATGTAATTGTTTAATACGTTCTGTAGGAAAAATTAACGTACACTTTAAAAAATTCAAATTAAGTAAATGATATTAGAATATGTATTAAATACTAATATTAATGTAATATATACTAATAACTGTAATATATACTAATAACCTCTCTCTCTCTCTCTATATATATATATATATCAACCACTTACATTTTTAAGAAAGTTGTGGTTGACAATTCTGTAACTGTTATAGAGAAGAAGTGAATAAAATATAGTTTGTATATTCCAAATAATGGAACAGAATTTGTGGAAAAAAGTCACAAACTAGAAGATAAAACATGATAGCTAATTAAAGGAGAAACCAGGGAGATTGCAACAATTAACATTTCAGTGCTGTAGTTCCTATTTCCAAGATTAAAAAAAAATTTAATAGTCCTCAAAATCTGTTTGTATATATGGTATCATTTTAATTCCTTCTTCCTGACAACAAATAAAAAACTGCTCTGTGTTCTTTTTCTATGCTGATGAGAAGAAAGAGAGTGAGAGGCAGGAAATGGTCAGCTCAGCTGCTAGGTGAAGGAAGGAGGATGTCATTGCTATAGGAGACTTCCTGCGCTAAATCCCTGAGGCTCAGAGGTCACACAAGCCTTTCTTCACATTAACCTTCCCACCAATACATTTCCTTTATGCTCTCAGAATAGCTTCTCCCTTACTACTACTTACTGGGACCCAAGAGGAAAACTAAAGGAACTGAACAAAAAGGTTTATTTTGACTGAGGATACTTTTATATACACTGTGACAAATAGCATAATTAATTTCCTTTTTCTCTTGGCATTTTTTTGGTTCTAACAGTTAATCTTTAGGATTTCTCAGCCCCAGTTTAAACAAGCAATGAGGAAGCTAGTCTGTGACAGTATTAATTGGAGCCTGGATATCCAAAACTATGCTTTCCCTTTAGCAATTTCTTACGTAGGAAAAAAAAAAGTCTCTTGGAATAAAAGCAGTAAGGCTACATACATATTGAATATCTAAAAAAGAAAGCTGGCAGGGGACAATGAGTCCGAGATGATTTTATATACGACAGCTTCATTGCTTTCCATGTCGAGGCTTCAGCCCCTCTGAATCTTTAGGAAGGATCAGGTAGCTGCTATTTCTCTGGATCATGCCTCCTTAATGAATATTTAGTACACTGGGGGGGACTCAGCAACTGTGTACCCCAAATCCAAGGAAGATAAAAGGGAAGACAAAAGAAAGGGTCAGTAAGCAGTCTGGTGGAGGTAGAAAAAGGACCATCACTGATCTTCTCCCTCCATCCACTCCTCCCAAGACAAGCTGCTTCTTGATAGCATTCCTTTGCTACCCCGACAAATCCAAATACATCTCACTTGTAAGCCTTGGCTAGCATTTATGTACCCCCAAAAATGCAAAATCAAGTTAACTAAGGAGAAATATGAAACAGTTTCCTTGCAAAAAATAAGTTGAATATTGATGTCTATGCATGTTTGAGTGGACTTTAGGTTAACTTTTATTATTATTTTTAAAGCTATTTAAAAAATTTTATTGTTGTTGGTGTCTTGTTAAAGAAGTTAATAGAAGTTTAAAATCGCTGTTCCTTTCCCTAAGTGGCTTATTATTGCTTTAATGTTTACTTCTACCAGTAAATCTCCTCTTCTAATTAGAACAAAGTAGGGAAGAGATTTCAAATAAATCAGTGTATTGGAAGGTCAGGTCAAAAATAATATAGTAGAAGCACATTAGGATAAACCAGATATTAACTCACAAATCAGAATATTAACTTTCTGCTACATCCTGTATGAGGCATGGGACCACAACTGTTTTATTTATCATTTTATCCCGGGCCTCTACCACAATGCCTGGCGTATAATCTGTACCCAAAAATTAATTAACAGTAATATAGTAATACAGTATGATATAATGGCTCAGTACAGATGTTAACCCTGTCCCCTAGTGCCAAAATGATACATTCCCTAATAGGCATATTTACCTTGAATTTAAGAAAAAAACCATTAACGTAATAGGACACAATAAGGTAAAAAGAAACCCATTTGTCATATACAAGTAAAGCAGTGGGAATAAAAGACCTGAAAGGGCAGCGGGTACAAAGATATGAAGGTACCATAAGGATACAATTAGGAATGAGACTTCAAAGCAATAGTTTATAAAGAACTAGTTCTATTCTGGGATATCTACAAAATAATATACTGTCAAAAAATAACATGGCTTTCTGGGGACATTAGGGCTGTCTATAGCTGAGTCTGAAAGATGTTACCTGATGAAGGAGAGCCTGTGGGGTGAGATTGTAACAAATAAGAAAAGAAAAAGATGTCTGAAGGTGAATATTCAAAGGAACAAAGATGCCGTTTGAATGTTATTAGGTCATTCACAGAAAACTGTAGTTTTTCTTTAAGTAAACATTTAGGGTTGGTAGAATACTTTTTTTAAATGATAGTTTGTTATACATAAATAGGAAATAGAAAATTAATTTTGAATAATAAAAAAAAAAAACAAATAAGCGCTAAAGAGACCAACTTTACTTGCCCTGAAAGGGCAAAGAGGAGTGTTAAGTGGGTTCCTTTTCTTCCCAAGACCAGGTAAGTCCTGAAAGGGATGGTTGGAAACTTCTGTTAATTTTGAAACCAAAGAGCAATGTAAAGGTAGAGGGAAAAGTTACTTTGGAAAAAATTCCCAGTGTTAGGAAAGATAGCCCATCTGGAGAATGAGTGGAACAATCCAACTGACAGTTAATCTAGATTGCGACTATAAAATAACTTTAATTCTCTTCATTGTTAACAGCAATGAAGTGAATTCTAGGTATATAGTTGTCTGATTGTGATATTCAAGTTAAACTAAAGCTTCTGCATGTACCTTGACAGGTACCATTTTTATGGTGGACTAATCCTATATCGTTGGTTACAAATCTGAAACAGAGTGAGTTTCCTATTTACAGTCAATCACATGTATATCGTGGGTTGTGACCCATATTTACATTTTGAAATACAAGCATATGTAAATATGACTTCTATACTTTATAAAAATGGACTCTTCTTACAAACCATCACAGTCAACTACATTTTCAAAGACATGATAGAAATTTCGTAAAACTCTTACCGATCCCTGAGAATGGTCCAGAGCTCTCCACCTAGGCAAGCTTCCATCAACATATACAAATATTTGCTGTCCTTAAATGTTCTGTATAATCTGTGATTTGCAAACAAGAAAACAAAGATTATAAACGTTACTGTCTTTTAAAAGCATGTAAATGTTTTCGGTGCCCGGATTACAGTCTTACTGTTGATTTACCAAGCTTGAAATCTTATTAAAAGAATGAGAAAGATCTAAATTCACAAAGAGGAAAAAGGAAGCGATGGCTCATGACTAAGATTTTCACACTGTAGGGGGTAGTCTCTCCTTTGAAATGGATTAATCCAAATGATTATGAACCAAGAGGGCTTCCTGGGGTTCCTCTAATTCCAATTTGGCTAACGTTTCAAGTGTGGCCTCTTGAGCGATATTTAGTGGTCATAAACATGCAGTGTGCATGGATATTCAGTAGGTGACACTTTAAAATATAGATGTGTATGACATTTATGCACTGTTCACTTAAATTCATGTGATACCCTGTTTTCATCAAGTGCCACTGGCAAATTAACTAGAAAAGCTTCTGCGTATTAAAAAAAAAACCATTGTCTTATCAGTGCTCTCAAAATACCGAGATGGGATAGTTATTTCATTTTTTAACAACTTCAGAAAATATGCAAATAAAGAATATTCAAGGTAAAATAGTTTGATTTTTGGTATTTTGTCTTTCATGCACCAGAGGTCTATGCAGAGTTCTTGGAATAACAGGATAAAAATGGAACATTAAGAACTCTGATATCTCCTTTGGGAAAAACATGTTCTTTTCACAGAATCTGATTCTCATTAAAAAAAAAAAAAGAAAAGAATCAAAATTTTAGTGGTTTTTTTTTTTTTTTTTTTTTTTCCGGTACTCGGGCCTCTCACTGTTGGGGCCCCTCCCGTTGCGGAGCACAGGCTCCGGACGCGCAGGCTCAGCGGCCATGGTTCACGGGCCCAGCCGCTCCGCGGCATGTGGGATCCTCCCGGACCGGGGCACGAACCCGTGTCCTCTGCATCAGCAGGCGGACTCTCAACCACTGAGCCACCAGGGAAGCCCTAGTGTTTTTTTATTTAGTAAAAACTTTTTTAAAATCAGATTAAAAATTATGTTTCTTTGTGTGAATCAGATGTGTAACAGTGAGTGCAAATGTGGTTGCTTTTCCACTTGGAGTTGGGGACTTGAGCCCTGGGACAGGGTCTTTACCTCACTATGAAATCGGAATGAGCCCCCTGCATGATCTGCTTCTCCGAGCGGATGTGCTCCTGCTGTCTCGTATCCACGATGTGGCGTTTCTTGAGAATTTTCATTGCAAAGGTTTTGGATTCTTCACTTTTCAATTGGACCTTAAAGAAAGCCAGAAGGGAGTAAGTGAGGAAAAAAAAACCCCACAGAGTTAATATAACAGAATGCATTCTTAGCCCCAAATTAACAGGTGCATGGAGCACTGAAATGACACCCCAAACACCACCTGTATCACAGTAAAGCCTTGCTGGAGCTGGGTTTGAAATCCAGGGCTCACAGCTGTTGCCCAATCTCATTCCACTGGAACTGATGCATCTTCACTAACTGGATTGCCAATTAGTTTTGTGCCCACTGGGATTAGAAGAGGGAAAGTGTATTTGATTCTCATTGTATTATTTCATTTCATTTCAGATAATGTGTTTGAGTATACTTTACAGTTTTTCTCCTTCAGTCAGAAAAGTAAAAATAAAAACGAATTCCTTCTCCAGTTTTACTTCGAGTGAGGAAAAAGTAGGACCATACGGTCCTATATGCTTTTCCTCTTTTTAGTCCTCGTCCACAAACATTTCTAGAGTTATTTAATTCAGTGATAGACCCTTGTCTCTGCTGAGACTGAAAATTTGTGTACTGTTATTTCTTCTTTTTATCTCACAGTCTTTCCCTTCCATTAAAAAAAAAGAAAGATAGTAACAAGATTTCTTTCTAAAGACTTTGGAAACTACTTTTCTTTTCCTCTCAAATAGGCATGATGGCTTTAATCTTGTCTGACCTTAAACCTTACTCCTTAGTTATACTAACTGGGAGACCTAAACTGAACCTTGATGTCCCCAATGCTTCCAAGCCTCTGTTACAGCCCCACATGGTTCTCGGTGGCTCTGGAGAGAGCTTGGGTCCTCCAGATGACATTCCTCAGACTGGTCTGTGTTCACTGTTTTACACAATATTTCAACAAGGTGACTTGCAAGGAAAAGAAGAGAGATAACTGAGCTAATCACTTAATGGCAATATAAAAGCGTTACCATTGAGTGTTCTCAAACCACAGAATTCTCAAGATAATACCAAACAGCCCATGTTTTTCTGAACTAATGAAAGCCTTGGAGAAATAACATGATAAGCTGTTCCTGCTTTTCAGCTGAAGTGGGGCTGTCCCCTCTTTAGTTGTGAACTGTTTACTTTAGCTGCAGGGATAGTGCAGGGATAGTGAAGGTCTTAAGTGTATTGCTCATGTACACATGGACAGACTGAATTCCATTGAGAGAACATTAATGTGGCAAGCTCTTTGGAAGAAAACACGAGGACACTTCAAATAAATAGGCCTCAGTTTGCTGCCAGCATCTGAGAATCTATATGACAGGTTAGAGGGGAAAATGGATATTTGAAAATGCCTTAACCAGCTAAAGGCCCTCTACTCCATTTGTGAAACTCTTTGAGATGACAGATGAGTGTGATACAAATGAATTCAGCTATAGTTCATAGTAAAATACAAAAATGTGAAAACCCACTTCTAAAAGAAATCTGGATAAGAAAGATGACATGAAAAATGAGCTGTGTCAGAGTACTAACACTCAGAGGAGAAGAAATCAGATCGTATTCCCTCTTTAGAGTCTGACCCAGGTAAATGACTGAAGAGTAGATCACACACCTAATGTACAAATTATGCTCTTTAGAGATGGTAACACACATTTTAACTGGTACACAGGTTAGGAGGAAAGAACCCTGGCTTTAGGGTAACAGGTCTGGACTTAAATCCTGACTCCACTTAAGGCCTCTCTCAGTCCTCTTAGGCAGTTGAGTAACTGCTCTGAGGCCCAGTTCTTGCTGAGGATAACGCCACCTACTGTATGGAGTTATTGGGACCTTAAATGAGAAAGTGCCACCGCATGGGCATTCAGTGATGGTCTCTCTACGTGTAACTTGGGTAGATCAAATGTTGTCTTGAAAACAAGGCCAGATCAAGTCACTTCTCTGTTCAAAACACTGCAGTGGCTTCCCATCTCACTCATGGTAAAGACAAAGCTGTCACACAGTCCGACAAGGCCCTACATTATCTGAACCCCCATTCCCTGTAAGCCTCACTTCCTCCTTGCTCACTGTGCTCAGGTCACACTGGCCATCTTGCTGCTCCTTGAGCATAACAGCAAGCTCTTGCTTCAGGCCATTTGCACATGCTGTTCTTCTGCCTGAATATTGTCTCACAGTTATCCTCAGGGCTTGCCCTCTCAGTTCCCTAAATTCTCTGCTCAAATGTTTCCTAATCAGAAAGTCTCTCCTCACACCAGTCTACATAAAAGAGTAATCACCTACTTCTCCCTTCCCTTTTTTAGTGTTCTCTATAGCTCTTATCACAAGCGAATGCACCAAATATTTATTCTGATTGCTTGTTTAGTATCTGTCTCTTTTCACCAGTCTGTAAGCAACCCAAGACTGGGGATTTTTTTGTCCACTGTGCCTGACAAAGGATAAATGCTCATTAAATGTTTGTTGACTAAATGAATCAAAGAAAGGATGAAATAAGCCATGATGACTTATCACTGGCAAAGCCACAAAGAGAGCTAGTATCTCAGCTCCGTACTGTGTATCTCTGAGGTTAGCAGGATAAAAACAAGGGAAGCTATAAATGACAAGTATGTAGCATTTGCTCTTTTTCTTCTTTCCAAAACTGCCATTATTCATAAAAAAGGAAGAAAAGATTTCTAAATGCTGATGCTTCACAGGAAGTATACATGACAAATAACTATGTGATACAGCTCTGAATTTTCAGTTGTTATATTTACAAGATGTTTTCTTAACCTTGCTTTTCCTTGAATGACTAAAATGTGATATTATTCCCCAAAAGCCTACTATATTAGTAACATCATCTCTAGGATAATATCATCTGGGTCTTGGGGACAGTTATCCATCTACATCTAAATACAAAATAAATTTATGAAGAGACAAAAAGAAATGTGTTCACTGATATGTTAACAATGGTTTTCTCTTAGGGAGATTTTTAGTTGATTTAGCTCTTTTTAACTTTTTTGAATCGCTCAATTTTTATACAATTAGCATATCTCACTTTTATGGTAAGTAAAAATAATGACTCTGGTCATGGAAAAAAAATTTTTAAGTCTCTTTTAAATCAGAATAGCTATTTATTATTGTCTGACTCTCTCAAAGGATCTGGTTCAGTGGAAACCACTCTATTAGAATTCCATGTATGCAAAGACCTTGAGAAGTTCTGTATAGGATAGCAACCTATTCAAGTTCGGGCTGAGCCACACTATTCATCTCCTTAAAGTACGTGCCATAATTTTTTCTTTCAATATAAACTCTCAGTGTAAGTTACAGCAATTTGTATTTCAAGAGCCTAAGCTATTATGCTTTATTATGAAAGTGTTTTCACAAAACTAATACATGAAAAATTTTACGGTGAAATTTAGTGTGCTTTTTATTTGTCCTGTTGGTCAAATTAATTATACCAAGTCCACTTGTGCCAGTTTGAGATGATGATGATTTTGTAGCAGGCCAGCTAGAGATATGACATAGATGCTGAGTGTGAACAGAGGAAGGCAAAAGAAGGGGAAAGGAATACATTTCTTCTTCTTGCTCAGGAATCCTTCCCAGCCTGGGTGGTTAGGCATGATTCCCAGGTTTGTCTTTGCAGACTATCCTAACCCCATCTAGATGTACAGGCTAATGCACTGGTTGAGAAGGTGAGCTTTGAAATTTGACTACCTTTGTTTAAATCTCAACCTTTTTTTTTTTTTGATTGTGATCTTGGACAAATTTCTGAAACTCTTTGTTTCCTCATCTGTAATATGTGGATAATTCTCTTAGGTTACCTGTGAACATGAAATAAAAGGGCCTATATATCAAACACAGTGTCTGGAACAGAGAACACATTCAGTTAGTTGCCTTTATTCTTTTGTGCTTCTTAGTTTAATGGTCTCTTCAGGCCAAAGCAATTTTCTCAAAATATGATCCACCACAGGATGAATGCCACTTTGTACCCATTCCTATTCCCACCCCATCCACTTCAGTTCTACCAAGGGAATAGTAGAGGTTTGAGAAGCTACATCTAAAAGATTGCTGGCCCTTGTACCATACTGGTTTCACTCTCAAGGTTTCTAGAAAGGAGACATGAATGAGAAAATGCTAATACTCAATATATTCTGTTTTACAAGTAATGCTATGTGCTATATCAGAAATTAAAATTGGAAAAAGTTTCATTTACAGTACTTCAGTGTGAATCACTGTGTTGCCATTTGAAGGAATGTATCCTTGAGCAAAGTGAATCTTAATGTGGGAATTTTTGACAAAGATTTTGACACGTTCTTAACTATCAGGTTCTAGCTGGTGCCCAAATAATACTGACCTGAAGGTGAGAGGCAATGCCACCAGCATTATAAAGAGCTTTGAAGACACAATTGCTGGCTGTATTTAAATACATGCTTTCTTTTATCTGGGGCAGGTACTTGCTTTATAAAGGCTTGTCTCCTGTTGGACCTAATTCTTCGCTCTTGCGAGGAAGGAGGGTTATGATCAGAGCAAGGTTAAAACTAGCTCAGTGACAATGACTGGGAGCTGGTCCTTAGAATCTGTTTGTCCATTCATCTATTTAACTTGTTATTAACAGTTCATAGTTTATTTTGCACTGCAGATATCTTTTCATTATTTTGGAAGAAAATGAATTTCTGAACTATACTGTAATTAAAATGTTTTATTAAATATAAGGTTTGAACTGTCAATATCACTTGGCCTATTATTATGCAAAATTCCTTTGTAAACTAGTTCAAATTACATTTCCATGCACAACGAGAAAGGATGACTCACTTAGGTAAGCTAATACTATAGAACAAAGATGATGAAGTGAGCTTAGAAAAGCTTATACAGGAGGAGGTGGCCAAGATGGCAGAGTAGGAAGACCCTGAACTCACATCCTCTAACAGACACACCAAAATTATAACTACTTACAGAGGTACCATCTATGAGAACGACCTGAAGGCTAGCAGAAAAGATTTTCTACAACTAAAAACATAAAGAAGGAACTACCATGAGACAGGAGGGGGGGACAAAAACACAGTATTGTCAGGACCCACACCCTTGGGTCAGCAACTCACAAATAGGAGGAATATCACAATCATAGAAGTCCTCTCCAAGGAGCGAGGGGTCCAGGTCCCATATTGGACTCCCTGGCCTGTGAGTCCTACACCTGCAATATGAGCCCCTATAACGTCTGGCTTTGAAAACCAGTGAGGTTTGTGTTTGGGAGAGCAGGAGGGCTTTAGGAAACAGAGACTTCACTCTTAAAGGGCGTGCACAAAATCTCATACACTCCAAGTCCCGGTAGTTTGAAAGGACCCTGGATCAGACCCACTTACTAATCTTAGGGAGCCTCTGGAGAGGCAGGGGGCAAGTAGGAGCACCCTTGGTGATGAAGACACTGGCAGCAGCCATTTTAGGGGGCTCATTCTACCATGTGGACACAGGCGCTGGCAAGTGCAACTTTGGAATCCTCTGTCTATCCTGATAGTGCTGGGTACTCGGCACCAGACCCAGGCTGGCACCTGCCCCAAGATGCACCCTGCCTCTCTGGCCCAGGTCATGCATACTGCTGTGTGGGGACTCAGCCCCACCACCAGTGGGACTAGCACCAGCTATGCAGGAAGCCTACCCTCCAGTGGGGCCTGCAGCCACTGCATGACGTACAGCCTTGGAGCCAACTGGCCTGGGTGGGGCAAGCCTGCTTACCAGCGCACCCACAGTAGTCAGCCCTACAACAACAGAAGTGTGCAAGTGGCCCACAGAGGGGCCTCCCCTAGAGCATACAGCTCTGCTAACCAGAGGGGAGTGCACTGCTGGGACACATAGGCTATCTCCCACATAAGGACACTTCTTCAAGATCAGAAAATATAATCAACATACCTAATACACAGAAATAAAACCAGAGACTTAGGCAAAATAAGGAGAAAGAGGGATATGTTCTGACCAAAGGAACAAGACAAAACCTGAGAAAAAGAACTAAATGAAGTGCAGATAAGCACTCTACCCAGTAAAGAGTTCAAGATAATGTTCATAAAAATGCCCACTGAGCTTGGGAGAAGAATGGCTAAACAGAGAATTTCAACAAAGAGTTAGAAGATATAAAGAGAACAAAACAGCTGAAGAACACATTAAGTGAAATGAAAAATACACTAGAAAGAATCAAAAGTAGATTAGATGATACAGAGGAATGGATAAGTGATCTAAAAGACAGAGTAGTGGAAATCACCCAAGCTGAACAGAAAAATGAAAAAAAGGATTAAAAAAAAATAAGGATAGTTTGAGGCCTCTGAGACAACATTGAGTGTACTAACATTCACATTATAGGAGTCCCAAAAGCAGAAGAGAGAAAGGGACAGAGGACTTACTTGAAGAGATAATAGTCAAAAATATCCCCAACTTAGGGAAGGAAACACATCCAGGTTCAGAAAGCACAGAGTCCCAAACAAGATCCACCCGAAGAGGTCCACACCAAGACACATTATAGTTAAAATAGCAAAAACTAAAGATAAAGAGAGAATCTTAAAAGCATCACAAAAAAAGAAAATAGTTATGTACAAGAGAAATCCCATAAGGTATCAGCTGACTTTTGAGCAGAAACTTTGCAGTCTAAAAGGGAGTGGCACAATATATTTAAAGTGATGAAAGGAAAAAAACCTACAACCAGGAATACTCTACCCAGCAAGGTTATCATTCAGATTTGAAAGAGGTAAAGAGTTTTACAGACAAGCAAAACCTAAGAGTTCAGCACCACAAAAACCAGCTTTACAAGAAATGTTAAAGGAACTTCTCTAGGCAGTAAAGGCCATAATTAGAAATATAACAATTATAAAAAGAAAAAATCTCACTGGTAAAGGCAATAGATCAACTACTTACAAAGTTAGCAGGAAGGTTAAAAGACAAAAGTAGTAAAATTATCTATATTCACAGTAAGTAGTTAAGGGATACACACAAAAAAGATACAAAACATGATGTCAAAAAAATTAAACAGGAGAGGGGAAGTAAAAATGTAGAGTTGTTAGAATGTGTTTGACCTTGAGCTCATCAATGTAAAATATTACTATAATAATATATATGTTGTTATATATGAACCTCATGGGAGCCACAAAGCAAAAACCTGTAATAGATAAACACACAAAAAGAGAGAAAAAAAATCCAAACATAACAGTAAAGATTCTCATCAAATCACAAGGAAAAAGAGCAAAAGAAGAAGAGAGGAACAAAAAAGAACTACAAAAAGAACCAGAAAACAATTAACAAAATGACAGTAAGTACATACCTATCAATAATTACATTACATATAAATGGACTAAATGCTCCAATCAAAAGGCATAGAATAGCTGAATGGATACAAAACCAAGATCCATTTATATGCTGCCTACAAAAGACTCACTTCAGATCTAAAGACACACACAGAATGAAAGGGAGTGGATTGAAAAAGATATTCCATACAAATGCAAATGAAAAGAAAGCCAGGGTAGCAATACTTAATATCAGACAAAATATACTTTAAAACAAAGACTATAACAAGAGACAAAGAAGAGCATTATGTAATGATCAAGGGATCAAGCCAAAAAGAAGATACAACAACTGCAAATATATGTACACCCAACTTAGGAGCACCTAAATACATTAAGCAAATATTAACAGCTATAAAGGGAGAAATTGACAGTAATACAATAACAGAAGGGAAATTTAACACCCAATATATCAATGGACAGATCAGACAGAAAATCAGTAAGGAAACACTGGCCTTAAATGACATATTAAATCATATGGACTTAATATATACAACATTTCTTCCAAAAACAGCAAAATACATGTTCTTTTCAAGTGCACATGGAACAAATATCCAGGACAGATTACATGCTAGGCCTCCAAACAAGTCTCAATAAATTTAAGAAGACTGAAATCATATCAAGCATCTTTTCTAACCACAATGGTGTGAAACTATAAGTTATCTGAAAGAAAATAACTGCAAGAAACACAAACATGTGGAGTCTAAAAAACATGCTACTAAACAACCATTGGGTCCCTAAAGAAATTAAAAAGGAAATCAAAAAAATACCTGGAAACAAATAAGAATGGAAAAACAACAATCCAAAATCTATGGGATGCATAAAAGCACTTCTAGGGTAAAGTTTAAAGTCATACAAGCCTACCTCAGGAAACAAGAAAAATATCAAATAAAAACATGTAACCTTATACTGAAAGGAACTAGAAAAACAAACAAATCCAAAAGTTAGTAGAAGGGAAAAAAAATACATATGAGAGCAGAAATAAATAAAATAGAGACAAAAAAAAAAAAACTATCAATGAAACTAAGAGCTGGTTCTTTTAAAACATAAACTGTTAGCAAGACTTATCAAGTTAAAAAGAGAACCCAAAAATAAAATCAGAAATTAAAGAGGAGAAGTTACAATCAACACTACAGAAACACAAAGGATCATAAGAAATTACTATGAACAATTATATGGTAATAAAATGGACAACCTAGTAGAAATGGATAAATCCCTAGAAAGATACAATATCCCCAAACTGAATCAGGAAGAAATAGAAAATATGATCAAACAATACCAGTAATGAAACTGAATCAATAATAATAATAGTAGTAGTAGTAATAATAATATTATAATAAAAAATAACTCCCAACAAACATGAGTCCAGGACCAGATGGCTTTAGAGGTGAATTCTAGAAGACATTTGAATAAGACTTAATACCTATATTTTTCAAACTACTGCCGAAAATTAAAGAGGAAAAAAATGTTTTGGAACTCATTCTACCAGGCCACCATCACCCTGATACCAAAACCAGAAAAAGATACCACAATAAAAGAAAATTACAGGCCAGATATCACTGGTGAATATAGATGCAAGAACCCTCAACAAAAATATTAGCAAACCAAACTCAGCAATACATTAAAATGATCATAAACCATTATCAAATGGGATTGATCCCAAGAATGCAAGGATGGTTAATGTCTGCAAGTCAATCAATATGATACTCCGCATTAAAAAATTGAAAAATATCATCTCAATAGACGTAAAAAAATCTTGTGACAAAATTCAACATTGATTTATAATGAAAACTCAGCAAAGTGGGAATAGTGGAAGAATACCACAATATAATAAAGGCCATACATGACATAGTTACAGCCAACATCATATCCAACAGTGAGATGCTAAAAGCATTTTCTTTAAGGTTAAGAATAAGACAAGGATGCCCACTCTCACCACTTTTATTAAACATAGTACTGAAAGTCCTAGCTACAGCAATCAGGCAAGAAAAAGAAATAAAAGGAATCCAAATGGGAAAGAAGCAGTAAAACTGTCATTGTTTGCAGATGAGATGATATTATATATAGAAAATCCTAAAGACATCACCAAAAAAACTATTAAAACTTATAAATGAATTTGGTAAAGTTTCACAATACAAAATTAATATACAGGAATCTGTTGGATTTCTATACACTGTCTGATAGTTCAGATATCAGAACTATCAGAAAGATAAATTAAGAAAACAATCCCATTTATAACTGCATCGAAAGAATACCTAGGAATAAATCTAACCAAATAGGTAAATAATTGTACCCTGAAAACTAGAAGACATTAATGAAAGAAATTGAAAATGACAAAAACAATTAGAAAGCTATTCCATGCTCATGAATTGGAAGAATCAGTGTTGTTAAAATAACCGTACTACCCAAGGCAATCTACAGGTTCAATGCAATCCCTAGCAAAAGGCATTTTTCACAAAACTAGAACAAACAATACTAAAATTTGTATGGAAACAAAAAAGACCCTGAGTAACCAAGGCAATCTTGAGAAAGAAGAACAAATTTGTGGGGGTGGGGTGGGGTGGGGATCATGCTCTCTGATTTCAAACTATACTGCAAAGCTACAGTAATCAAAACAGTAGGTACTGGCACAAAAACAGACACAGAGATCAATGGAACAGAATAGAATGCCCAGAAATGAACCCACACTTATATGGTCAATTGATCTACAACAAAGGAAGCAAGGATATACACTGGGGAAAAGACAGGCTTTCCAATAAATGGTTCTGGAAAAAACTAAACAGCTACATGCAAAATAATCAAACTGACAACTTTCTCATACCATGTACAAAAAATAAACTCAAAATGGATTAAAGACTTAAATATGAGTCCCGGAACTATAAAACTCCTAGAAGAAAATATAGGGAGTAGGCTCTTTGACATCAGTGTTAGCAATATATTTCTCAATATGTCTCCTCAGGGAATGGAAACAAAAGCAAAAATAAACAAATTGGCTATACCAAACCAAAAATCTGTTGCACAGTGAAGGAAACTATCAACAAAACAAAAAGTTGGCCTATTGAATGGGAGAAATATTTGCAAACATCACATTAATAAGGAGTTAATATCCAAAATATACAAAGAAACCATATAACTCAACATCAAAAAACCCCCAAACAATCTAATTAAAAAGTAGGCAGAGGAACTGAATAGACGTTTGTCCGAAGAAGACATACAGATGGCCAACAGACACTTGAAAAGATGCTCAACATCACTAATCATCAAGGAGATGCAAATCAAAACCACAATGAAAATCCACCTCACACCTCTCAGAATGGCTATCATCAAAGATACAACAAATAACAAATGTTGGTGAGGATGTGGAGAAAAGGGAACCCTCATGCACTGTTGGTGGGCTTGTAAATTGGTATATATAGCTGCTGTGGAAAGAGTATGGAGGTTCCTATAAAAAATTAAAAATAGAACTGCTATATGATCCAGCAATTTCACTTCTGGGTGTTTACTCAAAAAACCCCAAAACACTAATTCCAAAAGATATGTACATCCCAGTGTTCATAGCAGCATTATGTACAATAGCCAAGATATGGAAGCAACCTAAGTGCCCATCAATAGACGAATGGATAAAGAAGATGTGGTGTGTGTGTTTTATATAAAATAAAATATTACTCAGCCATAAAAAAATGAAATCTTGCCATTTGCAACAAAATGGATGGATCTAGAGAGTAGTATGCTAAGTGAAATGTCAGACAGAGAAAGAGAAATACAATATGAACTCACTTATATGTGGAATCTAAAAGCAAACCAAACAAACAAAACTAAAAGAAAAGAGACTCATAGACACAGAAAACAAATGTATGGTTGCCAGAGGGGAAGTAAGTGGGGGTGGTAAAATAGGTGAAGGGGATGAAGAGGTACAAACATCCAGTTATAAAATAAATAAGTCAGAGGGATGTAACATACAGCATAAGGAACATGGTCAATAATATTGTAATAACTGTATGGGGACAGATGATTACTAGGCTTAACTTCGGTGATCATTTCATAATGTAGGCAAATATCAAATCACTATGTAGTACACCTGAAACTAACATAATATTTGTACATCAACTATATTTCAAGAAAAGAAAAGAAAAGCTTACACAGGAAACCTGGGTTCTAGTCCTCGATCTTTCACTAATAGGTTTATGTTTAGTCATATAATCTTACTGGGCCTCAGGCCACCTCTCAGAAAATGAAGGGCCAAACTAAATTACATCTAAGGGTTCCTTCCAGCCGGAAGATTCTATGAACCTGAAATTTGACATAATAAATATGCATTGTGAAAGCACGTTCATTATATTTAACCTTATGGAAACAGCCCAACAAACCTGTGGCAATAGCTTGGGCCAAAGGATAAAGGGGGAATTACCCAAGTAACACAAAGGTGGCATAAGGAAGCATGATGATTCACTCTGGAAGCATCACCCTGAGTTTACAGCACATGCATATTCTCCTGGGATGTGGAGGTTTTATTTGCTCTGTTCTCTCAAGCCCAACGCGTAAAGGGGATCTGCTTCTTAACTGTTGTATTTTCTGTGTTACTAATTGTCAAAGAACATGCGCTGGATAGAAATAGTAGTAGCTTTCCCAAGAAGAGCACTAAAACAGACTCCAAGGCATAAGGAAATCTAGGCAGAGTCATCCTAATTGTAATAGCTGGACAACAGCAAAACAGGAATGGCAAATATTTTCTCTAAACAAACCAGCACACAATTTAATCAGGCAATCCATGTTACATGGGATGGCATAAAATCATTTCTTTATTTTGGGCTGTCTTTAAACAGGGAGGAAATAGATTTCTAAGTAATCCAGGAACAATATGGCCATGGTCTGTATTGTAAAATTTAAGTAGCTCACATTTAATCCAAATTGAGGTAATTTACGGAATTCATGACAAGGCCTATAGTGAAAAGAAAAGTTCTATAAGTGAAGATGGAAAGAAGGAGGGAGGAAGGAAGGCAGGCGGGGTGGCGGGGGAGGGAGGGAATAAAGGAAGGAAGGGAAGGAAAGAAAGAGAAAGAAAACCCTAGACTGAGAAAAATGTATAGGTCCTATTCTATAAGATAAACTGTGCCAAACTGTGGGAGTATGCTTTTCTCTACTCTGGTTACAGTTCTCAACCAGATTCACCAAAAGAGGCAAAAGACGCATAATAAAACTTTAACAACCAAGTAAACCAGCAAGCCAACTATTAGACCCTCTAGACATGTATAAACACTAGGTTGTTCTGTCTCCATCATTTTGCAATACTCCCCTATTGCCAGACAATGCTTCACAACCTATCAGATACTGGCCTCAAACTCTATGTTCAGGAAACAACTGAAACAGCTCTGTTCAGTAGCAGTTGGGTACAGTAACAAAGCTGAAGTAGGGTAATAAAGGAGCCATAAAATCACCATAAACTTCAAAAAGAAAAAAGGCATGAAGTTGCTGTGTATTAAACACCTTTGTATTCAGATCCATATTGAACTAAATTTACAATTATACATGTAGAAAATAAAAATATTTAGTGTAAAACAAAGTTTTAGTGTAAGAAAACATGCAGTAAAAAAGGCTAATCTTTAGAGAGAGAGTAAATTAGTAGTTGCTGGAGCTGAGGGTAGGAATGGAGAGCATTTGCAAATGGGCCACAAGGGTTCTATTAAAGTGATGGAAATGTTCTAAAATTGGATTGTGGTGGTGATTGTACAATTCTGTGGTAAGTAGATTATACCTCAAAAAAGCTTTTAAGGAATTTTAAAATAAGAAAAAGCCAGAAAATATGTGTATCTATATTTTTTAGTTCTTGTCTTTATTGATTGTGAGATAGGTATATTTTTAATTTACATTTTAAGGAACTAAATGTCAGAAATGTTTTTCTTTCTATGCTTATCTTTACCCCTTCAATAAAAGTTCCCCAATTAATCAAAACTATATTTCATTTTTACTCTAGTTTCTGTAAACTATTAACATTTTTATAAAAAATTTTATTCTTTTTTATGACTTCTCTATTTGCTATTTATTAAAAGTCCTAAATTCAAAGAAGTCCTCATGTCCAAAAAAAAGGTGGGATCATGGGTCATTTTAAGCAAAATGTACATAACTATCACACAATTCTTAAAACTTATCTAGTCAAAATAATACATATTTGCTGGGTAATGTCTTTTATTATTTTAATAATGTACAAACTACAATCATACCCGTTCGTAATATCTGGAGCCTCATTTTCCTCACTTAGAGAATAAAACCACATTATTTTATAGTCACAGATATTGTAAGACCAAATCAGATAGTGTATGTGAAAGTGCTTTGAAAATTAAAAAGTGCTATGTAAGAATTACCATTATTACCATGACTTCCAAGATATGTGGGAATGCTAATTAAAATGGATACTTATAAATAGTATTTTCCTGTTACAATTCATAATTAAATCTGGTTTTAAATTAGTTGTTCCAACCACCCGAATGAAATAGAAGGAACAGGAAAAATTAATGTCTGAATTTAAGGAAGTTTTTTTTTCAAAGAGAAAGAAAAAGCAGTGTTATTGCTCTAATGCAAATAACTTTTTTGGACATGACATACTAATGTGTCCAAGTATTCAGGAAGAACCGACTTAACTACATTACTGAAAGTGACATCTTTTAAGGGCACAGAAAGCTTCTATTCTACCAAGTAGTATTGGATTGTACTCCTCAACATTTCCTAACCAAAAAAAAGGAATTCTTATGTGAGAATTACTTTTCTCTGTGTAATAGTACTATAAAGTTCAGGAAACATTAACCATAATCTTAATTATAAACTTCTGTTTTCAATCTGTTGTTAAAACCTCTTTTCTCACTAGTTATCCACAGTTTTATTATTTATCTGTCTCTCTTCATTACACAATAATATCACAGATTTCTTTTCCCTAGTCAATGTCTAAAACTTAAAAAGGAACCACGGCATCTGGTTTGTTCCATAGGATACACAGGGAGGAACATAGGGAACTTGTCACCGTCTGCATGATGCATGTCCAAATGACACAGAGAATGCAAAGGATGGACCATGAGTTGAATAGCGATGTCAGAGTCGGGAAACTATTCAGCCATGAGCACAGAGGCATGGCCCTGTTGTACGATTTTATAGTTAAGACTTTATGTGTAAAATTTATTTCATAGATAGCCACTAAGTTATCTATATTAATGGTGAGGTATATCAATTTCAGAATAAAGAACCTAGAAAAAGCAGCTTTTTAAAATTTATTTTATCTACTCTTTTTTGTTTAATCCCACTTGCCATTTGCATAAGTGATAATCAGGAGACAGTCTCTGCTTTTCATCCTTGTTTTCCTTCCCAGGGTCACCTCAACTTCTTATCAAAATGTAACGCCATTTTCTCTGTAACTTGCCTTGAGACCTAAAATTCAGTTTTACAGCTAGTGATAAGAAACATAAGGAAATATCTGTATTTTTAAATTCAAATTGAGTCAAAAACATGTGAAGCAATTTTCATAGAGAAAATAGTTTTCATTTTAATTTTTTAAAAAGACGTTTAACTTTTAGTTCAGAGGAAGATAAGAAAAAGAACTTCATACTTTTCTGTTTTCAATTACAACATGAACAAAAGTTTGGACTATTTTATAGAAATCATTTGCAAAGGAAAGAGCGCTTGTGATTTCCCTTAATAGGGAATTAGCACTGCTACATTTTGACTCAAAAGCCTACCTACATTGATTCAAGATTGTTTCCTGAAATGTGAAATTTAAATACACCATTTCTCTTCCCTACAGTACTTTTGTTAAATAAACCCTATTTCATTTTGTAGGGATATTAAAATTGATTTTATTACCTATGATGCACTTTAAATTGTTTTCCTTCATAATCAAATAGTTTCTTTCCCTTAAGATTTAATTTCTATGCATAATCTCACTCATATAAAGAACTACTACATGAAATAGTTTAACTGTTGAATATTTCACATAATTCAACTTATTCTAATACTTACAAGCACACTTATAACTTAAAACTTCACATGGATGGAGTTGAGTATCGTAAGCTGACACTTCAGCTTCTTTCATTTATTGACACAGTGAAGATTTAAAATGAGTTTAAATGATCTAGAGAGAATCATATATGGCAAAATTCAACTCCCTGAGATGTGAACAGATTAATTTATGAGAGGTTTTGCATTCTAATCACACTTTTGAGATGTTAGACATAAATAACTTTATAATTTTTTTAAACTGTTACTGGAAGACTTTTAATCAAATGGCTTATAATCAGATCTTAATGTCCTAATATATGCTATATTCAAACTTCACCCTTTCTGATATTAATAAAAGTATAGCTTCTTTCTCTGTTTTTCTACTTCAAAATTTTCACAAGATTTCGTACTTCACACGTAGTTAAGCCAGTTCAACATGTGTTTACTGGTTTTTTGCTTATGCTAACTTATCTACGAAAAACAGTCGCATTAAACATTGAAACTGCTTTGTTCATGAAAGTGGAATCTGAGATTGCAGCCATGACCAGACAGTGGTTCCCATTGGTTTAGCTTGTTACTTTTGGGGTATTGATGATCTCCCCACTCTTACTGTGAATTTGCAAGGCAGTTAACTGAAGCTGGGGCTAAGTACCAAGCCATCTGGCCCACAAAATCTCCTGATTTCTTAGCCCAGTGTTTAGCCTAATATATGGTATATGTCAGCACAATGGGGGATGTTAATATGAAGGACAGAATATGAATTAGCAATAAATTAAATGTATACAGCTGATGAGCTACAGTGAAACATTCAGAATCATCTTTTTTATATTTATTTCTAGAAAGCAAGATAAATCATTTCATTTTATTTAAGAGGATATGGCTATTTTCAACATTACTAACATACACAAGGAGACTGTTCTTCTCCTTCACGGAAGGGATCTCTCTTTGAAAGTGTTTACATAAAATTTTCAGGGACGAGGAATACATCTTGGCACAAAGTAAACTACCTTATTCAGAAGAGAAATTATGATGTTTATCTTTGGGAGCACTGCCACCTCAAAAGAGCCCTTCTAGTCACCTTATAGTGTATTCTTTTATTTCATGGGTGGAAGTTGAGAGCTGTGTCTGTGTTTATTTGCGTTCTTCTCTTGACCTAATGCCCCCCAATGCCCAATGCCTTAAAGTCTAATCTCCTTTAAGAATATAGTACAGTTATACCCTATCAGTTGGTTATCTAGTATTTCTCACTGCTCCCTCACACAACCTCTAGTCAGGCCACTTGCTTTGGTGTCCTGTGAAAACACGTGGCCTTCTGTGTTGTAAACTTTTCCTGGAATGGCCTTTCCCCCAAATGGCCTTTTCGCATCTGTTCATTTAAATCCCAACCTGTTCTCTAAGCCCTGGCTCAAGTTCTGTGTCTTCTCAGGGCCTCGCTACATCATCAGCTCCAAATGCTCTGTTTTTGAAATGCTGAAAACCCTTCTTCATGATTTAGAATTTAATGCAATACTACAGGATTTCACTTGCTATTTTTCATATGTATTGATCTTATCTTCTTACGTAGGAGAAGGCAAGATGTTCTTTGAGGGCACGAATCACACATGATATTGCTATGTTCCACAAAAAATATTTAGGAAATTTTTTAATAGATAAACTTTTACTGAATGTGACGTGACCATAAATTCACTGGATTAAAAAAAAATCAAATTTATGTCACAGAAAACAAAAAGGTGAGTGACCAAACTGTTAAGTGGTGATAAGATAAGTTTTGGATGAACTGTTTTAAGCCATGGAAAGACATGGCCAGTGCCTTCTAGATTTACAATTGGCCCTTAGTATCCTTGAGGGATTGACTCCAGTCTCCCCTGTGGATACCCAAATCCTTAGATGCTCAAGTCCCTCATATAAAATGGCATAATATTTGCATATAACCTAAATACACCCTCCTGTATACTTTAAATCATCCTTAGATTGCTTATAATACCTAATACAATGAAAATGCTATTTAAATAGGTATAAATACAGCATAGGTAATATATAAATAGTTGTAAATACAATGTAAATGCTATGTAAATTGTTTCTGGTGCGTGTCAAATTCAAGTTTTGCTTTTTGAAACCTTATCGAATATTTTCAATCTGAGGTTGGATGAATTCATGGATAGGGAACCTGTGAATATTGAGGGCCAACTGTGGATTGATCTTTCTAGAAAAACATGAAGGTTTAGAGGAGGAAATGCTAACATTTTGCTTTACTATAGAACACTAATTTCAAACACTTTTAAAGAAAAATATTCATTTCAATAGATGGCTAGTGTATAAAATTCCTGTAATTTCAAAAGATGTATAAGAGTGTGACTGTTCGATTTGTTGTCGTTCATTTAGGCTAAACTGTATTCCAGCTATCAATGTACTAAAGAGAATATATTCTACAGTAACAAGATGAATTCATGCATATTTTACCTTATTTGTGTATGTCAAAGCAGAGATAAATTTTATTACCTGTGATTTCTGCTTAGAAACTATCTTGTGGTTAGATGTCTTAGAAGTTGCAGTATACAGGCATACTTCATTTTATTGCGCTTCATTTTTTTATCACACTTTGCAGATACTGCATTTTTAACACATTGAAGGTTTATGGCAACCCTGTGTCAAGGAAGTCTGTCGATATCATTTTTCCAACAGCATTTGCTCACATCGTGTCTCTGTGTCACATTTTAGTAATTCTCACAGTATTTCAAACTTTTTCATTATTATTATATTTGCTATAATAATCTGTGATCAGTGATCTTTGATGTTACTACTCACTGAAGACTCAGATGATAGCATTTTATAGCAATAAAGTATTTTTTGATTAAGGTATGTACATTGTTTTTTTAGACTTAATGCTCTTACATGCTTTATAGACTATAGTATAGCGTATACATAACTGTCAAAAAATTCCAAAACCAAAAAATTCCTGCTACTTGCTTTATTGTGATACTTGCTTTATTGCAGTGGTCTGGAATTGAACCCACAGTATCTGTGAGGAATGCCTGTATTGTGACTGCACCTATTATGTTCAATTAGCATCTATCAAATTGGATTTTTATTAACTATCTGAATAACTTATTTTCTCAGAAATCAACACTATCACGATTACTAATTTGTGTCAGTTTTCATTCTTTTGAAGAATAAATATAAATGAGGATGACATATTTAATAATAATCCAAGTAGGGTATTTCCAGAGAAAAGACTATGTTAAAATGAGGCAATTTTGAGTTTTCAACCAGCACAGAGTGCTTATTCACCTTGGCTACAGAGGACACAAGGCCTTAGGATGGGAGGGTTTCCCAGGCATCCTCTGCAGCATAAATCACAGTGGGCACAAATGGCAGTGCTGTCCAGCGATCCCACAGCTATTCTGTTTCACTGTCATGTGGCCTGGCAGTAAGAAGCTCTTGAAGGGTTTTCGTCTCATGTGGGGTTTCCCTTTGGCTTAGGCTTTCCCCTTACATAATGATGAAACAAAACTCTGTGACTGAGCAATAGGTTTATCACCTAATTTCTTGCCTAATCATCTCTTAGTCCCTATTTTTTTTAGTTGCTTTACATAGCCTTCCACGTCACTTGCATGTGACACACAGTGACCAAGCAGCTGGCAAAAATGCCATGAGAGTGGTATGGATGCCCATACGTACAGCACACAGACCCTGTTACACAAATGTGATTGTGAGTGTGGCAGAATCCTTACAACTTGCTACCACATTGCCCCCTCCTGGGCAATCCGATCATGGGATTGTGGCACAGGAGAAAAGACCTTTGTCCTCCATTTGGCAAGAGCCAGACCCTTATTATGCCCAATCAGGGTGCCATGGTTTAAGAAGATTGTGGAGAAACTGGATATGATTGAGCAGTTTGCACCAAAAACGATTTCCTGTTGAGAGGTTAAGAGGTGGGGCTTTACGATTTAGAAGAGAAATGGATAAATAAGAGCAGACTACTTCAGGTACACAAAGGTTTAGTGTGAGGAAGACTGAAAATTGTTCCCCATCTCTACTCATGACAGATCAGAAAGTAAGGAGCTTTCGTGGTTTGGGGGAATTTAATAGAAGCTATCACTGAAGGTCATTTGAACACCTTAGCCTCACTCATGCATTGGAGAAATGCTTGTATTCTCAGCACTTGGCCTAACAATGGGAGAAAAGAGAGTAAAATATTTCATTCCCTTCCTTTTCTATGGGTAGAGCTGAAAATGATAGTTATCATTAGAATATTTTAATAATAATAACAACACTGCCAACACTTACTGACCTATGATACGTGAGGCACTATTTGGGGACTTTAACTCATTTAATCTTTGCAATGCCTGAGGCACACAGCCTATTATTATCCTCCTTTTAGAGATGAGGAAACTGAGGCTCAAGAGGTTTAAGTAAATGACTAATCACACACAGCTGGTAAGACCTCAATCCAGACAGTCTGATTCCAGAGCTCTAGCTTTTAGCTACCACGTGATACTGTCCGATCTTTATTTTTTCCTCCACAGATATTTTAACACTCAACTAGGAGCCGCAAAAGAGAAGACAGAAAAAAGAGTCTCTGAAGGTTCGACAGAAGAAGAGGTGAATAGCAGATAATCATGGCATCTATTCCGTATTTATGTCTAAGACAGGTTCTTGAATTCTAGAAGACTTTTCTTAAAAAACAAACGTGTACCTATGATAATAAAGTGACACTTGTCTGATTTGATAATGGTGGCTGTTAGTGGTGGTAATAAGAATCTAAATATTTTTAGTAGTCAGAATGATAAAAAAAAGAAAAAGTCTAGTTTAAACATCAGTAGTTCTGGGCAAAAACAACAGCTCTTTCAGTGACCGTGTGGTCTTAGGTCACTTATACACATTATTCATGACTTAGCTCCTGTGAAATGTGGCTTATGCCTCCTATGATAGCTCTAAAGGCAAAATTATATACTGGATATGAGAGCCATCTGAAGATTGTAAAGCTGGGTTCAAATGAAAAGCTCGATGATTTTACTAAGAAAGTAATACTAATTTATTAGTAAACATTATTAATATCAGTTTATTAACAAACTATCCTGCAGTAGTTTCATTGGACGAGAGCAGACCATAAGGCTTGAGGTTATTTATGGCAACGCCTTGATGTCGATCCCTCTGTCTTAGAAATGCTGCCTCCTCTAAGAAATCTTGCCCCTCCACGCACTGAGCACGTGCTTCTCATACTCTGATTATGGGTTTACTTATTAGTTTGCATGATTGTCCCTCCTAGTGGACTGTGAGTCCCTAGAGGCAGTGGCTATTTTCTGTTAAACTGTGTATATCCCAGCAGAGAGCTCACTACATAAATACACAATAAATTGTGTAGAAAGAATATAATCCAAGAAGACAGAGATTATGTGTTCCATATCATTCTTCCTATATTTTATCCAAGTATGGTGCTCTGGTATATGAGGCATTGAATTGCTGAATGAATAGATTACATATTTATTATTTAAAGCAACTGCTACATAGCATTGCTAGATTAAAAAGTTTGACTTGTACCAATCTACTCTGAAAAGCAAGCACCTCTCTGACAAGGGCAAAGGAGAGTAAATTCGGAATGTGACCATAAAGCAATGGGACTAATTTTCACTTGTAATTTGTAAAATCCATCTCCTTATTTTAGTCACGTCTTGTAAATTAAGAGAATTACCTAGATGTCTTATAGCTTTAATGAGTAAATCATATATTTTAAAAAAGCTGAGTTCTTTAGCTGAAGGTATCTCCAGCCAGTGTTAAGGGAAGCATCACACAAATTCAGTGAAACATTTTACGGCTCTAAACCTTTCTTGTCTAATATTTAAGTAAATAACATCATTCTGCCCATCAAAGTCAGAAATCCCAACTACAGCACAAATGGACAAATACAAAAATAGTGGTAGGTCAATCTACTTTTATGGAAGGGGATTTCTCCTACTGCCTGATGGCAACAGTAACTATTTACTGAACTGTACACAGTCTCAGGGAGTTCCTAACGTACTGTACTGGTGTCTGATATCAGGGACTCCTCCATGTTCAGGAGAGGTGGACATTAATCTACATTCTCAAATATGGTTTTTATCCACACAATCTGGAATGCAGCAACTCAGTCACAAGAGTACATTTTTTTCTAATTTTTGTTGTAATATGTCAGTTTTTAAATTTATATTTTAAACAAAGGCACAACAGAACATGCTTTCATTTGGTTCACACCATATTGATGCCATGTGTTTAATGTATGAACTTGTGCCAAAACGTCTTCTTCATCTTCGCTTAGCTGTGTGTGTATACACACAAATAAACGTGTGTGAAATAAATTATATAAAATATTCATACCGTATTTTCTAATACAGTTATATATATGTGAGTATAGATACGTACTATAATCTAAATAGGTGCTTATAACTACAGAATAACTACAACACCATTTACTTAATTTTTAAAGCAGTGGTGAGAATAATTATATGTATATAGATAGATATATAACACATGTAAATATACCTCATCTCCCTTTATATATATTTAAATTTACATTTTAGTTATTGTGATTATAGATAGAGTGCATAATTAAGTTAGTGAGCACTGCTCAGAACTAAGGAAGTAAATAAAGATCACAGAAAATCAGCGGGTATTAAGTGCTTTATGACTCCTCCTCATTAAGTAAATGTGTTTACCTTTCATTTAATATGCAGAGGTTTTCTAAAAAGTAAGTTGGTGTTTATTTTATTTTTCATTTACTGATTACATAACATATTTCACTTTGTTGCAAACTCTGTTGTGCTGAAATGAGAGTATTTGGTACCAATTTAGGAACAATAATGATTAGAGAGAGAAGAAAAGAGAAATCTTAATCTAGGAGAAAAAATTAAGAAGGAAGACAGGACTCTCAAAAGCATTTAAAGAGCAATCACCTACCAGTTCTACTCGTCCGAAACCTCCAACTCCAAGGGTGTCAATGATGTTGAAATCAGACAGCTTCAGGTTGGCGAAGAAAGCAGCTTCAGCTTCATATCTGGAGTTTTTGATGCGAAAAAATGGAAATTTCTTAGAGGTGGAAACACGAGTACCACGTACAACTGTACCGGAATGACATGACTGTGAAACAGGGTTTACCTGCTTAAACTCCATCTTGCTTTTAGAGTCTGCGTTTTCTCACACTCATAATTTTTTGGTCCCAGTTGTGCAGAATAACATAGATTTGCACTTGTATTTCAGAGTAGAAAAATACAAAGTACCCACTGCATGTCAGTCATGTGACTGATAAATCCAGTTATCAAATCAAATTTACATCTCAGTGTTTTTCTATGCGTCTTCTTGTAAGCACAGATTGAGTTGTTCTTTTTTGGTTTTGTTTTGGATTTTTTGGTTTTGCTTGGTTTTGTGTTTGCTGTTCAGATTTTGGATGGCGGTTTCTCATCAGTTTCCCTTATCCACAGGCTGGCAGTGGCTCCTATTAATGTTTATTAAAAGCGGCAAGATCATTGAGGTCTCTGGAGTGAAAT
Source organism: Globicephala melas (assembly GCF_963455315.2). Classification (NCBI taxonomy): domain Eukaryota; kingdom Metazoa; phylum Chordata; class Mammalia; order Artiodactyla; family Delphinidae; genus Globicephala; species Globicephala melas. The sequence goes on along the minus strand of NC_083329.1, from coordinate 39,885,590 downwards.
CACGGCCAGGTTTTATGAAAACAGATCCGAAAAGCTGAGGACTGATGTGAAACTGTCTGAAATGGATGATTTCTGAAGCATATTCACATTCCTAAAAAGTGTCTTCCCTTCATTTGTGTTTACCCACTGACTCTCAGCTAGTAATTCCAGTCTTTATGCTTGCCAGTTTCTTAGATGAGTGGGGTGAAGGAGCACAGACTAGCCTCCAAAAGTTTAACTCTAGGCACATGCAAATTGGACACATGCAAGTGGCCAAAATAAGCTTCCCCTGATGAGACAAGTGAATATGAGCTGCTTAAAATATCTCCTTATTAAAGCCCCTACTATTTTTAGAAAGGGCAGTAAGGCATAAAGATGATGACCCTCCCACTCACTAAAGTCAGGTCAGGGAGTAATTCAGCTGTCTCAGAAATAAAGTATTTGAAGAGCTATGTGTAACCCATGACCTTCAGCCAGGCGGTACCTGATTCAGTAGTATGCTATAGATAGACATGATGAACATGCTTGAAATAGTGACACAGTTTGTTTATGTCAGCTTTTGGATAGAATCATTCACAGGCATGTTTGGCCTTAAGCTGTGTAACATTTTAGCTATTTCATTATAATCAAACACAAATTCAGACTCTCCACTTGGGAAAAATGTAAAACAGTTATCTAGGTGAGCTTTCAACACTCTCCAATTTACAATGACAATTCTGGTTTTTAACACATTAATTCTTGAAAGACTCACAAGATGGTAAACAGTGTTTCTCGTTATTAGCTGATGATGGGAAATCAACTCTCTCTAGTTAACCTCTATAAACAAGACTGCTAGGCATTCTGAATGGTATCTATAGATTTCTCTCATTAACTACACAATCAAGAGATCAACATAGCACTTCAGGAGATGGTTTACTAGAATGGAACATAAGCAACAAATGTGCATTTCTAGCATTCCAACTGGCTCACAGCTTTTGGAAAATTAAAACTCCATCCCATTTAAAGGGCCAGTGACAGAGTTCACTCCAACAGGTGTTTAAAAAGGACACCTGCTGGGATCAGACCCCCCCCCCCCACCCCCGCTCCACCGTGATAATATGTAGGTGTTCAAGAATTTCCGGCGGTCAAATTCTTAATGAGATTGTTTTTGAATAATATGTGCTTGCTGGATTTAGAAATCTCAGATTGAAGGGGTAAACTCAGACTACTCTGACACCATTTTATATATTTAAAGTATGGTGTTATTATTTATAGCTCTTGAAGACGCACCTCCCCGCCAAATCCTTATATTTGGGTTCTGTAAAATTAGTCTGGAAATGTCTAAACAAGTCATCTTCAGCCATTTGTTGCACATCAGAACTTCCTGAGCATCTTTTAGAAACCACTTAATCTGCGTCCCACCATAGATCAAGTTGATCAGCAATCTCTGGAAGCAGTATCACGTATCTGTACACTTTTACAGCTCCTTGGGTGATTCTGATGTACAGTTAAGGGTTGAGAACCATAGTTCTAACCCCTCTGAAAGCCTCAGGAGGTTCCAGAGCCATAGAAGAATTTTGGGTTGGATTAAAATGATCCAAGGAAATCAGTAGCTGTTCAATGAGTCTGGAGTGTGATGCATTCATGGCAAAAGTATTGGGGACTCATAACTTGGCCTTGACTCCTGCCCCTGTTGTCCTAGACCCATAGGAATGAACAATAGCTCTGTAATGGCTAACACAGCTTTAAAAGAAAAAAAAAAAAAAGCAACGTTGATAAAAAAAAAAGACAGATGCAGAATGCAAAACTTTGCTAATTACTTTGCTATTATTTCTAGGTGAATTTTTAAAATACTTCCTAGTTGGGTGATTTTTATGGAGTGGTTGGTGAGATGCCTGGCTCACGGGCCCAGCCGCTCCGCGGCATGTGGGATCTTCCCGGACCGGGGCACGAACCTGTGTCCCCTGCATCGGCAGGGGGACTCTCAACCACTGCGCCACTAGGGAAGCCCCAACCAAGGAAATGTTGTTGCTTAGAACTTCATGTCTTTTTTTTTCCTCATTGAGATTACTCTTTAGGGAGTCGCTTCATCACAGAGACTCTGTACACTTTTCCTTTTTGAATAAATAGCTTTGTTTTTTAACATGGAAATCACCACCCGAAGAGACCTTTGTAAAAAAGCCAAACTATAGATGATTTAGCTTCTGGAGGTATCTCACCCCTCTAGCTCGTAACTTGGAGGGACGTTTTCATTCTTTCTTTTTACTCAGGAATTATTTGAAAATAATTTGAATCTATCCGTTATGTTCTACATTCTTTAGAGTTGATAATTTTGAGTGGGGAAGGAGACAAAATAAATTGGTTAAGTAAATGGCTCCTGTCCTATAAAACTTCTCTTGCCTGAAGGAGGTAACCGTGGAACACAAGTACCTAGCTTACTTACTACTGTGGGGTACCAGGTCCAAGGAATTAGGCCCAGATTTATGCAACTCTAAAATCCATCTGTGCAAAAGTGTTTATGAGAGGGACAGTTCCCAAGTGTTAAGGGAAGTATATATCAGTAAGGCATTCAATTCCCGACGTTTGGTTGCTTAAAATCTAGCAAAGAGTATGAAGTGTATTTTCTAATGTTCCTACCTTAGTTTGAGATACAGATTTTTTAAGAGAACACTATTATTTACAGTTGACCCTTGAACAATGCAAGGGTTGGGGCGCCGACCCTCCTACGGTCAAAAATTCATGTATAATTTATAGTGGGTCCTCCATATCCACAATTTTTCTGTATCCATAGTTCCATATCTGCCCATTCAACCAACTGGATCATGTAGTATTTACTACTGAAAAAAATCTGCAGATGAGTGGATCTGCACAGTTCAAACCTATGTTGTTCAAGGGTCAACTGTATTCTTTTTTTTTTTTTTTTTGGTATAGGGTGAAAGCTGTGGATTCTCTTTCCAGAAAAGTGCAGATACTGACATACTCTGTATAACTTCAAGGAGCTTATAAACTCTCAAAATAGGTTAACAACATGCAAATAACTATATAACAAGAGAATAAGTGTGTTGGGTGAAGTAGAGAGATAATATATCATTTCTCAAACATACCTGACCATAAGATTCACCTGGGGCTTTGGTGATTAGAATCCACAGTCACAAATTTGTACAGGGTACTCTTTAAATAGTGAAATATGGAACTTTCAAGAACTACTAGAAAGAAACAAAGTTGCCTACATTTTCACCTTCTCTTTTCATTTCTGCTTATACACCAAAGGAGGTTCTAAAAGCAATGAAAATGTAAAGTTGCAGGTGTAATGATGATGAGACCAAGACATAGATGCAAAGTCTAGAAACAGACCAAGACATACATGCAAAGTCTAGAAACAGAAAAATAATACTGGAATAATCTTAACCTCTCTTTATCTAAAACTACATATCTATCCAGTATTATATTCACTTCCTTTCAGAAATAGATAATAACCATTAGTTTTTATTTTTCCATCTCTTCCAATATCACCAGCTTCCACAAAACCAAAGATGTCCTTTATTATTCACCATAATTGTTTCTTTTTTTGTTGTTGCCAGATATCCATGAATCAATTCTGTCATCATTTCAAAATAACACAATTGGGTTCTATTCCTTACGACTGACCACTATTATTAAGAAGCAAACATCTCTCCTTAATACTGAAAACCAAATATGACCCAGTACAAAAATGTCTAAAACGTTAAATTTTATCTTCACCTTGATATTACAATAGCAGAAATGGCTCAGCATTATTCTACAAAGCAAACAATAGTATGTGCAGTGTTAAAGTAAGGTCCAAGAATCCAAACGGACATTCCAGATGGGATACAAAAGCCAGTAATTAAAAGCCAATGAAACAAAAGGCTAATGTGCCCTATTTACTTTAGCAAAATCTATAATCCAAATCAGTTTCAGAAGTCTACTCTAAGGGTCTCCAAGGAAAATCAAACAAAGTCTTAGCGTCTTTTAACCCACGTGCAGATCAGTCACCACTGCTTGGCCTGTGCTCATCTGCTCTTGGGTATATTTTTATTTCCTGTTGAATTTAGTTTTATCAGTTCTTGGGGAAATCTATAAAATGTTTCAGTAAACACACATGAACTCTCATCTATGACTAAGATTTTTATTCTGTAACTTTTAATAGGTAAGATGCGATTCAATCAGACAATCAATGTCTATCTGGACTTAAAAATAATGCAAGAGCGCATCCTAGTATACAAACAGAAGCTCAGGACTCGTGGTCCCGGCTCTGTCGGTGACTTTGTATTTCCAAGTGCTGAATTCAACATGTAGGCCTTTGTAAAGGTATCAACATACACTTAAGTAAATAAGTATGAGTTGTATAGATAAAGTCAGAGCCCTAGCTTACTTAAATGTTCAGATAAACTCCTAGAAATCCTTCCACTTTTTATGTGATCAAAGAACATTGATATCTATAAATAAATATTTACAGAAATAGTTAAAGGAGGTGAGAACTTTTTGACAGTCAGCCTTAAGCACAAAATATGTATACCTGGTCTATGATGCATGCAAGCTCTAATGCTAGCCATCTACTGAATAAACACTTAACTTGGTACACAGGGTTTTATGTAATAACAGTTCTTGATTTAATAAAACTTGGTGCATTAAGTAATTTGTAGGTATTGAAGAGTAAATACAAATTCAGCCAGAAGTAACTATATATAGAGAAAGCAGAATTGAAAACTGGACCAATAATACTTATTTGCATATTTAACACAGATGTGATTTGGGCTTAAACTACTGGGACTATCACCTCATTGTGCTACATTAACTTTGTGTATGTGAAAATAGTTACTACATGTCCTATTCCCCTGATTCTAAAATGTTTGGGATTAAATAAGCTTAGTCACTAAAATAAAAATGGATAGTCTTTATTAAATCTATAATCAAGTCACCAGTCATCTCTTATTAATTTAATTGCGTTATTAAAAAGTCTCATTGTTAAACTAAACTTTAAAAGCAGAATCTTCTGACTTCATTGGAAAACTGTGAACCATTTTATTGTTCAAGATTTGTATAGGGAGTTATTTCCTGTTGAAATAATGTTTTTCAAATAACACTTTACAAAAGTCTCTATTACTATAAGGGTTTTTCAAAACGAAACAAAACAAACAAACAAAACCTTTAAACATAAGAAACCCTATTTCTAAAATTCTAAACAAAAAGGGACAATTTCTAATTTATTTGGCCATAAAGCATACAGGTATAGTCACTAGTCTTTTAACGGTAGTGGTGAAAACTTGAAGAAATAAAAAGCTTGAAAGTAACTTAATGAATATAAAGTATTTCATTATGTCAGTTTTCTCCAGAAAATGTAATCTCTTCTTCAGGGAATTTGAGATAGCATTAGTTTGCTTTCTGTATTTCCAAAATTGTGGTTTTCAGAAACACAGTCTTTTTTTTTAAGTACTTTAGCCATGAAATAGTTCTACTTATTTTTCAAATACATTCCCTTGAGAAGATAAAGCCAACAGGAATACACAGGGAAATTGCATTGCTCATATCTGATGCATAATAAGAATAATCGTGATGCAAATACTTTCCATTTAGGAAGTACCTTTCTTTTCTTCCAAGGACTCTAAAATTTATTTCATTTAATTGATCCTCCCCGATTCTCTGTGAAGATGGGATAACAAATATTTTTACTTCTGTTTTGCAACTGGGTAGACCAGTTGCTGATAAGTGATTGATTTCAGTAATGAAACACTAGAATTAGAACTAGAAACCTTGGGCATGTTTCACATTGTAGCATATTTACACTTATTCCCAGAAATTCAATTTCCTTTAAACAAGATAGTAGAGAATCAGACAACTTTAAAGATGCTTTATCTCAAAGTATTAAGATACTAACATGGTTCAAAATATGGATCAACACCCTTGGGAGCTCATCTAATCCAACCTTCACATTTTTAAAAATGAACAAACTGGGCTTCCCTGGTGGCGCAGTGGTTGACAGTCCGCCTGCCGATGCAGGGGACACGGGTTCGTGCCCTGATCCGGGAAGATCCCACATGCCGCGGAGCGGCTGGGCCCATGAGCCATGGCCACTGAGCCTGCGCGTCCGGAGCCTGTGCTCCGCAACGGGAGAGGCCACAACAGTGAGAGGCCCACGTACCGCAAAAAAAAAGAACAAACTAAGTCCAGAGATGGTAAGTGACTTAGCCAAAGTCACAAAGACTAAGGCATGAGGGACTGACATTTTGACTTGTGGTAATATTTTTTACTATCTGATTCTATCTTCACAGTTTTTACAATATTCTGATATTTGAAAAACAAAGGCAAACATTCAAGTTATAAAATATTTGAATAATATGTTATTTTATTACACATTTATGTCAAGAATGTGACTCCTGTAGCTAAGCACTGATGCCTTCTTGTCTATGATGTGGCCTGTGGGTGTGTGTACTCCAGTTAGTTAAAAGGACTCAAAATGAAAATACACTGATGCTCAAAAGATAATTTTTTAAAAATCTAAACATCAGAGCAGCATTTGCAAAAGATGAGTGAGGATAAGCTCCCAATGTTAGCTTGAAATCTATTGACCAACATGCATTTTTATTTATTCAGTGTTTAAATAGATTCCATATAGTAGTTTGAAATGAACTTTTCTTTTTCTGAAATAATAGCCTAAGTAAAGATATATTGCCATGAAAAAAATTGGCAAAAAGGAATTAAATTTTTTTCCCTTTTGGTGTTTGTTACTTAAGTCACTGGCCCAAAATAGAAAGTTAGTTATTAAGTTACTCAGTGATTATTATTTTTGCTTCAGAGAATACAGATACTTGCACGTTTGTATTCAACCAAAAAAAGCATGCAGTCCCAACTTTATTTATGCCAGAAGAGATATTTCCTTCATATAAATGGATAGCCATCAGGGGCTAGTGGTCTGAGAAAGTTTTCTCTCATCTCAGTGCAATTTAATTTCCTCCTTCTCCCTTTCCCATACCTCAGAATCTCATCCTGAGTCTGTTTGTTTGTACAATTAATTTTTAATATTATAAATGAAAGACAAATCCTACATTTCATTTCAATTATTTTTACATAGAAAATATTCCAAGAATACTGTAAATATATTACAAGAATATGCTGTAAATATATCAGCACATATTGCTAAAAGGTAAGGATTCCCTTTTAAACATAGCCACAATATTATCACATCTAAGAAAACATTAGAAATAACCCATTAATATTATCAGGTATCAAGTCCATGTTCAAATTTTTCATGCTGAGCCTTTTGCTTATGATTGTGGACGAGGGTGGTCCAGACTGGCACAGCACAACTTCCAAAGGCCAGGAAGTTGAAGTTTAAGGGGAAAGAAGGTAGGTAAAAATAACTCTTTCTACCTTCACTGTTCCAACAACTCTGCCTGTGGGAAGAATTCCTCATCCTCATTTTGTTGCCTCATGCCACTCCATGGTAAATATCCATTACAGCAGAACTCTCATTCAATTTCCATGAGGACAATGTTTGCCATAGACTACATTTCTAAAGAAGGGATGCGTAAAGACAGCCCAAGTTTTCTCCTCAAATATAAAAATCTCTTTTCTACCCCCAAACTAAGAGCTCTTTGCCTTTTCTTATAGGTCATTTTTTTATATGAGGGTTAAAACATTGAAAGAAATAAGAGAAATTTTAAGCTTAATTAAACCTCATAATTAGTCTTAGTTATGATCTTTATCAAGAGATCAGTCAGAAGACTGAACTAGGAACAGAAGGATTAGGAAAGACTTAAATGAATACTAGGGGTCACCTTTTACTTCTGGACTCAGGACCTTTGCTATGCACCCCGATTTTCATGGCTCCCCTTTATTTCTGAAGGATTCTACACCAACTTCAGAGACAAGAGGCTTTGGGATGCGGTCATGGTCACAGTGAGCCAAAGGAAGAAAAGGGAGTAAAATGCAGTGTGTGGTAAGAAGAAAATGAGACTATAAGCCACTCTCCCAGGCCTCTGGGAATACAGGAAAAGACGTGATCAGGATTTGGCCCAGGATCTGCCTGAGCAACAGATTCCCCTTTCTGTAAAATGCACTAGACGGGCCTATGAAGCTCACCTGCAGCTTGATCATTCTGGGACTCCAAATGTCCTAAGAAATACACACTTGACAGAAAGCCCTGGTACCCGCAGCTTCTCTTTTGCCTCTTTTGTGCTCCAATCCTGTCCTCCGATCCATGACTCCTGAAGCACTTATTTCAGGAAATACTACAGAGGTTTTCATTTAAGGGGGTCTTGCTCTCAGCAACTGGTAAGCAGGAGACCCCTGACCCAGGAGCTGGGAAACATATGACTTGATGTTCAAAATAGAACTGTTAATGCATTTCACCATAGACTCTAATACACCAGAGGTGCCCTCTCACCCAGGATTCATATCAGAATTAACTAGGTTGAGTTAAAAACAGACCTTAATAAAACCTTAGGATTTTGGACCGGGCATCAGTATTTTAAAATAAGATTAATAGATATAAGTCTATACAGCTCTTAATACCAAGGCTAATGATCATATGTAAGTTTTGATGAGCTATTAGTATTAATTTGATATGTGTGTGACAGACATCTATTACAAAGTATACAAGTATCACAGAGAAATATATCCCAAGTTCCAAATAATTATTCTCAAAGGGTCTTTGAGAATACCATCCATTCTTAAAATGGGGGAAGCCTGTATGTCCTTTTCTTAGTAGAGAAAATATTAAGTGGAAAGGAAGAAAATTAAGCAAAAATTTTGCCATGTCACTTATACATACTACCAAATGTAAAACAGATAGCTAGTGGGAAGCAGCCGCATAGCACAGGGAGATCAGCTCGGTGCTTTGTGACCACCTAGAGGGGTGGGATAGGGAGGGTGGGAGGGAGACGCAAGAGGGAGGAGATATGGGGATATATGTATGTGTATAGCTGATTCACTCTGTCTTACACCGGAAACTAACACACCATTGTAAAGCAATTATACTCCAATAAAGATATTAAAAAATTTTTTTCCACCATGTCAAGTTGTTCAGTAACAGTGATGGTGCATTTATCAAATGAATGAAGCCTCAGCAAATACTACCTATTTGTTATCAAGTCATTGCCATCTGGATGCAAAATCCAGCCATTGTTCTATGTTGACATTTGTATATATCTATTTGAATAGCACTAAATTATTTTCTTCTTTTTTTATAATTAATAAATAATAGAAAGAGTGAAATGAAGGGGATTGGGGAGGGCATTCAGACCTATTATGGCTATTCTTTATTCCACTTAACAGCCAGAGAATATTTTTTTCATATTTGACTTTCTTTTCCTCACAGATTTTCCAGGGATGGAGTTGACATCTTGGCTACACCCTATATTCAGTTCTCTTTTTATGATCTCCTTTTCCTCATCCACGTTATTAAATTTTCTCTCAGGAGTTAGCAACTAACCAAATTCACATGGCCTTGGAGGATTAACCTGGTTTTGCAAGGTCTTTTGACAATAGAACAGGCTATACTTGTGATGAGACCATCACCTTGACTTGCTTCTCTCTACCAGGTTTACTGATCTGGATGTTGGATGTTCATTTTTCATGTTCAGAGAACAGACAGTATCTGATTGGATTCTCAGTCTGATTTGCCCTCTTGTAAGTTTGCCGATGTAACGGAACAGCAGATAGAGGACAGAAAACCTTTCTTCTTCCCCTTCAGAACAGGAAATTGATGAACTGAACTTAGAAATCTGTACTGTGTCTCAGCACCTGTGAGCAGGTGTCCAGTGAAGTGAGCTAGAAAGAAATCAGGGGATTCAGAGGGTGGGACTGCAGAGAAGGGTGGTCTCTCCTTCCAAGCGGGAAGCTGAAGGAGTCCCAGAGTTTCATCATTTCTGTAGAACTTGTGGTATTTGGCCAGGTGTAAGAAAGATAGATGGAACATAAACCTCAGTGAATATATACAATATATAAAATATGAGGTAAACAATTACAAATTGAGGAAATGTATTTTTAGCAGTGATTATTTTTACTGAACTACAAAGGAAATTTCAGTAATAATGAAATTATACTACAGTGCTATTTGCATAAAGATATCACTTAAGAAAAGTAATAGAAAATCGGGACTTCCCTGGTGGTCCAGTGGTAAAGAATCCACCTTACAATGCAGGGGATGCGGGTTCGATCCCTGGTCAGGGAACTAAGATCCCACCTGACTTGGGGCAACTAAGCCTGTGCGCCACAACTAGAGAGCTTGCGCGCCTCAACTAGAGAGCCCACGTGCTGCAAACTACAGAGCCCACGCGCCCTGGAGCCTGCACGTCACAACCAGAGAAGAGAAAACCCGCAGGCCACAACTAGAGAGAAGCCAGCGTGCCGCAACGAAGATCCCGGTGCTGCAACTAAGACCCGATGCAGCCAAAAATAAATAAAATAAATAAATAAATCATTTTTTAAAAAGTAATAGAAAATAGGTGATGGATAGATAGATAGATAGTCAGTCTGTGGAGTTTTGTCTTTTAAAAAGCTGATACATTGACATTCTGGTGTCAACACATCCACTGCTATGTTGCTAATTGTTTCAGAAACAAGATTCCTACAGGCTTTTCTTGTTAAATTCTGGAGAATCAAGTCACCAACATGGGCCACAAGATGACCTTGACGCAAGTGAGTTATTCGGCTTGCACAAAGTTAACTTAAAATTTCTAAATTGTGTTCCAGCCTATGTATGAAGCTGAAATAAGGCTCAAATCTATGTTTAATGTAAGAGACAAGATTTGAAATAGTTTCAATAAACATGATTATTAATTTCTAGAGTGTTACTTGCTAATTGGAAAACAGATGTAAAAAAAAAGCAATAAGAATTACTGTAGTTTTCGGTTTCAGGCTGCTAACATTACAGTTGCAGGTCTTGTCATGTTTGTCTAGAAAATATTTATATGTAGGGAGTAGAATTATGTTACTATCTGTATTCTTAAATATGACAGTTTAGACTATTGCCAGACAACTTGTTCAAAGAGAAGACCTTTCTTCGGTGACATAACAAATGAGATTTGATATCCAACATATCAGTGGATCAAGAATCTACTGACAGGCAAAAGGCTCTTCAACCATTAGTTTAAGTTTTAGGGAAAGTTAGCTAAGCTGGATACTTTCTAAATCCTGGATCTTTGAAACATACTGAAAAGTATGACTACTTGTTTAACAGTAAGACCCCAATTATCTAGCACCATCAAGAAATGATTATCAAAGCTTCTCCCTCCTAATTACCAAGCATATTTCTCTCACCTTTTTAAAAAAATAATTTGGGGATCAATATTTCTAGATTGGATTACTTTCTTTCAAACCATTTAAAGCGCAATTTATTGAATATAGTAGAACACTCAGAAGATAACCCCAGACCATCATTTTAAATAAAGAGTTAGTGTGCTGTTACCTTTAAGACAACTTTAATAAAATTCTATAGTATAATATTTGTTATTAGTTGCTAAGTTTTTAAGTATTATCTCTTGAAAGAGTCAGGAAGCCTGTCTTACCTCCCATTTCTGACCCAGACACACTTATTTTCTGCAAGCTATAAAGCCAGATAGCCAAGTTTGTTATGACTGCAACTATAATATATTTCTGCAATCAGTGAGTACCTAAGGAGGCAATAAAATAAAATGATTAAAATATATCTGGAGCCAGTCTACTTTGGACAGATCCCAGCTCCACTATTCAATGGCTATGAGAGTTTGAATAGCTACAGGATCCCCCTGTGCCTCAGCTGTCTTTAACAGTTTAATGGGCGTGCTAACCAAACCAACGCCATTGAGTTATGGTAAATAGTAAATGAGATCATGCATCTGAAACAGAACTATAAGCAATCAATAATGATAATAATAATAAAAAGATGGTCATTACCTTTCATGGAATTTTTACTGTGTGCCAGGTACTTTTTCTTGTTACCACTAATTGCCTGAGTTTTCTGTCCATGGACTTTTGGCTGCTCTAAGTTGTCTTTTTTCCCCCACTGGGCTAGAATCTAGGTAGTAGATTAGCAAGCAAACTAGAGATAAATGGTATGTTACTATATAGAGATAAAAATTAATTTAGGAACATGCAAATATGCCGTAAAGTTGATATTTTATTTCTTTTCCTTATGTTCAATTTATTTATTCAAAATGATTTCATTGGTAGCTTATGATGCTCCCAGTAGACCTAGTTAACTCTTTCTACTGCTGCTGTATACTGCAACTTATGCTATATTTTCACCATTTACTTTCTGAACTATCTTTTATATAATCAGATGCTATCAAATGATTAAACTAAAAACGATGGAATTATATGATGAATGAAACATGGGACCTCTACAGTCTATTCCAGACCCCCTATTAAAAGAAGGGTACATGAGGGTCTCCTTTTGAAATTTAAATTTAATATACCTTTCACAATTCTACTGGCTGTTACTCTTGGGGAATATGGAATTTATGAGCTGTCACATGGACAAAGCACAAAGTTCTCGTGTTGCTTCAGCACAAGATCCTTACCTTCAACTATTCCCTGAGCTTGTGAGAGACACAGACGATACATAGCCATGCTCCTAGTCACAGTCGGGCAATAGATACAGAGTTAGACAATGACCATCATAATCCAGAGCCTGGAAATGCCTGAAACCGAGTCTCGAGAGGCATTCACAGAAAGTCTGAGGGTCTGCGGGTGTCCTTTCTGAGGATGAATCGTTGCCAAAGTCAAAATTGCCAAGAAGCTGCTCAGTGACCTAACCCTGCAAACAGACCCCTCTCCCATTTTCCTGGGGCTTTATTCAGTATGTGTCACTTCTTTAAAGCCACTTTGAGGGCAGTTCATTGGGAAACAGGACTAAGAGTTGGCCAAGTTCTAGAGGCACAAAGGATCTCATTGGTTTTATTAACATGCAGGTGAAACTGCAGATGCCCCATTCCTGACCAGAGATTTGTAGTTGTGCCTTTCAGGAGCGGATGGCTAAATTTCAGATCCTTTACTTTCTTGCCTTTGGCAAATAATTATAAATAGTCCTTTGATAAAGGCCTTACAGGATTTATAATGTCTTTACCCCACTAAATAATGTGTTTATTAGGGGAATATTACCAGAGGTGAGTTTTGAAGATAAAATAAATTGGAGAGAAAATTCCTTCTTTATCGTTTTACTGACAAATGACAACAGAAGAGAAAAGGACACAAAAGATCTGTTTTCTTTTTTTAGGCTCCATCAAAGCATATATGCAACATTTCATCATGTCACATGAATTTATTGGCTATGCTATTAATATACAATACAATTAACATCACATGGGGATGTTTAATGGCAATGGAAAAATACTCATTAAAAAGGCAAATGTTTTTGAGATGAAATTGACATGATAAGGCTTTGGAATCCACTTATTGCAGTTGTTTCACTGCTATTCATTCTAGCAAATATTATCAAACGTCCATTTCCACCCAGGGATGCTGACCTGAAGAGCCTGGTCCGTATCTGACAGGTTCTGACTAAGGTCCCTAGTCCTCTAGACATGGACACACAAGAGCAAACTAAGACATGGTCAAGCAGAGCATTTTCACTGTGCATATAATCCTGTGGTTATCATTCCATGTCTGTGTTGAGCACCTCCTTATGGCACTACGCCATGCCCTTTCTTAGAAGCTCACTTAGTAAAGAGGAACAGATACTTGGCTCAGGTACACAGCCCAGTGGGAGACATGCAGAAGAGCATTAAGAACCACCATAGAAAAACCTGAAACATAGGCTCATTCTCAGGCTTGATTTGATCACTTTTTAAATAATGTTTGCCCAGTTGGGACAAATGGGAAAAAGTAGGGGCTTCTAAGTCAAAAGATAACCCCTAAAAGTTTAACAGCAAGAGCCCCTTCCACTTTAAGTTCAGGTCTCCTCCTTCCAGACCAGATTCCTTCTGAGATCAGTAGTGCAGTGGCTTAAATTCCTGGTTTAGCTGCTACCTCTTCATTTCACATCTTTTACTTTCTATTGAAAATCCAAATCAGAATCAAAACAAACATTATTTTGGGGACTTACGCCAAGTTAATGAAAATGAGGCTGTAATGATTATGGCAGGGATGCAGTTGAGAACTACAACTACACAAACAATTGCATTTCAAAAGAAAGGTTTTCTTTTTATTTGGGAAAATGTTACCAGGATTATGACTTCAGCTTAACCTACCCACACCTGAACTTCAAATTTCCCTGCCTTTAAAGAATTCCAAATATTGAGAAAGTGTATACCACCTGCTTTAGATTTTCTAACAGAAAGTGAACATTTGAGTTTTGCAGCTAAAACAGGCATTTTAAAGCTATGGCATCACTAACTTCCTCTGGAAGGGGAAGGAGATCTGAAATTAGAAACATAAAGTTAAGAAGTAACATGGAAATGATCCGTTTTTCATTACTTACAAAGCAACTTTTCACTCATTACCCACAGAAAAACAATAATATAACTAGACACATGCCCAGTGAAACTTCACAAAGAAGTGAAAAGGGGAAACTTTTGTGTTACATTGTCAACCTGAAATGATATCTACAGATGTTGCTCTTATTTAGGTCTTCAGATATTACTATACGTAATGGGTTCTTTCTTGTGAGAAAACTACCTTCCATTTGTGCAATCTATATATCGTTTCTGAATTGGATACATTTTATCCTCTGTAGTAAAATAGCACATTATGAATGCATTACTTCAAGGGAAAAAAAAGAATCAGGTGTAACTGCTACCACTAAGTGTTAGTTAGATAAGCAATATTTCCTTATTAGTATTACTTGTGAGATGGGACTGCAAGTCTTCTAAATGATATGAGAGGAGTTTGGAAATAACTCCTGTCTTCATGGTACCTTCATGTTGCCTACTATCCTCCTTTGGCTATAATTCACAAATAATAATAATAATAATGAATAATAATAATTCTTCAATCCTGTCAAAGTGCTTCAAGGACCAGATGTTAAAATTCTCTAACTCTACCTTTATTCCACTAATAACATGTGTCTTTGACAAAATGAGATCTCTTGCAATTTAGAATTATATAATCTTTTTTTTCACCATAACATTGGATAGAATCTACTGATATTGAACAACTTCTGCACACTTTCAAAGGAATTCAAAATATACCTTAAGTTCAGTCAGCACTTATGACTGCCATGTTGACCCAATTCATAAAAGTTTTCAATCTTTTTTCCCCCGATGGATTGTGACCTTTACTTAAATGATGGGTACAAGACATCTAATAGTCCTGAAAGAAGGCAAACAACTTCCTTGTTTTTCTTCCTACCCTGGAGTTTCTGTGAAATGAAAATGACATTCACCAGAACATTCTATGATCAGGGACTCAGCCGTCTCTGTAAATGACTCAAATGCCTGAGAGATGCCTGGGGCAGGCTTGACCCATTTCACATCTTATGACACGTTTTTCAGTCATTATTTTTCAGCATGGAAATAATATTTCAATTGACCTAAAACCACAGAGTACATTTTCAATGTTGGTAAGACATGACCTTTGCCCTGCATGTTTTATAATGGAAACCAAGTGGCTGAGAGTGACAGCAATTATCCCCAGGCTAATGACAGAATAATCCTGCTGTGAGAGACAAACTGATTCCAGGAAAATTCGGTAATCTTTTTAGCATTTACCAATCTAACGAACTCTCTTGAGACTGGTAAATTATGCAAGACAGTTATGCTAAAAGGCGTTTGATAGACTATGGTAAATAACTGAAACTAAATAAGCCAAGGTGAAATAAAATACCCCTGGAATTATTTTAGGCCATTTAAGCAACCTGAGCATTACAATCAAAATGGAATTCTAATTTCCTATATTTTCAACAAAATCAGGCAGTTCTATGATCTCTTGAACTCTTTTTAGCAAATTACCAATGAATCAAGCATATGTCAGCCACTATTATAGATGCTGAGAATACAGCAGTGGACACAATATACCAACCACCCCCCTGCCACGTGCCTTACATACTGGTGGAGGAAAAAGCCAAACAAGTAAAATATAGTATGTTAAACTGTGGTAAATGCTATGGAACAAAATTAGGCAAGAAGGGGGACTAGGGATGCCAGAACAGCAGTGGGGGGCTGCAATTTTAACTGTGGTAATTAGGGAAAGTCTCACTGAGAAGGAGACGTCTTCATGAAGGGCTGCCCCCCATGGAATCTAGGGTTGGAGTATTCTGGGCAGAGGAGACAAACTGTAGTCGCTCTGGGGCAAGAGTGTGCTATGTGTTACAGTTAGGTGAGATTGGGGGCAAGGTGGCTGGTGTGCAAATTGCCTATGGCCTTGCAGAGCACTGTAAGGATTTGACTTTGAGTGAAAGGGAAGCTATTGTAGGGTTTTGAGCAGTCTATTTTTATAGCTTCTAGGTTGAAAACATACAACAGGAGGGCACCCGCAGAAATATGGAGACAAGTCAGAAGCCAGTGCAGTTATCAAGACCATGGCTTGGACTGAGGTGGCAACGCAAAGCAGTTGGATTGGGGACATATTCTGAAGGTCGAGTCAATAGGATTTGCTGTTAGATAAATGTGAGGTGTGAGTAGAAGAAAGGAGAAAAGGATGATTCTGAAGTTTTGAGCCTCAAAAATAGGAAAGATGGGGCTTCCCTGGTGGCGCAGTGGTTGGGAGTCCGCCTGCCGATGCAGGGGACACGGGTTCGTGCCCCGGTCCGGGAAGATCCCACATGCCGCGGAGCGGCTGGGCCCGTGAGCCATGGCCACTGAGCCTGCGCGTCCGGAGCCTGTGCTCCGCAACGGGAGAAGCCCGCATACCGAAAAATAAAAAAAAAATTAAAAAATAGAAAGATGGAATTCTGTTTATTGAAATACGGAAAAATGTAAGAAAAGCAGATTTGGAGGAAGAGTAGGAGTTCAGTTTTGATACTTTAAGTTTTCAATGTATATGATTTATGAAAGTGGATTTTTCAAGTAGGCTGCTGGATGTCTGAAGTTCAAAAAGACATCTGGATTGGAAATCTAAATTTGGGAGTTGACAGATTTGGAAGCTATAAGACTACCCAAGATCACCAAGGATTAAAGTACAGATAGAGAGAAGAAGAGATCCAAGGACTGAGCCCTGGACCACACCAGCTCTGAAAGGTCAGAGAGATCAGGAACAACCAACAAAGAAGCAGAGATGGAATAGCCAATGAAGAAGAAAACACCAGGAGAATATAGGGTTCTGGAAGCCAAGTAAAGAGAATGTTGCAAGAAAGAAGTAGCCAGTTGTATCAAAAGCTAGGTATAGGTCAAATTGGATAAGAAATGAGAATCAATCATTTGAGTTTAGCGCGTTGGAGTTCACTAGTGCCCTTGGAATAAACTAAGCATTAATACACGGCAGTATGTTTTTCTATCAACAACAACATCAACAAACACAAACAGCCATTTTATTTGGTGAACGCATTATATGTGATAGTCATTATTCTAAACGCTTTACACTTATTGCTTTTTAATTCTCACAAGGAACAACCACTCCCTGAGGAAACTAAAGCACAGACAGTATACTAACTTTCCAAAATCACATCGCTTGCAAGGAATAGAAATGGGTTTTCTATACAAGCAGTCTGAGTCTAGAATCTGTGCTGCAAATCACCATCTGATTCTTAGCATCACCATCCATTTACTTGCCTAGAAAGTCCCATAACATCACCTGGTGAATGTTTTCAATGGTGACGAAGTGTATGAATCAATCATTGGCCCATGATAAGGATTTATAAGAAAATGAAAGGTTGTGAAATACAAAGACCATGAACCTAGGTAGCAGCAATTCATGTTATAGTAGTGGAGTTGGAGTTTAAGAATGGGTTCCAAATTGAGTTTTGGTTCACTTGCATTATTGAGAGACTAAAATCCATCTGTCTTTGTACCCCTCTTCTTCCCAGGAGACACCTGGGTAGCCCCAAACAACAGAAGAGGAGCAGAAGCAAGCTAATTTTTCACAGAGGAATAATGTGCTGCTCCCATGGGTGAACTACTGACTTCTTAAAAGGGGTTACCCCCGCTGGTGCACAGGCTGTGAGCCATCAAAGCGATGATTCTAAGGGAACATCAAGGACTGTTTACTGAAAGGCAAGGCCTCCTTATCCATTCACACAATCCCTCAACCCTGGGAGCAGAGAAGCAGCTGGTGACTGCATAGTCTCATCTCCACCCTCAGCAGACTCCAAAGTCCAGCAACAATAAAGTGACATTTACCTAACTATCCAAACCATTCTCATGAACACTTAACCAACTCTGCTTCTAGAATTCCAAATTTTGAAAGTACTTAACCCAATAGCACAAAAGCCTACTTTAACTTTTATTAAAGTTTTAGTAGTTGCTATCGTTTTGCTTTCTACTGAGAAAAAAAGACTCCTTTAAGGAAGAAACGATGTCTTATTTTGCATTTATTACAACATTTAGAATATTAAGCCTATAGTAGACATTCAATAAAATATATGTTTATTTTTAAAAAGTCTCAGTTTAGACCAACTTATTTTCTTGTCTTTTTGTGTGTGTAAATCAAGTGAAAAATATCTACTACAGCTCCTTATTTATTGATTTAATTTCTTCACTGACTTAGTGAATACCTATGTGAACACTCACACTATTTAAAAATCAGTACAACTTAATATCTAGAACTTACATTCAGATTTTCTTTTAAAAATTATGTTGAATAAAATTTCCATTTTTAAGTTCTATATGTATAGAATTAAGTACAATGAAATATGCTGCTTGCAAATAATCTTAATATTAAGTAGTAGCAAAACAAAATAAGATGTATCAATTTATTTCTTGAAACAAAATTTATTGTAGCATATTCATTCAGCATGCTTCTTACATTAGATTTTAATAAAGCTTATACATTAGGGATTTAGTGCTACAGAACAAATTATCTGAAAGCTTATTGGCTTGAAGTGACAATAAACATTTATTATCTTATCATTTCTATGAGTCAGGAATTTGGGATTAGCTTAGCTGGGCAGTCGGTCTTGGGGCCTCTCATGAAGATGTCATCTGAGGCTATCATCATCTGAAGCCTGACTAGAACTGAGGGTTCGGTTCCAGGGCAGCTCACTTACATGGTTGGCAAGCTGGTGTTCGCTGTTGGCAGGGGGTCCCAGTTCCTCTCCATGGGAGCTTCTCCACAAGTTGCCTGAGTGTCCTCATGACATGGTGACTGGCTTCCCCCCAAAGCAGGTAATCTCAGAGAGTAAGGCAGAGGCCACAATGTTTTATAACCCAGC
Organism: Globicephala melas; assembly: GCF_963455315.2. Classification (NCBI taxonomy): domain Eukaryota; kingdom Metazoa; phylum Chordata; class Mammalia; order Artiodactyla; family Delphinidae; genus Globicephala; species Globicephala melas. The sequence continues at coordinate 39,866,389 of NC_083329.1, read as the reverse complement.
TTCAAAAATCATACACCGATTACTTCCATGGTATTCTGTTGGTCACACGGGCAGCAGTAATTCAATGTGAGAGGTGATGACAAGGGCATGAAAACCAGGAGATGCAGCTCATTGGAGGCCATCTTAGAAGCTGGTGACTACAGTCCAACCTCTGGTCCCCAATGGTTCTCATTGCTTCCACGTGCAAAATGCACTCACCCATTTCCAAAGCTCCCAGAAGTCTCACCCCATTTATAGCATCAGCTCAAAGTCCAGAATTTCATCGTCTAAATCAGATCCAGGTGTAGATGAAGTGCCTCAAACGTGATTCCTTGAGTATAGCTCTTTTGAGTATAGTTCTCAATCTGAAGCCATGTCAATTAAAGAGAAAACTTATGTAACCTGCCCCCCAGCCCCCCAACATACACATTCATTGGTCCGTAATAGGATACAGTTGGCAGTTCTTTGATTAGCATTAAAGGCCTGGAGTTAATTCTTTTTTTTGCCTCTGCCCTCCAGATTGTCACTTCTTCCCAAGTCATACTTAGTTGTCCATTTTTGAAGTTGAAAAGTTTTCTCAGCCTACTTCCTGCTTGAAGAAATTTGATGTTCCAAAGGCCTTTTTTCATTTGGTGTGGCTGTGGTTGCTTTTGATTCAAGCTGATGATGTTTGGTCAATATGATTCTCTTAACAACTTTGTGGGTCTCTGATGAATTTTACTGGAGTTCATTCCATAGACAAAAGCCACACCCACAGATCTCTGTGACTTGACATAAGGTCTTTTTAACCTTAGGCTTCTGCTGAGACGGCTGAGGGACAACACCCTTAGACATTCTAGAAAGTCCATTGTCCAACTGAATAGGTCTCTGAGGCACTACTTTAAGTACTTCTGAGGTCGTAACAAAAGATTTCACGGGCATAATTTTAGCTCCATATTTATCTCATGTTTTCCCGACAATGTCCTGGATTCGATTTTTTCCTGGAAGCCATTTCTTAATTTTAGCATCATGTGTCATCAAGAGAGGCTAAGAATTATTAAAACCAGAAAGTCCTGGCTCATTTCTATTTGACATTCCTTCACATAACTTTTTTCTCTCATATCACATTTTCCATAAGCAGCAAGAAGAAACCAAGTTGGACCTTCAACACTTTACCTTGGAAATGACTCCTTGGCTACATTATCCAGTTCACTAGATACATTTTATACTATCCATGTCACCACAGGTGATAGTGTTGCCAAACTTTCTGACACTACATAACCAGGGTTCCCTTTCCTCCAGTTTCCAATAACGTCTTCCTCACTTTTCTTTATGTCCTCATTGGCAGCCTCCTCAAAGGCCACCAGACTCCTGCTCACAGTTTCTTCAAAGCTTCCACCTACCTCCCTATTCCATTTTATTCCTTACATTTTAGGTTTTGTTACGGTAGCACCAAAATTCCAGGAACCAAAACATGTATTAGTTATCTAATGCTGTATAACAAACTACCCCCAAACTTAACGGCTTAAAATGATTTGTTGTTTCAA